>NC_082345.1:60181681-60817015 GCF_027477595.1 Haemorhous mexicanus | reverse complement strand
CAGTGTGTACCCCACCCCTCCAAACCAGGGGTTTTGTCTTCTAAACTCTTGCTTGGGGGAAGAAGAAAATTTATCCTCAAATTTAGATATCCATGCAACACAACCTGTATCTTGTAAGAGATCTCTATATACATAGTGTTAACATAAATTGATATATGTATCACATCTTCATAACTGCATTTATTCACTTCACAAAGGCACCAATGATCTATTCCTGCTAAAGTAGCACTTTGAGAAAACAATCTAAGAAACCACAACAGGTAGTAATAAAACAGCCTTTAACCACAATTTATTCCACAACCTTACAATTTTCCAGCAACTTGAAAGAAACTGGATGTTTTGTGCCACACATTAGAAGTGAACAATAATGGATTTTGGAGGGGAATGTTATTTATTACCCATTATTTCAAATAAGCTAGCAGCATATTAGACATGAAAAAACCAAAACAAACTAAACTCCAAAAACAAATAACTCACTGGTTTTTGGACTACCTGTGCTGGCTGCTGTTATATCCTACCCTCACAATTGGGTGTCTTCATTGTCTGGGACTGCTCATCAGCAGAGAGCAATCTTCTGTGATCCCAGACAAAGCTTAATAAAAAATGGAGGGGGAGAAAAGAGGAATTGCCGAGTTTTGAAGGTTCCCCTTGCCTGTGGCAGGAGGCAGGGGGGAGCCCTGGTCTGTCACTGGCTGAGTCACCCCTGGCTCTCTGGGACAGGGCATCACAGAGAGGATCTGTGTCTGCTCAAAGCTCCTCCAGGAGACCTCATCCTGCCACAGTGTGCAAACTAGTCTGAGGGCAGGAGCTGACAGGACCATTGTGGTGAATTTAAGTTGGATTAACCCAGGATTTTAGACTGTTTCTCCAATCACTACAGACCGAAAGCATGAGATATTTCTCTGTGAGCAGGCATTTGGACTTCCAGCCCCCCTGTGAATCTGTTCCATGTCCAGCCCAAGAATGGTCAAATGAGCAAAAGTAACTTATGTTTCCACATTGAATCTGAGTTTGTTTTAGGAATAGAAGAACTAGTTCAAGCTCCATATGGTGAAATTTGATCCTTCCCCTATTGCAGGAACCACACAGGTTTGAAAGTGTTCCAGAAAATACTTTTATTGCTAACATTCATTCTTCTTAAAGCCAAGAATGGATTTCAAAATGCTGGGATCCTTACTACAGGAATTATGTTCAAGGCTTCTTGGCTGTATGTATCTTTTCTTTTCAGAAAGAGTAGAAACAATTTTGAGCTCTCTTGGTGTTTGTTGTAGCGAATCACACTGTTGCCTCTTTTAAAATCCTCGGTGGATACAGCAGCAATTCGGTGTTGGAACTTGTTTATTTCTTTAGACTTCATACCATCCATTTATAATTTACCCTAAGGAGCTCAGCCCCACCCTACTCAAACACTGCCTGTGAGTTTCCTCACTCTAAATTGGTTTGGGTATTTTCTCCCTCCTCATTTTAGCTAAAGGCTCCACTAGTTACAACATGCAAAATGACAAATAAACCAATAGAAAAGCAAATTTCACGTTCAAAAATTGCACTGTGGCCAAGAACAAATAAAAGCTGAATAAGGCTTGATTGTTACTTATGAAGGAAGTGATATGGAGATTAATGCATCAGAAACGTAGTTCTACTTAATAACAAGCTCTGTAACACACACTGTAACAAACTAATAAATAACATGTGAGACTAATCCACCAGTTCAAGTAAACAAACAGAGGGGAAAGCCCAAGTCTGCGCAGTGATGTGTTTTCTGTACTTTGCATATCTCAGCTGTACATGAACTGAGGTACTGAGTAAAAAACAAACCCTTGGAAATTACCTTTTATTGTTGGTTTTGCAGGATTTGCCCTTTCTTTCTCACAGGGTCTCACCTTATGCTGTACAAACAGATTTAAAAGTCAGCCCTTGTGGCTTTGCCCCAGAGTTTGCTGAAAGTTTGCTATCAGCTCATCAAAATAAAGGTGCAGTAGGACAGATTTCCTCACTTTGCCAGCCCCTGTTGCTTGATTGGGGGATTAGGGGACTGATTAATAAGAAGAGAGTACAAAAGGGAAACACTATCTTGGCAGGCATTCTACCTTCACTGAGTGATGGGTTTGGGACTGAAGTCTGACAAGACATTACCAACACTCTGATGTGGTCACCAGGGAGCAGTTACTGGTGGTGCTACAAGAGCTGTGAGGAACAAGGAGATGACCCAGAAGATGAGCAGATTAACTACTGGAGTTCAAGTAGTGATGGAGAGGCTCCTGGCTGTGGAGAAGTCTGCAGGGCTGCACTGCTAATGGGGCAGGCATGCTCTGCATTTACATGGGAATATGGGCATATTGTTCTTGTGCCACCATCAGTAGCTACTCCTCAGTACCCACATGTGGATGTTTGCAATATGATGTTAGAATCCAGACTGCTCCAATTTCTCCCCTAGTATTTCCTTCAGCTCTCTCTAATATTTAGACACCCATTCCATATTGAAATACTGTTTTCTAGGAATTTTAATGACTCCAAAATATTTTTTTGCTGGAGTGAACTAATATCTTCTGAACTTTTTATAGTTTACATAGAGACAATATTAGGCTTTTTCCTCCAATCTCTGTTATTTCGTCTCTATCAGCATCAAGCATCATCTGCCATTATATTGCCTACTTGCTCAGCACCAAGAGATTCTTCTCCAGAAGCTGGTTAGATCTGATGCCATTCGATAAACAGTACTGGTTATTTTTGTAACATCTACACACCCAGCCACCTTCCTGCTGGGCTCCTTCCTGGCAGTAGGACTTTGTAGCCTGTTTTTCATGAGCTTGCCATGGGCTTATTGGACACAGCAACATTTGCAGGAGAAAAGCAAGGAGGAAATTTCTTTGAACAACTTATCAAAGAGTATTCAAAGAGCTTCTGGTGGATGGGCAGGAAGGTGGAGTGAAAGCAAGGACACTGTGACTTTGGTCTAACCTGTCCATTTTCTAGAAGTTCAATTACATTCAAAGACAAGGGATTTCAGCCTCCCAGGGGAGGAAACACACAGCTCTCATGAAGCACTTGCAGGCAGGGAATTAGTTGCCCTGTTGGAAAAATAAAAGTATTGACTGAAATGCTTAATGTGGGAATATGAAGTCAGCATAACAGGTTGCTCAGACAGTGATGGGGGTTACAGCTTTGTGATTGTTTCAGCAAGAGAAGGTGAAGTCAGCATTTAGCACCTCTCCTAATCACCATAGGATTTACACGTGAGATATTATGACTATCGTTATGTCCCCCAATTCCTTTATTTTATTTCATACCTAGAATTCAATGGAAAGACAGAGTCTTGGTTTCTAGTCCTGGACTGGAAGCACACTCTGCCCCATAACCTCTTTTCATCTTTTCCCAGGAGACCTAGGATTAGTAATTTTTTTCTCATAGATGCATTTTGTAACATATTTCTCAGAATTCATTGACATCCCTGAGGCTTGGCAACTCTGAATGTGGAAAAATAGGAAATATTTGAAAAACCACTCTGAGACGCCTCACTAATACTGTGCTGGGCCTCAGTTCAGGCTCTCTCTGGCTCTGGGATGGGTACACAGAGACACCATGTCCATCTGCAGGCATCCAGAGGGATCAGGGTTGTGTGCATTGCACAGCTGCTGGGCTCCCAGGCTGAGCTTTGCCTGTTCCAGCTCACCTCCTTGGTCAGCCCATGCCAGGCTGGGCTTTGCACAGTCCTTGGGATTATGGCCTGTGAGAAATTTGGATGGAGCTCCCCTGTGTGTGTTGGGAAAGGTAAAAGGGCTGCTCTCTGGGAGCAAGCCATGCCATACCAGTTGGCCTCTGGGATGAAAAATGGTCCCTGCCCTGATTTATTCCAGTTTAAACAAGCTGAAAGACAGATTTCACTCCAAATGTATGAAACACATTGCATTTTCAAAATCTAGTATCTTAGCTGTTCTATTTTCTGCTGCTCTGCCCATAAGAGCCATGGTTCATTGTCCTGCCTCTCCAGCAGCTTTCACCAGGCTCACCTCTTATTAACAGACAATGTCTCTGGTTGCTGGATTTCTTTAGAGATCACTCAGTGCTGTTTCATAAAGGAGAGGAAGAGCACTTGCACTCTTAATGAATTTAGTTGTCATCACTTGTCAGCTTTGTGCTCTGAGGTCTCTCTTAGGTAGTGTAATTATCAGTTCGTTTATATATAAGTAATTATGATCTGGGAAGCAGGCCAAACTCTGCTTTTTAAGTAAAATTGGTGAGGCTTATTTGCAGTGACTGGAGCCCCTCAGCACACAGCAGCCTCACTGGCTGTGGGAGGATGTGCCACGTGGTTGGATACAAGAGACCCTCTTTCCTGCTTAGTTACAGCCAGGAGTCATTTCCTGTTCTATCTGGCATGCCCCAAAACAGCCTTATCTTCAGATATTCTAGCCTGAACACTGTAGTCAGGAAAAAGGACAAAAATTACCCCTGGTTACACAGGCTGGGGGAATGGGAAGCTCATTGGGCTGTCAGACCTGTGCTCCAACTCCACCTCTGCTGCCAGGCTGATTTTCCCTGTACCCACAGACATGGGTCTCACAGCCCTTAAAGAAACAAGAGTCACACAAGATGATGTCCAGAGAGCAGCTTTGGTGTCAAATCCCACCATCAGTCATGCCACAGCAATGTTTTCACAGGACTCTGCAGAGCCAAAAAGCCCCACTCCAGTAGTTCAGGGGTACAGGGGTAGTACTGGGCTGACAGTGTGACTTGATGATCTAAAAGGTCTCTTCCAGCCTTGATGATTCTATAATTCCTGACCTGACCTTCAGCTATAAATGCCATTTTGATGATTTCATTGTCCTCAGGGGCCCAAAACATATTTTCAGGTGAAAAAAATCCTCTAGGGATATCTCTAACCATTCCTGCTGGAGTGTGCAGCATCACCCTTAGCTGCTGCCTCTACAGTCAGTTGCACCTTCTGCCATGCCATGTTAGAGAGCAGGGTGCCCTTGGGTTCTGCAGACTGGGGCTGAAACACTGGGACTCTGCTACCCATGCAGAGAGCACTGCTCTAACATTAGAAAGTGCTGATCTCCATTTCCACCCACAGTAGAGAAAATGAAATATTTTCTGAACTATGAGGAGGCTGAGAGACTTAGAAGTAAAAGTATTCCCACAGCTGTCACTGTCACTGATGAAAAAGGTTGTCAAAATTCGCTTATTCTGAAAATTTTAACCAACAGAGCATGCTGTCAGCACAGACTGGGACTGAGAATAGCCCTGGGGTAGGCATGGGGTGTAGTGCTGGAGTGCTGGGGTGCTGGGCTTCTTATGGGTGGATATCACTGGGGGCTAATGGGATGCTTCTTGGGAAAGGGAGTGAAGGGAAACATTTGGTATTGTTTGGAAGAGGAAATGCTCATAGTCTGTCTTTGCTTTCTCACCCAACTGCATGCTGTATAAACCTGCAGGTGCCAGAGATGTGTTTATATTTGGATTGCTGAAGGCATGTTGCCCTGTATCTCTGTTTTACTGTTCTGCAGCCAAGATTGCTTCCTGTCATAACCCATGATCTCCACCTGTAGTCTTGTGACCTTCTGAACCATACAATAAAGATGTAAACCAAACTCACCCTTCCTACCTATATAGAAGATAAGAGAAATAAATCACAACATCTAAAAAACTCAAAAATCCCATCTCTAACTCATTCAAAATTCCTTCCAAAATCCTCATATCCACCTATTCTGCAGGCTGAGGCAAGGTTGTCTCAGAAAGTCCTTGCCTTTTTCATATGCTGTAACTTTTGATCAGATGGTTTATTCAGCCTCAAGGTGACATTTTTCTGTAGTACAGAAGTGGTTAGCCTTGCTAATCCATTGGTAGGGACTTGGTGGCTGTTTCTTTCAATGAAACATCTCTTCTCAGGTGAATTCTGCAGTGTTGCTCCCCTGGTATTGTGCAGTGGAGTGCAAAGACAGCCATTGGTGTCCTCCCAGGGAAAGTATTCCAAGGAGGAGGATGTCAGGGAGATCCTGCCCCTCTGCTCAGCACTGGGGAGCCCAAACTGGAGTGCTGGGTCCAGTTCTGCACTCCCCTGTACAGGAGAGACATGGATGTGGTGGAGACAGCCCAGAGAAGGGCTGTGGAGATGATGAAAGGGCTGGAGCACCTCTGCTGTAAGGAAAGGCTGAGGGAGCTGGGACTGTTCAGCCTGGAGAAGAGAAGGCTCAGGGGAATCTCATCGGGTTATACAGATACCTGAAGGGAGGGTGCAGAGAGGATGGAGCCATGCTCTCCTCAGCAGTGCCCAGTGACAGGGCCAGAGGCAATGGGCACAAACTGAAACACAGGAGGTTCCCTCTGAACATCAAGGAAACACCTTCTCACTGAGAGGGTGACTGAGCACTGGCACAGGCTGCCCAGGAGTCTCCATCTTGTGGAGTCTCTGTCCCTGGAGATGCTCAAAGGACATCTGACTATGGGCCTGGCCAACCAGCTGTAGATGACCTTTTTTGACCAGAGGCTTGGACCAGATGCTTCTGGAGGTCCTTTCCAAATTCAACTATTCTGTGGTTCAAAACAGGACAATAAATAGTGGAAAAAAAGCAGGATAAAACAGGGCAAGGAAGATAGAGCCAGGTAAATTACTGAAGCAGAACAGACGAGAGGGATGAAACTGCCAGGAGAGAGCATCAGTTAGTGTTCCCTTTCTTCTGGCCCCATCTGAAACCAATACCTTAGGACTTACTGAGATATAGTGCTGCAGTAGAAAGTGGTTGCAAAGTGGAAAATCACAATAGTCTCACAATTTGGCAGGCCTTCCACCTGGTGCTGAACTTCTCAGGGTGGTTGTCGTGGGTTGCAGTCAGCCTGTGCCAAGCCATCCCATCCCCTGTAACGCCGAGCCAGTGCACCCTGGAACTGCTGTAGGAGCTGCCCAGTGCCAGGGCAGTCACTGCACTCCATCTCCCAGGTACACAGGCTCTTTGGGCCTGCAGAGGGATGGCAGGCTGATCCAAGAGACATGGCTGCTCCTAATGAAGCATTTTTCTGTGGTCTTCCCTCTCCCTCGGAGTCTGAATCCCAGCAACTGGAACTGCTTGGGGCATGAGCTTACCGTGGTCGATCAAACACATGGAGGGCTGGGTGGACCTTCCTGGCAGCCCTCCCTGGTGCTGCTCATCCGGATTGTTCTATTATCCACTGACAGTTTTGCTAATTGAGATGTGCTGGGATGTGATAGTCACAGCTGGCATGGTGTCTGCTGGCAGGTCTGAGCCCAGTTTCTTTGCTTGGGTTGGATTGCCTCTGTATTCCTGTAACTAGCAGTGTGGTTGCAAGGGTGTGTCTGGTGCTGTTGGCTTATCTGAAAGCCATACAGACCTGTTCTCTTGCTCTTGCTGTTGCTGGAGGCTGGCTGTGCAGTGAAGACCATGCAGGTGGGGGCCCTGGCAGGGGGTACTCAGCATCTCCTGGGCTGAGCCTGTGAAGCACCAGTGCTCACATGGACCATGACCGGGCTTTCAGGGCTGTGGGAGCACCGACTGCCCAGGGACACAATCTGACTGAAAGGTGCAGGCAGACAAACCCTCTAAGGGGTTGTTTCCATGTCTGGGGCAGGCTTTGCCTACACTCATAGGAAGAGAGCAGCTTGAGCCATACTGGCTCTGATAAAGGAAGATCACCCCAAATTGCAAAAGTGTACAGTATAAATGTAAAATCTTGGCAAATTTAAAAATTATTTCTACTAATTATTAACACAAAACACCAGAACCCAAATCAAATGAGCTATACAAAGCTCATTTTTTGACTTTGTCTTTGCAAAGTCAAGCTCACAAGAGTATGCCAGAATTAAGGTGGGCTCTACATGCTTTACAGACTCCCTAAGCACACATACTATGGGAATTTGTTGCAGTTTCTCAGTGTAGCAGTGGTTGTACACTGTGGACTTAGTAATGTAAAGGATTTTAGCCCTCTTTCACATGTAGTTGAGGCTTTTCTGGCTAGCTGTCTCCGTTCCTGTTATAGACACTGTAAATGACTCCTGCTGAGGTTTGAAATGTCATCTAGTGGGAGATGAGATGTGTTCCAGCAAATGCTCAGTAACCTTTGGTGTTTTTCTTCAAATGTGAAATGTAATGGATATAAATGTTACCAAAAAATCAACAATAAGCAGACCAAAGAGCTTCCTGGCTTGTTAACCTGTCTCTGGCAGTGACAGGTCCTGCAGTCAGAGCAAAAGGAGGTGACCAGAGAGTGCTGGTGTTTCATGGAAGTGCTTGCAGACTGCAACTATTTGTGGTCCAAAGACTTCCTGACCAGAAATAACACCTTCATTCTTGATGGTGACAAATGGACTTTTCTTCCAGGAATTTGGCTGATTGCTTTCTGAACTGTGCAAACTTTGGCATCCTCCCACAAACTGCTGTGGAACTTCAGCATTCATTGTGTGAGAAGCCCTCCTCTTCCTTCCCTGTGGCATCTGCCACCTGCTCAGGGTTGCAAACACCCTCAGACAATGTTCTCTGGTCCCTTTCTCCATCCTGCTCAAGACTCATGCACACAGTTCCCACTCCCCCAGTTATTTATTTTCAGGGCTAATGGCTGCAGTTTTTTCTGTAACATATTTTCCCATTTATATTTGCCTTAAAATGTGGGCCTAGAACTGTGTATCTTGTTTTGAGTTGCAATAGCTTGTTCAGGTTTTATTTCTGCACATTGGAGGCTACAACTAGGTCTGCTAACAGGTTTGACTTAAACTATTCTGTCTTTTACCTGCAATTTCACCTGCCACTTTATTGTCCAGTTTCTGTGTATTCTGAAACCCTTCTGCAACTGCTGAAGTAACTTTCATCCTTATTACTTTGGGCAGTTGCATGCAGTTGACTGACTGGACTCAATGTCCCAGAAGGTCTATTTTTCCTATAAGAGGTCTATTAAAGCTTCACTTGTGGATTTTGTAGAAGCTGGCTGCTCAGAGGAGCCGCAGCACATGTCAGTGTAGGACTCCAGCTGGGACTCCCCTTCCCTGTGAATAATGCTGCTGTATTCCTGGGTTTTGCCAATTGCTTGCTCACATGAAAACACTCTCTCTTAATCCATGGCAGCTATTTCACAAGTTGCTGTTGTGGGATTTACCCCGTGCCTTTTGAAAATCGAATTGACTGTATCTTTTGGGTTTTGCTTGTCTGTTAACACCAGTTTGTTGGTGGTTTCAAAGGAATCTTATAGATATGTGAGCCATGACTGCTGATGCTGAGATGAATGTACCTTATTTATTCACATATTCACATGACCAGTCCTTTCCAATAGTTACTTGACCAAACTGTGGGGTGGGGAAAAAAGATAAGTCCTCAAATAGTAAAATCTTAGAGGGCTTTTCATGTTTATATATATTCTTATCCAAAAATGCGGCCAAAACCACCCCTGGGAATCTTGCAATTCATCTTCCAGCCACCAGGTAGAGGCAGAAGCCGTGGCAAAGGAGCCACCCTGGTGATAAAACGCCCATTTCCAAAATAGCAGTCTGATTGACATCAAAAGAAAGCTTCTGACCAATCTGTCTTCATGGTTCTTAAAATAGGTATGGCCAAATTCATAAATTAAAATTAATTTTGAATCGTATTAGCTCTGCAGTCATCTACTTAATTAGAAAGCCATTGAAGTCAATCGGTGTGAAGCACACTCTAATTATCCCTTTCTACTCAATACATGAAAAATTAATCATGTTAGAGTTGCTCTACCTTTTAATACAATGACAAAAACATTTGAATAACTGTTTGATCTCTCAAAGAGTATCCAGTGAAGCTCTTTAGAGGGAAGGGTTTTTTGTTTTCTTATTTTTCTTTAGGAAAATTTAATAATTTGCCTGTAAAGTGTTTTCTAAATCACAGATTTCATAAGTGTGGCCTTACAAAAAGAGTCATTAAAAAGGGTCCAAATCTTGGTACCAGTATTCAAAGGTGTCAAACCTTAGATATCCACAACAGTGTATATATTATACTCATGATCTTTTCATGAGTTTTTATCAGTTTTACTTACATGGAGCAGAAATATTAGCAAATGTAAGTTAATGGAAAACTGAGGACAAAGTTTACATAGATCATTTATTCTCAGTACAGGAGCAGCATCAACCCTCAACTTTCAAAGACATGAATCTTATCTGAAACTTTTCTGAACCTTATATACCCCCTGTACCTATTATCCCTCATACTGCAGCAGCTCACTGGTCCTCACGTGGCTCAGGACCCCATTTTACCACAGACCATGCACACACAAGCTGGAATGAGAGCACTGATAGTACATGTCTGTCTTGGCAGAGCAAAGCTGTAGACATTCAACTGTCCCCCATAGTTACAGCATAAAGAACTGCTCATTCCCCACTGGTAAAAAAGGCAAAGTAGACCAAAAACTCAAACCACACCCCCTGGAACCCAAAGGGTGTAAATGCAGGGCCTAGGCCATCTGAAGGGTGCTGTGGACACCCTGGGATGGGAATGTGGGATGTGAGTAACCAGCCACGTGCTGCTGCAGGGGTCCCAGCATGGCCACACAAAACCCCCCCTGCCATTCCAGTGCAGCAGGCAGCTGGGAGGTGCACGTGGCTCAGCAGCACACTGGTGGCACTCAGCAGGGTGACACTGCTACTGAAAAGCAGCCTCTGGGTTTATTTTCATGCTGTTTCCCTGCCACTGTGGAGCCCTGAGAGCCTGGGATCTGGTCACCTCTCTGGACCATGGTGTTTCAGTCTGAAGCCCCAGGGCTACAAATGCATCTTGTTCCATTAGCTGGTGATCACTCTGGCTGTGCCTGGCAGGCTGAGACCAGCTGGCCACCAGCCTTTCCAGAGTCCTCACCGTGAGGTATTTGCCCCTGCCATGTACTGTGTGGGAACTTTTCATAAGCTGAAAGCTACACAAGCAAAGCAGAAAAACTTCTTTTTCATCAGTTTCCTTAGTGGGAACAGACCAGAGAAGGGCAGGATGATCCAGCACTCACAGGCTTTGGCAAAAGAAGACACAGGCTATATCTGTCTTTACAGATGAAGGAGAGGGGTGAGCACATGATGATGAGGAGGAGGACAGGGAGGAGAAGAGCTGCTGGGGAGTAGGAGCCATTTTTGGGACAGCCTGGGAGGCAGGGGAGAGTGCTCAAGGTCCTTGACAGCAGTGGGAGCCTGTGAGGCTGGTCCTGGCTCCCAGGGAATTTGAGCAATGACCCTTGTGAGGGGTGGGGTCCTGAAGGAAAGATGGTAGAATAATAGCAATATACAGGAAAGGCAGCCTGGTGGAAAGACTTAAATGTTTTCTTTTTAGATTTTCTGAAACTTTGAAATCTTAGCTAAGTGATTAAAGGGATTGATTGTATATAAAATCCTTTAAATATGACCAATTTTGGGACTAAGTCTGGATCCAGCCATCCCTAAACCCTCCTCAAATTAGGAGTTTAGAATGCAAGAGGGTCTTTCTGAACCTCAGGACTCAAGGGGAGAGTCTCCCTGACAGTTTTGTGCTACTCTGTCGTCTATGCAGCAAATCACCAAGTGCACCTTCCATTACATTCATTAAATCACTGCTGCATTTACTATCAAATGCTTTAAAACTCATGTTTTATAGCAATAAGAATATTGATACTTTGTTTCAAGTGAAGTGCACCACTCCATCTGCAACAAGGTGTGCCCAGGTTCTTCGCTCTACTTGAAAATAAAGTGCATGTTCTCACATTACAAGCCTGTATTGTCTGCCTGTCCAAAAATCAGCATGGATTTTATTTCTGTGCCCACTTTGCTCTAAGAGCAGGTGGTGCTGAAGCTGTCAGAGGGATGGAGGAGGAAAGCTGGAAGGAGCTGGGCACTCCTCCCTTGGTACACACATTAGAGAGAACAAATATTTGTCATTAACTTGTGACTCTTCAGCCTGAGTACAAGGAAGATTTATACTACTCAAAGAACTGTGTGATTAAGTGCTGCTAATCCCCCAAACTTCCACTGTGGTAGGATCATGTCAGTTTTAGGGAGAGATGCAGCATGTCAGATTCTGTTCCCACAGGCACCTCAAGAAGTTGCAAAGCATTTGATTTCACTTGCAAGAGGAATCGAAGGGACCCAAATCTCTGGGATCTAAACACAGCTTGCTTTGCTGCATGAGGAAAGCACTGTGCTCTGCTAGCTAGGTCCTGGCTCCTTCAGCATCAGGAGAGCAGACACCAGCTTCAAAAATCTGTCCCTAATCCCCCTGCTGCCCCTGTGTGAGTGTATAGGTTTGTCTGCCTCAGGGCATCTCCAAATCAGGGCAGAGGAGGGAACCTGCAGTCCCACCTTCATAATTATTCACACTGGATGAAGCTAACACCCACTTCATGGAACCAAAACTCTGCTGCAAAATATGCCCGTGGGAGATATGAGCACCATGGATGTGACCAGGGCTGTTAGGCACAAGGAACTCTGGAGGGAGAGCTGGGATGGCTGAATGCAATGCCTGGTCAGTCTGTGACAATATTTAACCCTCTCCACAAGCTTCAGGAATCTGTGCTCTCCTTTACTCCTTTTCTTATGGGAGGCAGGGTAAGAGGAAGGGTAATTTTCCTGTTTGTTTTTAACTAGAAGATGAAGGGGCGTATGTAGGCCATTCCAAGTCCACTGGCCCTAGATGAAGCTGAGTCCCTGAGAAGCTGTTGGTTGAACTTGCCCAGCTTTGTGCAGCTCTGTGCAGGAGAAACAGCCAGCTGGCTCTGACTTCCTGCTGGTGACAGCCCCATTCAGTAAGCAGGTAAGGCTGAAACTCCTGAGTCCAAGACTGTTCTCAAGCTGCTGCTGGTGCCCACAATCTCCAAACAGCAGGGAGACAACTTCTTCCAGGACAGATATGGCAATGGCAAAAAACCTCTGGCAGAACTTGCAGGCAGGACAGATGTGGGCAACTGTCAGGTGCCTGCAAAAGCTGTCTGCAAAACTTGGACACTTTATTTTTTCTTTTTTTTTTTTTTTTTTTCCTGCAGATAGATTTATCTTGCACTCTGTGGGGTTCAGAAAGCAGCACTGAGTTTTCTCTTTCAGTGGAAAGGCTTCCTGTGAGGAGGGCAAGGCTGCCATGCCAGGTGAGCAGGTGAGTGGGATCAGATCTGCAGAATAATCTTCTCAAGGGGCTCTCTGCTCTTCCAAGAGGGCATGATCCAAGTCCCTGACATCCTGCTTTCAGATGAACCCTGCTGAGAGGTGACTCAGACAGAGTTTCTGCCCTAAAATCCACAAAGATGGTAAATGGATGCCTGGAAGGGCTGTAGCTCTGGAAGGGCTTTTGGCTGTCCCTGTGAGCATCTGTGGAGAGGACATGTCCATGCCAGCCCGAGCTGAATGAGTTTCCTACTGAGCTGAATGAGATGTTGTTCAGCATCTGTCAGCCCAGCAGCTCACCATGGCCAACAGCTAATAGCTTACACACAGCTGCTGGGGGGAAGGTCAGGAGTGTGACATCCTGGGGGACACACAGCCACCAGACACTGCTGGATGGACTTGTCATGGATCTGTGTTCCCCCTCAGCCACATCTGACCTGCTACAGCCTTGCCTAATTCCAGATATTGCTCTTCAAGGAAGGTTTCAGGCTCCTTCCATTGCAAAATGAGAGAAGTGTGCCCTCCTGGGGTACAGGTCACCTCCTGCTGGTGCATGCCAGTCAGCTCACAAATGGAAAGTGCCCTTAACTCCAGCGATGAGAGATACCAGCACATCAGATATCTGTCATCCAGGAAGAGAGGAGTAAAGCAAAATGATGTTCCTTTATCCATGCTGGGTTTTTGCAGCTGACAGCATGTATGGGGACTACAACTCCTCCCTCAACAGTAGTGTAAAAACTTACCTCCTCCATGCAGAGGCATGATGAGCAATCCTTTGAGGTTTTCACCTTTAGAGTGTTGTTGGGGGACTTTGAAATGGATAACCCCTTCATTTCTTCAAGTTTAATCTACTTCTGGAGACAGGAGCTCAGAGGGAGAGGAGCTGGAACCTCCTTGCCTGTTAGGGAAGACCAGCCAAAGCCATGAGCAGGGAGGAGCAGAAGGAAGAGGGGACACTTGAGCAAAGTGCTGGTGAGGGGAGGGCAGCAGAGCCCTTGCCTGCAGCACCCTGGCACCTGGCAGCATCCCTTGGCACTCCTCCTAGCCATGCCTTGCCCTCCTGCCAGCCTGTGCTGTGCCTGGGAGCAGTCCCTCTGGAAGAGAAGCTGTTTTCTTTGGTGTTGAGACTTGCTCTCCTTTTAATTCTTTTAGCATTTCTAAAAAAAAATTAAAATGTTTGCGGTGAAATCTTTCAGGTTTATTTCAGCCCTGACACAAGTTGGCTGAGTTTCAATTAACTGATTTATACCAAACACTGCTCTGCCATACCCACAGCTTACATTTATCTAGGAGAATGACAATAACTGTCAGCAGCAGGTTTGAGCCAGCTTATACAGGAGCTGCTGAAGGAGCTGTGTGTGTGTGTGTGTGTGTGTGTGTGTGTGTGTGTGTGTGTGTGTGTGTGTGCTGCCTTTCAGGCTCAAGGCTTTGGACTGGATTGCTGGAGAGTGTGTTTGCTGTGTCCAAGGCCTCTTCCCCTCTGGCTTGGTTTGTCAGTATGTCACAGGTGCTGTTTCAGCTCAGGGCTCAAAGCCCAGATGATATCACACTCATTCCTGCAAGGACAAGGTGGTACCATCTTCAGCTGTGTGACTCAGCACCCTGCTGGAAGTGTCTTGCCTGGCTGACTTGAAGGGGAGAATTTAATCTTAGATTATGAAAAAGGACATTTTTCTACCTTGCTAAAAATATTTAAATTCTTTATGAAATCTCACTTAATTATAGCCTGAGAATCCAACCAGGATCTTTCACTGGAGCTCACTGAGCACAGCTACTGGGCATCTAGCAAGACACACAGGATAGAACACATGATATGGTTTAGGCTGTGCAGTCCACAGCTAAAATCTCAATTGTGAGGGCTCACTGGCAAAGCCAGGGAGATCCAGCACAGGAGAAGAGCAGCCCTGCACAGAGAAATGCAGCCTGATGTGCTGTGCCATGAAATCCCACAAGTGAGCAGAGATGTCAGCTTAACTACATGTCCTCCAATAAATATTTTATAGCACCCAGTCAAACCTTATCCCTGACCCCAGGGGACAGAGAAGTCTGTCTGATATGGCTGTTACCTCTTCTGGGTCATCATGTGCAGGAATGTGACACAACCACAAAATGGAGAGGACACCATTTTCAGTGCTGGAAACAGTTTCACTGTCAATCTGCCTCCAAGGACAGGCAAAAGACCTTTTATGAAGGTTGGTAACAGCAACAGCAGATGCTAGTACTAGTACTAGGGTCATCAGACCCAGCTAATGCACCTGTTTTGAAGCTAGAGTGAGAAGCAGAGGTTGGATTTTTATCCATAGCAGGCACTGAGCTGTGGTAAAGAGATGTGTGAGAGATTTAAATAATAGTACTAGTGTGTCTAATTTCCAAGGAGTTCTCACCCTTGGCTGCCTCCTAAATTGATCCCTTGTCCAAAAATATTAGGAATCAAAAGTGCCCTTGGTGGGGAACCTGGAAAAGATGGCACTCACTGGGGAGTGGATTTCTGCTCCAAGTCACGCACACTTTCTCACTAATCCTATACAAAAACAGTTATAAAAAACCCCAAACTGTTATAAAAACAGTTTCTAGGGTACTGCTCTGTTATCCTTTGCTTCAGAAATACTTGCTTCTTCCTACACTTGTTTTACTTGATTTCTTTTTTCCAAATAGCTGCCCAGCCTCAGCAGTGGGGTAGAAAGGTGTGCCCCAGGTTAGGCAGAGGAGTAATGGCAGAGCCAGGGGTCATGTGTTGGGAAGAAGTTGGCTGCAGCCAGCATTTCCTCTGATGCTAGCAGATAAGAGTCTTGTTTCCCACACAAGAAGAAACCAGGGTGCTTTTCCTTCCCCTGAGCTATAGCACTGAGTGAGCAAGCAGCGGCTCCCTGCTCTTGCATCTCCTAAGACAGCTTGATGGACACAAACAGGGAGAACATCAGCAGAAAGTTGTGCAGCCCTGTACAGGCACAGATGCTTTGGCATCTTTGTTACCAGAAACAAAACTGCTGCTGTTGGGGTTGCCTTCACATTTTTCCCACCAATTTCAGAGCTGTTGCCAGCTTAGGCTTTGACAGTTGTGTAGCTGGGTGTCAAAGTTACCCACAGCCAGGTTAAAGACCAAAGAAAACATGAATGATTTCATCAAAATGGTAAATTATAAACAAAACAAAGAAACAAACAAACAAACACAAAAGAAAAAGCAACAGCAAAAGAAATGTTTGTTTGTTTCTTTGTTATGTTTAAATTATAAACAAAACAAAACAAACAAACAAACAAACACAAAAGAAAAAGCAACAGCAAAAGAAATAGAAAAAACAAAACAAAGAAACAAAAAAATAAAGGAAAAATTTCTGAAATCTGAGTATTTCTTTCTGAACAGTCTGACCTGACTCTTCATTTACATGAATAGGGCAGCCAGGGCATGATCTGCTGTGCTGCCTTCACCGAGGGAAGGCTCCTTGCCTGGACCTACAGGTCTGGGCTGTTTCTGAGGATGCTGCAAGCCCCACAGCAGCTGGCTAGGTGGGATAAGATTTCTTCCTGCCATTTCTTTGTATCTAGTGTAGCTTTCCCCTAAAGCAGAGCTACTGTTGCTTGCAAACTTGCATCTATTTAGTCCTTTGTTATGAAAATCCTGCTTGCCATCTCTGCGCGTCTAATCCCTTTAAAACCTGGCTGAGGTTTTGGTTGCTGGGCTGCCCTCCCTTGGGCAGGGAGGCCCCTGCTCAGGCTGCATGGCACACCGCTGCTGGCCCCAGCCCTGCTGCAGCTCGGGGGGCTCAGCATCCTGCCCTGCAGCTGCTGGCCCCAGCCCTGCTGCAGCTCGGGGGGCTCAGCATCCTGTCCTGCAGCTGCTGGCCCCAGCCCTGCTGCAGCTCGGGGGGCTCAGCATCCCGCCCTGCAGCCGCCAGGTACGGCAGGAGGTGATCCATCAGCCAAGCTGCCTCTGGAAGAGGCGGTGCACGCAATCCTGAGCTCTCTCTTTTCCACCTGAAGACACTTAAATGCCAGAAAGAGCATTTCAGGCGTGTGTTCATGGAATCGGCAGACTCAGGGGTTTGTAAGAACTTTTGTCCCCTTGCATTTAGAGCCTGGGGAGAGGCGTGATGCGCAGAGAGAGGCGCGGGATCCTGCTGCTGGGCTGGAAAGGCTCCTTTGTGCTGAACCATCCGAGCCAAAGGAGCTCGGGCTCACTCCTGCTAAGCGCCCGGTGACTGCGGGCACACCCCACTGAGACAGCCTTTGTTAGCCCAGATCAGCTGCAGTGTGAGCTGTCTCGGGCCTTTCACCACAAAAACTGCTGCGAGAGGCACGGGGGGATGAATTCTGATTTTGCAAGTCAGCATGGGAGCAGCGTGGACTTAGTGTGAGTACAGTGGATGTAGCATTTGCAGGGTGTTTGTGGAAGAGATGGAGGATCCTGCATCTCTGAAGTCAATACTCAGATGTGACTTTTTACTACCTTGATGACAGGAGAAATTAATTGTGAAGTACATGTTCATCCCCAAAAAAGCAACCTCCCAACAAAACAACCCTCTTCATCTCAACATGCTCAGGCAGCCCTTACTGTTGTGGGCCTCCCACTTTGCTATAACTTAGTCATGCCTCAGAAAGCTTTGTGCAAGGGCAGGTTTTATTGGGATGGAGCAGTTCAATAGCCTGTTTCCATCTATGCCTGCAAGACCAGGCTTCCTTGAACCCCTTGAATACTATGGCAATCCAAACAAACCAAAAGACTACAAAAAAAAAAAAAGTTTCAATACCCTCACATTTCCTTTGCTTTAGTGGAATTCCGTGTGGTGCACTTACATTCCCTCCTTTTTTGTTTTTTACTTCCAGGCAGTGTCAGGCAAAGACTGGACACTGGGTGCTTGTACCAGCTGCTCTCGTAGCTCTCCCATCCAGAGTGAGTTTTTCAGAGGCAGGCATTGTATTCACCAGAATGTGTTGAGTCCATGGGGCAGATTAGGTCAGAAACATCACCTGGTTTATTTGAAAAGTTGTGCTGGACATTTTTCTGAGTCTTGGCAAATAGGGCTGTACTTTGTGTAAAGAATGCTTTCCTCACTTGATTAGAAGGATGTTTAATGGCTCATAAATGGGAGCGGTGCCCAGAAGATGAGAAAGTTTTCCTGCCCTAAGGCTGGATGTACCCTAAAGATTGATGAGCATCCCCAGTGTAGCAAACTGAACACAAATCCCTAGAGGAGAGTGACTTTGTCTCCTTATTGGCAGACAAAGTTATTTTACAGCAGCAGCACCCTCATGAGATGGCTGCATGCAAGCTGTCTGACCAGCACACAGGGTATGTGTGCCCAACTTTGCAATTGCTTTGAGCATGAGGGATGATGCCCTCATGTCTGCATCACGTTTCCTGTGTTGCTCATGAATTGGTGACATGTGCTGGCTCTGGATGTGCCTTTTGTACCTTTTCTGCTACCAGCTACACAGCCCATCCTGCTCCAACCCTGGGAGTTACCAGGATCCACTCCCTGTCCTTCATTTCCTGCCTCCAGCCAGCAGCCCACTGTGTGTGCTGGCATCTTGGTAAGCTCCTCAGAGAGTTCTCACCAGCATCTGTCAGTCTTGCAGCAGTCACTTACAGCCTCCTGCCTTTGGTCCCTTCTGGTGCCTCACACCCATTGCCATTCCCTTCTCATTCCTACCAAACTTCCCATTACTATTGCTATTGGAATATTCTTCTTTTATTAGAAGACAGTTAAATCTGTAAGATTTTTTTTTCTGAATGAATTTCTGTAAGAGACTTTTTGTTGCCAGGGGATGGAATTAGAATTATGGACATAAAAAGGCAGGAAATTGTGGTGTATTTTTTTTTTTTTTTTTTGAAATCCACTGCTTCAAGGGAGAAAATGAGAAATGTTTTTGAGAACAGCTTTCCATTATATGAGAAAGCAGAAGCTCCATTCCTCATTCTCACAACATCTGTGTTTATTACCCCTAACTACTTTAGAAACAAAACATCTCTTATATCTTTCATGCAAGACAGGGTAACAGAATCCACATAACCATCAAAGCAAGTGCAGGAGCCACACAGAAAATTGAGGCAAAAAATTTTCTTTCATGCTTAGGTCTAAGCTCCATAGAGCTAAGAGAACTGCCTGAAACTCTTCACAGTTCATGTGTGTACAGACCAGCCCTTTGGTGCATCCAACCCAAAATCCTGTTTCCAGCTCTGGCTGTGACAGGACAGGCAATAAAGACTGTGGGACAGACACATACAGTCACTTCTTGTCTGTACTCTCTCAGCCTGTAATATATTTCAGCACAGTTTATGTGTTTAGCTCCCAGTAGTTTGTCCTTAGGCCAATTCTAGCATCTTCAGCAGCCATTGGCAAAGGCTCTACAGGAGGACTACTCATTGCATGAAGGGCTGCTCCTCTTAATTCAAACCTCATCCTCTCATCATTTCTTTTGATATTCCTCAGTTCTTCTACTTGGTTCTACCAACATTCATCTGGCACCTGAGTCCTCTTAAATGGTCTTTGAACAACCAATCAGTAATTATTAGATAATAACTGGATAATTTTAAAAAAAGTTATCTCCCAACATCCTGGAGAAGCATAACCATAGAGTTATGCTCTACCTTTTATAACCTGGTTTGGGTCTTTGTGATACCTTGGTGTCAGTTCTGTTTTGAAAGTGCACTGTGGGTGTGTCTTTGGAAAGGAGTATGAAAATGGAAATCAGTGCAAGTAGCAAAATTTATTTCCTTGGAAATAAATACTTTAGATCAGCTAGTTATAGGTTGGGATTTTTTTCTCTAAATACTGATTTTTCCCAATTATGTTAAGCTTGTATTTCTTTAGAGACTCTAGAAACATTTTTGGCTCTGATTTCTGTTAAATGCCATATCTGAAGTCCTAACTTGTTTTCCAGCATGGCACATGCAATTCCCACTCCAGTAAACACATTATGATGCTGATGTCCAGCAGGTAAGTGCTTCACTGGAGTGTATTTTACCAATCATTCTTTAAAAGGAAGATCTTTTTCTTTCTGGGGTTTGCAGATGCTACATGGCTGTTGCCTATAAACTTCTCAGAGGCCAAGAAAAGATGTTTCTAGTGTTAGCAATTGTTAATTCAGATCAACAGAAATTCTGAATGTGCTTAAAACACTTCTTCAGCCACAGAATGTCACACTGTTCAGTCCAAACTGCTACTGCTTGGGGGTAAAATGATGGGTGCCAGGCAGAGCACAGCCCAAGCAGGAGTGTGGCAAGGACAGATGGCAGGCTCAGCTATGCCTGGGACAAGATCATTGGAAGGGCTTGAGAAAAGCAGATGTTTATGTTGCACTCATGTTTGGCTTGAGTGACACCCCATGAGGACTCCAGTGGCAGCCTGTGAAATCCCTTCAGTGAGGGGCTCCTCTGGTTTTTGACTGACCCTCTGTCAGGATCAGCTGTGCTCCATCTCTGCTGGAAGGGTGGTTGCTGTCACCCCAGGTCTGGAGGAAAAATGGAGAAAGAGAAATGCAGGGCTTGGGGAACACTAGTGATAAGGCAGAAGCAAAGACACCCCGACAGCTGGGTACCATTGACTTCCAACACGTTGGAAGTTACATTTTATTTAGACACTTAACAGAAAGCAGGTAATTAGCACTAAGGTCATAACCCAGCAGCAATTTAACATGGATCATACTTGATGTAACACTTATTGTCAGAAAAACTCTGTGTACACAAGCCCAAGAGATACCATGCATGGAGAAAGCATGAAAGATTGCTCCCTAGGTGGTGGAAACTCCAAATTCTGTCACAAAGTGATTTTTATTATTCAGTTCCCATTCTTCCTTTGCCTGTAAACAATCTGGTCTGGATGTGAACCATCAGGAAATGCTATGATGGAACAGATGCTCAGGGCTATGCAGAGGCCATGCCAAACTCTACTCCAGGGGTGGCAGGACTTGGGGTTACCCACAGGGCTGCCTCTCACCAGAGTGAAGAGTGCACAGGCCACACAACTCCACTGGGCAGGACCCTTTAGTGTCCCTTTGTGGGGCACACAGCTGTGTCCAGGACAGGCACTCATCCTCCACACTGGCTTTTGCTCGTTTTCCCCACACTTGACTAAAAACCCATCTGTCCTGAGCAGGAGCCAGCCTCCATGCAGGGGACACTCAGCTCCTCTATAGGCTGAACTCTGCTGTGAAAGGCAGATGGACTTTAGGCCCTTCTGGGGAAGCAGGGGGGAAAATCAGATCTATAGCAGCTTATTTTCTCTTTTAAATTGTACACGAAAACAAATGACAAATAACAAATACAGTGATATCCTTGGGGTTAATATGAGGTTAGTATCAAGGCTGTATTACCTTTTTCATCTTCCTTTCCAACTTTCAATCAAACTTTCAATCTGTAGTTGATTTACTTTAATTGGCAAAACACAGGCATGGCCCAGAGATGCTTTTGGGACTGCAGAGGGGATCAGGTAGGGACAGTGGGGCTTGGTATATTATCTTCAGTTTTAAAACATTTTCTCAATTCCAGAGCTGGAAATATGTATTCTTTAAAAGCACTGATCCTGAAGTGCAGAATCCATCTTCTGCAGCAAACCTCTTTACCAGAAAACTGTGAAGTATGTCACACCTCAGATTACCTAGAGGACAATCAATCCTCGAACTTTTAGACCACCTTCTGTTGCCTCTAATATTAAGGCTCAGCCCAAGCTAATCACATTCAAACTAATTCCCATTTAAGTGCTGTGGATGGTGTCCTGTACATTAACTTCCCAAATGCTTTCTGCGTCAGTCCTGGCTTATACCAGCCTTTCCTGGATCATCCCTTCCCTCTGCTGGCACAAATGTCTGTACAACAGAGCAGCCACCAGCATAGGGTTAAAACAAAACTTGAAAGAAAGGAAAAAAATAAAAAAGGTTTAACATGGATCAGTTCCTCAGTCCTGTGCTTCACATTGCCAGGAGTGAGTGAAAAAAAAATACAAATGGACAGTGAAGAGCAAATGATGCATAAAAAGACAACCTAAACTATAAATGCATGGACATGATCAGTCTCAGTCACTTGGCTTTAGACAATATAAAAATCTTTTTTAAGCCTTCAAGTATTTTTGTAGCTTTAAATCACTGGTTCTCCTCTCTCTGAAACAATCTCCAAAAATGGAGAATGACAACAGTGACAGAAGAAAATGGGACCAGTACTTTGAGTATGGAGTGAGCAGCTCCCATCTGATTGCCCAGCTCATTCCTGGCTCCCTGAGCTGCACAGGAGACCCTCAATGAGGCCAACACCTCATTTTATTTTCCTGATTTCTTGCAGCCTGTGGAGACTCAAGTGGGACTCTGCTCAAAAGAGTGGGAGTTTAGAGGCTGTGCCAGGTGATCCTGGGAGATGTGTGTCCTGGCTCAAACACACTGCTTGGACTGGAGAGGGTTCATTCCACTCTGAATTCCTGCCTTCAAGAGAGCACCCACAGGGATGAATTCTGACCTGCAGCTCATAGGGACAGAGGAAGAAAGCTCCAGCAATGCCATCCAGCCCTTCACTCCCAGCAGTCCCCCTGATGCATCATCCACTGCCCGGATTTCTGGGGCACAGGTGTCAAGGATGGTGGCCCTAGGCTCACTGCAGGTCCATGTTCATCTTTGGTATCTGATTTTGACTATTTGATTGGAAACAAAAGGAAGTACTAAGCTGTCACCTGCAAAGTGTCCTGGCCAAGAGGCCCAGGTTACCAATGCCACTGATACTGAATACAGGTGCTGTTGCTGGGAGCTGCTCCTTGTGGGTGCTGGCACCCAGGGAGCTGGGTTCTGTTCTTTCTGAGAGCTGTCAGCAGGGATTCCTGCTGGCACCAGGCTATGAGACACAGCTGTGTGGTATCACTGAGCAGAGTGTGGGAGGAAAGTCCCCTCTCCAGTGTGGGGTGCTCACACCCAAAGCAGGGGTGTGTGAGCAGCCCATAACCAAACTGACCTTCACTCCTGCACAGAGACCACATGAGACCCCAGGCTGCTCTCAGGCTTCTCAGCAGGGCTAGGTCTCAGACCAACAGGAAAAATGACTGCAATGCAAATCTTCTGGAGCTGCAGAGTCCTACAGCTCCAAAAGCAACATAAATTTGCCAAAGGTCCCAATCACTCTCAAAGTGTAAAGAAAGAGGATAAAGGCAGAGGAAAGACAGAAATGTACTGCATGGCTATTATTTTGGGATATGATTTTACCTTTTAATTAAAAACAAGGTCCTGAAGCTTAGGGAGACTCTGCACTTAGTTCTGGATCCTATCTCCTTGCTGCTCCTTTTATTTACAGAGTAAGTTGCAGAAAGCTGTTGTTATTTTAGACATGAATATTTTTTATTTGAGTGTTACTGCCTACCAGAGGCTTTGATTTTTTTTTAATGTTGGCTAATTTTGTGGTTTGAGTAGGAAGCTTCAACTTCACACCAGTTCTACACAGGCCCTTCTGCTATCCAGCAGTCTGGGCAAGATAAACCTGTAACCAAGGCATTCCTCTCTTAACCTCTATGGCTTTATCATGATTTTATTATTGCTCACCTTACTGCAGACTTTGAAAAGATATGGGGAGTATTTGAAGTAGTTTAAAACTATTTAACCTTTTAAATATCTGGGATGCAGGCAAGTGTCCCTATATATCCACCCAGCCCCCAATTTTGCTTTTGCTTTCTAACTGCTGAATGAATTAGGGAGGGCAGGCCAGGTGAGCTGCCTGCAGTGATCTCTGTGGAGAGCCAGCTTCCTCCCACCCCTCAAAATGCACTAACCACCTGTGCTCCCACACCAGATGCCTTCCCAAATCCTCAGTTCCTGCCCAAAAACATCTGTGCTGTTTGTCCTGCACCACCCTATTGCTCAGAGGAGAGGGGACCTCCACGGGCACCACCCCATCTCGCCCACACTTATGGTGGAAGGGAACACCCAGGCAGCATCAAGGCAGGAAAAGTCTCTGAAAAGCAGCAGAATTAGCAATGTCTTGCATGCCAAAGCAAGTCCTAAGGCAGGCAAAGCAGCAGCCAGGAAAGACAGAGACCCACTCCCAGCATCCCACCTTGTCCATCCCTCCACCTCAGCACAAGGTGGGAGGCAGTGGGCAGCTCTAGCACCCTCATCCTGCTCCATGGCTCATCCATCAGGAGCAAGGAGGAGGATTAGTGCTTGGTACCAACGTGGGCATCTGCCTGCCTGCCAGGCTTGCTCTTTAAAACAGGCTGTCAAGCACAGATAGCTGTTGAATCAATATGTGCCTGGTAGCTGTTGATGCCACTTCTGCCAGCACGGGGTGGGCTGAGCCACTGCACACCAGGAGGGATTCAGGCTCTGAGAGAGAGGATGCAGCGCTGACTCTTCAGTACCCACATCAGATGACTGTGAGAAAGCAGTTAAACGGGAAGACTTCAGGGATGGTGTCTCTGTGCTGCCGCTGCCAGTCCCCCCTCCCAGTGCCAAACGTGAATCTTTGCCAAGCACAGAGGAGACTGGATATACCATGGCTGGTCAGTTCTTTGAATGAGATGTAAAAGCAGGGGCCTCCACTACCAGCCTGGGCAAATCCTTCCCACAAACTGAACAGATGATGAAAATCAGCCGACGTCCAGATCGCTGTCTCCCCCTCCTCTGGGCTTCTCATGCCCATCCCCAGGCTGCAGACTGCTGTGGATAATAGCTGTGACCATTCACCCAGACCATGGCTGCCCACCTGTGCTGGCGTGGAGGGCCCCGTGCTCGATGGTCCTGCTGCAGAGGGGACATCCAGCTATTTGGAGCTGGTGTACTTGGTGACAGCCTTGGTGCCCTCGGACACGGCGTGCTTGGCCAGCTCTCCGGGCAGCAGCAGGCGCACGGCCGTCTGGATCTCCCGGGAGGTGATGGTGGAGCGCTTGTTGTAATGGGCCAGGCGGGAGGCTTCCCCAGCAATGCGCTCAAAGATGTCATTGACGAAGGAGTTCATGATGCCCATGGCCTTGGAGGAGATGCCCGTGTCAGGATGGACCTGCTTCAGCACCTTGTAGACGTAGATGGAGTAGCTCTCCTTCCTGCTTTTGTGACGCTTCTTATCACCCTTCTTCTGGGTCTTTGTCACGGCTTTCTTGGAGCCCTTTTTGGGGGCTGAGGTTGACTTTGCTGGCTCTGGCATCCTGAGAGCTCTTTCGCTGTGTCTTGGAGCTGCTTGGAGAGAACATAAAAAAAACCTAATTCTTTTTTGACCTTCTACAGAATAATTGTACTGAAAGATGAGAGAGTCTGAGTTGGAGGCAAGCAACAGCTCAGAATCTGAGACAAACACCCCATGACACTGCAAGAGCATTTCTGAACTGCCAGCAAGAATTTCTCTGGTTTGTGTACGGTTTTCTGTTGTTTTCTGTTTAAATACCTACAACACTGGCCTTGTCAACATCTCTGAACACAAGCCTAATTGGCATCTACTCAGTAAATACGAGATGGAGCCTGAACAGTGTTCTGAGAAGAACACTGCAGTTCCAAAGAAAACACTAACTGCAGCATGGATTAAATCAAATCTTGTTGGAATGGGCCCAAGACTGTTGCAAGGTATCACTGAAGGCACATGAGACTGGTCAAAACTATTTTACCAAAATTATTTTGGTTTAGAATCTCCAATAAACCCTTTATATTTCCAGTGAAATATAAAAAACAATACAGCTTTAAGCTAGCTGGGTGAGCTACAGGAATATATCAGTATTCACATTTGCTATCAAAAATACCAGAGAGTAGAAAAGCTTAGAGGAGGTGTCAGGAATCACCTGGCCAAGAAACAGAAATGTGGATAGGAATCAAAAAGCAAAGTGCTTTCAGGCTACATGTTGATGGAAAAAATGATTTCCTGTTATTTGATACTTTTTGATTTCAAGAGAGCAAGCCTTTGCTGGACAGTTTACACCAAAGATGCCTGATCCTCCCTCTGAGTTTTTCTTCATTAGGACACAACGTGCAGAGCCATGACCTGCAGCTGACTGCTCTCATCCAGAAGTGCAGTAACAAAAAACCAGTATGTAAACCCATGAAAAAACTGTGTGCCTCCCCTACACTACAAATTTACATGTGCTTTACTTCATGGGCCAAGGGGAATAACTGTGTGGCAACCTGGTAAATGGTTCTGTGTTTCAGAGAACACTTCAAATGCTCCCTTGAAAGACAAGGCTCCTCCAGGATTTGCTGGAGGATGAGCTCACAGCATCACCCCAGGGCTTGGGTTTTCCTGCTCTGCATCTCCTTTGAAGATGGCCCAGGAATTACAGTCTGCTGGCCAAGAGAGACTAGCGAAGAAAAAAGAGCTTCAGGGCTGATGGCACATGGGAAAATAGATAGAAGTAAACAGAAGAGAGAAAGCTGGGATGTAACATATGGTCTGCACACTCTGAGTATCAGGGAAGGACCTAAACAGTGCCTGTGCCAAGGCAATGGCTGCATGCTCAGCCCTGCCTCTCCTCCTTGGAAAAGAGTGAGTCAGATGTCTGATTTCTCCACCTGCAATCACAGCCAGATGCAGCAGCACTGCTGCAAACAAGCCCATACGAAGGTCCCGGTTGCTCCCTGTGGGAAGAGACACCTTTGATCCTGAGGCTGGATTTATGTGTCCACCCACACCTCAGTGGGTAGCAGCTCCTGCTTCCAAATCCCCTCCATGGCTCTAAATCAGCCTGTGTGATGCTGTCTCCCACCTGCAGCGAGCACCAGGGCTGGGCAAGGGCCAACACTGGGCACCTGAGGTAGGGCTGTGCCCAGCTGCAAGGGCAGGCTGGCATTGCTTGGGATGCTGTGGAGTGGGGAGGTCTCCACCACAGCCCTCCAAAACACCCTCCTGTCTAGAAGCTGAAGTCAGCACTAGTGTCCTTAGAGCCAGGTTTCTGCTCCAGAAAAGCAGTTCCTTCTCCAAAGACATGATTTTCATGTGATAAGTTTTTGACTCTGCCACCTCATGTCCTTTCTTAATTTTTTTGGCATTCTTCCCAGTGGCGGCATTTGGAATGGCAAGTGCTGGACGGCCCCAAAAGTTCTGGACATCTTTCAAAACTGACACCTGCCCACTTAAACACAACATTTTCTTCCTCTGGTGAAATCACAAGTTTTCTTCTTTTTTTTTTTCTCTATTTGGGAAGCAGCCTTGGGAAAAGAAATCTCCTACTGCTCTGTTTGTAGACTTGAAAATAAGCCTTTTCAGTGGAAAATTATTTTTCTACAGGAAGAAATAATTGTGCACTTGCTCCTTTTTCTTTTGAGCTCATTTCCTCACTGAAAATCACCACAACTTAAAAATGCAAATGGATATTTCTTAAGCATTTTGAAAAGTATGTCCTTCTAAAATAAGTATTAATTCTTAAGTGCACTTCTACTGCAGCTTTAAAAAAATGAACAGAGAGCCCAACAGGTACCAGAGTGATTCCACAGGGCTCCAGAACAGGTCACATGTACAGGACATCTCCATCCATCTGATCAGCCAACACCCTTGGGTAGCACAGCCCAGATCTCACTCCCCTGCCACGTATGGCTGCAACGGGGGAAGCAATGATGCTGAAGTTCAGAGATCAGCACAAAAGCTTGTGCTTCTCTCCACCCATTTCTTTGCAGCTCAGTGTTTAACAGGTAAATAAGACCTTCTTTGAAATCAGGTTGTGCTCTTTGTGGTTTATTTGGGCAGTGCCTAGCAGGCAGGGCCTGAGTGCATTTGCCAGGTGCTAAATAAATAATGTTAATAATGATCAACAGTATCACCAATCCTTCTGTCAACAGTGCAACGCAACCCACAGCAGGTGCTGCTCTGGTACAAAGACAGAACTAGTGGGATTATTCCCAGCGTGTCCTTGTGGAGAGTTTGTTGAGGAAAACAAAAAAGTGACCTTTAAAAGAATGATTTATTTTTATAAAAATAGTAGCATATCTTTGTTTCCTTAAGGAGGAAAAAAAAAAGAAAGAAAAAAAGAGAGAGAGTAGGAGAGACAACCTGAAGAGGTTAATAATTATTGGTTTTTATTTTGGAAGTGTTGCCAGCATGACTGACTTCTCTACTGTGAGGTAGACCAAGCATTGGGTAGAGGTTGCTCAGAGAGGTTGTAGGATCTCCATCCCTGGAGATACTCAAAATCTAACTGGACACAGCTCTGAGAAACCCACAGTGGCTGACCCTGCTCTGAGCATGCACTGGACTAGGTATCTGCCAGAGGCACCTCCAACCTCATCCATTCTGTGACTTTTGGAGACTGAAACTGGGTAGAACACACTTTATGAGCTGTGTTCCCTTGATTGACATCTCCCATGGGATACTGCAGCCCAAGATTCCCACATGGACTCCTAAGAAGAGATGGTGTTCATCTCCAGGTCCAGGCCACTGAGGTCACTGGGATGCAGGGTATGGCCATTCAAGAGAAGGCACTTTCAAGCAGCACATTTGGAAAGTTTCAGGTTTTTGAGAAAAATCTCTGGGAACATTTTTTTCTTGACGGCTTTGTACACTCTGAGTTAAATCAGTTATCAGTGCTGGCAGTTTTTTCCTTCCTCAGAAAACCAACAACAAAACCAACCACAGTAATTTTTCCAGCCAGTTCCAAGCAGCAGCCTGACTGCTGCCAGAAACCAGAGCAGTGCCAAGCGACAGATACATCTTCCTTTGTGCTGACACCCCTTTTTTCAGCATCATTAAAGGGAAAGTGAACGGAAAAACATATTCAAAGATACAAATCACCACAGTCTCTCAGATCTGAAATGGGAGAGGAGCCCTGCTGAGAAATCCCACATGGAACCTGATGCTGTCTCTTATCCCCAGGCTTGATAAATCAATGGAGAGAGACAAGCAGGGAAGCTCCTGCAAGATTTTTGTTCATTTTTGGCCTTGCTGCTGAGTCTGTGGGACCAGTGGAAAGCTGCTGCCAGCAGTGTGCATGGGTACCCATGGGTGGACTGTGAGCTGGCCTTTTGGACCTCTCCTCATGCAGGGCTGGAAACAGCACTTGGATGTTTTTAACTTTTTTTTTGTTTGTTTGTTTTTGAAAGCTGTCCTTGCTTTTTTGCTGAGCTCTGGGGCATCCACTGTATATCCCCATGCCCTTTCTGTAATTTCCTATTCAACCATAAAAGTTACATTTCTAGAATCAGCATTTTGTTCTTAGGAGATTTTGGTGACAAACTCAGTATTTGAAGGAAAAAACTCAAGCTCTCATCTTTTGGACATCTGAAATTTTGTTAATCTTCTGATGTTCTACTTTAATCCTTCCTAGAGCAAATGAGAACCAACAGACACCTGCTGATAATTCTGCCCCTTAAATAAGAATGTTCTGTCCATTCTGTCCAATTAGTGTCCCTTTCCTCATTTTCTACTACTCCTACTAAAAGAGAGGATACTTGGCTTTATTCCTGCATGCCAAGAAAAAATACTAAATGAAATTTGCTGCTGCTTTTTGTTTAATTTTCTTTGAAACACAAAGGGTAAAAAATTAGGGGATGTTTCTACTGAAAGGAAAAGGCTTTTTAATGGATTCACCTGCTCTGAAATGCTTGTGAGATCTGGTAAATATAGTTTACAAATTACAATGTGTCAACAAATGACTGTTATTGGAAAAGAGAATTTCTGCAAACTGCAAATCCTCTTCCTTTTATTATGTGTGGCCATCTACTATAATACAAGAACTTGTTCATCTGTCAGGTGTCATTATATAGTCATAGTTGAGAAAACAAACAATATTTGTGATTATTTGGTAGCAAGCTCTGCCTCAGGTATAAAGCAGATCAGAAGCATGATGAGTCATTGTGAGACATTGGTGATGTTGCCTCGTGCAAAAACTGATAGCTGTATTTTGGTCTGGATAGAATTTTTCCCTTGGTATGTTGTCTAGCATGTGATGATGAGGTAATATTTGCTTTGAAGTAAGGAGGAGGAGAATTTCCTAGAATAAGGTAAACTAATCTGAAATGCCTGATTTCTTCCAATGGTGAAGGGGTACAGAAAACAGTTTTGAGATCCTAGGTTTCCTCCCAAGTAATCCAGTAACAGCACTAAGACCCCATCCTCAGTTCCACATACTCTGCTGCATTTTATATCTCTGTTCCTGTTTCATTTTTCATTTAAATGGCTACCTTTCAAAGTTGGACATACACACGCAGTTTTCTAGTGAGCAGAGGACTGTGACTATAGGCTAAAATTAGAGATGACCTCTACTCACTGACAAAGAAGGAAATGCTTCAAACTCAGCCCCTGACACAGACCCATGATGCTCATGTAGATTTTTCAGATTTCTTTAGAACAAATACAAGCAGAACAGAGCACTGTGTCCGAGCTCTTTGACTGATACTTCTCTTGCTTGTGTTAACCCATTGCTTGGGAGTTCTCTACAGAATACTACAGGAATCTTTTCTGTTCTTTTCTATAATTTCAATTTAAATTTTTAGAAAGCACATTTTTAATCACCAGTAACAGGTGTAATTTCTTGTGCTACTTCTGCCCAAGTTGCAAGTACTTCTCAGGGCTGTAGGGGTTATCAGAGATTTTGGATTATTACCTACAAAGTAAGGAGCAGGACCCTACATCAGAGCTCTCTGCAGAGAAGATACCTTGAAATTTTAAAGAAAATAAAATCTTACCCCGAGTCAAGAAGAGCAATAGAGAGACAATGTTGCAAGAAGAATGACTGTCAGGAGACTAAATACTGCAGTCCTTATGCTGATTTAAAGAGTGTCTGAGGTCAATGGGGCTTTAACACAGGTCTGAAAGCACATGTGAAATGTTTAGAGATGCTTAGCACCAACAGCTGACATTGATTTCCACTGGAATCCAAAAGGCTCATTACTTACAAAAATCAGACTTTATATTTTATCAAGGTTTTGTTACTGTTAATAAAGGAGTACTTAAAAAAGCTTTATTATCTGCTCTTTGTAAGAGTTCTCATTGTATACCTGCTTTGGGATAGCTCTGATCTACGTGCATGAGCAAGTATCCAATAAATACAAAAAGGAGAACAATTTCTGTGTATCCATACCTGTTAGATGTATGTGGGGTACACCCAGTACCAGCACCTGCTACAATTACACTCCAGTCAGCTTTCCCACAGAGGGTCAGGGCTTCAGAGAAACCTGTAGGAGTTAGATGTGATGATCCTTGTGGGTCCCTCCCAACTGGGACCATTCAGTGATTCTGTATCATCACAACCATCCTCAGGAAGCCCAACAGAGAACACAAGCAGGCTCACTTCCTTCCTGATGTTTTATCAATAACTCAAAACCTCACACATAAAATGCAGCATGAGCTTCCTCTCCAAGTTTTAGAAACATCAGGATTTTCTGCTTCTGCCATGAATCCCTTCCTCAAGCAACAGCCTTCTTTTCCCTTCATATGCCACTTCAACTCAACTGGACCCACTGGGAGCCAGCCTGTCAGCAGCAACCCCATGTCCAATTGCAGGGTTTAGCTCCCATCCTCAGACTAACTCAGCAAAATTGCTCTGGAGGTAGGGAGAGGTCAGAGCCTGCTAACCATGTAAGGGCAGCTGATGTCCAGCTGACCTGGGACAATCCTGCTGGGCAGAAGGGGCAAGACATCACAGCAGCTCCACTGCTCACAAGCACCACAAGCTCTATGTGTCTTTTTGGTGGTTTGCAAAGTACAGGCTAGTGGAGATTGGTGTGAGAACCAAAATCATAGATGACTGGGGTCTGTAATACCAATGGAAGAAAGGTGCTTTACTTACTCCATGACACCCTATGCTATTGAAAATAAAGACTCCAGATTTGAAACAAATTGCTCTGTATCAAAAATGAAAATCACTTGCTCTTCATCCACATAATTTCAATTTCTCTGGAAAAGGAGGAGAGCAAAACCTCACTAAGGCTGCAATATCTAAATAACTCCTTCAGTGGAACCATGGTCTCTGAACTAGTAATGACAATAAGCCTAAAGAACTGCTATCACATTTGAGTAAACTATTTTTATGCATTTTATGGAGTAATGGAGAATTATCAAAATTCTAGACTATTTCCATAAGTGCTGAAAAAGGCATCCATTAAAAATGTGCTAATTCAGCCATTCAGCCAAAAATAGGAGAGAAGCTGCAGCCCAACACCTGCAGGCCATAGGGAGAGAGTGGGTGGAAGAGGGAGAAGAAGCTTCACCAAGAAATGAGAGCAGCTCTGAGTTAAGGTAGGAGTTGGAATTAGGTGGGAACCAATGCAGACACATGCAGCATCTCTTCCTCCTACACACCCCACACCCAGGCTTTAGCAGGCTCCTGTAACCCTTTTCCAGCACCATGGATAATTGGTGTAGCAAAAAGAAACAAAAGCTGGGATTGTACCCCAAAATGTGTACTTTGGCCAAACCACACTGACTGAGAACAATAATTTGGACATAAACCCATGCTCAAGTGGAAAGCCTGTGCCCATATTAGGCTGAATACCAGACCAAGGTCATTAAGGGTTTTGTGAGTGATGTGATAGGTACATCACAACATAGTGATGTACCTGTGTAGTTACCACATATTCTCAATGCCATGGATAAAATAAACCCAGCAAAACCTTGTAACAATCTTCAAGGTATCTATATGGGTCTAAGGCACGTATGCTCAACAGACCTGGACCTTACCACCACCAAGTCTCCCCCTACATGGGGAGAAATGTCAGGCAAGGGCATGATGTGTGCAGCTGTAATCAATCATGACCAACATTCCTTCTAAATGAGTCTCTCACTTCAATCATCCCTCCCCAGCTACATTACTCACATTTCAGCAAGTCCTGAAAATGGTTTCAGAAAAAATAGCAGAAAGCATGCAATCAAAAAAGTCAGGGATATGTGAAAGCTGCTTTATAATGGTGGTAAAGCCAGGGAACACAGACTATAACCACAGAAGGTGGGGTACCACACAGGTATATCCAAAAGGATTGCATGCCATGCCACAAGCTAAAGGACAGCAAGTGGCACAGCATCTGATTTCACTTCTACAGGATACTGAAAATACTGTAATGTGTGCATTAATAATTAATTTGGCATGGTAAAAGCAATTTTACTGTAAAACAGAGATGTGTGACTATTACTGGAGCCTGCAGGGAAACAAAGGTAAATGTCCTTCCCCAGATCTCACATCATTCAATAACTGGATTGGGAACACGATCCAAGACTACTGACACTTTTTTCTGCTGCTGCCACCAGATCACATTACCACAGGCAGAGAGTCCTCTGAGCATTAGAGGTCATCTTCTGTAGGGAACAGAAAATGAAGAGTCTGTTAGGTGGAAGGAGAGGAGAGAAGCAGGGCTGGGACAGCCAGGTCTGGCAAAGCTCCCCTGAAGAGGCAAGCTGGCTTTTCTCCAGAAACAGATAGGGGCAAGCACTAAAGACACAAGAGTTATTGAAGGCAAAAGTAAACTCTGAAACAAGAACTGACAATAAACAGTTTTATAATGTTCATGAATAAATTTACACTGGAGATGAACGGGAACCTCACATCCTTATTTGGAACTGGGAGGATAAAGGCAAGGGAGGAGGGCAGAAAGACAAAGAAATTCATTCCTCCCATATTTCAAAGACAAAACTTGATATTATAAAAATTCTAGGAAATGGCTGAGGAACAGCAAGTAACTGCTCTACATTAACCAGGCAACATTGTTCTATGGGGCTGTGCTACTGAAGAATTGTTATCAGAATGCACAGATGTCCTTCACTTTGTACTTCTCTTTCCTTTATTCTTTTATTTATTGTTCCTTCCTTCTTTTTCTCACATCCATTATAAGTGTCAGGAGGTTCAAAGCCCCAGCAGGTCTGCTGCCACTTGGTCCTGTCTCATATGTGGTATTTGCACAGAGACTAACACAGTACTTTGAACAGCCACAGAGTTGAAAAACTGGCAGCTCTCCAGAAACTTTAAAAGAAATGGCTGTCAAGTTAGCCCATGCCCAAATTCCACACTGTACAAATTGCTTGTGAGTAGTGTTTTGATTTACCTCTAATTTGTGATAGCACCATTATTGCATGAATTTAGAGTGCTAGTCACTGTGCTGATGCAAGCTAAAATACACCATCTCCCTTCCAAAGAAATCAAGGTATAATTGGGGATACACCAGTATTTACATCAGGCAAGGATGCAAAGAGCAATATGCTGAAGACTTGGCTGCAACCCCTAGACCAGCAGTGAAGAAAATGGGGGCTGCTGGACAAAATGACAGTGGGCCTGGATAGTCAGTAGCAATTGGAACAATTAAATGTAAAGCATACTTTTCAAAACTCAGAAAGGCAGCAGGTTTAAAATGCCAGAGGAGTGCCATATTAGCTGTACAAGACTGTTATTTTTAGCCATCCTTAGCTCTGTCCTCCCACATTCACTTTCCTCCTGAGCTTTCCATGCCCTTAGTTTCCCCACTGCTTTAGTCCAACAGTCTCCCAAGCTGTTTCTTTCTCAGATGAAGTGCTCACCCTCTGCTCTTCTCCCTCCCTGCTGGTGCCTCTCGAAGCACACTCCTGTCACAGAGCTCTTTGGTGCCTCTGCTTCCAGAAGCACATCTTTGCAGGTGACTGCTAAGTCCTTTTCTTGAGTTGTGTCCCAGTAATCAGGCAGCTGCAGTCAATAAGGAGGATGACTGGACCTGGGCTGAGGACCCAGCGTGAAGGAGAGGAGATAATATGGGGTTAATTCTGGCATGCAAGAAATAGGAGGGTGGTACTGGAAGGTCCAGACAACTGCAGCCTCCATATCTTCAGGGCAGAGCTGCTGCACTTGCAGTGCATTTTAAGACAAACACACCAAGAATAAAACCAGCCTATATTTATATTAGGTATGGCCAGACAGCTCCTTCCTAACAGGATGTTCTCTGTTTCTCATCTTGTAGAAGCCCACTTGTCACTCAGTCAATTTCCAGGTCCTCCTGAGGACCCAAAGAGGACTTCTGCCTTTCTGTCAATGTGGAAGCAGCTTCCCTTCCCTACACTTCCTTCTTTGATATTTACCAATGGTTCATTTCAGTCCTTTCAATGTTCCCCTTTCCTTCCTGTTCCTTGCTTCTACTTGCCTTTGTGACAGAGAAATGAGGAGACTCTTACCAAATGCTTTCCCTGGCCTCTCTTCACACTAGATTTTATCTTTAGGTGCTGAGCTCCAGAATACCTTCCTTTCTGCCCTTCCCTTATGTCATTTCAAGACTTCCTTCAGGAAAAATGTCACATGCTTTCTGCCCCAGGTTTCTAGCGTAACTCATGTCCTTTTTGTAACTCCCAACAACCCGGGGTGGTTCTGTTCTCCTACCCCTTCTTCCATTGCCTCCTGTACACACTACCTATTGCATTGCCATCTGTGTTCTGTTTTCACTTCCACCTTGCAGTCTTCTCTCATGCAGTATTTTCTGCTTGACAAATATCAGTCTACTTCGTATGATCTCTCTCCCCACAAGAGACAGTCACAGAGGTTATACAAACAGGTTGGAAGGAACAGCTTGTAAGGAGAGATATGATGTGCCCAAAGGCATGTCAGTCTTTCCTGATTCTGTCTAATACAGGCACTGTCTCTGACAAACTTTGCCCAGTCACATCCCTGACCATTGTGGCTAAGAGCCCACAGTTTCCCCCTAAGCACACACCACCAGCAGGGATTACGTGGGGGATGGTCCTCTACCTTCAGCTGATGGATTTCAACTCTGATTGATTTCAAGGCGACACGGTCTCCCTTCCATGGTCCTCAGGTAAAGGTTATCTTTTAAAAAATAACACAGAAAACCTTCCTGCATTGGACCACCTCTGTACTTTCACCAAATTCAGGAAAAAAAACCCTCACCCTATTTTTATAGGAAGTTTTAAGGCTGGTTTGAAAGGTAAAGAATTCCTGCTCCAAGAAGGTCGATGAAATAATATGACAAGGGTGGTGATTAAGTCTCACCACAAAGGAAAATGTTGAGCTGATGTAGGTGGCATACAAAACCCCCCACTCTCTTTATGAGTCAGGTAAGCTGCCAGAAAGCGGAGGTGGATCCGTGGGATGGAGCTGTTTTCATTCCAGCCAGTTAGTAGTAAGCTCTTTGAACAAAAAAGTAGTTTAAATAATAAATTATAATTTTAAAAACTCTTATCTAAATAGCAAAATCTAACAATTGCCCTTAATCCTCAATGATGGGGTTTGTAGTCAGTGACAGTCAAGGGAAAAATTATTAAACAACTCTTCTCCCCAGCCTCTGAGGTTTATGCAGCATTTTTGGATTATGCATCTATTCTTCCATCTCCCATCCCATGCATATCATCCTGCAGTTACAGCTCTCTCCTCTCCCTCTGGCTCCAGAAAAAAGGGAAGCTGACAAGCTGAAATCCCAGTCTCACCCCACACAGAACCCTTTTCAGAGGAAGAGCTTAGCTCTGTTGAGGAGAAAGCATTTCTCCACTTTTTGCATTTGTTAAGCAACTTTTGTGCAGCTATTTCTTCCAAAAGCTGCACAAAATTGGCTTAACAAATGCATAAAACAAAACAATTGGAGGGAAGAAAGAAAAACATTTTGTGAGGTCTTATTTTGGGTCAGTCCAACATCCAAGGGATATTTCAAAGATATGGCAGTGTCCCTCACTTAAAATTTAACTATTTTTATTTACAAAAAAAACCCCTGACATAGAGAAATATAAAAAGAATGTCATTAGGTTCTTGAGCTCAAGGGACTTAAAGTCCTCCTCTGGTACTGTCAGTGGGAGCACAACATCTGCTCTGTTCACAGTGCAGCCAGAGCAAGATGCTTTCTCAAGTACACATCTGAATTTAGGAACATTTCCCACATACTTAATTCTTTAGTCTACCCAATACACGGGTAGACCCATGAGGATGGGCAGGAGCAGTGTATTACAGGTGCTAAGAAAGGGATGAAATAGGATCAGACTATCAGCATGACTAATTTCTTGTTTTCAGCTGAAAAGTGAAACATGTGGAGTGGAAATATATGTATACATATATATACATAATATTAAAGTAAAATATATGTAAATGTAAGGGAGGAAAAGGACAATGACCAAAGGAACAGCTTGGAGAAGAAATGTCCAGAGGAAGGTAGAGTTAGGCAGTGGACGGAAGTGAGATGTCAGAAGGGAGAGAAGGAGAGGATTTAAAAAGAATGACACAGAGGGGAAAAAAAGAGATCTAAGAAGAAGATATATGAAAGGGAACAAAAATGAGAGAAAATACATGAGTGGACAAAAAACAGAGGAGAAAGATAAAGTAATGAGCACAATGTTTGGTAAGGCAAAAATACTTAAGTATAAATAAGACACAGAAAAGAGAAACTCATAAGACGGGCCACAAGACGAGAAAAAGACCGTGCACAGCAGAGATGGGAAATGAGCAGCAGGAAAAAAAATCACCTGCTAGCGCAGCATTTCTCAGAGTCACAGGTGAGAGGTGCTGCTGTCCCAACAAGGGACAGAGGCAAACCCTAGGAAGTGACAGGCTAAACCCAAGGAGAACAAAGGACGACGCTGGGACAAGATAATGATACCCTTGTGCTAGGATGCCGCCTTTTGTCTGAAACAGAAATCACAAAGGTCATTGAAATTGACGCTTAAATCTCACATCTGATAGTTGAAAAAAACCTCCTTCCCCGTACAATCATTCGTCCTTCTCTCTCAGCGCTGGATTAATTACTCTACAGTTGTACCTCCCTGCTGGGGAAGTAAACCCCAGACACCATTCTGCTCAAAGTAGACCTTTGTCTCTGGCCCCTTTTGCCCATAGAGGCTTCTGTAGAAATCTTTCAGTAGACAAAGGTAAATTTCCTGCAGCTCCAAAATCACCATGCTGGATTTGGCTATCTTTAGTAAAATGAGGAAAGAAAGAGGAAGGAAAGAGGGGTAAGCACTCAGGCAAAAAAACTTTTTTTTTTTTTTGTTATTATAATTAGGAAATTTACCCAGTAGAGAGGGAAAGAATTTGCTGCCTGTAAACAAACTGTCACTCCTTTGAACATCAAATAAAAGGAACAAGAGGGAGTGTGTGGGAAGTACATTCATATTATCAAATTCTTTCTGTTATTAACCTGTTCAACATAATGAAAACATAATCAGGAAAATAACATATTGTAACACAAATACTATGGAGGCTATAGAGAAAAAACGCCAGGAAGATCAGTGTTCCCAGGGTAGCTCCCGTCTGAGAAACCAGAGCTTTATTAGTAGTAACAGGAGCAACATATGGAGATGAATGAAACCATGTTTGTAAATGTGATATGCAATTGCACACTCTCATTTGGCTTTCCTTTTTCACGATCTGACTCAGCCTACACACTCCCCCACCTTTTGATTCATAAATTCTTGATATCAAAAAATGAAAGAGTTACAAAGGCAGCATGGAAAGGGCATGAGATGACGTGAAATACAAGGATGCTGGTGAGCACAGGACATGCCATCAATCACCACCCTGCAAAGGGACAAATGTGCTGGAGATAAGCAGTGGAGACAGGGCCACCCTCTCCAGGGGCTTGCTGGAGGACGCCGCACAGCAAACCCCAGCTCATCTCCGCTGCGCTAGAGGCGCATGCTGAGGTAGACAAATCTATTACAAAACTGTATAATATTGCTTATGCTGCACAGCAGCCACTCGGTTAGGCAGCGCCTGCATCACCAAACTCGTGAGACTGGAGGTGAGGGGAATGAGAAATAAAAGGGCTTCCTATGGCATATACACCCTACATTTTTTACGCTATGGAAGAAAGATCAGGGTTAACCACAAGCAGCACAAAACACAACAAACAGTGCATGAGCAATGGTTTACAACCCTATGCACTCACTAAATAATTAAGAACCTCACAGTGTTGACACAGTGGGGGTCTGTACACAGGATAATCCCCTCCTTCCCCGGGGGCCCGGGCTCCTCAGCAAGTGTGCGGTCAGGCTGCAGCCCAGCCCGTGGGCACCGCTGGCCCACCGCAGGCAGCGCCCGGCTGCGGCCCCCAGCCCTGACACGGCCGTGCCCCGGCCCATGCTTCGCCTTCAGCCCCCGGTTAACCGGAGCGCACTGAGCTCCGGCGATACGATTCCCACCACCGCAACATAGCACTGGCAAGGCTGACACCGTTTCGGTGCACTCGCCAAGCGCGGAGAACGACGAAGCCCCGACTGTGCGGGTCTCCGGGTCGGGCACAAGGCAGGGCAGGGCAGGGCTGGCCGCACACCGCATCGCGGTACGGCGGAGCGGCAGCCCGCACGCCCGGGCAGCGCAGCCCCGCTGCGGACACTGCGGCGTGCGGTGCCCACCGCTGCCGCACCGCAGGCAGCCAGCGCAGGGGAGGGTCTTGCCTGCTGGGCGTCTGGACTCCTCCGCAGGCGAGCTCCAGGCGCCGGCGTGGCGCGGGGCAGGTGCGGGCGGCGGGGCTGGGGGGCTGCTCGCTGCCGCTCCGCGCAGATCCGGCGGCCGCCGCGCCGGGTGGGCCGCGGGACCGGGACCCGCCTCCGGTCCCGACTAGGCTGCGACCGGCGGGGCGCCTCGCTGTGCGCCGCCGCCGCTGCGGCCCGGGCCGTGCCGCACCGCCCATAGCCCGCCCGCCGGCTCCGCCCGCCCCCGCCTCTGCGGGCTCCCGCCGTGGGGCCGCCGGGGGCGGGGCGGGCGCGCAGCGCGGCCCCGGCGAGCGGCTCGGGCGCTGCGGCGGCGGCGGCTGCGCGGGGCGCTCGGCACGGCCGCGGCGGCGGACGGGCACCTGCTGCCGCCTCGCCCGCAGCAGCGCCGCGCTTTGTCCGGGCTGAGCGGGCGCGCCCGGCCCCGGCCGCGCCCGGCCCGGCTCAGCGCAGCGGCCGGCGGCTCTCGGGGCGTCGCCTGGCTCCGGCGGCCTGGGCACGGCGGGGAGCGTGAATGAGAGTTTGCTCCGATTTTCGAGCAGGGTGAGTGCCTCGCTGGCCGTCTCGGAGGCATAATAATAATAATAATAATAATAATAATAATAATAATAATAATAATAATAATAATAATAATAATAATAATAGTTTTTTGTGTGTGTGTCCATACCTTTACCTACTAGCCTGACGCCACCTCCCTGGGGCAGGGTCGCGTGCGGGGCGCGGTGTCTCTCGCCACCCCCGGACGGGGACCCTTGGGAGGACGTTGCTGTCCTTTGGTCCCTCCGTTTCCTTTTGTTCGGCTCTCCCGGGGTTGGGGGGAAGGGGCGGACCGGGAGGTTGCCAACGGAGGTCTCGGCCGGTGGCCCGGCTGTCCGGGCGGTTGCGGCACGGCTGTCCCCGTGCGCGCAGGGGGTGTCCGGCTGCTCTTTCCCCGCTTCCCGGGCGGAGCGGTGGCCCTCGTCTCCTCCCCGCGCCCCTCCGGCACGGAGGAGCCGCCCTGGGCTGCGGGGACAGGCGGTGGCATCGCCGCCACCAGCCAGAAGGCACCGGCTGTAGTAAACACAGCGCATGGGGCGGCGGTGAACCCGGTAAAGGTCACATCCTTGTGTGCACACTCAGCCCGACCTATCTGGGCTCCCAGCTGCTGTCTTGGGGCCCGTGTGGTGGCTGCCGGTGGCTGTCGCTGGCAGAGCCGCGCTCCCGGCCCTTGGCTGGGCTCGGCGGTGTTCCCCGGCTGCGTGCAGGGATCTCCCTTGGCGAGGGAGCAGCAGCGAGAGCTGCGTCACACCCTCCTTTGCCTCCTCCCGCCCCCGGCCGGGGTAGCAGCTGGGTGGCATCCGATTTAGCAATAAGAGCTGGGAATGCAGGCTCTGCTGTGAGGTTTGATTCCTGAGCGGTAGCTGTGCCTAGCCGAGTTCAGGGCTAGGCACACGTTCATGTTAAATAGCAGCCAGCAATGTGCTGATTCCTCAGATCATGCAGTGTCTGGATGCATCTTGGTGTGGAGCAGTGAGCCACGGCAGTGTTGGAGCAGTAGAAGTGGAGGAATGCTGCTGGAGAGCTTACTCGGGAGGAGATGGAGAGGATGGCATGGTAAATGGCTGTTTTGCAATTCAGGCTGAGAGCCTGGACTCCTGCAGACAGGTCAATAGGTATGCGTGGATTTTGTGGCCTTCTGTGTGCTCCAGTGGGTCATCGCTGGGCTTGTGTGTGCAAATGGGGCAATGGGAAATGACAGCTTTTTGTCATGTTTTTGTGTCTTGCCTTGTTGCTGCAGCTCAGGAGTTTTAGATTAGTAGATGTGGTACTGTTAAGCTTGTGTGATTATGGAATGAATGATGGACAAATTCTCGGTATCAAATTTCCAGTGGTGGTTGAGATGTGGGTGGGGAGAGGAAATATTTAATAAAGTAGGGCTCTTAGGTCCCTTAGCTTTGCATTATTTGGTGGTATCCTGCCATTACTTTTAACATGTGATAGTTTCATTCCACAGAATTAGAAGTGTGAGTTTAACTACTTTTTTTAATGCCATGTTTAGTTATCAAATACCACATCTAGTTGTTCTGAAAGGGAAGGCTTTTTTTAGTCCTAGTCTGTGTTCTTCAGAAGCTGACAGTTAAGCTGCTAGCTCTGAAACTAATAAAATACAAAATTGATGTTGTTATGGCACTGAATTGTGCAAAATTCCATGAAAGCCTGAGTTATGTTTCACTGTTTTTCATATGATTGCCACAAGAATGTTTGGCTCATCCCTCTGCCCTAATAAAGGTGGTTTTGGGCTGAGATGCCAGACTGAACTGAAATGAGCCATGCCGTGCATCCTGCTCTGCAGGTGAGCTCTTGGAGCTGGTGTCAAATGGTGGGATGTGGGACTAACTTGAGTTCAAGGATCAGACTGATAGGTTTGGTTTTGGTTTTTTTTCTCATTTAACTGTGGCACTATTGAGATGTGATCTGCTCAGCATGTCCTTGGTCAGAGGGTGGCTCTCAAGCAGCCTGGGGTTGGCTGCTGCTGTTTAGATGTGTGTGTGCCACTCCTTGGCATGGTACAGCTTCTGCTCTGGGCGGAGGCATCACCCAGGCTTTGACCTCCTGCCTCATGCCTTGCCAGCATTGCTGTGTCCTGCTGACCTGACCTCAGTACCTGGAGGGGGGGCGAGGAATTAAGGGCAGCAGCTGGGAAAAGTCTGTCCTGGCTCTGCTCTTTCATGAGGCCCGGTTTTAAAGAGACTGGTGGAAGGGTGATTCCAAATGAGGAGGCAAAATCAGGGGGCTGACTGGCAGCCCTGCTATCTTTCCAGCTGGAAATGAATTCCCAGTGATTTACAGCAGAAACTGTTCCCTACCCCTTCTCTTCCTGTGAGTGATATTGAAAGGTTATAGGAGTAGAAGTTCATGATACAAATGAATGGCTGGAGGAGTATTATGTGCCAAAGAGATTCAGTGTTGTTTGAGACCTGGGGGGAAAAACCCCAGCTGGAAGACTTTGTTTTGGCAAGGGAACCCTTTCAGTGTCTGAAAAGTGATTAGTGCTGCTGTCAAAGGTCAGGTATAGATACTGGGTGTGAAACATTGTCTGTGGGTACATATGAAGTACATACATGTGGTACTACATGTGTGTGGTATGTCTTCAGCATCATTTTGGTACTAGAGTGTTCAAGCCTTAATACAGAGACTTCAGGACTAGGGAGAGGCATTAGCTGTTTAACCTCCAAAGTGATGACAGATCTGTTGGAAGAATAACAAAGATCCCATTTCTCCTTATTTTGTCTGCTTAAAATTCACATTTTATTTTTTGACTGTATCACCACCAAATGTATAGGGACTCTTGAACACCATTCTGTGTTTTGTGTAACATATGGTCCCATTAACAATTTTATAGTGACTAATTTTTTATTTAAGGAGTAATAGATCACATTTCCTGATGTTTTGTTTTTCATAGGTCTGGGTAATAAATGCTGTTCAGGAAGGCTTGAGTCAAGGGCAGCATATACCTCACTGATTTTTTTGGGTTAAAGTTATGTAGCTATTCAATGGTTTGTTGTGGTCTCTTCCTCCCTCTCTTACCCCCAGTATTTACCAGGCTTAATGAGGCTCTCTAACTTCAAAGTCTTGAAAGCCCTGGTTGTAACTTAGATACTCCATTATTATGTTCAGAGAATTCTGTCATCTTGAATTGGAGGCTCTCTTGTCCAAACCTCTGTCAGGCCCAAATAAAGTACACCATTTTCTTGCTTTATCCTGTAACACTGGTTCTGTTTCTTTCCTACACAGACTTTTGCAGCTAAAGAATATCTGCATGGCAGCATCCATGCTAGGAGGAGAGATCACTTTCTCTAATGTGTTAGTTTTATGACACACAGTTTGATCAGAGGGAAAGCTTTTGACAGTAAGTGCTTAATCAGGGTTTTCAAAACAGATTTTCTCTCTGCCCACTGCCCTTAACCTGGCAGGTTAATCCATGTAATAATCTGTGCACAGAAATACAGACAACAAATGTACTGCTTCAGTTGTAATGTTGGGTGCTTTGAGGTTTTTAATCTGTTTTGGTCTTTGAAGTTTCTGAACATGCAAGTTTCCTCTTTGCACCTTGTGTTCATTGCTGTTGCTATGGGACACACACTCCCAAACCAAAGAAATTAGACCTTTTCCTAGAGGTCAGAATTTACTAAAAGAGTTATAGTTTAGTTGTGAACTCCCCTTAAAATTTAATGACTTAGTGCTGCTTTTTGTTATGACATAAGAAAAATGAAGTAAAGAGTCTTTGAAGCTACTTCAGACTTCATAAATATTAACAGGCTCTGCAGTCTTCAGAGAGAGTAGGTTCTGGATGTTTTTCTTCACCTTAATAGTATGGTTTCATTTGCACTGTAAATCTTCTTGTCTTGACAAAACTGAAAGAGCGGTTTTCAGATGCAAATCAGAAATACTGTATTTGTGGGTGGGAGCACTCTTGCTGTGTTTCCCCTTCTCTCTTGAACACCCAATCCTTTCTCCTGATGCATGCTCTGGGAGCAGAAAATTTAATTCCACAGCTTACAAGACCAGACTGTTAGAGGTGCTTAAATGATTGAAAATGCAGATTTTTTGCTTCTGAGGATGATGGAAAGTAAAGATTCACAGCTTGCATTGAAAAAATCCTTTCTATTTGCATCCTGGGCCACTATATATGTTTAATATTTGTCTGTGTTAATGAGGAAAAAACCCCACAGCAAGTGTTCTCTAAACATGCCTTGAGTGTACTCAAAATTGTTTCTGAGTTTAAAAACTAATTTGCATTTTAATAAAAACTGAAATTCTGTTTGGTTGCAGCTTCCTATAAACCCCAGGTTAATGCAGAACGCTTTCTGTGGTGGTCCATAAAGAACACTTCACCTTTAGGTACACTTTAGAGGAAGTTTGATGTATTCTTTTAAAACTTGCTCTAGGTGTCTCATCAGTAATTGAAGAGAATCAGTCTTTTTATTTCGCAGCATCATGGAATGACTGAGGTTAGAAGGGACCTCTGGGGATACCTGATCCAACCCTTGGCTCAAGCAGAGCCAGTTAAAGCAGGTTGCTCAGGGAAAAGTCCAGATGGCTTTTGAGTATCTCCAAGGATGGAGACCCCACAACCTTCCTGGGCAGTCTGTGCAAATTCTCAGTCACCCCCACAGTAAAAAAAGTGTTCCCTGACGTTCAGAGAGAACTTTCTTTGTTTCTGTTTGTGCCCCTTAGATATGCTTCTGTCACAGCACCACTGAGCAGAGCCCAGCTCTGTCACCTCTACACCCTCCCTTCAGCTTTTTATCTACATTTATAAAATCCTCCCCATGAATCTTTTCTTCTTCAAGCTGAGCAGTCCCAGCTCAGCCTCTCCTCACAGGAGAGATGCTCCAGTCCCTTTGCTGGACTATCTCCAGTATGTTCATGTATTTCTTGTGCTGGGGCCCTCAGAACTGGGCTCAGCACTACAGTTGTGGCCTCATGTTTCCCAGGATGATTTAAAAATAAGAAGCTTCTAAAGTAAAATGTGCTTTGTTTTTTTTTTTTGTACGCAGGTCCAAGAGGTCACTTTGGTGCAGTAAATCACTGGTGATTTACTCTCTGATACACTCTGAGTACTTCTTCCCTTCCATAGGAGCTAATGTTCCTTGCTTAAAACACTTCAGCATTTTCCTGATCCCATCAGTGCAGGCTTTGACAACTCTTTTGACCTGTGATTAAGGGATTTATGACTGGGTTTGCTGGCTGCACATGCCTAATAAGCGTAACCATTGGATGCTGAGTCACATGGGGACGTGTGTTTTTGGGGTGTGTTGATGCAGACTCCTGTCTGAAACAGAGCTCATTGCAGCTTATAATGAATGTGTGCTCACATTTGTGAGGGCACATTCCTGCTGTGGGCTGGTTTGGTTCTCCAGCAGCTACCCTCGTGCTCTGTTGGGGCTGACCTGCCCAGCCCTGCACTCCTGCATAGCTGCATCTCCCCCGAGATGAGCCTGGAGGGGAGCAGCTGTCTGTAGTCTAAACCCAGGCAAGTTTGGATGCTGTGTGCGGATATGGGGGATTCTGTAGTTGATGTTAAGTACAAAATTTGTAATCAGGGGCTTTATTTTTAGGTCAACAGGGCTTCTATTTTTAGGTGAACACTTCTAGGTGGAGAATAAAGATGTTGGTGTAATGCTGCTAGCGCTGGTCATGGACAGGAGGGAGAGAGAAGAACCAGAAAAAGGTGTAAAGCACAAAATATCACTTTATCCTTGGGTTTTGCATCAAATTCCTTGTGAAGGGATGCTAATTTCTTTACCATTAAGTAAATGTAATGGTTTACATTATATTTACATCTTATTAATGATAGTATGTGTTGTTAGTTAAGATAGGATTTTTTGAAGGTTCTTAAAAATATAGCAAAATCATGTGGAAAAAGCAGTTGGCAGTTGCTTGCCTTCTCTATGTCCAAATACAATGGTTGATAGGCACCTTTCAAATTTTCTTATTATCCCCCCAAAAGTAACTTCACAACATGAGAGGTCTGTACTTACCTTAATTGGAAAGAAAAAAACCATACACTTCAGGCTGGCCTGATGCATGCAGTTATTGACTGAGTGCAGTTAGTTTCCAGCTGCTAAAACTGTCTTACCAGATCTCTCGACAGGACTATCAGCAGTTTGTATTGGTATCTAGTATTACTAATGCTTGGCATTTTACCATGTTGTAAAAGCCACTTGTTCCTTCAATATTCATGTCAGCTATCAGGGTTACTGACATAGGGAATGCATCAAATTCTCTGGTTTGGAAACTGACCAATATTCAGAGATTAAAAATTAGTATCAGGTTTTTCAGTGAAGGATACACAAGCATCTTTAGATGCTCTCAAGGGTTTAACTCATAAACTAAAATTTATCATTAACTTAAATTTTGAAACTGTCTTCTTAAGTTAGAAATGTGTATGAAGAAGCTGACTTCTTAAGAGAATTTTAGGTTTAGAGGTACCCTCAGCAAAAAGTCCTCCAGCCTCTCATTATGTATTTTACTACCTGAGGCGCCACATTCCTTCTGCATTCGGAAAATGGTTTACATGTTTTTCTTTCTTTCTCTCTGGATCTCTTCTCTGCATTCCCAGGTGTGCACAATGCTTTAAAATACCTTGCTGCACTTCTCAAGGTCAGAAGTGTGTTGCAATTCCTGGGGAAGTGTCACAGGGCTACAGAAAGCTGGGCAGATTTCTGACTGTCAGCAGTTTTTCAGGAGTGTCACAGCCATAGGGGTGGGGAGACATGACGTGTCTGGAGAAGGATCTCTTAAAATGTAGGCATTTTTTGGACTTCACCTTGAGTAGTCCCTGCTGCTGTGTTAAAAGCCTGATGAGGATATACTTTTTTTCATGTTGTTTTTTAGAGGCAGGTGATGTCTGTAGGTGTACAGCTTCAGGGACCCACCTTACACTAGGACTGATGAAGGTGTCTAAACCCTGTAATTTACTGTAATTTGCTCCAGATCAGAATCCAGGGAACTGTATGGTTGTGTGCTGTGGGTTAAGGTGCTTCCCATGATACTTCTGTAGTAGTGGGACCACTACAGTGTCAGACTTCATTCCAGGGATAACCCAGAAAATGGGTGAGTTTATGTTTTCTGTGTTGTCTGGAGAGAATGGGATGTCCAATTTGAGCCTTAGAGATCTTAGCAGTAGAGCCCAGTCTGAAATATAACCCCATTCTGGGAGTGCAGGGAAAAATAGCCTGGGCCCTTGAGTGTTTTTTGAAATGCACAAGTATTGCAAGGAGATACCAGGTTAGAACAGGAGAAAACAATAGCATTTTAAGCACCCCAAAGATGAAATGCTGTGTACCTTCAATGTGATATTCCTTGCAGTTACATAGCCCCTGATAAACACAGCCTTTAACTGATTGAAATCAAGTGCAAGATGATCTGTAATCCACAATACTATCTCTGAACTCATTTCTGTGTTAGGTGCTTTCTTCATCTTCTCTCTTGCTCACCCTTTCCCTTGTGAGACAGGGAGTCGAGCCAAAGGAGTGCCTTCATGCACCTTTAGCTGAGATGTTTGATTCCCAGCAGCTGCCATCCTGTTTGGGTGGAGCAAAGATAGCTGAGAGGTTTGGAACTTGGGAACAGCAAAACATCAAAGCGTCCTCACAGGACTTAAACTAGGCTGTCTTTGGACTGGTGGAATCATCAGACAGTAGTAAAAACCATCTCTGAAGACTACTAAGTCTTGCATCGCCCTGCAAGGATTATGTCATTGGAAGGAGTAGGAAAAAGGGCAGTCTGTTTGAATGTATTCTTTATGTTGTATGACTTTTCAAAGCATTAAACCACTTGCAGGTGTTAATACAGTTAGATTAAGTTTATAATTCTTTGCACTTCTGCACTGCTTCTATCCAATATCTCACACTCCTTTAAAAGCTAATCTACAAAGTAACCCAGAGGATACCTCCGAGTGTCTGAGATCACTTTTTGTACCAAAATGTGGTATGACTTGGTTTTGTGTAAAACCCTGCGTGGTCTCAGCAGCTCTGTGGGATCACAGTGGTTGTGCAGTGGGAAATGCCCTTCCCAACAAGCTGTGAGCAGTGTGGCTGAGCACGGTGATCCTTTAAGAGAATTGCCAGCTGCTACAAGGTGCTTGTCTTGCAAGATCTTCCTCAGATGTAAGAGCTTCCTGGAAACTTGCAGTAAATAAAACTAATGTCAAGAGTTTTCAAAACACTGCAGAAATGAGAACTCTGTTCTCTTCCAGATTATCTGGAATAATAAGCAAGCCCTTTTCTATTTGGAAGAAATGTTCTGAAGACAGAACATTTCTGTTCTGACCCTTTTAATACTTAAGAAGGGTCTCGGCCTGTTTTGAAAAACTTTGTTTTCCCTCCCTGGCAGAGTTGCTTATGGGGCTGATGATTGTACATGCATTCAACAGCTCTTTTTACTTTCTGCCATGGGAATAACCAGCCAAAGTGCGATAGTTCCGACTTCCCCAGAAAAGTATATTAGGCAATATTTTTACAGCAAATACACATTTTGTAAAGCTACTTCTGCTTCTTTCCTGTTTCTTCCAGTAGCAATTCTTCCTCAGTTTGAGGGCTCTGCCAACAAAAATTCCCTCTAATGCTGGATCACTTATCCCTCTTGAAAATAAATGAAGCGCAAATACCATTTCTTGGAATATTTTACAGGAAGAATGTGGAGCTTACTTTGTTAGCAGTTTGAATTTGCTTGGTGAAGCTCTCTGGCCCTTGCAGTCCTTTGTTAAAGGAGAGCAAGGACAGTATATGCTTTTTGAGTACGAAACAATGGCTGACATTTTCAGTCTGGTTTTCCTGGTGCAGTGCAAGCCTGGCTGTGTCCATTGTCCACTCTGAGTTTCACTTGGATGGTTACAGCTAACCTGGTTTGAGACACTACAGGGTTCTATACAAAACTCATGTGTTTTGTTGTGTTTTGTTGTTAATACTTCAAAAATGCATAAATATTTTTTTTTTCTTTAGCAATAAGCTCTAAGTATTAAGCTGTTGTCTGTGACTCATTAGTCTGTTGTTGGTGACTGTTAAATCATGGAAAATCCTTCCATGCAGTTTGTATTCCTTATTGTCTGAAGCAAACTACAGCTGTTTGTTTTACCCTGAAGGAGGCTTTCTTCTCATCTGGCTAAAAGTTCATAATAACATCAGAGAGCTAATATGAAAGTACAGCAGACCTTATTCATTGAACAAAATATCTTGTGTGCAGATGAGTTTGAAAACACTACATAGACTGACACAAAAACTAGTGTCTCTTTTCTTGTTTTTTTCCTACTTCTTCTTCTCATTTCAAAAGCTCCTGCAGAACTAACTGTTGGTAGTTACACAGAGTGATGTTTTCTAGAACTTCTTTAATCAGTGGTTTAGTTGCTATGGGTTAATACTGCATTCTTGTAAAAGTCAGAAGAAAAGTCAGTTGAAGACCCATATACTTACTGGAAACACTGTAAGGGGGTTTGACCTTGAAGATGATTGAACGACCACAGATTGCTCATTGTGTGAAATGAGACATGAGAAACTGTGTTTAGGAAACAGATGCATTGCTGCTGATGGCTCTGAACCACAGAGGAAGCACCAGCCACGAGCTCTTGAGGTAGATTAGCTACAAGCATGCAGGTTTTCTTTGTTATGAGTTGATAATTGGAATAACTTATTTTTATTTTTAAATAAGAACTTACTAGTAGATTCATCTTTTAAAGTAAAAGTTGTTTTGAAAATACTCATGACTAGCAATGTGGTTACAGTCCTGTGTGCACCCTTGTGTAAGAATGGCAGTATGAAGTGGTCTGACCTCTTCTGTATGTTTGTTAACTATATACCAAATCCAAAGACTTTTTTTTCTGTACTTATGTGAGCTCTTGGTCAAGGTTGTTAATGCTGGCTGTAATCAGACCCAGCTTTCTGATCCCAGTGCCAGTTGTGATTCCTGGGCACTCAGAAACCTTCACACTTACTAGGAAACAGTCTTCTAATTTGGAAAAACTTGCTTTCATGTCTCTGGGTTGTGTGTTTCCCTCTTTTGAAGGAAGAGGGACATCCTTCTGAAGGAAGGGTTTTAGTAAGGAGAGGTTTTTATTTTGCTTGTTGCAATACATCTTTAGAAAAGCCTGATGCCCCTGGTATGCTGTGGGGCATCAAAGTTGAGTGCAAAAATTAAAAGCTAGAACAGTCCCTGATTAAAACTGCTGTTTAGTTTCTGAAGCTTTTGTACTATCCAACAAATAGAATGGTTTGGCAGGGGTATCCATAGGAGATGAACTATCCTTTGATTGTGTATTTACAGCTTTTCTTTTCACCCTAAAGACAGCCAGTCCCTGTTACTCATCAACTCTTCTTCCAAGACTAAGGTGTTGTTTAGAGCAGACTCCCATTTCCAGCCATCCAAGTCCCTGCTCAAGTTTAGTCTGTCTGCCTAGATCCTGCAGCTGGATGGAGGCTCCAGGTGTCTACAGCAAAGAAATCCAAAGATATCATCTTTCTTTTCCTTTTTCTTTCCCTTCACCAAATTTGATGTTTTGTAATTTGCTTTTGGGCATATTTTGCTCTGGAGATCCCCAGTATATTCAAGAATAATATGGTGTAGCTTTTACTTTTTTCTTTTTTTTGTTTTAACTTTTATGCCAATCATGTAAGCAAGTCAGAGGCTAGTGGGAGTTCAGTACTAGCTGGTGGTTCCATCATATTCTGCAGTCTTGAGTATACTTCTGACATGAATGCAAAAAGTCTCAGAATTCCAAGTTTCCATGACTTTGAGAGACTGTATCTGTTAAAACATTTGTGTAGTATAAACAAAAGGCTTGATATTCCTATACTGGAATTTGAGCCTGACTTGTAATTCAACTTTTGGGATCCTTCTTGAAAAGTGAAATCTAAGGTTTAGGTTTTAAAATTCCAAGATTTAAATACGTGAATATTATTTAAATAATTGGGAATAAGTTGGAGCTGTAACAAATCCCAGTTAAGAAACTGACGGAAGTGCCAAAAACGTCGCTCTCTGCCTTCATTTGTATCCATCCCCACATTCTTTAGAGAATTTTCATGAGGTCTTTGGAGGTCTGTGGGTGTTCCCTGGGCTTCAGCTGGTGACGTGGCCTCTCAGTTTTAAAATGAGGCACCACTGGCTTCTCTCTGGCTTTGACTTGGAAAAACACACTATTTTGTAGGAGTGGTTGGATGAAGAAGGGTGGATCTCTCCAGAAATCTCCTTTGTGCACTGAGGAAGCTTTGAAATGGGCACAGCTGAAGTGGTTTATGGTGGTAGGTGGGTGGATGGCTGCAAGGGCTGCGGCTCCCTACTCCTTGCTTCCCCACTCTGGACAGACTGCTTGGAAAGACACACGGCGTGTTCATGGCTCTCTGCCTCAGGGGACTTTGACCTTTGGACCTTTATGGTTGCCAACTGAAGTGTCAGCATGGCATAAATAAGTCAGATCAAGGAGTCTAATTCTGGCCCTCGTCCCAGCCTTAGAGGCAGACGTAAATGCCATCCTCTAGCTGGCTTTTAACTTGTTTGGGCTGATTGAAATGATGACTGATATAATCTTATTTCTTTTCCCTTGGTTTCTTCACTTTATTACTAAACTCTCTCCTGCTATCTTTGTGTTAATTTAAATCTATTTTAAATCTGAAGGCTCAACATGTGCCAGGTTGCTATTTGCTGTCGTTGGCTTTGAATTATTTTAGCAGCCTGACAGGCTTTGCGTTGTAGCTGTGACATTTTGAGACAAGAAAGTACTGGGGGTTTTTTATAATAGAGCATGCAAAAAGTATGGTAATTTAGAGTGCATTTGCAGACTTGGTTAATAAACCAAAAAGCTGATCCATGAAGTGCAGACACCATTGGATTCATCTGTTACCCCGTGCTTGGGATCAAATGGACCATTCTGGCAGAGATTTTTTTTTTCCTTTTCCATGTGTTGAGTACATATCATATTGAAACCTCATGGAAAACTTGCTAGTACTGCTGTTTCAAGAGGGGAGCTGGTTCTCTTGGGAGAAATGCCACTTAGCCTGTGTGTATACTTTGGTGGTGATGCTAACAGTAGGCTCCCCCTTTGCAGAGAAGTGAAGCTGGTTTGTTGGCATGCCCTGCTTTATTTAAAGACTTGCTCTAAGATAATCTTGTTCCAGTTGTTTCAAGCAGCTTTAGAAATGTAGTTGTTAACTCCTGTGCATAACTTCTTGTCATCTGCAGTTATGAGGTGATAGAATGTAAGAGGCACCATTAAAACGTTAATTTTTTACAAACCTGACCAAATTAGTATGAACTGGGCAAGGTTATGGTTATTACCTCAGCTGTTTGGTTTATTGTTAGGAAAAGGCTTTATATCTTCCTTACAGACTTATGTAAAGCATAATTTCTATGTTTCCTTGAAATTATGGAATTTTTTCTTTTGTTTTCCTTGGCTCTATTCCTCCTTTAAGGAGGCCTCAAAATTGCTCATAGAATGTGACCACACATCTCCATGTTTTGTCCCTGTGGCAGCCTGTGTGTGCTCCAGGCTGCTGGAGGTGGGGAGCTGAGCTGCCCTGTGTGTGTGTGTGAAGATGAGTGCATTAGGATTGCTGGCTGGAGCTCATTTCCAGCAGCGTTGAGTGTCTTGAGTGACGAGTTATTTTGGTTTTGTTTGCAAAATGAAATAGGTTTTGTCAACTAATAAAATTTGTGAGAAAACACAAGAAGGTCTGGGGAACTTGAGTAATGCCTTTGGTTTTTTTTTTTTCCCCCTCTCCCTGACTTCTCCATCATTCTTTACAAGGTTATTCTACTTCCTCATAGGCTGCGGTCCCCATCTGTGGCTGTGGGTGGGGTGACGGGATGTACTTTGCTCAGCCTCACCTTTATACTTCTCCATCAGTTGCCTGTTGAACTCTCACTACTGCTAAGCTTGTATGGCAGCCTCTTCCTGGGCTGGACTGGTGTCTATCTTCAGTCCTCTTCTTAGAGCAGTTAGTGGTATTGGCTTTTTTGATAGCAGTCGATATTACAGGCAGAGGTTTTTGGGAAAGAGCGTGCAGGAGATGCCCAGACAACTGCTGCTTCTTGGAAGAATCTGATTTAATAGCAAAGATTTCTGCTGAGTTTTGCTGTCCAGAGCATGTTAAAATCAACGTGTGCAATGAAAGATGAAGTTATGGCGGAAGACCCGAGCAGTTTACTGAACAAAAGAGTTAACTTGCAAGATTGTGGTTCTATTCCTTAGTGATCTAGTTTCTCACAGGACTGTACCCTCTGCTCCCTGGCATGGCTAACCTAGCTGGGGGTTTGGTTTGGGTTTTGTGTCTTTAAAATTTAGCATTTCTAGTGTAAGCATGGGGACAAAGAGCAGATATTCTGCCTCCTACGGGAGTGATGTAGTTTGAAGTGTGAGAGCATAGAGGTTTGCTCCTGTAAGGAAGATTACCTTGAGCAGCAGGGCTTTTCAATCTGGAGCCTGCCATTTCACTAGGTTAATTATTTAAACAAGTAATTGCAGTTCAGATATCAAGGCCGTATTTCGGGTACAGTGATTTCTTTCTTTGCCCAGCAAATGTAACAGCAGTGCAGTTGGACTTACATAAAGGGCTGCAGTCAGAAGAAATGCAGGAGGGGTCTGAGATAACTACAGACCAGATTCGGTGCTTTCCTTTGTCACACAACTTCCTCTGCTATTTCCTAACTCTTCTACGTGGAGTAAAATATCTCTCTCATCTTTTGACAAGCTGTGTGGGTGGAATGAAGGAGGCTCTTTTCCAGAGTGCTGCTTTCCAGCAGAGCTGCTGTCAGTCTGGTGGGAACTTGACCTTGACTTTTTTACTCTGTGGTAAGATTTCAAGGAATAGTTTACATGGCTTATACAAGTGGCTGTGTAGTACAGGCAATGCCAGAAATTAAGCTGATGCCTGAAACCAGACTTACTGTATAAAACTTGGTCTTTCTGAGTTACTTCTTCATTTAACTTACTCTGATAAACCCCATCTTTGTGTGTTGTGCCTGTCCTTTTACACAATATTTATGCAAGTTTTTACACAATATATTATGCACCTTCATTTAGAGGTTGACATGATGAGTAATTATTATACTGCAAACTTGTGTAATCCGTGGTGTATTTTAACTTTTTACCCCCCTTCCCTCTCTTGTGTACTGGTAGCACCAACTTCAGAAGCATTTTGAGATTTTGGTTGGGAGAAAGTGACAAGTAATAGAATGAGCAGCAGCTCTGCTTCTTGCATGGAAATATCTTTGATTTGGAGATTATAAACATTCTTTGTAAGCTCAGAGCCAGTAGGAAAGAAAAGATGCTGAATTATAGTGGTGGTTGTAATTGGCATGTGCTACCTATGTCTTTCTAGTTCTTGAAATTGCAATGTTATATTTAGCCACAAGAGGAGAAGTTAAAAATCTTTAATGCATTAACATTATTTTTATAACTGCATGGCAGTTGGAGAGCTACTGGTGTTTGGTAAAATGCTCAGTTCTTTTTCCTCAGCCCTGTCTGTCTTTTGATTTTGGTAGTTGGCATAACTGAAATGTTTGATTTTTTTGCAACATTCACATTTCAGAAGGTTAATGAATTCTCAGATACTTAAAACTTGGAGAAACAAGTTACAGAGTGTTGTACACAAAATTACTGCATCTTGGGAATCTTTCACTGAAAATTTTCATCTGGGTGGTTTCATGTTAACTGGATACTCAAGTTCTAGAGTTGGCTTCTACTGAATTGTCTCCCTAATTGAGGGAAGACCCTCAAAACAGACCATCCTGCTGTACCCTAGCCCTTATTCTTGTTCTCAGTGAGGAACCCTGATAGTTATGTGATTTGGGAAATATGGACCTGGGCCTGTGGTTTCTTGGTGTCAGAAGGGTGGGGGCTTTGTTTTATCCCTGCCTGTGTAACGCAGCAGTTGCAGCCTGTGGTCTTTTGCCGATAAACTCGAGTAATTCCTTCTGTATGGCCTTGCCATAAGTGAAATCTCAGTGCACAGGAGGCTGGGCACTGTGGCTCTGGGAAGTGTTTCTCACATGTGAGAGGTGCAGAGGTGGTGAGGGCTGGGGCAGGCTTCCCTTCAGGCCTGGCTTGTGCTCTCAGCTGTGCTCATGGCTGTACGTGCACAGCAGAGATCGGTCAGGCTGTGCTCGTTAGCTGTGAGCTGTGTCCTGCCTCACTTGGGTACATCTTTGTTTGTACACACAGCAAACAAAAAGGAATGCACATTCTTCAAAACCAGACAATGCTGTGCACCTTTGCTCTGTTTTCATAGGTTGCTGAGTGAGCTATGATCAGACGCCCTGAGCTGATGAGATACTTGCTTCAGATAGTCCTCTCAAGGAAACACCCACTAGGACCAAGCCAGCCTGTGTACACCTTGGAAGGCTGTTCTCAAAGAATCTTTTTTTAAGCTTGGATTGCAGCTCATTTCTACAGTGTCTTTTTTTCTTAGCAGTACTTTACTTCTCTGATTTATCTGTAGTTACCCTCTGAAGATGAACATGCAGTTGAGATGATGAAAAACTTGGCATCAAAGAGGTGTCAATAACTTGCTCTTTTTTACCTTGAAGGGATATAATCAAAATTCTTCGAGGCTGGCAGGGCTCACAGTTTTTATAAACAGTCAGTGATTACCTTCTTAATAAACTTATTAGTTTGCATAAGATGCTCGTGCCAGGATATGTACTTCCAACTTTAAATATTTATTTTAAAGTAGGTTGCAAAAGACCAGCATTATTCTGAGTGTTGTGTACAGTTTCCATTTGAACAGTGGAAGAGGAGATAAACGCAGTGACGACTTAATCTTACCCTGTGTTAGTTGTGTCCTGTCCTTCTGCCCTATTTGTCACCCCTGTGTCTCTGTTTTTATAGGCAGAAGCTGTGCTTGCTGAGGGTAGCACTTGCTGTGTGCCCCAGCTTCTTTCCTGCTGGAAGCCCATCCTTCTCGTATGCAGAGGCTTCTTGCTAAGCTGGTGATGCTCATCTTCCTGTCTTCACCCTCAGCTCTGCCCTGACTAGTAGACAAAATTCAGAGCAAGGAAGCAGAAAAAAGCCTTTTGTCAACACCAAGCTGTGACAAACTCTTCCCTGTCCTTCAGAGCAGGGAATGAAGCTCTTGAGTCCAATTTCTGAAACGTGCCTTGTGGCAGCTTCATAAACACTGTCTTTGGGGTGAAGCTTTGCAGCTGTTTAACCTTATTTAAGTGCAGGTGGCTCCTGTAAAAGGATGCTTTCTCCCTCTGCCCACCACCACCACCAAATTTTTCTGTGTGGGAGTAGCAGAATCTCCAATAGTCTGTGCTTCCCTGAGTGAAACTGTATCCCTGTCTGCTCTGGTTAAACTGACCTTGCCAGAAAACAAACACAAAAATTAGTTGCTCAGTAATGAGCTGATAAACTGCATGAGGGATCAAATGACATAAAGGCTGTGGCAGAAATTAATGGTGTCAGCCTGTGATCTAGTGGGCTTCAGGCTTGGCTGGGCTCCTCTGGGATTGGGATGGGAGCACAGCAGGGGAGAAAGGAGGACCCAGTGGGTGACCTGGAAGGGAGAAGTTCATGTCAGTATTAGCCTTTATCACGCCGTGCTAACCCTTTCACAGGCTATCTGCCATGGCTTGAACTGGTGGCTCCTCCAGTCCATGCGTGCTGCTGGAGATTCTCTCTGCAGGCAAAGTCTCTGTGCAAGGCTTTTTTGTGCAGCTCTTCTGGTGGCATAACCAGTGTCTGACTTTTATTGTCTCCCACACAGGTGTCCTGAGGAAGAATGAGTTTCATCTTCCTGTTCAGGAGTTAAAATTCTCAATTTAAAGACAAATTAATTTATCAAAGCCTGTTAATTTTAGGTTTCACAATGAGAGACAGAGGTTTAACTGTTACAGACAGAGGAAGTATGTATGGTGGCTCCCTGTCAGCAGAAGAGGTGTTAGGGTAAGTGGGGAGTTAAGGATAAAGTACAACTCCCACAGATACTTAGTGGAAACAATTATTGCCTTTTGTTCCTTGACACAGTGGGGTTTGTGGATCGGTACATATGTGTGGTTTGGGGTTTGTTTTTTGAGAACTGGTCCACCCACAATTTTCCAGTGGTGGTCAAGTCAAGGGCCCCATTTTCAGCTGTCTTGGACACGGAGCAGCAGCTCCCCCTTCTCCATCCTTCTGTGGAGGGTCACTGGTGCTGCTGCCTCCCTCGGCTGACTGAAGGGCTGGTTCCCAGGTGCTTGAGGGATTAAGGTCTGCAACTCTGCAGGAACTGAGCAGCTCATTTTGGGAATGTCTGCCTTAACATTTTTGCCAAATATGTGTGAAGTACTGTCTGAGGAGGGTAGAGAAGAGAGCCCTACAGCCTGAAGCCACCACGTTCTGGGTCTCCCCTCTTCCCCCAGCCCTTTTGTTTGCAGCAGTCAAGCTGAAGGTTTTGAAGACAAGTCACTTTTACTATGCAGTCCTGATTTGTCTCCCAGGGAGCTTCATGTTGTGAGCTGAATGACACGTTACTCCCTTTTGGGGAAAAACCGATAGATTTTACCATAATGCATATTCATGAAGCTGCATTATGGTTGCTGTGACAACCTCACCACTGGCAGTCGAGATCTGTATGTTGAACTTCATCTCCAGTCCCCATATTGAACCATAGAACATGTTACACAGCTTTCCACTCTTTTCTTCCTCCCCTCCTCCTGGTGGGCAATATAAATTGTTTGAGTTGATGCTTAATTAATAGCTGCATCTGTTTAAGTCTGCAACACCAAAGCACAACTTCCTGTTGGTTTCCAAAGCGTGTTAACTGAGTGATGCTTCTGCTGGGAGTGTGTAACACAGAGGAAGTGATTCTGGTGGGATTTTTTTTGTTTGGCTCCCTTCAAACTTACAGGCATAATAATCCTGAGTTACTAAGCATAATGTTTCTTCAAAGGTAGCCTGATAACTTCATCTGTTTTGAAGAGAAACAGCCCACCAGAGTCTATCCCCCTAGTCTAGTCTGTTCCTAGAGTTTTAAGGACTCCTGACCCTGAAAGGAGCTTTTAATAGATGTTACTCAAAACCAGAAAGGAGTTTGTTCTGGGTATGTTATGGCCCTGAAGCCAAGGGTGATGTAATTCAAGGAAGACTTGACCAGACTGTGACGCTGAGGCAGTGAGTGTTATTTCAGGATGAACCTGTTATGATGAGTGTGGGGAGGGCTCAGCTGGAAGATTTGTTTGTGTGTTTGTTGATGTCAGAAATTGAGGGCACTTGCACAATGCTTGTAGTTTCCAGAGAGTGTAAGCTGCTCTTGGCCAATCCAACTGAATGTTTGGCCCATAGTATTGCAGTCTTGGTTTCGAATGACAAGTGATGACATCCTATACTGAGAACCTAAAATATTGTATTGTCCTGGATGAGCTCAATCTCACGTTGGGGCTGTTCGTGAAAGGGCTGTGTTGAGTGTGAGTTAAATGTCTGTGTGCTAAATGTCTTTGGTGAGTCGAGCTTAATGCAAAGTTTTCTTGAAAGGTGCTGACTTCACCTGTACAAAATCACTCCCTGTTGGTCAAGAAGAGCTGTGGGTAAAGCTTGGCTTTCTTCACAGATGTGAGCCTTCTGGAGAGTAGTTTGGGAGAAGTCTGTGCACAGGGGGAAGAAAAGTGTCCTTTTCTTTTATCCTGTGCTCTAGGATGACCCTACTTGAGTAGGAAGGTTGGACCAGATGAGCCACTGTGGTTCTTTCCAGTCTGACCCATTCAAATTCTGTGAAAAGCTGAGCAGACAAGGAGCTCTCTAGTGCAGCTGATCTTTCTCTGGTTAGTTTCTTAAATATTAATAAGTACAAAATGTTCGGAAAGTGACTTGAAATGAGATTCCATTCATTAAAATGAAAAATTGGGGGGAAAAGTCATGTAGCAGGAGGGAACTTTTTGCACAGAACATTGTACAGAGGACTCTGAATCTGTATTAGATATACTCTGTTCATTCTGGTTTTAGTTAAACATGTCTAGAAAAGAATACACCAAGCTTAATTTTCAGTGTATGTGGATGGATTGAGTTTGTCTTGTGTTACTGCTCTCCTATCAACTCTCAGGATATTATTAAGGAGCATTTCAGTGTAGAAGTTATGAATACCAAACACAATCTTGATACTTTCCACTCCCTGACTTTGCACATCTCTTCCTCATTACAAGACCAAAATGTCCTGGTGTTGACAACAATGTCTGTATTTGTTCATCCACACACCCTGGCTTTTCTTGGATACCAGGGCTCTTACAGTGGACTTGTGCAGAAATGTATTTTGAGAATGAAAGGACAATATAAAGGAGATGGAATGTAAAGATGAGAACTAGGGGTATGCTAGATTTGCAGGTCATCTTCAGCTTTCTGAAAAGCTTTTTTTCTATCTAAAGGAACATGAGTGCTTTGAAGGCTACTGTACTGTATCATAGTCTTGTAGGGCCTTTTTGACCTGGAATGAAATTCATCCGTGATGTTTTAAGTGGTTTCTTTGTTTGCTTTCCCTCAGGCTCCAGACTAACACTTGCAGAGGCAATGCTGTTGACTTTGTGTAGCAGGTTTGTGTTTTGTTAACAGCTAAGGAAAACTGACTGAACCCTCTGTTGCGGAGCAGAGCCCTTTCTCTGAAAAGTGCACGTGAAGATTTAGCTGTTCCATCCCTGCTGGGTCTACCAGGCCACAGACTGTACTTGTGTAAAAACTGAAGGCAGCAACAGAAACCAAAACCTGTGAACTACATGTGGGAGACTCTGGGGTGAGTTAAGGCAGGTTTCAGACATTTGGGTACTGCACTTCCCTGAGTTCCCTCTGCATCCCGACCTCTTCCACCTTCATGCAGTTGTAGAATATTCCTGCAATATTCAAATATTGCAATATTTCTGCAAATATTCAATATTCCCTGGAAGCTGATTGTCTGCTTACTGAAGCATCTCTATAAACATAGGCTGGAAAATTTCTTGTAGATCTCCTTAAGATTTTCATGTGGAAGTTTGGGAAAACTTGATTTTTCTGTTCTTAGTATATATTTGGAATGTGAGTGTATGTTGGTTTTGGTTTTTGGGTCTTGATATATTCATTGGAAATACAGGTCTGACAGTTGTTTGAGGGTTTTACATATTAGGTCAAAATAAAGGCATCTCTTCCCTGGCCCTCTCTAAAAGGAATAAAGCTTCCGGCTTGAAGGATTTGTGTTAGCTGGTGTAGATATTAATGGCAATTAAAAGAAAATCTTTAAAGATTATTTTAGCTAGGAAGTTTTCTAAGCATGGAAAAATAGACCCTTTTCACTTGATTATTGTCACTTGTATAACAGTGTTGGGAAATGCATGTTTGGCAGTGTTTAAAATGCATGGAGTTAAAATACTTTTATTTTTATTACAGTGTTACGATATTTGTTAATAGTTAGTTTGAAAGCAGAATGAAATGTGGGTCTGCCTTTGCACTCTGAGCTCCTCATGTGCAGAGTTGCATGGTGGCTTTGATGTAGTGAATATGGGGAGTTAGTAGAAACAGCCAGAAACTCACAGCTGAACCAGTGGGGCTCAGAATGGGTGTTTGGGTAGGGGTGGGTCCAGGATAGGTAGCTGGGAGAAGGTGAGGGATGAAGAGCTGGTGAAGCAAGTATTTTGATATTTAGTTGCTGTATTTTACAGTAAATCTAATTCTAGATCAGATTCTGGTCTTTCATTTTACAAAAGCTTCCCCAAGCTTGTCTATATTTGACTCAAGTCAGTTGGAATACAGAATCTCCAAGAATCTTTTTTCCTAGTGAAACTGCTGAAATGTCAGCATAAAAAAAAAAAAAAATAGTTGCTGGTTGCAGGAACAGGCTGCTGACATAAAAAGCCTGTCTTAGATCCAGCATTTGGCTAGAGGCCAGATAATGAGTTTTCTGGGAGCTTGTTGGCAAGCTTACATTTCTGCTTAGGTTAATGTAATGTAACTGTAAGTAATTTGGAAACCTGGTACATGCAAAACAATTTTTAGACAAAATGATCTTATTATTTTTAAATTTTAACTGAGAAGATATTTTTATTAACCAGCTTCTTGTACTTCAAGCACTTCAGAAATGCCTTGGAGAGTGGTTCTTTACTATGTCCTCTTTTAATGATTAACCTACTGAATAATCCTTTAAAAATATTGACCCTCATGACATACCTGTCAAATCAGAAGTTATGCTGACTTCATTCATTGGAGTGATTTAAAGAAAGGTTTGCATTTTTAAAAGGCTAGGTGGTAACATACATAGGGGTAAGTCATGAGTTTTGTGAGTAAAAAAATACCATAAATGTGTCCATGGGTAACCTGTTGGCCAGGTTATTCTGTGACCTTGGGCTGAAATGCATGAACCATCCTAGGATGAGAAAGGAGCTCAATTTCCCAAAATGATGCCCATCCTTGTCAGTGGGAGTTATGCCCATGTGCCTTTTCATTGTCCTTGTGGCTTTTTTCATTCGAAGGGTTGGAGATTTCTCCATCTCAAGATGTTTTTGATGCTTCTTATTTCTTACATGTGCATGTGAATTTATGCTAAGGGAAAGAAAGCTGAATTCTGCATTTGAACCATCTGTGAAAGTACTGGATATACCAGGCTATAAAAGCTGTCCAGATCCAGCCCTGTCCTTTGAGGAACAGTGGATAAATGTGGCTTTAACAGGGGAATGTTGAGGACTCCTGTTTCTGTCCAGGACAGCAGTGCTCATCTGCAGTAGCTGCTCCATCTCTAAGAGGGATAGAGAAGGCGTGGGATGCATCCTTGTCCTCCATCGTTATGGGCTGCCAACCACTCCAGAAAAGGAATAACTCTTCCATGCTTTATGATTTCCATGCACTGCTGTAGCATTAGCAGTGACAGCGTGGATGATGAGCAGGCAGGATTTGGTTTACAGCTGCTTTGCTGTAGGTCTCCTACATGGTATGTAAATCTGGTTGAACATAGATGGGGAGATCATTGTGATGGGAGGGAGAACAATACAGTTGTGCTGGTGCTTATCAGAGGTTTAAACTTCCCTCATACCATTTGTTCCCTAGTTGCTATTAATAGTAGGGAATAGAGATATTTCTGGATGTGATAGCTGACAAGTTTCTTCATCAAATAGTCAATGAATGAGCAAGAAGTGTTTCTATTTTAAACATAGCTCTGACAAGTAAAAGAACTTCAAAGAAAAGCTGCTCTTAGAAAATAACCTTGGTGTGAGTTACCACAAGTGTTTCTCTATAAGTGATAGATTAAACACAGGGTTGAAACTTTAAGCATCTCTGATAAAGGAGGAATTTTGTGGTTTTTTTTTTTTTTTTGCCAGCTGTACTGTAAGGGGTTTGTATTTGTTTAAAACTTCTGTGTTTAATTGAAAGGTGCTAATAAACTTTGGCAGAGGTGCAAACTAAGACATATTGTAAGGGAATGATCTGGTTTGAGCTTGGTGTGAATAGTCAATGCCCAAGTGTTAGGGTAAGTGGAGAATCCATAGGGAAAGTTGAAGAGCTCTGTTGAAAAGAGGTTTGTCCTAGGAGGTGAGAATTTCCTTAGGTACAAAGGCTGTGGTAGTAAAAGGTTTTTCTATTTTGCTCTTTATTTTTACTTCTGAAGTGACGTGTCTGAATTTACCTTTGTACTTCCATCTGACACCAGTGTCTGGGTTGATGTGCCATGAAGCTAACCATGACTTCTAATGAAGAGGATCGTGGTGCTGACCATAGAGGACAAAACGGTAGTACCAGGAACAAGTGCCTCAAAATAGATTTTTAAAAATCCATTTGCTAGAGCCTGGTATCATCCTCCAGATGAATATCTGTGTGCTGAGATAACTGTGGCTGTTTTGTTATAAACTGACAGAGCAGGAGCTTGCTGGAGTGACAGGATCGAGGAACTGTTTGGTTTGGCTTTTTTTTTTTTTAAAGATGGAGCTTGGCACCTTTGGTGCAGACTGTGATTCCCTGAATGGGACCAGTTTGGCAAGTCTGGATTAAATCAGAAATGACACACTGCAGTGTCTTGAAAAGCTGCCATTACAATGAGTTTAGGCACAAAAATTAAGCTTTCTTCTGTTGTCTTTTAAAAAGCGAAATGCTTCTCCAAGTATAATTTCAGGGGTATACAAGATTGTCAGTTGTGGTAATTTTAAGGATTTTGGCAATGTGTTTGAATATGATTTTTGGTCTGTTTCAGCTGTCTTAATTTTTCATGAAATCTTCTGCATGGATCTCTCTGTGGCTTTTTTCAGTAAACCCTTGGTACTTTCTGTTTTGTTAACCTGAAATATGATAGCATCCTTACTCTTTTGCTCTAGTTTGTCTGGGAATTTAAAACTTGGTTGTGAGGCTTGGTTAATTTTCCTGTCTTTGATTAAAGTATCACAAATTGAAGAATATTAACTTATAAGCTAAACATTTTTTTTTTTTAATTTCAAATAACCTGTTAGGAGCTGACTTCCTAATCTTTCATTGGAGTGCAGGTTGTTTCTTTCTGCCTATTTTGACTTGCTTTAAAAACTGCCAGAAGAGAGGGGCCATGGTAGTCTGGGAAGAAGGTAAATGATCAACTACTGCAAAGTGAACCGTGCATCTGTTACACTGTGGAAAAAACTTCTGTTAAGAAGCTAAGTATGTTTTTCCTCAAGTGGCAGGAAGGCACTTGAAAGATGGGAGTAGTTAGTGATAAGAATGTGTGTATTTAGATTTATTACAAGCTTTCTAAAATACTCTTGATTTCTTGATCTTGCAGAGACTCCAACCGTCATGTTAAGGTAAAGCAGAAAAGTGCAGTGCTGAACATGCTAAAGAAGTTGGACAAAATAAGGTTCAGAGGTCACAAGAGAGATGAGTTCCTTGATTTAGCAGAGTCTCCAAATGCTTCAGACACTGAATGTGGAGATGAAATCCCGGTGAAGATACCTCGAACGTCAGCTCGAGACAATGAAGAGCTGAGAGACCCTGTAAGTACACAAATTAGGTATCATTATGTTATGTTACTTAGTTTTCAAGCAGAAAAATAACAGAAGTTACTAATTCTTTATTCTTGTATTACGGTTGTAAAACTTGAAGATTGTGGGTTAGGAAGTAACTTTTCAGCAATAGGCCTTCATTTTGTGGAAAGATCAATTAATTTCTCGATATTAGAGTTCCCTGTCCCTACTTCTAATTGTAGATATTGTGAGTTGACAGGATTGTTAACTCTGGTTTTTATTTGTTTTGTTGAATTACTGATGAACATGTGAAAGAGAAAAGGCAGCTTTTCAGCCTGAGGAGCTTAGATCTGCTCAAATGACTCTGTCCAGGACTTTAAGGATAAGACTTCTGGTTTCTTCATTAGTGTTAGAGGGTCACACCAGCTCCTTCTCCACTGCAGTGCTGTAACCAGTAATGCTTCCATGCAATTAGAGCTGGTTTAAACCTGTGAAGGCAGTACTAGAACGTTTTGGTGCTTATAAGCAGAAATACCAAAGCACACCTACCTTTTTCAAAGACGTTGCTTCAGGGAAAGTTAAATATTTGTTAAAAAAGTAAAATAAAATCCTTCTTTAGGTGTTGAAAAATGGCTGTGGATCCACGAGCTTGGGGTGCTACTGTATGAGTTTAGATTTGTCTATATAATTGTATTGTGGAAGTGACTTGGAATTCAGAACTTGTATCACCCCATGAAAACTTCCTGTGCAGTTTTTATCCCCAAAATGTAATCAGGCTGTTGTCTGAAGGCTCATTTCTAGGAGCTTGGGGCTTGCTCACAGGAAGCTGTAAACGAAAAGATTTTAAACTGTATATGCTTATGCATCTCCTTTGGGGTTGGCAGCTTGTATCTAGTTCTGTAGCTAGTAGCTTTATTAAATTTAAGTGGCTTTCATGGTACTACATACAGCCCTGCTTATGGAGAGCTTTTTTCCAGAATGTTTTTCCTGTGATCATGGAACAAGCAGGTGGTAATGACAGAGCATGTTTTGGTCACAGAAAGTCTGTTATATGTAAATCCTCAAGCTTCTCAGACAAGGAAGTCTGAAAAATGCTATTCTTCTGCTCTTATTCTACTGAAGACATTTGTCATTTGTTAAGATGTAAGTATTGTGCATACTGGGACTAATCTCTGATGCTGTCCTTCCAACATGGTATTTTGTGAGTTTTTAATAGGTAAATTCTGTCTTATTTTCATTAAACTTTTCATTAGGCTTTATGTTTGGTGTTGGTATATATGCCTTTTGTATTTGATCAGAAGTATCTGGATGGCAGAGCTAGAGGCTACAGAAAGATCTGCCTTAAACTCCAGGTACCATTTTCTGTATTTCTTCAGTGGAATAGTAGCTCCTGGGTGGCATGGAGGGTAGCTGAGGGCACAGCAAGGTAAACTTGTAGTTTTGAATAGTAATAAAGCCTTAACAGCTGCACATCTGCAGTGAGGGTCTCTTTACTCTGTGTGAACTCTGTGTGCTGAGAATGGAACTTGGAGAAGCATTTGCTTTCTGGCTGATTGCATACTGCACTAGGCTGTTGTGGTTTCAGTCCTTGGATACAGTTGAGGGCAGCTATTTAAAATCAGGGAGAAAGAAAGAGAGGGATTCAGAAATGGCATCAAACTTGTTTTGCTCCGCTCCTGATGTTTGGGAGCTCCAAACCCAGGGTGATGCTGGGACAGCCTAAGAGCAGTGGCTGTGTTACAGATATGAGCAAAATAAGCAAATTGCTATGAGGAGAAAGGTCTGATGTATAAGGGATAAATTTCAGATGGGAATTTTGAGAGATTAACAGTTGGCCCTCACAGGCATCTGTGCACTCAGCTCTGCTGCCCATCCCTCAAATCAAGGGAGAAGAAATAATCCCCTGTGCTGCAGAGGTGCCAAGAGTAAAGAAAGCAATGCTTATATATTTAAATCAATATTAAACTAGTGATGTCTGAGGTTGTGTGAACAGTGCAATTCTGAATTATGTCTGTTTCTTATTGAGATTATATAGTTGAGTTGTGCCTGTGTCTAAAACTCATAACTTAAATTGTTTGTACAGGGTATTTTTCTTTTATAGACTCTGTAAGCAACTTAATATTATACTATACACTGATCATGGGAAAACCAAGTCTTAGTGGTTTCTTCCTGTTTAATACCTTTGGGAAACTGTTGAAAGCACACAAAAACCAATGCAAGTCTTCTGTGTAAATGGAAGTTAGGCTACATGTCTTTTCAGATAGATGTGAGCTGTGCTGTGCTTCCACTTCTGTTCTTTCATGTTTTTTATTGAAATCTGGGTACAGAACTCAGGGTCTTGAAAGAGCAAGATTGATGGCTTGGAACTGAACATAGGCACCCAAAATTAGGGTCCTAGTCCCCTTATCTGCATCTTCACTGTCAGCCATTCCCCAGACAAAGACTTCACATCTCTGCCCCTCTCTACTTCCCTCCCCCTGCCCCTGTCTGGTATATTAATCATTATGGAGGCATTAAGGAAAGATCTCTGTCTATTAGAACAGCACTGTACAGTCATATGAATGAAGAACCCTTCTGTGCTTCATGGGTTTGCAGTGCTCTTAAAAATGTGCCTCTTCTTTAGGTATGTAGCTGAACTTGACAAACAAGTGCAAAAGCTTGATATAAATGGAGGTTGCAGAGTAAAAAGCCTTGTCATAAAAGCTTGTGGTTGCAGAGCCCTGACCATCTGCCAGGAGGAGCATCATCCTCTGTTGCACTTCCAGCAAATGAAGTGAATGCTCAGTCCCAGGCCACAGATTGCTCAGTGGCGCTTAGTCCCAACACTTCACGTGCTTTACTGAAGTCACGCGTGTAAAATTCATACCCTGTGAAAAGGCTGGCCCAGAAAGGATGGCCAGATAAAGTAATTTCCTGTTCTTTATCTTTAAACTGATCTTTACCTATTTAGGTCAGTAATAAACATCCTAACCTGTGTTCAGGTAAAGCACACAGCTGGCTTCTGGTCCAAGGACTCTGGAGCAGGAAGGATTTATATTTTCCTTTGAATTCTCAGTGGTTTCTGAGAGTTTTTGTTCAAAAGATGTCTTTATTTGAGCTAGCTTGGATTCATCTTACAGGCTGGCTGCTTGCTTGTGTGGGTTTCCCCCTCTCATTTAAGTGCCCCAGCTACCAGATATGCCTTGAATAGGAGGTACTTTCTTAGGTCCCTGTGGGTGTTTGGACGCTGTGATCAGATCATTGCCAAGACAGCAGTACTGGTTAACAAATTTAATTCTCTGCTAAACATTTCTTTCAATTCCTGAATGGCTTCCTAGATTTCTTCCTTCATTGCCTCTTTGCCAGAGCTGGTTGTTTGGGTTTTTTTAAGGCAAGGGTATTAGACACTCCATGCAGCACTGCTCTTTCTGCATTGTTTTGTAAAATCACCACAACTGCAAAATAGGTAGAGGGAGGAACCTGGTCTATTCCAAATCAATTAGCATGTGATTTGTTGTGACATTAGAAATCGAGGCATTGTTGCTTGCTCAGTAATTAAAGTCCCCTTTATTCAGTGCTACTCTTCCTGTTTGTACAGAAGGGGAGACAAGATCCAGTTCTGCATGCAGGTGTATGAATTAACATGTTGCAGACAGATCACGTCCCCTTCACAGAGCAGAGAAAGAACAAACTGTGTTTAAACCTGTAGAGGCTGGCACTAACCTGGCAGTGAGAATTACTAGTAAAGCTCTCTTGTATCTAGCATATTGTACTGAAAGCAGTCTAATCTACTTATGCAAGTTCCCTGCCAGTGTGCTAGGATTAAATCTGAGTTATTGTGGTACAGAAAACATTACTTTAAATGCTCTTGCAGTATAGCCTCGTTTTCCCTGACACATGTCAATTAAAACCTCAAATGCTGCTCTCTTGGTCATCTCATTTAGAGTGATTGGAAGGTGTAAAGCATGATGCAAACATTACAGTTAAGAAGTTAAAGTCTCTAAACCTGGCTAGCACTAGATTTTTAAAAATTTATGTAGAATATAGCTGTGGTTTAGGAGCATGCCAGTATGGGGATGCTTCCATTAATAGCTACTAAGGATTAACTATTCATGCAGATGCTTTCATTCTTAAGCAATGTTATTGAGTTCTTCCTTTTCTTGCAGCATTCATGGGGAGCCCTTTCATAATTTGAAGTAAGAAAATGCACGTGAAGTGTCAGATGAAAAACTCAGGAGGCTAGAACTTCACGAGACAGCTGTGTCGTGTGTTGTATTGCTGAAGACTTCCTCCCTCCTCTTTTTTCCTTAAATGAATTGAAGTTAAAAATCTCTATTTTGAACTACCTCTTCCCTGTGTTGTGTCCCAGCCACTTTCTGGGCTCTGAGGAGTGACTTGAATGGATGACTTCTCCCCTGGCATTGGCATGTTGTGTCCTCACTGCTCCCCATCCTTTGTGTTTGAGACCTGCTCCTCTCCAAGTTAATGCCAAACTTGGAAATTAGACCACCATTTTGTGAGATATTCTTAGACAAAAATCGTCCACATACATATGATGTTGTGGAAGGAAATTAGAAGCATAGAGTTGGGCAGTTGTGTTTCTGTGTGATACTGAAGAGGTGCTGTGCTGCAGGTGGAGAGGACAGATCCACATCCGCTTAGCTGGGAGGTGGCTGGGACCCTTTCTGTGGCTGTACAGCAGCAGTGGCAGCACACAGAACAAAATCCCAGGGCTCACAGGATGAAGAGTCTTGGAGAGGGAGGGCAGAGAAGTCTTGGGTTGGGAAGTGCTGCTATGAAAAGCCTGAACTGCAGATAGCTTGGAAAACGCTTTTGTGTGGAGATGGGGGTTTTGGATCTGGAGCTGGATGTGGCTTGGACAAGCAACCCTGAGCTCTGCTAATGGGTTACAGGCAGAAGTGTTCCTTTAACTCCTCTGTCTCTGTGTTCACCTCGGGCATTTCTCTGTCTTCCTCGGCGCTGCCAGGTGCCTCTTGCTTGTGGTCTTGGCTAAGTAATAATGATTGCCAGCCTTTTAAGAGGGCTCCTGTGTCAAATGCTGTCAAAGCTAGCGAGGCAGAAGGAAAAGCAGAAATCTGTGGAAGCCTTCAAGGCTTTTACTGTGAGTCAGAAACTAGAAAGGACATCTGTAGAGTGCAGTGTAGGTAATCCAGCCTGAGTCCCAGTGCTGTCCTGCAGAGGCAGCAGAGAGGAGAAACCTTTACTCAGATAAAACTGGAATTAATACAAGGATTTTGTTGACTTGTGAATTGAACCAGATATGCTAGCTTCAGACAGAGGGACTTTTTTGAATTCAGAGGCAGGCAGTTGACCTTCAAGAAATGTAGAGACCTTATTTCTTGTTTTCTTAGGTGTGTTGGTGTGGGGAAAAGCTTCGGTGACAGAGACATCTGCTTAAGTGTTTCCCATATCACTGTCCTGGGTGTCCTCAGTTTTTCTGAGTGTTTCTAAATGGTACTCATAAAATGTGGTGATGTTAATTTTGGAAATTGGGTACACCACCAAACTTGTGTCACTGTGTATCTTAGTAAACCATTTTACTATTACATGTTAATTACATTATCTTGCTCCTAGTATTCTAGTGATCAGCCTTATGTTTTAACTCAGTGGATTTTCTTTCTCCTCTCTAAGTTAGAAGGTCATTTTAACCTTTTGTAGCTAGTTTAAAGATGTGTACCTTCTGATTTTTAACCCATTTGTGGATGTCAGCTGCTTGGATCCAATGCTTTAGCAGATAAACATTTTTGGAAACCGTAAGAAAGACTCATGTTAACTGATATCACTCTCCCCAGTGCTCTGCACCTCTTGCTCTTTCCTTCTTCCTTAGAGGCACAGTTAAGGCATCCTGGGCTTTAATTATTGACTCAACAGCTCTGAAGAAGCAAAAGCAGAGCTGGTTCTCTAGGCATATTTCTGAAATGTAGCACATCTTTGGGTAAAATATATTGAGTACCTTCAGTGAGGATGAAAACTTGAATATGCTTAGGTACTTGCTAGCCCCTTTCTTTTTCCTGTCCTCATTCATCTGGGGTGGGGACCAGCTGCTGTCTAAGCATGGGGCTGATGCCCAGAGTTCAGACACATTTCTTCTGAGTACAGCACCTTGCTCTTTCTCCTGTCTGTGATTTTATTTATTTATCAATAAATTATTTAAGCAGTGGCACTGTTTTTTCAGACAGGTCCCTGTGAAATCCTGTGGGCTGGGAGCAGAGATTGTCCCTATGTGCTAGATGTGGGTGTACAGAAAGCCATGCATTAACACCTGGGCAGCAGTTTGAATTTTAATAACACTTCCCTTGTGCCTGCACATGGAGTGTGTTGTAAGGGTGCTGCTTTTCAGCTTCAGCCCCACCATCCTCCTTGGGGCTCTCCAAATGTCTGGCAAGTGATAGCACTAAATCTTGCACTGTAAATAAATACAGCCCAGCCCTGTAGATAAGAGATCAACACAGAGGTTAATTTGCATCAGATCAACACAGAGGTTAATTTGCATCCTGTGCTCATCTGATAATCCTCTGCAGTGGCTGGAGCAGTTGCAAATGGCATCTCTCACTGCACCTCCCTGGCTAAAGGCAGGAGTGATGCTGTGCTGCAGCTCCCGGTGTGAGGGCTGCCCTGGGCTCTGTCCCTCTCTGCTGTGGTGTGATTCGTGCCAGCTCCAGAATGGGAAGTAGCCCAAGGCTGCTGCTGAGCTAACAGCTCCTGCTCCTCCTCAGGGCCAGCAGCGTTGACAGAGTGCTGTGTGGGTGGGTGCTGCTTAGGGGACTGGAAATAGCATCTCTGCTTGGCACTGTGTTGAGCAAGCCCAGGTGGGGCGTTGGTGCTAGGTAAATGCTGGGCAGTAACTGCCTACAGATTGCTGATATGCCTGTACAGACAAATTCTGAGGCTTAAACTCAGGATCTGCTCTTAAAGTCAGTTTCAGTGCAAACAAGAAAACAGATGTTTAATAGCTATTTCCACACTGTTTTATCTTGAAAGTGCAAATCAATCCCAACTGTGAAAGTACTTTGCAAGCAGTAAGCTTTCTGCACATCTTTCCTAAAACATAGAAAATGTCTTATTTAATGTCTTCTGTAGATTACTTGAATTTATATATGTATGTAATTTAAGCTGTCATGGTTAAATGCATGCAAGCTGGTGTTTGAAAGGAATACAGTTCCTGCATGTTTTCAGGGTTCAGACAAGGAGTGGGGAATAGTCAGAATACGTAAATAAATTCCTTTTTGTCTTGAGATAATTTTTGAGATGTAGGCTTTTGTAATTTATCTCTTTGGTTTTGAGGATAAGCTGCTAGAGCAACTCCTGTAATTCTCATTGACAGATTTTTATACCTGATGTGGACTGTACACAAGCACTGAGCAACCATTACCCAGGAGATGCCCTCACCCACTCTTTTCCCTGCTGTCTGAAAATGCCCACTTTAGGAGAGAAAGAAGGCATCACCTGCCTTCTGCTCTGTGGGCTTGGGGTTTTTCTGTGTTTAATTCATGGAGGTGGTGGTTGTCAGTGGTCTCACTAACTAATCAAAGCGCTTTTTAATTCCTGCTTTCTGCAGTATTTTCAGTATTTTCTGTTGAGTTCATTCTGGGGGTGCTGGTAAATCTGTTGAGGCATGCAATATTCTGATTTCCCACTCTCCTAGCCTGCCAGGGTGAGCTCCTGGGCACCAACAACATCCTTCTGGAGTAACTGGGAGAGTTACTGTTGTGGGGGAGTGGAGAACCCCTTCCTTGCTCAGAGACTGTGATCTTGAAAATTACACATTCCATAGATGGATGTGAAATATACAATATGTGTTTCCCAGTAGCTCATTAATTATCTAGAAAAGTATTACTTTTGCCAGCTTCACAATTTTATGTTTAAAGTGTGTAGTATTGACCATTCATTCTATGGGAAGGGGAGTGGGGTGGTATAAATATGGCTTTTCACTCAGCAGAAGAAGGGTTAAATGATGATGCAGTAGAACTAGTGAGGGTGGTGGTGGGAAATACTTGTTTTCTGTGCCTTGCCAAGGTTTGCAGAAGTGTGTTCTGTAAACTCACATTTGATTAGCATGTTTCTCCCATGCTTGTTTCTTTACTGCCCCAGAAATCAGTTGATGTATTTCAATCGCGCGAGCGCGCACACACACACACACACACACACACACACACACAAAGAAAATCCTTCTGAACTTTCAGTATGTTCTGGCTTTCTTATAGGCTGGTCCAGGGACCATCATCATGGCTTCAGGAGTCCAGGATTTTAACAGAACAGAGTCTGACAGACTGAATGAGATCAAAGGTCACCTGGAAATAGCCTTACTGGAAAAACACTTTTTACGTAAGTATAAAATGCTCTGTGGAGGGGAAGAGTTTAGGCCTTCTCAAATAATGTTTCTCTAACTGTAGGAGTTGGCATCAGAATTTTGAGATGTACTGATGTGCAGATAGTACATGGCTTTATGTTTCCCTAAGAAGAACTTTAAAGCATTCCCAGGGTTTCTGGGTCACTTGGGTATTTTTTTCCTCATTGCATTCCTCACAACGTACTCACTATGTGACAGAAGCTGCGTAGTTGAAGTCTTGATGTTGACATCTACAGGTTGTCTTAGAACTAAGTCAACCTTAATGTGCCTGCAATAGATGTTTTTCTTTCTAGTAGTAATTGCTAAGAAGACATTTTTAAAGGGGAGACCAGTTCATTTTCGTGGCAGCTGTTTCAACACATAATGCACCTTAAAACACGTGTCTCTTAACATGATGTGTATTATTGCTAAGTGGTGTAAGAAATACAGAGAAGAGTGTCTAGAAATTTAAAGTGCTGGTTTTTTTGGGTTTATGCTTGTATATGTGTACATATATGTGTATAATGAAAAAAAGTTGTCATTCATGGCTGGAGGCAGCTGCAAGATTTTGGGGGTTTTATCTCAGCAGGTATGAACTGTTGATTTTTAAGTCAGGATAGTTAAAAATAGAAAAACAGAAAACAAAATAACTTGATACAAGTAGAGATCTATGTAATAAACGAATGAGAATTCTTGCTCAGTTGCTTCCCAAAATGGCCATTTTAATATTTTGGTTTTGAACTTCAGAGTATGAGGGTTGTTTTTATGTGTTCAAAGCTTGTCAGATATTTTCTAAGGAGTAGAAATAACAAGACTATAGATTCTTTTCAATTTCTAGGCTATAATCCAATGACAAGACTTAGGTTTTTATCTTCAGCATGTTCTCAAGGATTTGTCATTAATTTTCTGTGACTTGTTTTTTGCTTGGCAATATTTCTTTGATATGTTTTCCCCCCAGCCTGATAAAGGAGACTGGGCAGGAATTCCTAACAAGCTGCTGTCAACTTCCACCGATACCTGGAAGAGGTATCAGGGTTGGAATGTCAGGCAAAAACTGAAAGATCTGTTTGACTTGCCTTGTTAGTTTCAGTGATTTACTTGAATGTTATTTAACTATTTGGTAGAGAGTTACCATGTATTCCTCCTTCCATCCCCAAAGATACATTGCTTAAGCTCCTGTTACACAGCTGTTTTTAGGCTAGGTTGGACGCATGCGATTTCTCGGTGCAATCTAATGTGCATCAGAAGCAGCAGGACTTAGCAGAACTGATTTCTGATTTGAAGTAGGATGTGCTTTTTGATGTACAAATGTGGTCGGGCTCCCAGGCACTTCCATGGCCAGTGAATTCATTCTCCTTCGTAGTATGTTCTTACAGTAACTAAATGGGTCACACAGGTTTGTGAATATTGGTAGTCTTCAGGTTCCTGCTGTAATTTGAAAACCTTCTGATTAACTGTTATTTGTAGCTGAATCATTTTTCCTTTGCACAGACCATTGTAGTGAACTCCAAGATGAAGGATAAGGAGGATAAAGTTTATCCCTTTGTGTAAACTGTGAGCAGATGTTTCGGGGTTCAGGCCAGTGGGGTGGTTTAGCTGGGTGCCTTGAGTCAGCCAGGGGTGTCTCCAGCCCTCACCTCTTCACCAGAGCCTGATGTTAGCTGTAGCTGAAATAACAGTGTTGTCCTGACAAATTGGTTGTAACTCTGTACATAAAAACAAGAGTAAGAATCATAGACTGGTTGAGAAATAAGTAAAATAAAGCTTATCCCTTATTTGGCCATTTTCCATTCAAAATTTTGGGATGAAATAGGTCACCATGTTTGTCAGTTGGAGTGAAGTACGAGTTCAGCTTTTGTGTATGGCTCCTGAGTTCTTAGCTTTCCTTTTTCCTTCTCTTTTGAGTTAGTTTGGAATTTTTGATACTAGAAATGCTTCATTATTGTTTTCTTCCCAAAAGTGAACTAATGGTCTGCAGAAAAACATTCTTGAAATGTGCAGTTGGTTCACTTCAGTTTGCCCTTGGAAGAAAGCCTGGCCATTATTTTTTTAAAATCCTATTGCTGCAGTAGGTGTTTTTAGGAAGGCTAGTTGCTCTGCAGTATCTCCATACTATTTTTAATTATGGAATCCCTTAAGGACACATTGCTATGATTGTAGTTTTGCATAAACTGTTTGCCATATCCACGTACTCCATTTCCTCCAGCTGGGCATGCAAAAATCAAAGCAATTGCTAGTTAGTGAGGGAAATATCTAAAGTTTAATGCATTTGCTTTTTAATGTGCTGTGATTCTACTTGTTATCAGCTTGATTCTGACTTTTATTTTGTCTCTTCTATACTTTTATTTGTATTGGTGTCATCAGCCAGGAGATTTAAGGAGGAGAGATTTCCTCTCAGCTCTACGTCATGTGTAATGTACACATACATTACACTGCTGCAGGTCAATGTGGGTCTGTAATTTGAGGTGCCTGGCTAAAGTTTTTCTCTAAACTCCATTCAACTGTTAGTAGGCACAAGCCATGGGTGCAGTTTGGCTGAGTAGTACATTCAGTGAAACACATCCCAAACCTAACTGTAGCCTCTACAAGCTGCAGGGGAAATCCAGAGCAAGTAAATATGGAGACAAGCTGTTGTCTCTAAGGGGGAAATATCTTCATCTGAGATGCCAGATGAATGAATGCCTTCTTTAGCAAAGAGGTAATCTAAACACCCAGAGATGTGAAGATGGAGAGGAATTGCTTAGTGTGTGCAGAGCTGTAAATGCAAATCAAATGTGTCTGGAAATGCAAGGGGTTTAAGCTGTGGATTGACAGGAGGGTGAGGCACGTGGAGAATGGGATCTTAGATAATATCTTAAGCAAGGGGGAGGGATCATCTGATTCTCCCAGCTAAAGGGGCTAAAGTTGCTTTTCCTGTCTGTGTGGGAATGGTCTTAATCTCTTTGATCTAATGGCTCACTCTGAGCCTTATTATAGGAATGCTGAAAATGTGCCTGTTGGGTTTGTGGTATTGGTGTGGGTTCCTTCAGAAAAAGTCTTGGAACACCAGCTGAATGAAGAGTGCAAAGGGCTTAGTCTGCTGGAGTTTCCAGTGCATGTGGTTGGAAAAAGCTTAGTCTTGGAGCTGGGACAATCAGAATAATTTATTTCTAAAGGACTTCCTGTTATTATAACCTTGTTTTTAATACAAGAGAATACTGCCTTGGGCTAGTTGAGGGCTCAGTTTGGGAAGGCAACTACTGACCCAGGGCAGTTAGATTGATATGCTAAGATTAGTAGTGATTTTAGTGTTTCCATTTTAAAACCTGGTTGTATCTTAATAAAAAATAAAATTGTACTTGCTGCTGTTGTATATGAAAGACAAAACAACCAACAAAACAATCTTTCTGCTTTTGTACCTTTTTCTGTTTGAGGTAAACACCTTGCTTCCTGTTACTTCCTGTGCCTGCTTATAGAGGGCAGTTTTGGAGATAGCAGTGCTCTTGTCCTGGTGCCACAAGGTGCTTTGTGAGCACACATGCATCCTGTGACTTACATGAAGTATTAGCTAATTCTAATTCAAGGGTGTTGAAGCCTTTTGCAATGCGGAATTCAGTAGCTCAGGAAAGAGGAGTTGGTAGCAACAGCTGAGAGTGAATAAACCAGGTGACTCTTAGCGAAGAGGGTTAGTCATGAACTGGTAAATCAAAGGAACCTCACATGAGGATGAGGAGTACTAGAAGGAAATATAATCTTTTCCCACAGGGGTTTTTGCATTCCACGCCATACAGCAGTCTGTGGCAGGAGACTTTAGGGTCTCACCAAATCAGTGGTCTCAGTCATGATGTTTATACCACATGACAGAAGAAGCTGGGATTATGTTGCTTTCCCATTGAAATTTCTGCTCTGGCACACTGTTCATCCTCGTGCCTTTTTGAACCATTTATGTGACTAACTCCACAGTATTTTCTCTGGCTCACACTTTCTGTTATAAATGATGTGATGATTCTTTCTAAGAACAACCTAGAAGAATTCTGACCTCATGGAAGTAGAGTTCTAGAAAACCATACATGATTCTCAGGCAGAACTGACAAGTTAGAAAGTGTTAAACCTCAGAGGCCAAGCGTGTGCTGACCAGCAAAAGGCCTATGCTGAAAAGTCCAGTTCTGTGCAGAAATGCTTATACCTCCTCAAATAGTCCCAGTCATTCTATGCAACAAAGAGACAGTGAAGCTGCCCAATTTCCAGCTGTGTCAGAATACCTTTTGGTTTAATTTCTCCTGATATGAGGGTCACACCAGCTGCAGTAGCAGAGCTAGAGAAGAGCAGAAGAATAGATTCACTGCATTGGTTTTGCTGTTTTCTTACTGACTTAGCAGTCTGTAATCTGAACCTTAGGTTTAGAAATTTTGAAGCAGAATCTAGAGCTGATTTGAGCTGATTTACATAGCAGGTGGAGACCCTGGCAAGAGAATAAGCAGCTGCTGTGTTTATCTGAGAGACCCAAATACCAGCTGTGGGGCATTCCTTGCTACATGGTCAGCCCTTGGCCAAGTGATCCTGATGCTGCACCATGGGCTCTGAAATAGAGTGTGCTGATGCTGGTGAGTGCTGAAGGTGCTCTGGCATTGGAGCTTACCCTGGGTTTCTCACATCCTTTACTCCTTCCTCTAAATTTCCTTTCTTTCAGTGTAAAATCCTGGACTCCTTAGCACTAAATATGTGTCCTTGGGAGATTTACATGTCTCTTTTGAGATTGTAGACTTCCTCTGATGAAGACTGGTTTGCCTACGGTGACTTTTGGGAAATCTTTAATGTTTATCCTGGGCACTCAGAGATGACGCAGTAAAAATATGTGAGTCCAGGCTTTGCTATAATGCTGTCTCTTTACTAGAGCTGCTGTCATTTGCTTCCTGACAAATTTTAAAGTTTTTCTAGGTCTGACTTCTGACTGGGAGACTTCTCAAAAATTGCAGAAAGTTTCTTAAGAGGAGTAGGAAAGATTTTGCTTATACCCAGAGATACTCAATATGTATGTTAAGTTCATTTCTAGCCTTCCTGGGGGAAAAAAAAAAAACCAACTCCAAAACTCTGACTTCATTTTCCTGGCAATGTTGTTGGAGGGCACAGTTGTGAGCAAGGACTTCAAGGACTCTGCTCTGACTGGTGAAAGAGACAGATAGGGCTTTTGCTTGCTCTCAGCTTGGCTTCCAAGAGCATGAGGCTCCTCAGACCAGGGTAGAGGGAAAGGATGTGACTCCATCCCAGTACAGCAGCAGGCTGGAGTTCAGGGCTGATCCTTGGTGTGAGCCTGGCTTGTGCAATCTACCCTTGTCATTGTACAAAGCATGCACTTGGTGATGTAGGTGGTGGTGCTGTCCATGAAGATGCCCAAATGCTGCAGGGTCTCGTATTGTCACACTGCCTTTTCATGACTGATGGACCACACAAAATGCAGCACAGTGCTCAGAGGGATGTATTGTTGGAGCTGCTGTGGAGCCTTGAGCAGATCCCACCTACACACTGTGTTATGTGCGTGGGCTGTGCCTGTTTCTGCCTTTTTTTGTGTGTGTGCCCAGCTTGGCTTCATTAATTGCAGAGCTGGTGTGAAAACCCAGGCAGGGCAATGGTCAGCACTGTTGTGCCTCTCCCTTTTGTGTAACTGGGACAGAGATTTTGGGAGCTCCATGTGGAACCTGCATTTCCCTGCTCAGCTTAGTAACACAAAAGCCTTGGAAGAGCCTGCTGCTATTCCTAAGCCAGACATTATTTCAGCATTTATAGACTGTTTCACTTCTGCCAAAACCACAGAGTGAAAACCATTCCTGCAATAATGACAACATTTTTGCAGCTCTGTTTATTTTAGGTGGGTTTTGCAACACTTCTGGCATTTTTATTCTCTGAAATTTCTGAAAATTCATAGAGGAGCAGTATTTTTCATGGCTTTTAAGCTGAACTTTTAAGTGTATCTAGCAATACAAAACTTTCCACTTGATGTTTTGAGAAGGGGGTCTGTTTCAGTAAGCTATATTTTCAGGAAGTGTAGTTTAAAATTGTTCTGTAACGAAGGAGAAATGATCCAGGTCTGTGTCTATCACAACATGATAAAGCTCCACTAAAAGCATTAAATGTAAATGTAAAGTTAATAATTGGTAGTTAGCATAATGATTTTGTGCAAACCGCAGCAATGGCATCTTAGTTATTTCTAACGTCACCCACTCCAAGTAGGACATAACAGGAATGGTGAGAGAGGAGGCTGGAACAGCTTGCACAGAGGAAGAAGACTTCATCAAATATGATGTGTTTTGTAAATCAGTCTTCCTCATCACATGAAAGAGAGCACTTTATATGAAACTCCTGCTGTTCGGTGAGAAGAAGAGTACCAGTGAATATTAGCTGACTGAGAGAGGATGATGGCTCAGACTCTGCCTTCCCTCTGCTGTCTCTGGATCGGAGTTGGCTTATTTCTTATCTGCAGAGCAGGAGTCCTGTCAACACGCTGCTCCCTGTCCTGTAGGCATATGCAAAGAGGCTCAAAAACTGGTCCTCTAAAGCTCTGCTTAGTGTAAGTACTGCGGCAGGAGCTCTGTCTTTGGAAGAGCAAAAGGAAGCACAAAGGAATGATGAAAACAAAACAGAGCAAAAAGTGATTGTTTAACTGCCAAACTGCGTTAAAGTTTTTAAAGGGAAATTAGTATGACTGGTTCTGAAAATGACAGGTCACTTTTTGTTTTGGTGTGTGCAGACTTAGCTGGAGAAAGGTGGTATTGAAAATGAGGGGTTTATATTTATCTGTTTCACTTCTCCACTCTACTAACATGCCTATATAAAACGGGCAGAGAGGAGGGAAGGATATGCACTCAGTAAAGATACTTAATCTTTAATGATTCTGTCTGCCTTTTGGCTTTTTATAACACCAATATTCCTATTAGAAAATCTTTCTTTGCTGTGTGAAAGATTCATGCAAACAAGCAAGAGGCCTGACCACAAGGGAGAGCCATTAAATTGACAAATCAAGGTGTTAAAAAAAAAAAAAAAAAAAATAAAAAGGTGTTCTTCCAGACCAGTTATTGTTCACCTGTGGAACAGCTGTGGAGAACAAAAATACTGGTATCCATTTTGACAAAGGATGTTTTTAGGCTCTTCCTTCATAAAATCCTTGGAGTAATCCTCCTAAGCAGTGAGCTTTGAGATTCCCAAGTGAAGTGTAGAAATCCAAGCATGAAAGATGACATGACCTTAAGAGGTGACTTAAAGAAGAAAGGACAGGTAATGAAGTGGAGCTGCTAGAGTGATGGCTTAAATAAGCACTTTGCCAAGCATCTGGCATGCAAAGTAGAATATCTCACAATGTCTGGGATCAAAGGTAATGTTTTACTGAAATTTTTTGGGTAGATTTATGATAAGTTCTTTGGCAATCTCCATGGTTCTCAAGTCGCTGGTGGAAAAAACACATGCCCTGGAGAAGGAGAATCATGGATCAGAAGAACAGGTAACGAATAATGCACAGTTAAGCTCTGTCTAGTTATAGCTATGAATTGTGACCATGTCTTCAGAGGGGTATGTAAATTCCAGAGTTAGTGTAAGCAGGAAAAAAACAGGTTAGGGAATTCCATTGCAGGTTCTTCCTCCATCACTGCTTGTTGGTCAGACAATATTCTTTCTTGCTTGCTTTATCATAATTGAGGGAGCTGTTCCATGTCTTTCACAGCACATCTGCTGCTGGTTTTAATGGTGAAGACTAAAAGCTCTTCAGTGTCTATGATGATTAAAAAATCTGATGTTTTCACTCCTGACACTTTGTTAGTAGTGTCATATAGTGGGTTTACTTGGGACAAAGTTAACATATTAGCTTTCTGTAGGAATTGGGAGTCTGGCAGGGGTGGAAGCTGCCTGCCCTGAAGACAGCTCCATCAGCACAACTGGTGAGATCCAGATTGAAAGTGTGTGGTTGGGATTTAATGTGTTTAGTAACAATTAAATAATATACTTGAACTCTAGAAATGTTCAAAGGGTTGTAAGGAGATTTACCATGATTAACATAGATGTAGAAGTGTTATTTTTGTCCTGTTAAGTACTGGTGTTTCCCCATGTAAATATGACAGGGTTGCACTCATGCTTTTTGCTCTTTCTAGTTTTTAACTCAGATTAAATTCCTTAGATTTGACACTAGACTGAATTCAGGTCGATAGAAACAGTGACTGGCAGTCTCTAGCTCTGCTCTGAAATAAATTTTTGGTCACTTTGTCCCAGAGGGGGACGTTGCAACATACCTGTAGGTCTGGGAAGAAATAGTATTATATAAAACAGCTACGAGGAGGCTCCCTAATCTACCTTCAATCCTGGGATTAAGGGAAACATCCGCTTTACTGCACAAGCAGTTTTGAATTAGAAATCCAACGTTCTGCCACGCCTTTCTAGGCTGATGTATCATCCTTCTTTTCTAAACACTACTCACATTCTGTTCAGTCTCAGCAGAACTAAATACTGAATACTAAATACTTGGGTATTAAAGTGCTTTTTATCAGAACGTTTCTTACAGATAAGTATTCTGAGGAGCAAACTGAAAATTTTCATTTGTTGTAGTGGCTGATGCTGTAAGATGATGCCACAAAACACTGGGTGCTGCTGTCTTTTAGCAGTTACTTGGTATTCAGCTAAACTTTTTGAAATGCTAAGTCTTTCAATTTGAGTTGTCAAATCCTTAGAGTTCAGGTGCAGCAGTTCCATTACACTTCATAGAGGATAAAATGCTGTAGAAAAACTGAAATGTATAAGTTTTTTTGGTAACCTGTGAGATACATCACTGATTATGGTCTTTACTATGGGGTCAATTCTCCTAGGGTTTACAATGCAATAAGAAGTGTAATGATTACTATCATTGAAACACCACTGTTGCCTTGTCTGAAAGACTTTTATAGCTCATTATAAAAGAGCAGTAGCATCCAGATATTGTTCTGCTTTTCTACATGAGTTGACTTTGCTAGAGAGCTTCTAAAGCATTTTTTTCAGAGTCAGACTTGCTGTCAAAACCTAGAGTTACCCAGTGTGTAGGTATTTAGAGGTTGTGACTGAGTTCATAGGATTCTCTAAGACTCAAGGGCATGGAGGTTTTTGACTCTAAATTCTCTGCTTCATTACGAATTGTGACAAAAATCATGGCTAGCAACTATATGTATGATTTATAACTCAAATATATATATATATATGTGTGTGTGTGTATGTATAAAAGTATATATTGAGCTATTATAAATTCCTGGGAACAATCAGTAATATGGCAGCAACCAAGTATGTATATACTGTTACAGGCTACTGCAAACTTTTCATTAATGAAGCAAACTTTCCAGTAAAACCACAGAAAATGTAATTATAGTGGATTATTTACATTATTATATTTATATGTTATATTATATTTATATTATTTATATATGGTTTACATTAATACCAGTGTTCATCTTATTGGACAGATATCAGAATGGGCCAAACCATCCCAGATGTTGGAGAAGCTGTCCTGGGTGAGGGTCCAAGATCTCTTAGAAAGTTTGTGTGAAGGGTTCATCCTGTTTAGGAAAGGAAAAGTATGTGCAGCATGCAAAGTTCTTGGAGAGAGAAGTTTTGGATAAAAGTTAAGTCATATCAGAGAGAAATAAGAAGTGTAGGACATTGCCACTTCAGCAGCCAATAGATGCTGTTAATTTCTGTATTTCACCCAGAATAGCCAGCAGATGTTGTTTTCTGTTCTCTCATGCCAATTGTTATTTTTCTAGACTGTTTTCTTTTTCCTGCAGATTAAACAGCCAATGGCAATAACCAAGTCTTACTTCCTCAGGATGTTTTCCCTGTTTTCAGACTACTTTTCACCTTTTCAGAATAAGTGGCTGTTGTGGCTCCTTGTTTTTGTGCGTATCAATGGTATCTCAGGGTGTCTCAGGTTTCTAGGTACCAGGCTGTGCATTTCAGAGAGGCCAGCTACACTTCTCAACACTGCTTCTGCTTGCCAGGTCTAGTTCCCAGGCATACCAGCATTTTCCCTGTCAGTATTTCATCAGACACTTTCTTCTTTTGGTAATTTCCCCCCTCTAACCAGGTCACCTTTATGGCTGACCTCATTCACCTGAGTGTCCAGCTAAGACATGCACTGAGCCTCCAGCAATATTTTAATGTTTCTTTCCTTGGAGGAGATAGTGAGCCATGATGGATGTGCCTGGGAAGGAAATTATGGAAACTGAATAATCTGGAACCTTGAAGCTTGATGTTTTATCATTTTGTGTGTGTGCAGAGGGGAGAGGATGTTTGAATTTTGACAGACTGAAGATGAAATCCAAGGATCCCTCCATTCTCATCATCATGGAGGGTACTGATCTGTAAAACTCAGTAGATAGATACCATGGTGAAATATTCTTATGTATTCTTCTCAGGGATCTGTGACCTCTGCTCTTTGTAGCCAGCTTCAGTCATTCTGCAGTTGGACTCTTCAGGGACAGAGAAATTTGCTTTAAAAGTGTAGATCAACTTGGCCAAATGGTCGATTATTTCAGGGGAGAGAGCAAGGAAGTACTTCCCCCCCTTCCCTTCTCTGTGGCTTCTGTTGCTTAGCAGACTTAGGAGTATTTAACTAACTGAACACGAAGGTTTTACAGTGCCAGACCACACTGCTGCCAAAGTAGCAACAAATACTGCTTTAAGGACTTGATGAGGTGGATTTGAATTGCAGTCATGTATGGGAAGGTTAGGAAATGCTCTGAAATGTAATGCTATGACATTCCTTAAGGATTGGATGTTGTATTTTTTTTTTTGTTTGTTTTATAGGAGTTCTGCCTCTTTCACTGTGTACCCTTTAACTCTGCCTCTTTCCATAAAGAATATTTGGCACTGCTTGTCCTCTTTGGAGGACAAGAGGTACAATTTCTGGAGGTTTTGTTTTGGTTTTAGTAGTACAAGATGTAGTGCAATCAGAACAGCTGGAATTAAGAAAGCTGGAAAATCTGACTTTCAAGGACATTGAGGTTAATTTATAATGTGTGTGGTTTTTTATGTACACAAAATGCATGGTCACTTCCTCTTTAATCAAACAAAAAATGCGTAATGAAGAATTTTTTTCCTTTAATGGTCTTGAGAAGATAGCGTCTCTATCAAGCTTTGGAACTTTCTGTGATGTCTTCATGATATTGCGCAAGCTCCAGTGCATTTGAAGTGCAACAGATGTTTCCCCTCAGCTGTGTGCAGGCTCTTGTTCTGGAACAAGGCAAGCCCTTGAAAGTAGGGTAAAATAATTATAAATTTAGTTTTCTTGTTGGATTTAAAATTCCTTGTGGATATGTAATTAGGAACAGCCCCGTATAGAAGTCTGCCCTTATATCCAAATCTTTCCATTTTTTTACAGGAGAGACAATACCTTCTGCACCAGTGACATTTCCCTACCCCATCCTTGGGGATTCTCAGTTTCAGTTGCTGGAGGATGACGTGGGGGTTTCTGTGCTCCATCTCTTCTTCCCAGGGTCACTGTCTCTCAGTGGGAGATGGGTAACAGCACTCCTTTCTTTTTGGTGGAGTTCAGTCTGTAGCCTCACAGTGGAAGCCATAGTGTCCCCTTGGTTCATGTATCTTCTTCCCATCTCTCCTAATTCTGGCACTCTGAGGCTTCTACTGTACTGCAGGAGTGCAGACAGTCAGCAGATGAAGTGATGGGACACCCTGCACAGGGCTTCCTGCAGGTCACAGAGAGTGCCTCAGTTCCTCTGGACGTTTGCACTACGGCTTCTGACCTTCTCAAGGAGCATGGTGGTTGGAGTCAGTGAGGCTCACATACCAAAATTCTCTGATTATCAAAGATTTAGAAGGCAGTACATGAGAAGAAACAAAAGACATTGTGTAACAACCCTCTGGAGGGTATAAAATGGTATTCCAGTGTTGTAAAACAATGTAAAAAGCCTGAACCCGTTGTACTTGTAATGGCAGTGGAAATAGAAAGTAGTTTCTCTTCTGGTTTGCTGTAAACTTGAAATACACCTGCTGTTCTGCTATTGATTGTTGTGATTGAACTTAAAAAACATACTGGAGAAAAAATGTAAAGTAAATTTTGATTTAAAAAGAAAAAAAAAAAAAAGAGATTCCCAATCTTATTTTTGCCATGTCTCATGTATGCCTATCTGGGAAAAATTGTCAGTAGTAGTGACCCCATTTTAACTCTAGAGTAAAATAAGGTCATGAGCAAGGACACTGCTAGTGACAAAAAGCAAGGCTAATTAGCCACAAAAAAGCCTTATACATACTTGATACTAACTTTTTGTGAAAAATGTTGTGAGAGTGTGTATGTGTTTGTATAAGTAAATATGTGAGTATATTTATAGATATAATTATTACATGGAAGTTAGTAGGGCACACAATAACCTCGGAAAAGTGTAAAAATTTTAACTTAGTTTCTTGTTTCAAAACCCTTTCTTAAAATTATGATGTGCTGAGGGTCATAGAGGGACCGTCTGACTTACTGCCAGAAATTGATGGGCATGGGTTTTTATGGCATCATATAACTTCTTTTGAGTTTATGGTTTTGTGTTTTCCTCTTCCCCATGAGGGAAGAAAGCAGATAGTTTTTTTTGTTGTTGCTGTTATGACCTCTGGATTTAGCAATAGACAGCCTTTCCTGATGGTTATTTCTTCGGAGAATCAAGAGTATGTCATGTTTAAGTAAAGATAGCTTGTACCAAGGGCTTATTTTGCATATTGAAAAGAAAACTTTGGAGTTATTTTCCTCCTTGCTTAACAATTGTAATGAAACATTTTGTACTTGATACAGCTGTGTGCTTTTTATGAAGTCTGTCTAGCCCTTGAATACTTGTTTTTTTTTTTTCTGGTGAACACATTTGGTATAACATAGCTAAAAAATAAATCCCCCACACTGAATCTGTCATAATTAGATTTTAAAATTTCTTATAGAAATACTTCAGGGTAACTAAATCTTTATCTTCTTCTTCTTCTTCTTCTTTAATTAACAGAGGAGGAGCTCAGGAAGCTGAGAGAAGAAACAAATGCTGAAACATTAAGGCAGGAGCTAGAAAAGGAACGGCAGAGGAGATTAGAACTAGAACAAAGAGTCAATGAAGTACTTAAAGCAAGGTAAGAGAAACATCTTCACTATGGAGCTGAAAACCACTTGAGATCTCTGACTGGCTCTGGGAAGTGCTGGTAAAAGCAAATGTTTCCAGCCTAGGTGCTCTTAAAATAAATTACTGGTCACAAAGAGAGCAGCTGTCTATGTTGTCCTGTAAAAAGACATAATTAACATCCATGTACATATGAGTTCCTTGGCCATACATACTGCTGTAGCTGTAGAAGTGCCATGACACTTTCTGGTTGAGATATTTTTCATTTCACCTCTTCTGATGCTCTCCCTCTGGGATCTTGCCTGCCTGGAGCTACTGAATGCCAGAGCTTTTGCCAAGCCATTGCATATGCTTATCCTTCCCAAAACCTGTGTATTCTCCAGACTGCCCAGTCTTTGTTATTCTTACTCTAGCAGCAGCAAGGATGTCCCAGTGCCACAGCAAAGCCCTAAATGCATGTGAGTAACTGAAATTTGAGCCTTTCTTGACACTGCAGTGACAGATGGAAACACCTCCCCATGCTCCTTTCAGCCTCAGGGGCATCCATCTTGATGACGCAGAGCATCACGTTGATGTTGTCTCTCCTTGCTCTGCTTAGCTACACAGATCTTCAGACCACAGCAGTTGCTTGGAGGCTTGGTTGTTCTAGACCCCTTGTGTACGTAACTGCTGTTGTATCTTCCCCAGCAGCAGCTGAGATAACTGGGCTGAGCAGCAGGATCTGTGGCTCACCACCAGGTGCTGTCATCAGCACACAGTGCAGGCTGAGTTGGTGATCACGTGCTAAGCACTGCCACTTACTTAGAGGTGACAAGCAAGAGCAGACAGGCAAAATTTTTTGCTTGGATATGTGGTGTCCCAGTGCCATGCAAATTCTTTCCAGCCTCCCACTTTGTTCTGTACTCAGGTGTAAAAATACCTTCCCTCTCAGGCCAGTCCACATCCACTGGTAGCAATGGAAGTAGGAGCTATTTATAGGAAACATGTGGGCCTACTTTTCTGTTCTCTGTCTGCCTGCTCCTCCCATGGAATCATAGAATTATTTAGTTTGGAAAAGACCTTTAAGACCATCAAGTCCAACCATTAACCCAGCACTGCCGAGGCCACCACTAAACCATGCAGTCCAGAGCCACATCTACATGTCTCTTAAATTCCTCCAGGGATGGTGACTCAACCACATCCCTTGGTGGCCTGTTCCAGTACTAGAGAACCCTTTTGGTGAAGGAATTTTTCCTAATACCAAGTCTAAAACTCCCTGGTGCAACTTGAGGTCATTTCTTCTTGTCCTATAGCTTGTTACCTGGGAGAAGAGGCTGACCCCCACCTGGCTACAACCTCCTTTCAGGCAGTTGTAGACAGCAGTGTGATCTCCCCTGAGCCTCCTTTTCTCCAGGCTAAACAGCCCCTGTTCCTCAACCACTCACTGTAAGCATACACACACACTTCATTTATGGGTGTCAGAAGGTACATTGCAGTCTTTCACTTCAGTCTCTGTTGGCAGACCTGTTATTCATGAATTTATTTAACACTGTTCATTGCTGGAGCTGTCTTCTTCTGGAAACTATGAAGACAACACATTACAGAAGTCCCCTCTTAAATCTTAAAGAAGCATTTTATTTCCTTTCCTTTTTAACAGATTTTATAGTAGTTTCAAGAAGTGCCCTGTAGTTACAGATTTGTAAGATTTGGTGAATTACTGTTCAGCATTCAGTTTATTTGCCATCCTTAATGAGTTCTTTCTCCTCTTACGTTCTCTCCAGACTAGAGTTCCAGCTTTTCCACCTTCTTTAAGAGTACTCCATCCCCTTCATCAATTCAGTTGCCATTCTTTAATTGTTTTAAGAGTTTGAACAGTATTCAGAGTGTTGGTGCACCAAGGCTTTAGATAAAAGATAGATTAGGCCTTCCCTCTTATTCTCAGTACCCACTACAATGGGATTTTTTCAGGTGGTATTTCACGGTGATGGTTTTCCAAAATCCCTGGTTCTGTGCAGGGTTGGTCTATGTGAAGCCTTTGACCTGTGCTTAGCCAGCTTAGAAGGGGCTCCCGAAGCCTGGTTCCCAAGCCAGCACCACAGCTGTGCAGTGGGAAGGTGGCTCAGACTGCTCTGATCTGGACTTTTTTTGAGTGACATTTTAAAGTTGCTCTTACAGCTGGGATGTGAGAGTGCATTTTTATTGCCTGTGCTGGTCTGGCTGTGTCTGGACTGGCATTGCCTGTTCGAGTGGACAGCTGCAGAGGAGCAGCTTGGGCCTGTTGCGTGCTGAGGCTATCTGCTGGCACAGTGACAGCTGTACAGAGCACTGAGCCTTGTTCCCTGCTCTTGGGAGATGAAACTGATGCTTCAGGAAAGGATAATTTCTCACCTGTGACTTGCTGCCTTGAAGAAGTTCCTTGAGATGCAAATTCCAGGTGCTTGTCTTTAGAGCCGGCGCAGGCCTTCAGCCTTGTCCCGAGGGCAGCTGTGCCTGGGCTCCGGGCCCTGCACGGAGAAGGGATACAGGGATCTCCTCGTGCCTGCGGGTCCTGGGGGAGCATGAGGAGCTCTCTTCTTCTGCACAGTGGAGTTTATCATCCCCTCAGAGTCACATCGGGCCCACTGCAGCTTACCAGCACAGGTTTTACAGAGAAAAGAGATGGAAGGTCTTTGTTTATCAATATTTGTGTTGACATCTGTACCTTGTTGGGTGGCGAACAACAGCAAACCTCTAGCAGGAGTGACATTGCTAAATTAAGGTAGGATGACATGGCTCCCTGAGGGCTATTTAGATATCCTAAGGATTACATTAGTCCTGTCAGCTTGGGTATTGCACTTGGGGATTACATTCAGCCTATTATCCTCTCTACCAAGTGTTTCTCTGACTGGTCTCACTACTATTTCAATCTCTTTGTAACAGGCAGGATGCATAAGGTGATAACAAAATAAAACTTTGAAATTTTTTTGGTTTCTACCCAGAGGAGAACAATTTGTTTGTCCATGACTTTTGCTTAACTTGTGCTTCATTGTGTGAAATTCTTCACTGCTTACTATATTTTGCATGTCATTGTGGACATTTAAAAATACTTTTATTAGAACTGTAGGGGAAATGTTGGCTTACATAGTCAAATATGTAATAGCCCATATTTATGCCTGATGGAAATTTAATTTTATTAAGCAAAGTAACTGCAGCAAATTCTGTCTGGTTATGACAAATTCACCCTGCTTCTGAGGTTATTGTTAGCAGTTTTAAAATAGATATTCATATGTCCCCTGGTAGGGGAGGGAGCAGCTTTGTGGTACTTAGTTGAAGGCTGGGGTTTGCATGTACTGTTCTTTTTGCTTGCAGAAGTAAACTAATGCTAATGAAAATCAAACTGTGCTGTGGTATAAGAAAGAAATTATTTTAAAAGTTTCAGTATTCAAAACTATTTGTGAGGCAGATAATACACATATCAATATAAAACATGGTGAAAAATGATCGACAAGGAGAAAACAAATACAAAATCTAGATTTTTTTTTCTAGTGAAGAAGATGGGCTTCCTTTGTTGATGTCACAGTTGTGCACAGGGAAGAGGGTAGAGTGGAAGAAGAGGATTCTTGGTGCTTTTGTTTGTCATGGTGTTTATTGTTTGTATATCTAATTATTCAGAAATATAGTGGCCTCAGCTGAAGTTTTCCACAGATACAGTTCAGAACATCCCAGCATTTGATATGGCAGCTGAAGCTTATGAAATACTGCAAGCAGAATGATGCATAAATAATCTGGAATAGTTTGTGTGAGCTGTAACTGCCATATTTCTAAATTGTGAGTCACGCAGAAAAGAAAACTAACAAAAAGTTTTGCAACACCACTTAACAGCAGCTTGTGACTTATGCAGCACACCTTGTTATTAGTACCATTGTGAACTGTTTTTACAAGGACCAAATAGACAATGCTTCTGCATAAATCACTGTTCCTGCGTTGTAGTTGTGAATAGCAAGGGCTTCTGAAATGTTTGGTGTATTTTAATGGAAGAAGATGGAAAACATGAAAATTATTTAACTTGGTTTTTTAAGAGCTCTTCAGGGTAAGAAGCCATGCATACCTGAAAGATATGTTTTTAAACTGGGCTAAGAAAATACCTGCTTCTTTTTTGCATGTATGAGGTTGGAATGTGCTTTTGATGGAAGTACACAAATATTCAGGTTGCTTTGAGCAGTAGGAAAAGTGTTAACAGCCTTGAATGTCTTCTACAACAGTGGTTGAAAAACTGGTGGTGGGTTTCCTGTGAACTTGGAGTTAGCCTGTGGGAAAATTGCTTTGAATATGTCTGAGAACATCATGGCAGTGACTGCAGTCCAGCAGTTCTGGTTTGCATCCAGTTTTTTGAGGGAGTCTGTTGATTCACAGACATCTCAACTTGCAGCTGTATTCAGGGCCTAATATGCATTTAAAAAAATATTCATTTTAGGGAAATGGTCTTCAGTGTCAAGGTTCCCTTAACTTTTGTGTTATACTTGCAACTAAATAATTAAATAACACTTGGGTGCTGTTCTGTGGGGCAGCACTGAATGGGCACTGCATCAGAGTGTGCTAGTTGCTTTTGAGAGGTACATGTGTCCTGGTCATGAACAGCTCTAATATTCATTAATATTGATGCTTCCCTGACCTCAATATATTAAAATAAAAGAGAGATAAACAAAAAAGACAGTTTGTGTTTGTCTCCTCCACTGTCTGAGGTTTCTCTTATCTGTTTCAAACAGCCTGTGCTTTAAAGGGCAGCAGTCTCTAGTTGCAAAAAGATGACCTAGCTTCATGTTGGGGATATGTTGGTGTTACCAGTTACACCCTTTTTCTGGGTGGAAAGTGTGTCCAAGAGGAATTAATGCAGCTTGTTTTCTTAGGTTCAGGCTGCTGTTAGGAAACCCCCATAGGAACACAGTGTTGTTCTGAGGACTGTTTATGTTGTTCAGCCTTTTAAATTATCTCTGGCATGAAGAGTGGTTTAGAAACCTGGAAAGATAATTTCTTCCCTCTGTCAGTGGTATTGATGAACTGGATGGTTCAACATGACCTCGTTTTGCAATTGAACTTCCCAGTAGGTGTAAAAGCCCAAACAATGAATTCTGAGCTTCCTGTCACAGATCTGTCTGAAGTGGCTAATTATAACCTGATTCACAGGTGCAGTAATGAGCTGTCATTAACCTGATGATTTGTAAAGGTCAGGTTCTTCATGGGGAAGAAGTAACAGGCAGATGGCAAGTAAGACATTGCCAGAAAAATGAAACAAAAGCACCAAGAAGGGCCAAAGCCAACTGTCATGTGCTCCTGATGGCAGTAAGGCTGCTGTACAGGTCTAGTTCTTGGTGAGATTTTATTGATTTTTTTGCCTAAGAAACGTGGGGAGTAGTGATGCTGTGCTGCTTTTGAAAATACATCCCAGCATGTCAAAAGAAGACCCAGCCTGAAGACTGACAGCTGACAGTGGTGGGATCTCATCTTGGCTCTGTCCTGGGAGTGCTGGTGTCAGTGCCTCCACACTGCTGGAATGCGTTGTTAATGACCACCTCCTTTCCACCTAAATGTGGCTTCAGCTTCAATGAAACACAGTCTGAATGACAGATTTCAGCTGAAATGCTCAATATATATATGGTATAACCATCTGATGTGTGGCTGGTAGAGGATAACAGGATACCACTGTATAAGAGTTGGTGCAAATTTGAAAGTGTTTGTTGCTGTCTTTTGAGAGCTGGAAATAGAGGAGATGCAAGGGTATGGGAGAAGAAGTAAGGACAGGAGGAGTTTTTAAGTGAGGAACCTGTGACTTTTATAGAAACTGGGGTAAAATGGCACAGGAACCAAAGTTAAAGTTTAGCTGAAGAAAGTAAACTGATGACATTTCAGGTGACTTTCAAAAGGAAGAGTTGCTGCAAATACAGAAGCTGCGGGGAAAAGTCCTGACACCAATAAATGTTGAGCTGTAATTCATAAATGAGTAAATTACTTCTAAATGTTCTTTTTAGAAGTGAACAAGGATGTGGAAAGCTCATTAGGGATCAGGAATGCTTAGGAAGGAAGGGAGGTAAGAAGTTCTGTAGTTTCTCCATCATGTTCATTGATGAATGGTAATGTTGAGCAGCACACAGTAGTAATGACCTTTTCCACGTGCATGCAGTACAGTGACATTTTTTCCTAATGTCCTTTCTAGAGGAACAGCAGGAGAGAGAACTGTATGTCCATCTGTATTGCTGCAATCTGCCCAGTGCAGTGGGATCCCTCTTTTTGCTCTTCATTTGCTGACCATGTTTCACTTGGTTCCCTTTCTGAGCAGCAAAAGATGAAAGGAACATTTGAAAATGCTTACATTGCCTGATAAATGAGTGATCATGAAATTGCACAACTGACACTTTTTTTCAAGAAGTAAGCTTTTCAATCATTCAGCTCCCTGTCAAGTAAAGCTTGCTGTGGCTGGTGTTATGTTGTCAAAGCTCCTGCTTCATTAGAAAAATCTTTCTGTATGATATCTGCATCGATGACTGAAGACTTTGGGACTGAAGCCTGAAGTATTCGCAACACAGGTTGGCAGTTGGAGGCTGTGTACAAATGTAATTTGAAGCCTTGCACATGTACAGAATGCCAAAAGCATTTTGTGTTTTAAAAAATCTGTTCACTTTTAATGGATGAGAATATTCTTGAGTCATTTCAAAAGGTGAGATGAATGATGCCAGCTTCTTGACATATATTTTTAGAACATTTTTGTTGCAGTTTTTCAGGCTATTTCAATTTCTCAAGTTATTTTTCAAATTGGTTGTGATCTGTTTATTTTGAGAGTTTACAACATAACATTTAAAATCATTCTTAACACCTGTTCCTCTTGTGAAGTTGTTTGACCCTAGTAGCGATGGCAGGATTCAAGATTTGTGTGTTAAATTGTGGTTTTGTTCTACTGCTGTGGTTATCAACTTGTGATATGGAATCCCTTTTAATTTATTGCTGTGGGAAAAGTCATGGCTCTGAAGAATTTTCCTGGCAGGCGTTGCAATGAATATACCACACAAAGGCATAAATAATGCAAGAAATTTAATACTACATTGCTGAGCAGTTGTAAGATGAAATGGAGCTGTTGGTGACAGGAATGGCCAAACCCCACCTCGCAGTGGGTGCTATTTCCCAGGATCCTAAGTGCTATGAATATTTTGAGTCTTGTGAAAGGGCGTAAGCTGGGTTTTTTTTTGTCATGGTTGTATAATCTCAGCTATGGAAACCATGGAGGTTCTGGTGTTTCCTTTACCTAAAAGGGAATAAATTCTTCCTCTGTAACATTTCACATTGTTTCTGTTTTCTTTGTAGGGCAGAAGAGGTGCCTGCGGCTCAGCAACCTGCAAAGCCACAGGCACAAGCCAATGGAACAGGTGAGCTTGATCAGATCTCTAACAACACTTTAGTTCAGTTGCATTTTTTTCTTTTTTTTTTAGATCCTTAGAAGATCAAATCTTGCTTCTGAAGAAGCTGATTATAAATGACAATTCGAGCAACTTCTCTCTCTGTACATGATTCTGCATTTACGTTTTGTAGTTGACTTAGCATACCAGAGCAAGGAATTTATTGTGTATTGTAAGGCCTTTTGGTATGTAATGAAACCTATTGGCTCACTTCATCATTTTGGCATGCCTTGCTGATCCTTGACTTAGCAGAAAAACAGGTGTAATATGTAGAAAAAATGTTCTGTTTTGTTCTCAATTGCAGAAGGTCTGTTATGCCACTAATCATATTACTACTTCCTTTGTCTAAAACAAGAGATGTTCTGAAGAAGGAGTAAGATTAAGAGTTATTAATTGTTGGACACCTACACTGCCATATACATTTCTCAAGCTGATACTAATTATGATTTAAATAATGAACTACTAATGTCTGAAAGGCAACAGCGAAATTCTCAGTCTTTCAGTACACTTTTACTTCCCTTCCTACAGCTTGTGATTGAGACTTAGGATTTTAAATCTGTGGACTAAATCTCAAATTTCCCCTCCTGTACTTCCGTAGTGTCAATGCTTTCTGTTATGTTAGCTACAACCTGACATTTTTTTCCTCTTGTCAAAATTTCTTTCTCAGTATTTTCTGAAGTATTAGCATGTGGGAAGCTACTTCATATTTTTATTCACAAATGGAAGTGTTGTCCCAGATGTAAACAGTCACTAGATTCCTTGTTTTTCTAGATTTCATTGTAAATCATCAATAAATGGTTTTATTCTATTTTCTGAGCTCCAGTGGCTTTTTCTCATGAGCTTAATTGCATCTTTTTGGCTGTTGTAATTGGCTGATGAATCTTCCATGCCTCTGTTTAATCTTATATTAATTTAATGGAATTCTGTACTAAATTTGGTCATGGAGTAATTATGACCAGTATCCTCTTTGTGACATTGCTGTATTGAGCTATGTTTCCAAGTAGTTTTTCTGTTCCTTCTAGACCACAATTTTGTTACAGGTGATTGTTTTGTTCTCACTTGCAGTGCCTTAAAGCTTTTAGCCTGAATTTATTTCCATGTACCCCCATGTTATGTTATTTTTCCACTGAAACTGATGTACAGAAAATGTGCATCACTTCATTATTTTGCTGTGTAAGACTTCCCAGGTAGTATTGTGACTGTATATTCCATATATAGAGAGTGGTATATGCAGCATAATTTCTGAAGGCTGACTTTAGAGGAAAAGAAACTCAGTGTTGTTTTTTTTTTTTTTTAGCTCTATAAAGACACACAGACACAATCTTTATGAACTATCAGTGGTTGGAAAGTGGAAGTAAAAATGCCTCTAGCAGAATCTTGCTTATGTTTCCACCTCCCTTTCCTGTCAAATCCCTGTGGCTGCAAGGTGGTTGTCCAGCTCTCTGCTCAGGAGTGTTTTGCTTTGCACTTGCTTTTCTCAAGGTGACCCTTCAGCACAACAGGGAGCATGGAGATTTATGTCAGTCTTTTGTTTACAGAAGTCTCTTAACCAGAAAATGTTTTTACTGTGTTTGCTAAAAATTACTGTTTGTTAGGATGTGTTACTCTTTGTACTTTGGGTAATAAGATGCTTCCATGTACTGTCCTAAGAGCAATGCAGGAGTCACCTTTAGTCTTATTTTACCAATTAAATGCAGCTGGGTTCCTGTGCAATGGCAGAAGTAAATTGCAAGTTTCCACAAAGAGTGTTGGTGAAGGACAGGGAGGCTGTGCAAAGTGTGCTTCCCAACAAAGCACCGTGTGTGGGAATGGGCTGGCATTGGAGAAGGATGTCTTCTAGCATTATCCTGATACTTAGTGATTCTTTTTTATAGATAAGAGCTCTCACACAGTCTCCTCAAGACTCCATAAGTGGTTTTGTGATAAATTTGGGGAGTATATTGAGGACTTCAGATTTCAGCCAGAAGAGAATACAGTGGAAACAGAAGAGCCACTTAGTGCTAGAAGGTAAATCCCTAATGTCATTTTGAGAAATTCTTGGTGCCTTTACAAGTTACTTTTCTTCTCACTTTTTTTTTTCCTTTTTAAAGGAAACTTTTAAAGGAAACCAACCTTTTGTATGGTTTGAGCAAGTGTTTCAATAACAAATAATAACACCAAAAGTACAGAAATACCTCAAAAGTTTTGTGACTGCTTTGGACAAAACAAGAGATTTTAAGTTTATCTGCTGTCTGGAATAAAATAAGATTTGTATTATTTACCAGGTTTTGTCATATGCCTCCCAGAAACAGTGAACAAAGTCTTAATTAGGCTGGAGAGCTTTTAAACTTCAGTTTTCAGTCTGATGGAAGATAGAGTGTGTTAGTAGAAACACATTTTGTAACAGACAAGAATAAAGCTTATAGTTTGTAAGTGTGAAGAGTATTTCAAGGATCAAATGTACTATGTACAATTGTGCAAGTGTGCACTAGTTGTCTATTTAACAAGTTGCTTTTATCTATTATTTTTTAGGTTGACTGAAAATATGAGAAGATTAAGTAAGTACTTAGCAGTGTTTTATTTGTTGTGTTTGTTCTGGTTTCATTTGGAACAATACTTGTGATTTGCTGTCAGTGGCATACATGCATTGCCTTCAGAATACCTTTTAAAAAATAGTATTAAAGTTAAATTTTGGATGGTTCCTAATTTCCAGTAGATTTTAGCCACAAAATCTAGATCCCTGTTGTCCAAGGAGCCTGACTCAGAGCTCTCCAGAATGTTGTCACCAGTGATTTCCAGTCTTTCAAGTCTTAATCCTCTCTGTGGGCTTGGTGTAGGCTGCTGCAGCAGAGCAGATGGAAGCAGCACTTGAGTCCATGAGCTCTTCCAGTGCCTAGGGTGTGCCCTTCCACTTCCTTCATCTGCTGCTTTGGTTGTGCTGCTGATGCTTAAGGAAATCCAGTGCTAGTTGCTTAATTACTTCACATAGCAAGTGTGTTTAGGATAGCTCAGTCTCAAGCCAAACTAACTGGGACAGCAGGTCAGAGGCTCTCTTGAAGAATGATTGAAATGTTGTGAGTTCTACTGCAAAAGAGAGTGAGAGCTTCTGAGACTCTCTATGCAGGAGGTATCATCATTCTTCTCCTCAGGAAAAGCAAAACTGGTGTGGTCCACCAGGCGCCTTGGTCTTGCAGCAGCCCTCTCCTGTTTCCTTGTGTTCCCTAGCTAGTTTTCCCAAGAAGTGAAAGAGGGTAAAGGATAAGAGGCTTTTAGGGAGCTGAAGAAGAGCTCCTCTTGCTCTTGCTGGCTGGGTGTTCCTGTGCGTGGGCCTCTCCCAGCCCAGGTCAGTCTCCCATGCAGTGACAGCAAGACCAGAGGTCTGCAGAGGTGGCACACAGACTTCTTCAGGGAGTCATCTGCTGGGTTGCTTGGCTTAGGAAGAGTAAGCAGCAAAGTGCTAGCTATGGATAGAGTCCTGCAGAGAGACAGCCAAGAGATCTAGCCTGGCTTTAATCTAGCTGGTGAAGCAGCAGCAAGTGAGGGGAGGGCTACCTAGACTGTAGTGAAGCCTTTGATGCTGTTTCCCACAGCATTCTCCTGAAGATCATGGCTTGGACAGGTGTACCTTTGCTGGGTAAAAAACTGGCTGATGGCCAGGCCCAGAGAGTGGTGGGGGATGGAGCCACATCCACCTGGTCACAAGTGGTGTTCCCCAGGGCTCTGTATTGGACTGTCCTGTTTAGTATCTTTATCAATGATCTGGACAGCAGGATGGAGTGCTCCCTGTCAGTTTGCAGATGACACCAACTTGGATAGCAGTGTTGATATGATGGTGGGTAGGAAGGCTCTGCAGATAAAATGATTTAGGGGCATGGTTTAGTGGTGGATTTGGCAATGCTGGGTTAATGGTCAAACACAATGATGATCATAAAGGTCTTTTCCCACCTAAATGATTCTGTGATTCTAAGTTGTTCCTTGGTGGCTTGAAATTCAGTCAGGTTAGTGTGCATTGTTTTACAGTGAGACAAACTGACCTGTACAGTGGTCTTTGGGGTAGTGTGAACATGGCTGAGAACAAGCTGCTTTTAGCATCCAGGGTACCCTTATAAATGATGTTGGCTTTTTTTTCCTTTGTCTATACTGAAGAGTTGAGACATAATCTTTGTCTTGGATAACACTTCATTCTTTGGAAATACATTCTTTAATTGTTCAGTTACATTGGTGGGTTTAATTTTTTTTCATTTGGATAAGCCTTTTTATCATTACATGTCATGAATATTCCTGTAGTTTTCTAATTTGATTGTTTGTAATTTACAAGTGATTCAACCACTGCCAGCTAATTCTAATACTGTGTTTTTTCTCAACTTCCATTTAGAGAGAGGTGCCAAACCTGTTACAAATTTTGTGAAGAATCTTTCTGCCTTATTAGATTGGTATTCTATCTACACTTCTGCTATTGCCTTTATTGTAAGTTATCTTACTCCTCCAGGAGTAGTAAGAACTTGAAAAAATACATTATTTGCTGAAATTCTTTGAAACTGCCATATCTGAGTAGGGGTTATGATACAGTTCAAGTCAAATCAAATAGTGTAATTTCATTTGACACAAAATACCAGTAGTAGTCACTTCTGTTATATATAAAACCAGCTAAATTGTGTTTCCTGGGTCTCTTGTAGCATAGCTTTGTAATTGTTAAAATAACTTGGAGCTATCTGGGTATTGTTTCTCGTCTCCTAGACCCAGTAATTCAATGGTTACTTCAGCCTCTGCAAAGTTTCTTCCTGTCTAGGGCTGAACTGCTGATAGTGGCTACATTTGATGTGAAGCTATTGTCCCCATCAGGGCTCTTTGCCATTTGATGGGATCATACTGATGAGAGGGAAAATGCTTTTATTTCAGTAGGATTCACTGTGCAAACATCAGGTCTGTGAGCTATGTTCAGGCATTTCTATGCCATCTTAATGAGCTTTGGATGCCAAGAGACATAAGTATCTAGTGGAGTTTTGGTTTGTTTTCCTTCTTCCTATTTTTAATTAAATTATCTAAATTCTTTTGGTCATAGTGTGTGTGAAACTAATTTCTGTCAAAGGAATTGGCAGTAGCTGTGTGGTGAAAATGTCACACACCTTTTTGTTAAATAGTAACTCCCTGTAAGTTATAGACCTTCTGCTATTTTACATGGCACAGCTGAATGAATATTGAGGAGGAGACTTCCCTCACAGTGCCCTCTGTCTGTCCCTTCTCCATATCTGCTGAATTTCTCTTGCCTCACCTGGTAAGCCCATATTTCAGATAAAAACTGAAAGAAGAAACTTGAGCTGTTTTTTTTTTTTTTGAAAGCTCTGGGACCTGGGAGCCAGAGCAATGTTTCACTTTGTGGTTATCAGTAGAAACCCTAGTGTCTCTCACAGAGAGACTGTAGTGTCTGTTTTCAGAAGCTGGGTACAGAATACCTTTTGAAGCTTTTTGTGTTTGTACTTTATACATAAAATAAAACCTGTTTTCCTGCAATCTTTTTAGTCTTGGTAAAAATGTGGGATTGAATTGACCTGAAATAATAGAGTGAGAGTTTATCCTGTTGCCCAGTATGGGGCTAGTTGCTGTACCTCCACTTCTATACCGTGGCTTCTGTGCCATTGCTGGCCGTATCATGATCATGTAGCAGATTCACAGACTTGAGGGTTTACCTCTCTTTTTTCCTCCTACCCCTTCAAGTGATTGTAGTGTTGAAAATACTCAATTCTCTCTCTGAGGCAGCTGAGAACTAGTGAAGTGTCATCTCTGGAGATCTGGTTCATTCTTAGTTTTGATTTTGCATTCCTGAATGTGGGGCCGTTGTCAATTACAGAGTGGCTAAAATTTATTAATTTTTTTTAATATGAATTACATGGTTTTGAGCCCAAGAGCACAGTGGGAAGTAGTATTTCAGGTAACTCACTGTTCCCCAGTTTGTAATCCGCATCTCTTTCTTTGTTTTTCTTCTTAATCTGCAGATTTACATCAATGCTGTATGGCATGGCTGGGCCATTCCTATGTTCTTATTTTTAGCAATTTTGAGGTTGTCCCTAAATTACCTCATAGCCAGGTATTTGCACAAATACTAGCTTACTCTCTTAAGTAATGCTTTGTTTGAATGATGTTTTGTTATCCTTGCACTGAGTTATAAACTGCTAACTTTTCTAATACTGTGAGTTACATTTAACACAGGGAAACTCAAACTCAAATGTCCTAAATGTCATTGCTCAGTTTCTATAATCTTTTACTATTATTGGGAAATTATCTTTGTATCCTGTGGCTTGTATCATAAACAATGTTGCATGCTCTCAGACAAATCCCTCAGCACACTAGATTCTAATATTTCTAATTCTGCAATGTTTAGAGTACTTGAAGAACATCTCCTTCAATATTGAAGCTTGCTGTTTTTCCCAGCAGAGAATGTTCACCTAGGCCTAAAAGGCAGTTTTGCCTTTTTCCATAGCTCTTGAAATACTTTATCCAAAGTATTTTCCAATTGTAATGTCAATCTCTCCTAAAAATTAAGTCTGGGTGATTTTTTTTTTTAAAGCACCTTAAAATGATGTAGAGGACCTTAATGTGCATGTTGTAAACTACTTTTCTGACTTCTTAACTGATACTTTCTGTTTGACATTGTATTCCCTGGAAATTGCTGGTAGCAAATAGACTTCTGAATAAGTTGATGTAATTTTCTTCACATGAAAAAATAAGAGAAAAATATTCCTAGTCCTTACTCCATGTACACCATTAAGCTTTGTTGTAAAACCCACAAGTAGCAATTCTGTTTAGTATCTATTTAAATAATATTTTTAAAGCTGGCTGTTATTGGCCACTTGTGCTTCTGTTATGTTGTGGGTTCTTTGTTAATTTGGGGATTATATTATTTGCTTTTAAGCCATAACTGCTTATTGCGGAAAACTGCTTTTTAACCTTTTACAAATAAGCCATGTTGATGGATAGAGTTCTTGCTCTTTAACTATTTCCATCATTCCTAGGGGTTGGAGAATACAGTGGAGCATTGTGCCTGAAGTTTCTGAACAGATGGTAGGTCTTTGATCAGCGTCACCTGTATGCCTGCAGAAAAAATTGCACCTTTAAACCCTCCTCTGTGTTTGTGTGGGTAGCTGGAAAGGAAGGAAGAGCTGCAAGTGAAGACACTATATTTTTTTTTTCTCTTGTAATTTAAAAATCTTTAGTTAATAGCACTCTTGGGTTCAGATGCTTCACCCTCAAATATTCCAAACTTAAAACACATTTCTGAAATGAATTTTAATTTATCAGCTTGGGACAAATTAGGTCCTGTGGGATCTTCAAGAAGTCTTGCATTCTGTTTTCTTTAAGAACATTGAGTCCATCTGTTAATTCAGCATTGCCAGCCCCATACTGGGTCTGGGTACACATCCCTAAGTGACAGATCTAAGTGTCATTTTAATACTTCCTGGAATAGTGACTCCACTTCCCTGGGCAGCCTGTTTCAAGGCTTGACAACCCTTTTAAAGAACAAATCTTTCTGAATAGCCAATCTACATCTCCCCTGGCAAAGTTTGAGGCCATTTCCTCTTGATCTGTCACTTGTTCCCTGGGAGAGAAGACTGAATCCCCCCCCACCTCATTACAACTTCCTTTCAGATAGTTATAAAGTCTACCCTGAGCCCCCCAAAGCATTGAAAACTAAAAATAACCAGCACTGAAAGTCATAAAAAATAGCTCTGAAACAAGGGAGGAAAATGGTAAATGTAGAGACTATTAAAAGTGAGATGAATATTGCTAAGAATGTTGAGGGATCACCTTGTTCTGACAAGTTTTGCAAAATAGATTTTATCTGAGCTGCAAATCAATGTATTGTGTCTTTCTTGCCTAAGGAGCACCCAAAAGAGGACTTGACTGTGTCTGAAAAGTTCCAGCTTGTTCTGGATGTGGCTCAGAAGGCTCAGGTACTGTGCTGCTCTCTGGCTGCCTCCTTGGGAGCAATGGGGTTCATGCTCCAAGTGGTCAAAGGAGGTTGTTATGCAGCATGTGAAAACAAATGCTTAAAAAAGAAATACTTCTCTTGCAAAGGGAGCTTCACCTGTGAGCAGTGGAGATCTCAGTAAGATTCCTGGACTTTCTGAAATGGCATGATGCTTCAGAGAATGGGTTAAGGTTCTCTGACTGCAGCTCTGAGCAAGGTCTGGAGGGGAACAGAAGCAACTTCTCACAGTTTTCTACCTTATATATCATATAACCTTCTGATAATGTAGATTGGGTGATGAATCTTCAAAATGTACTGGAGTGTGGTTCCATATCACAAATCTGCTAGTCATAAACTGATGTAGGAGACTCTGTTCCTTTAAGATATAGCTGAAGACTGTGGTCTGTTTAGCTGTGTTAATTCAGCAGTTTGCACTTATCTCTAAAGCAGCATATTTTAAAAAACTCCACCCCCTCCAAGCCTTGAAATCTGCTGGTGTTGGAGAGACTGAAGGAAGGTTTTCTCCCAGCTCCCTGAGTTGGATGAGGTAGCAGCTGAGTGACTGCACCATCCAGTTGAACTGCAGCCTTGTGCCATGCTTGATGATGTGCTGCTGTCAGAAGGGGTTTAACCTTCCCTACTAACTGTGGCTGCTCAGCTCCTTCCTTCTGCTGGGGGTGGTGCATGTTTGTATGAACACCTTTGGAAATTTATTGGGAAGGTGAAATTTTCAGGTGCTCTGACAGTAAGGATTGCTAAGAGAATATGGCCTGAGTCCTGAGCAGGGGTCTGTTGCCTCCCCATTTGTTGGAATTAGTTGAAATCTGCTGTCTCCAATGGTTTATTATAAAACCCGATAATGGTCTGTTTCCAAGAAGCTAATAGTTCTTTTGATGAACTCAGTTACCACTTCCTGTAATTTCAGTACTCAGAATGTCTGAAGAGACCTTCGGTTCTGTTACCTACTAACAGGAGCTCTTTACTCTTAGATTAACAGCCTTATTTAAAATATTTGCAATAATGTAAATGCTTTGCAGTCATGACAGTGGGATCAAATGGTTTCTCCACTTGTAAGGCTCAATCAGAAGTTACAGAGCAACGTTAAATGAGGCAGAAGTCATCATGTATTGCTATTCTGTTCTGTATTTACTCAGTTATGAAGTACATAAATGGCTAAAAATTAGTTTAAAAAAAAGTCACTTCTGGGAATTGCTTACCAAGAAAGTCAGAAACCTATTTGTTTTCATTATGTGGACAAAAAGAACCCAAAACAACGCAGGACTTGGTTTTAATTCTCTTGCTTCTTATGCAGAACCTTTTTGGCAAGATGGCAGACATACTGGAGAAATTTAAAAAGTAAGTTATCTGATGGGAGGTTTTCTTCCCTTTTAAAACAAGACTTGACCAATATCTGTAACACTGGTAATAAAATTTTGCTTCTTTTTTGTTTTCAGCTTGTTCATGTGGGTCCAGCCAGAAATAACACAGAAGCTCTACATTGCTCTGTGGGCAGCTTTTATTGCATCCTGCTTTTTGCCCTACAGGATTATTGGGCTTGCATTGGGTAAACACAATAAATAATTCACCTGTTACGGTCTCGACTTAATGGTTAAAACTTACATGATCTTTAGAGGGAGAATTTTAGAGTTTAAGAGAGAAAACCTGCATTAATAAATCATGCAGTGTTCTAAAGTATTTTCTAAAGTATTGTGCTTGGCATCGTTTGTCATGACCATTTAGAAAACCGTCTCAGTGTATAATAGGAAAAGACTGGATAATGCTTTTGCTTCTTGAAGAGAAGAAGACTATGATGAGCTGTTAGCAGAACTTCTCAGACTGTGAGCTCCAGGCTCTTCTAGAAGATCCTGTGTGTTGAGGGTTTTTTGCTCATACATCCTTGTAGATGAAATATGTGGCATGGCACAGGAGGCATGAAAATGACAATGTAGGAAAAAAATAAAAGTATTAGTGGGATTACTGGTAAAACTTAGAGGATGGGCTAGACAGAAGGAACAGACTGGGTGGGTCTGTACAGATACTGTCTCAGCTGGGAATTGAGAAGAGGGTTCTCACTATATCATGAGACTCCTTGCTAAGGTATGAAGCCCTGTACTGGGAACCAAGAACTGTAGTTTTTTCCATTAAAGTCATGATGTAATCAAATGAGCATTACTTTTAGTGGCACTGAACTTCAGATTTTGTTAGCTTGAACTTAAATGTAGGTTTGCTTGACACAGCAATTGAATTTAGATGTGTGAGGAATAATTATTTGACTCTCAGGAGATCTGAATTGCACTCAGTAAAGTTTTGAGAGAGTATTTTAAGCCCATATTGAGTGGCAGAATGCAAGGAAATAACTTGTATAAGATAAAAGTTGGGCCTGGAAGATAGAGTTTTATGTAGTACATGAGAGCCCTCTGTTGCCATTAAAATTCTTGCAGGAGCTGCATAGTTGAATGCTCTGGTGTGTTTTTTTGTTTTGGTAGTATCTAATGTTTTCAGAATGCTTCTGGTAATAAGGAACATATGTTTGAATTATTCAAATGTTCTTCTGCATAATAGTGGCTATGTAAATATTTAAAAGAACTGGGGATGGGAAGGAAAGAAAAATAATTTTCTGGTGTTGGAAGAAGAATAACAAAATAGTAAAGCTAGGAGAATGGTTTTAACAATGTGTTTAAATATACAGAATTCTGTTTCATTTGTGAACTTTGAAAATTTGATCAAAACAGTGATGTTCTTAATGCCTCTTCAGCATTCAAACTGAAGTGACCTTTTTTTCAGGACTCTATGCTGGAGTCAAGTTTTTCCTTATTGATTTTATCTTCAAACGATGCCCCAGACTAAGAGCTAAGTATGATACTCCTTATATCATCTGGATAAGTCTCCTGACAGATCCTCAGCTCAAAGAAAGATCTAATGCTACAGTGTCGAGACGGGTAAGGGTAATGAATCTTTTTGTCCCTATGTTCTCAGCCTCTGAAAATCAGATCTCTTTCTCCCTTTTCCTTTCCTCCAGTGACTAGAGCACATTAAAGAGAAGGTTAATTAAATCCTTACAATCAATGTTAGTTGATTGTAATATCCCTTTTTTTATTATTTTCAAGATTTACAGTTCTTCTATGAATTCTGTTTCTTGTATGAAAGGAATCAGTTATCAAAAATTGTATGTATCCATAGATATACTGTGAATCATGAAGCTAAACACACAAATATAACACCATCCATATTCATACCAATTTCTTTAATCTACATTCTGTGTAATTCTGTTGTCAGATACAGTCTTTTTGTATCCGCTTTCTCTATTCTTAGACATCCTTTTTCAGTTGAAATTTACATACTTACTTAAATTGAAGTGCAGTTAAAAAAATGGATAAAGGCTTTAGTATAATATGCAGCTTCTAATGGGATAATCACTAACAAAGTTAGTAAGATAGTTTACATATTTAGACATGATGTCTCATGGTTATTTGTATTAGCTGACCTTTTAGCATAGTGGTGATAAATGACTTCATGTCATACTCCAGCAATACATTTTCTTTTTTATTAAATGTCATAGTTAAATCACTAAGTATTGTGTTTTGTGCATCTTGGTAAATCCTTTTAGGGCCTGATATGGTAACTGAGTCAGGGTTTTCCATATCCCTGGATTTGTCAATGTTTGTTCATTTAAAAATTAAAATAATTGTAGTAAACCTTGAGTCAAATGCCATTTTAGCATTTGCTTAATGCTTCTTAGCACAATATCTAATTGCATTTATAGAGTTTCTGAGTACTGTCTGAAATGCACAGTACTGAGCAGTAATTCAGCCTGGGTATACAGCTGGAGAGTAAAAGGGATAAGATGTGAACCCTCAGTTGTTTAGAGGAAATCTGGGGTTTGGGGGATGGTGGAGCAGAGGGTGGTAAAATAACTGCAGCACAATTGAATATTTCAGAAGGAAGTGGACAAAGACAGTTTCTTACAGAAAGTGAGTCTTCTGTTCCTGTTTTCCAAGGGATGAGATGGGTAAATAAGCACTTGGATGAAGCCATCCATGGCCTGTATTTCTCTTGCTTGCAGAAGATGATCTCAAAAGCTTCTGTGCTTCTCACAGGTTATCTTTCACATACTGTGGTAGTTGTGACATCATATTGCTGAGTCTCTCTAATCTGCCTTAGAGGTGGAAAGATTCTGAATTGTTGAACTTGAGCCCATTAACTTACAGAGTAACGATTCCTTTTGGCTTTTCTTCATGACTTTAGTTTTGCACGTAGAGACAGGGTTTTTGTACTACCAGGTCTGGCTCAGTGGCCTTGGCCTGTCTTCCTGGAAAGGATGTGCAGACTGCATTACCTGCTTCCAAATGCCTTTGAAAACATTAACTTTATCTCAGTAATTTTAGAGAAACTTTCTTACCCCTTGACTGATTTCTGCAAACCTCATAGTATGAAAAATAGATTTTTGTACTAAAAGGTAAAAACAAAAGAGGCTTTTAAATTTTTTTTTCATAGGAAAGGCATAGCCCAAAACATGTAGTGCCAGCATGTGTACATTTGCTTTGGCTTCTTATTACTAAGCAGTGTACAAGGCAGAGTAAACTTAGACACAATGCAATATTAATTGCCTGTGCCACACTCTGACCTTGTGTCCTTAGAGAGCAGTCCTGACAGCAGTATCTGATGGGTAAAGGTTGTATGTCAAAAGCTGATGGCAGATCAGGTGAAAAGGAATACCTCCAGGTTGCTGGTGACGTTTTTAGACAATCAGGACTCTTCCAGCATTACAAATCCAATCACTTCCAGTTCGATTTAAGGCTTATGGAAATGCTTTTCTCTTAGCAATTGGCCATTGATTGTCTCAAGCCTGAGTGGTGAGAGGAAACATTTGCATGTGTTAGGCAGGACTAGAAGTAAGGGCAGAACTACTCATATTTTCAACCACCAGATGGGTAATGGTACTGAAGTTTTAACTCCATTTTTTTAATCTCTTTATATAGCAGGTAGGAAGGAAGCAGTGTTGCAGAGAGCAGAAATAGTCCTTATTCCAGCACAAAGAGCATTAGACCTCTTGCTTTGATCATTTTTATATTTTGGGCCATGGTGCTTCACCTGGTTGTGTGCATGTGCAGCCAAATAGCTTGTCTAAAAAGGCCTTCAGAAAATTCTTTTCATCTTCAGTTGCACACAGATAGTTGAAGAAGCTGTTATTTTCCTTGGTTCCAGGGAGTCAGCACTGCAGAAGTGATATTACTTACCATCAGCCATTTGCTTTCCACATTAACTTCCTTTATTTTTTTCCCCTGAGGCATCATTGTCTTACAGGTACCCTAAAAAGGTGGATGGCAAATGCCTTCTGCTGTGCCCATTTTGTCAGTCTGGTTTCTAGATAGCAGTTGCAGTTCACAAGTTTTCATTTGCTTTGGATTTCTTTTCTTAGTGTGTAAATCCTGTGACGTGTTGAGTGCTGCCAATTTAGTGCAGAGTAACAAAAAAGCAGCTGAAGGCTGCTTGGCCTTCAGCAGCATTGGGCCTTTACAGAAGAAGAGCTTAGTCCTGAGCTTGCATGTTGTCAGTTTGCCAGTTGTTTAACTGCATGTCCGTGGCTGGGCTAAGAGCAGAGCTGCTAGTGCCAGCTCTTGGAATCATGTGGTGCCCCACCAAGATGAAAATGGAAGTGCAGGCAAGCTGTCCAAAAGAAACTGCCTGCTGTCCTTCCAGGAGTGAGGCTTGTTGCCAGAGCAGTCTCCAGTGACTTTTAATCTCTGTTTAAAAGTAGATTTTACTCAAGTACTATGGTTTTAGGCAATCCATACTACTTTTTTTCCTTCCCAAGGATGCCAGCAACCATTCAGATTTTGTTTTATGTGTCAACACTCTCAAAATTCAGTGCAACTTCAAAGCACAGAAAAGATCACTGCTTCTAGTGCAACCTGAATAAATTGAACTGGTGTGCTCTAACCACTCGTAACTCTTTTTTAATTGCATTCATTGTGTGTAGTCTTTTGGTTTGTGAGCAAAATCTTGCAGTGCCACTCAGTTCATGTTTTATTCTGTGTATTATAATGTTAAATAGGTTTCACTTTTTTTCTTTTGTCACTGTCACATTTGTGTTGTTTGTTTCTTTTCCTGCTAGCTGTCAGGGCATGAAAAGGTATGGATCATAGTGTGGAAAACTTCCTTTCATTTCCAGCATTTGTATTCATAATGAGCTTATGCAGTTCTGTGTGGCTTTTTTTTTCCTCTTTTTTCTTTCTAACTTCTTTTGTGCAGTAATAACTTTGTTTATCTCTTGAAAACAAGCCAAGTACTGATAATATAGTGTCTGTTAGTAATCCCACTAGTTACAATCATTGTAGCTGTTTGCAGTGACTAAACTGTATCTAATGAGACATAGCCTTTTCTGTAGAAAAATGGTATTTTAAGATAGGTACATTTAGCACCGTGTGCTTCACCCCAGCAAAGTGTGTCCATCAAAGGGCAGCACTTTGAAAGGTTGTGTTCAGGTACATATTAGAGGCTTGTGCTCTAGCAGCAGCATAGTGCACTAGTCTGAAGTTAATCTATGGAAGTAGTTAATGAAAATTGTTGCATTATAGATTTTAATTTTATTTTAGAAAGAGTAGTTAGCTAAATTATTTTTGAGAGTGTAGCTTAAATGTTGCTGCTCAGATTTTGGAATCGTCTTTCTTTTTCTGCAGCTTCAAACAGCAACCTCCAGGAATTACGTGGGCTCAAGTGCCCCCACTGGAATAAGCAAAGATGAAGACACAAGTCGTTTTCATACCACCAAGAGAGGAAATTTCCATGAAGTTTTTAACCTGCCAGAGAATGAACGTCCTTTGCCAGGTATGATGCCGCGTGGAAGGCTACATTAGTAGAATATTTTGTAAAAAACCAAGGATAATTTAAAGTTGAATTCCTTTTCTGTGCATTGTGTAGGTGTAAGCTTTTGATTTAAAGGTCTTGCTTTAAATTAGAATGAATGGAGGTGGTCTCTTTCATTCCATACTCTTGCAGCTCTTGGAAAGAGTGCACAGCCTGGTGTTCCTTTTATGGTTATGCAAATCCAGTAGTCAAGTTAAAGGGAATAATTGTGTGGGTGGTTTTATTTTCTTTTTTTTCAAAATTAGTGTTAAAACAGATGTTATGGTGTCTAGAACACAAGATTTAGGCTTATCTTTCTAAGGACTTTTAGTTTTAGGTAGCTAAAGTTTAATCTTCAGTGTTTTCTATTGTATGAGAAGGCTGTTGGGGATAGTGCCAGTCTCTTTCTTTTTCTTAAAGTCAGATTTCTTGTTATGCCTTTTTCAGTGTGTGAAAATGGCTGGCGCTGTTGCTTGATCAACAGGGATCGGAAGATGCCCACAGACTACATCAGGAATGGAGTTCTTTATGTCACAGAAAAGTGAGTCATTACTCTCCACACCTTTCTGAGGAGGGAAATTCAAGACATTAAAGTGTTTGAATCTAAAAAGGGTCTTTTAATAATGTTTTGAAACAAAAATGACATTTCAAGGTGCTTTGCAACCTCAGTGAGGCATCACAGGAGAGGGAGAGCTGAACCTGGTGTGTGGCTATGCTTAACAGATGAGATTTTGCCTTGGAAAGGCTTTCATAGGAATGCAAAATAGCTCTGTACAGACAACTATTAGAAGCTGCAGCTCTTGATGTGGATAACATACTAACTGTATAGATAGTAGAATAGAAACCTAAAACCTAAGTCAACTTTGAAAATTGTGATCAATAGCTGTTTGACAAATACTCTTAGTTTGGGCTTTTTTTCAAGCAAGCTGAATGTCTAGCTTCCTTGAAATAACAGCAACAAAAAAGAAAACTGAAAAATAAGCCTTGGATTCAAATTTTTATGGGTGAGTGGTTGTTTTTTAAAATTTCCTTACTTACCTCCCAGCCTCCCAGGACTGAATAGCTATGGTCATTACTGTTTGGGTCGTGCACTGAAATTCCTTTGGAGTGTAATGAAAGGAAGTAAAGCTCATCTGTATGCAATGTCACCTAGTAATGGAGGCTGCTCTTCAGTGTTTAGAAATCTGAGCTTTTGTCTGCAGCACAATAACATGAAACTAACACAGTGTTTCTCGTTAATCTTCTTTTAGGATGGTGAAAGACGTATAAGCCTTTTGACATTTGGTATTTCAGCTGTTTAAGGATATATGTCCCTTGTATGTCTTTAAAATGCTTGTCAGGTTTAACCATTCAGTGCAGTGATAGAAATACAAGAATTGTTGTGTGTATGCATACTGTATGTTCTGGGCTTTCAGACACACCAGCCAGCTGCTAGAATTTATAAATGTTTGCACTAAATTAGAAGCCATAACTGAACTGAATGTCTTTTTTTATTTTAAAAGTTATTTTAACTTGTGAGATTTCAAACTTCAGAAGAGACAAGAGGATATTTTAGAAATTTATTTTAAAACACTCTATCAAAATGAGGCCTTTTTTTTCTTGTTTTCAGTTACTTGTGCTTTGAAAGCTCAAAATCCGGTTCATCAAAAAGAAATAAAGTTATAAAGCTGTCGGACATAACAGATATCCAGAAGGTATGTCTGGTTGGGGTTGTAAATAGGGGAGAAAACTGGTTTTCTGTTCAGCTAGTCATGTTTTGCATTTGTGCTTTCGTTATTTTGGAAAAGCATGCCACTGATAATTTGTATAAGTGGAATGTCATTCTTTGATTATGAATGTTTCACAGAACTGTTTTTTTAGAATCAGCACAAGCAAACTTGCTCTAAGCATGAAGACAAACTAGTTTACTAAACTCTTACACTCCGACATTTTTTTTTTTAATTTAAGTTATGTTGTTTACTAACTCCAGTGTTGACCAGAGCCGTGTAGGCCTTTAGAAGATCTAGTGGTAGTAGGAATTGTGTTTTACTAACTTCAGTTTGGGTGTGAATATTGATAGATGCACCATCTTAAAAGTAGGTGCCTTAGAGGGAGGCAGGATTGTTGTCAGTGGAGAAAGGTAGATCATTAGAATAGCCAGACTGGGATGGACTGGAGTTTCATCTAGTTGGGGCCCATCAGTAACAGAGGTAAGAAATGGAAGGTTGGAAACATAGCAAGGGCAGTGTTGTCCTTCCTCTGGTTGAGGTTTATCAGCCTGTGGTTACTAATGGCTTTACTGGTGCCTTGCACCAGTCTCTCTGTCCTTTAACATATTTTTTGTTACCCTTTCTGAACTTGTCCCTATCTTGAACACAGACACCCTTGCTTTCTGCTGCATCCTTACCACAGATTAAATGATGTTGAGCAAAGAAGCACCTCAGTCTGGTGTCTATTACTGCATAAGTACATCCAGATTTTCAAATTAATTCCTTCTATTTCTGTGACATGTCTGTAAAGCAGACAGCTTATGCTCAAATTGAACATTCCTACTGGAATTAATAATTCATATTAATGGCTTTCAAACATCATGCTTCAACTTACTTTGTTGTTCAGTACGCCTTTACTGTCATAAAGTTTCTTTTGCATCTGTGTTGTTTTTAATGAAGATGAGACAGGGATCATGCAGTCAAGCATAAAAAAGTACTGTGGTTTTATTTGGAGGTGGGAAACCCAGGTCTGACTTGCATGTCACTTTCTCCCTGTGAGTACTCCCAAATTCAGCCAACTGTATTCCTTCTTATCTTTTTGGACTTTGTAAAAAAACAAGCAAGCAATCCATGTGTGGCACTGGGTGCTATGGTTTAGTTGACGTGGCGGTGTTCAGTTAAAGGTGGGAGCTCTTTTTCTACCTTAATGGTGCTGTGGCTCTGTGATACCCTGCTTTCTACCTGATTTTGAAAAAGCAGCTTTTTCTGATCTGCTTGCTGTTCCTCCAGAGAGTGGGTGGATGTCACCTGTAGATGTCACCTCTAGGGGAAGCTGTGGGTGGTGCACTCAGGCCCATGTCACACGTGCCCTGCCCGCCCCATCCGGCCGCCTCCGTGGGCTGGGGCAGGACTGATGCTCACAGTGGGGCTGGGGCTGCTTCCAGCAGCTCCTGGGAGGAAGGGGAGAGAAGGGTCCTGGCTGTCCAGGTGAGGATGTACCCAGCAAGTCCAGGAGAATGAGGCTCCAGAGAATGGCAGCTGGCTTCATCCTGCTTTTACTGGAGGTCTCTTAGTCATGGCTGGGAGGACAGGCCAGCAATGGATTGTGTAACCTCTGCAGCACCTTTTGCAGTTGTTCAGTACAGAAGGTATCTTATGTCTTTGTGTGTGGCTTTTTTTTTGCTTTTTTTTAGTATAAAGTGCTCTCTGTTCTCCCGGGATCAGGGATGGGGATTGCTGTATCAACACCATCTACACAGAAAGTAAGTAGCTGGGTGTATCTGTATTGCTGTATTGGATTTCTTACCTTCTTTTCCTCCTCTGGTTAGCACCAGCATCAAGGCTTTTTTATCCCCTTATTCCAGTGGCTGGCTTTTTTTCTTTTAAAAAAAATTCCCTTGTCTATTATTCAGTATGTTTGTCTTCAAAATTTTAATGAATTAAATATTCAGCTTGGTCTAGTGCATCTGGAGTGTTTTACTCTGATGCTTCAGAAAGCTTTTCCCCAGCACCCTCTATCTGGAGCATGCAGTCTGCTATGCAGTCTGAAACAGAAAGCTGTTGGCTTGAGAGTATCCATGGGGGAGGAGGCTTTGAGGTGGGAGGGCCTGACTCTCAGATGAAGTTTTTAAGGAAATGAAAAAATTTCATGGTCAAGGATTTAATAGAGAAAAAGATTATTTTGTCTTTATCAATGCATTTCTATCACAATTAATCTCTTCCTAGTGACTTGAAAAAAATATACCTAGAGGAAATTCTTTTTCTTTGTGGACTGACACGATGTGTTTTTTTTTGTCATTTAGCCTTTGGTGTTTGGTGCCATGGTACACAGAGATGAAGCTTTTGAGGCAATTTTCAGCCAATACATGAAAATAACATCTGCATCATCCAGCACTGAAAGCTAGTGTCTTATCTTGGAAGAGCTAAAGGAAACTTCCTTCTTGTATGACTTGGTAGTGAAAAAATGAACATCCTCATCTATTTTGCAATAATTTTTCTTGTCTGGTGGTTTATATTCTATCTGTTACATAAACCAAGTGTATTTTATATATGCCTTCATGTTTGTTTTTAAGGTTTTTGTAAAAAAAGACAAAAAAACCAAATGAAAACAGTGAAAGTGCTATCATCACTATTAGCCTTGCACATTAAGCACTTTTAATGTTTATTTACTGACATTAAAAGCTGGGAAGATGCTCGGAGACCTGACTATAGAACAGATTGATCCCTTTATCTCCACTGATGTCACTAGGGATTCATTTTTCCCTTTATCTTTTTTGTTTTTCCCTGAGATGTGAGAATGATGACTGCAGCAGCCTGAAGTCACCTTCTTCAGCTTGGAGTTTTTAATTAGGTCCTTTATTAAAACTGATGGCAACACCAAGGAAGTATTAGCTTCTTAGTATTTCCATACGTACAACTGCATTTAAAATAACTCCTCCTTGCTAATTTTTGCATTGCAGAAGGATGTTTTACTCATTTGGTTAACTTCAATTTTTCCTGCTAGAGATGTTTAAATTACTTGTACAGTGAACTGGAGGAGAAAGTTTGTAACTATATCTTCCTTTCCTCATTAACCAAAGCAAGAGGATGGAAGGCAGGCAGATACTTTTTATAAAAGAGGGCACCAAAATGTTGTTCCTAAAATGTTAGGCATCTTATAATTATATTTCTATAGGTACTTGTCCTAGAAGGGCTCAGCTGTTGTACATGTTGCATGTACAAGGCGTTTGTATGTTAATGCATTAAAGACTTGAAGGCTTTTGTGTTGGGGAGCTGGGAAGGATTAAACTAAACTCAGATGTGATCTTTTTTAATTTGGCTCTTTTCTTGAGTTACCTTGTGATAAAATTATGCTATAATATAGCAACTGAAAGCACTAGTTCCTCTCAAAGCATAATTTGAGTAGCGTTGGTGTGCTTCTGTCTTCCCCCTTGCAGAACTAAATTTTAATAACAAATAAACCCAACTGCCAGGTAAAACAGGAAGGCTGCGCTCCTCTAAACTCTCTCAGGCCTGTCTAGCAGCAAAGCACATATTGACCTTTGTCTTTAATATTAGAGAGCTTTTATACTCTATATAATAGCACCCATCTGAGAGGTTTAGAGTTTTATTTGCATTTTCATGAAAGCACAGTAGGAGTTATGCCAAGCCTTCCAGAGTGTCTTTTCCTTTGCTATGTCTTTTGAGTTGAGTAGCATAGATGTCTCCAGACATTATATGAATGGCCCTAAAAAAAAGCAATGGAGATGCAAATTCTTATGTAAAATGAGACTTAATTTCATGGATTTTTTTCTCTGTTTTTTTTTTTTTTTTAACAGGAATTTCCTTTCTTTGTAAGGCAAAGGGTAAAATGAAGGAGGGAGAGGGGTAGCGAACACCAAAGTGTGTTTAACTCTTAGCACAGTTTTAACTTGAAGTGTGTCAATAAGTACAGGAGTAATGAAGAAGGAGGAGGTCAAACTGTACAAACCTTATTTTGGTCTGGCCATGAAAAGGTAGGATATGAGAATTAATACAAATTTTATATGAAGCAGTAGTGTTGAATATCATAATTTGTTTGGGTATTGTAAAGTGAAACACTGATGGGGTATGCCCTGGGTGGAAATGTAAGCAAGAAAGGGGAGGAAACCACTGTAATGGTTAAAATGCAGTTTTCAAGTTCTGACTTTAGAGTAGCACTGGAACATGTCTGTACGTGACCTGAAAAATGGGTGCGTTTCTAAGGCCACCCTTGGTATGCTGTAACTCAGGGCCTGGAAACTTCAAATACAAGTGAACTGGTGGGAAATCCATTTTGCCACCATTTAAAGTGGATGTAGCTTGACAATTTATGGTTTCATGACTTCACACATTCAGGTTATGTGTTTAAGAAAAAATTATTGATCTTAAATCTTTCTCATCAAAACTACTTTAAAATGTAATACCTTTTTTGTAATTGCTACATATTATAATTTGGCATTTTGTCTAGAATCTTCCTTGAATAGCAAGTGCAGCTAAAAAATAGGCGTTAAAATAGCTTAATGTTATATAAATCTTAATCAGATTCATTCATTTTGTCTTAAGAAGAAAATCCCTTGGATGTGTGTTAAGGTTATCCTTTTTTTTTTTTTGAAGAAACAGAAAACTATATTTTTTACAGAGAGCATGCTCTTTTTCTTATTTTTGTATCATTTTTCAAGTGTAATTTATACCTTCACTCTGATCATAACAGCAGTTTCAGTAGGAAATCAGTTGACTTGCACTTATTACCTCCTCCCCCTCCCACCCTTCACTGGTGACCCTCGTGTACAGGGTTGTCCTAGTTTCTGGTTCCTGGAGGAGCTATAGGATCTATACTGCTGGTGCCAGGACAATTAACCATACCTAGGCTTCCCAGAGGGAGAAAAGATATCATCATCCTTTTCCCAGACTGAAATGCCTCGTGTGTACAATATACTCTTAAAATTTATTTTCTGAATGAAGAAATTAGAAATGTCTTATAAAATCTAATGTGCTGATGTTTGAAATGAATCCATGCTTTAGCAGTGTGAACTTAAAAGTTAGCGATCCTTAAAGCAGCAAACCTAGTGCAAACTGCAATGCAACCTTGGTTCTAGTAGAGAAAACAGACTGGATTTCTTTGGTTTGGCTTTTTTTAATAGAGTTGTAATATAATTGACAGACATCTGTGTACATACTTTGCAAATTTCACTTTACATTGGGTTATCCGGTTTCCCTGCTGCACAGCTGCTCCCCTGGTGTCCCTGACTTCAGAGACTGAAGGTGACCTTTGGGTGTTTGCTCGGGCTTTTCTCCCCGCTGCACCCTCGTGAGGGCAGGAGGGGACGGGCAGTGAGTGAATGTATCCTGCGCTTGTGTGATCACACTGAAGCTCCCACCTTAAATTCCAATCTTCCTGCTCAGTTTTGCAGTACAGCCTGGTGCACTTCAGAAACAGGCTGGGTCGGAACACTTAATGTAAAGTGCTTTAAATAGCTGCAAGTGATGTTCTTGTCATTCTGTCTGTCTGATTGCTGTTTATATTTGCAATTCTGTTCATGTCTGTGGATGTCTGGATCATTCACGTGTAATTGGATTTAACTTCTTTAGAAGTTCATTGGTTAGTTTGAGTCCCTTTTAAAGACAATTTGAAAAGGGAGATGAAAACTGACTAATTCTTTATCACTGACCATTTAAATTCAAAAGCGAAACAAGCTGAAATATGAAATCATGCCTTTCTGTGCACTGGATCTTTTTTGAGGCAAGATTGAATGAAACAAGCTATTTATTAGTAGCAACATCACACAGGATGCCAGCAGCAAAACTCTACCCTCGTTCTGCAGACGAAGAGAAAAGGAATTTTACCCGACTGTGAAGAGATGAAAGGATGTACCTGTTTTTTGGCTACTTAAACCTGTTTGAAAACATTGGTAGTTTTTATTGAACTCTGTACATTTTGGCAGATGTTTAATTTCTACTAATCATTGAAATATAATGGATGTGAAAATTTTTATGTCTGAAGTTTGAGTCTATATTTTGAAATTGTAAATAATTCATTATCAGTGTAACTTTTGTTCGACAGAAGACTTATACTGTATGAATAATTGAAATAATGAAATTATTTGCCCTGTACATTTTTTAAGAAAATCTTGTTTGTTTAAAAAGTCTTGTATAAATTATAATTTTTATTTAAATAAACCTAAAAATGCTTTGTGCTAATGCTTCTTGCAAACTTCAGTTATTTATCTATCAAAACTACACCTGATTTCTTGGAACAAAGTGAGTTAGTGCTTTTTAGCAGATTCACAGCCATCTCTGGGGGGAGGTGGGTGGGTGTCATTGCTTTTGAAGCCCAAGGAACTTGACTTTTATTTAAAATAATTCTATTTATTTTAAATAGAGTACATGTATCTTTTTGGTTAGATCTTTTCTGTGAGTACATCAGTCCCTTTGTAGCTACATGATTAATTTAATGAATGAAAAAGCAAGCAGTGATTTCTGAGGTGCCACTGCAGGGGGCCATGGATGACACAAGAGTGCTGGGAGGAGTACAAGCTCCTGTCAGCCAGAGCCCCACGCTGCTGTGCACTGGAGGTAGGGACAAACCCTTTCCATCCCGAGGGTGTGGGAGGTGTGCTCAGCAGCACCATTCCCTGATCAGCTGTTCTGCAGCCTCTGTGTCACCTCAGCTCCCTGGTCACAGCAGCCCACCTGCAGGGCTGTGCCTGTGTGTCACCTGTGCCCCTCTGGGGGTGACTGGGCAGGCTCCCCCATCCCTGCTGTGTTCCAGGGAAGCTGTCCCACTGTCCCACTGCCCTGTGCTTGCTTCTGCAGCATTCTCAGACCTTTGTCTGCCCTCAGGAATGTAATCCTGGCACTGAGCTGCCTGGTCATCTAATCCAGACTCGTTTGTTTGCCTCCACAATGCTCCAAGTGTTTGGCTTGGCTGAAATAGATCAGTCTGGGATGGATCCTCCACACATGAACGTGTGCTGCTCTCCTTATTTCAATATTTAGTTTTCTCCTGGTGGCAGCAATGCAGCTGGCAATGTAATGGTGTTTTAGGCTGGTATTTTAAGTGTTCTGACAATACTTAACTTGTTCAGAGAATACTTAATTTCCCTCTTGCCCTGGTTTAATGTGTTCTTTGTTAAATGTTTGTACAAGATGAGCTGCACCTGCAGCAGTACTCTCAGAGGTTGGATTCAATCCCACCTGCCTGAGGCCTTGTGGAGCCTCAAAGTCTGGTTTTGGCTATAGAAACCATGGTATGTGTGAGGGGACTTGGTCTTCCTGGAAACAGTGCTTGCTGTGTCAAGGTCACTTCAGCAGCCCATGGAGAACATAGAATTGAGCTGAACGAGCTGTTCACCTGCTCTCCCTGTACCTCCAGTTCCTGCTGCAGAAAGGCTTTCCTGCCACAGCCTGCAGGGCCAACCACACACGGTGGCTTACTGCACCTGAGCTAGGCATGGCCTGGGCAGTCCTGGATTAGTGACAAAGGGCAGTTACAGCATTCAGCTTGGAGAAGCTGAGGGGTTTTTTGCTGTTACTTTTAAGTAATTTTCAAGTTAAGTCTGAGTTCTTCTACTGAATCCTTGGATTCACTGAATTGCTCTCCTTAGTTTTAGGTTAGGCTGTGTGTTTAGTACATTAATTATTGGCTCATCTTAGACTTCTGAATATTTTTATTTCAAAAGTAAGAAATACAGAAGATGTAAAAAGTTAATTCTTTGTCTTAGAGAGGATGGGATATTGCAAAGGGATCAGGTCCCTTGCATCAAGTGTCCTGGCTGGGCTGTGGATGCTCCAGAAGTTAGGTGGGTGTAATGCAGTGCCTGAAGGATGTAGTTATGAGCATGTCTTTAATACTAGATTTAGCTTGAACTGATGCTGTATTTAGTCAAGTTGGCTTTGACTGGGAAGCAGGGAGATGAGGGATAGATAAATACCTTTTTCTGTTTTTAAATAGGTGGCACTTTTCTGTACCTTGAAAACTGCAAAGCCTAGTTGAGATGTGCATTAGGCAAAATTTCTGCTTTTGTATTCTCTACTGAAGTTCCTTTCATCTTTTCCAGTTTCTGGGACATATAGTGGCATATGGATAATGATCTCCTTCAGCTTTCCTTTTTCACTATCCTTCCCTATTCAATACCAAATATTGATAAAAGATGCTCTTTTTTTCATTCCTAAATTTCCCAAATTTTTCCTTTACTGTCTATGACAGTTTTGAATTCAGAACTTTCTAGGGGTTCCTCTGACCTTTGGTTTTTCTCCTTCAGCACTGTTCCGGTTTTCTTCCTCTCATAAAAATAACTCTGGAATTTCAGTTCTGATTATTTAGAGATACTGACAGACCATGTCCCAATGAACATGTCACATGTTCACTAAAGCTGCCTTCACCTCTTCCATCTTCCATTTTGTATAAATTGGAGCTAAATTGCTATATCTGCTGGTTTGGGTTACCCAGTGGCTTCCATTTTCTCTAGCTAATTTGTCATGTCTTTGCTCCTGATCATCTACATGACTGGGAAAGAAGACGCTCCTTTAACTTGTGGAGTGAACTCTTTAAAGCAAACAATCTCTTCTTGAAAAAGCCAGTTTTACTGGTACAAGCATTGGTTGAGCAAAATATGTATCTGCAGAGGAGCAAATGTAGATCTAGATGATTTTGCCTGCTACAGAATGGTTTTTGGGAAGGAATATTTGAGCCTAGCCAGTTGCTGAGGCATCTCCATGCCAGTCTTTTGAGCAACAGGGTGTGAGATTTTAACCCGTTGTGGCTAAGTCAGTAAAAAATTCTGCAAATCCTCTCTGTAGGTTGTTTATGTCAGATGAGTATTTGGGAAGGATTCCTAGTATAAAGTCTGTAAACAAACAACTGTATTGACCATTGGTTTTGCTTTGTGAAAAAATGTTGCCCCTGACCAGAAATGTCTTTGGCCAGTCACAAATATTAACCAGCCACATAGCGGGAATGAGAGTCATGAGTTGATTCTAAACCTAACAATCCTTAAAAATATCATGCAAGTTATATATTTGTAGAAATGGGATCTATACAAGAATTATTTGGGGTGAAAAGAAGCCCTTTAAAGAAAAAAAAAAGGATTAAATCTTCTTGATGTTATTTGGGAAAAAACTGTTGATGGATCCTGGAGTGTGAGCTAACAGCAGCCTGCACTGGACATTTCCCATGAAATGGGAATACATATATATACACCTTTCTTTACTCTCATAATGCAAGGCTTTCCTGTGTTTCAGATGTGGTTTTTTGCCATACCCTGCATTTTGGATGCCTGCAGGAAGTGTGTTGGTGTTGGTTAGTGGACATGCTCTAGAAGTTTCCAAAGCTACACAGGATGTCATCATTACTCCCAGCACTCACCTGGCAGGGGAGATGCCTTAAAAAGCCCTTTTCCTGCTCATAGAGGGAACTTCACATTGCTCTCTTGGGGTGTTGACCCCTATGACTTACCAAAATAAGCAGCCCTGATGCACAGCTCATGGAGTGGTGGCAGCTGTGTCTGTGCTCAAATCCTTCTGCAAGATGAGTGGCTCTGGGCAATTTCCAAGGAAAGCAAAGCACAGCTAAGCCCTGAACTTTACCTGTGTGATGCAGGGCTGAAATGGTAAAGGGAAGACAGATGGGATATGAGGGAGAGGCAGCTTTGAGTCCAAAACTGGACTTGTGATGACTGTGGGTGCTCCTCACACCATCTGTGGCTGAGCAGGGTTCAGGAGGGCTTTTGGAAAAAGGGGAGATACTGTCTTCAAAGCTGTATAAATATATTGAGACTCTTCATTTAAATATGCCCAAAAGTGTATAAAGAATGTCTATATGAAAAATCTAGCTTTACTGTATTGCTCTAATACAAACATTTTCAAGTATGACAACCATGACAACCATGGTCATCGTGCAAGGTCACTGTGTGGCAAATCCCAGTTGTACTTGGTGAGTTCTTGGGAAAATAAACACAAAATCCTCTAAACCTCAGCAAACATCTTAAACTTGCTGCTTTACGAACTCCTGCTTAAGATTTATTTCTATTGTATGAGAAATTTTATTGTTTTATATTCCTGACAATGTGGACAGCTTAGTGAAGACTTACAGTGCATCTCCTGACTTGGAGATGACAGGAGCCTGTCAACACTTGCTTCTACAGGTGTGTCAGGCTCCATGTCCAACTGGGTAAACACCTTGAAAAACCTGAGCTCTGCTCAAGCAAACATTTTAAGATGGCTGTAGTTCCATGCCAAACTTAGAGCTCCCTGCCTCCTGCTTCCTATCTTATGCCAATTCTGGGGCCAAACCTTCCTGAAGTGGCAGGAGCCCAGCACAGGATGAGAGCAGCAAGAAGAGCAGTGCCTTATCCCCCTTTCCAGAAAGCACAGGAAGCTGTTACAGGCTGGCTTGGCTGCCCTGGATCTGTAGCCCAGGTATGGTCTTGGTGGCCATAAGGGATCTGACATACAATTACCTCTGTGTTCCCCTTTTCAGGTTTGCAGTGTCTGTCAGATTTCAGAGGTAACTTTTGAATATAACTTGGATAAATATTGAGGGCTAATCCTGAGCATATAGTGATAAAGAATAATGCAAAGAAACTGAGCTAAAATGTCTGTGTGTGCAATCTGCATTTGATTGTGCAAATATTTAAAGAGTTGGAATGCTGTTGTTAGAGGTATGTTTAATCTGCTTAATCCACTTCCTTCAAGCACTGACTTTTACCCAGCTCCTTCCCTCAAAACTTCAGCTAGAGCTGGCAAAAAAAAAAAAACAAAACCAAAAACCGGTGAGTGGCTGTTGCTCATCAAATTTTTAGGCAGGAAATACAGCCAGGAGAGGTCTTTTTGTTTGAGCATGCTGTCTCAGGGGCCGTGCTGGGTGAGACTCATCCCTCTTGGAAGCAGCGCAAAGAGGGGATGGCTGTTCACAGCCTCCATGCAGAAGAAGAAGGCATGTTATCAGATGTGTGGCATGTTTTCATCCTAAAAACCATGAATAAGGACCTAGGACAATGCTAAATTTAAATGTAAAAATATTTTGATTTGATTTGCATTTTTAGCCCATGTTACTCTTCAGTTTTACCTTCTTTCTGCGTGTGTGCCTGTGGACGTGTAGCTGTGTGCACTGAAAGAATGGGCCAAAAACTTAACCTCTCTGTGCACAGCAGATACATTCACATGAAGGCTGGCAAAGCTTAGCCCTCTTTTTTCCAAACCCTTAGCCCCAGCCAGCCTGCTCCTGCTCCCCATCCAGCCCATTGTGCCCCTGCAGCTTTCCCACTTCAGCTCCCAAAGCTGCCTCCAGCCACATCATGCTCCCACAGGGGCCAAGGGCCACTGGGGGGCTTGGTAGGTGGTGGCACTGCTGAGGTGGTATAAAAGGCAGGTAGGTACAGGACTGGGTCATTAAACCATGTAAAAAAAACCTGCTGCTGTCCTGTATCTTTGCAAAAAGTCTCATCTTTAAGTTGTAAGATGTGCTGTGGGTTGTAGCAGCAGCGGCGGCTGCTGGGAGAAAGCTCAGGTGTGCCAGATCCCAGTCAACAAATGCCTGAGTATAATTTTTTTGCAGGTATACACAGTATCTAACACTTGCTGTTTTTAAAACCAAGATAGGACTAACTCACATTAGATGGGGGATGTCCTGCTCCTGTTACACCCCATATCCTCAGCCTGCAAAGAATGCTATCTTGCACCTAAACACCCCCAGATCCGCATCCTTGCACTGGTGCCAGAGATTCCAGCATTTGCTGTATTCATCTCAGTCTTTTTGATTTTATCCCCTTGCTTTTTGAGAGCATGAGCTGCCCGAGCTGTGGAGCCCACCAGCACCAGAGCAGGGTGGGGAATGTTGGCTTGACTTGTCTCTCACTGCTGCTGAGGTAGAGGGGTTCCTGTGACAGCTCTGGGAAACTGATCTGTAAGCCCCACTTGGAAACACATCACACTTTATAAGCTATTTTTGTTATTCTATGGCTGAAATACTTTATAAGGCTGTATTTTAATCCTCCTTGCTGCTAACGTTTTTGGTGGGGAATATATTATCAAAATCTGGATGCCAGGTTTCAGCTACTTCTAAGTGTTTGTTCTTGTTTTTAGGAATTATGGTGTTGGGTTTCTTTGTTACTGCCAAGAAAGCCCTAATGAGAGACTGTTCTCCTGCTTTCAGGAGGGTTATTTGGTGATTGCATGGGGTTGCTCAGGGATGGATGAGTCGATGAACAAAGACCTGAGCACCTGACAGGAGAACACTCTCCTTGTGTCAAGATCATGGGAGCAGCCATGGTGAAGAGAGAGGAACACCATTATAAGGAGTGTCTCCCCTGTCCCATGTCTTTTATCCATTATATTAGGTCAACTTTCTGTCTGGTTTCATACTGGTTTGTATAGTTCCTGAAGTGCAGGAGCTACCTAGGCTCTCCTTTAGGGGCCTAAGCCTGCAGATCTGAAATGTGGCTGTCAGAGCCAGGGACTGTGCTATGCCAAGCCAGTCTGGGCTCAGGGGACCCTTGGTCTCCATTTGCTCTTACTGTTGATGTGGTTGAGGTAATTTAAATGCCCTTTCCCTTTGTTAGTTTTTCCTTGACATACAGCTGCTGAGTGCGGTTTCTAAGCAATTAAAGGGAAGCCCCTGTGGGAAATGAAGCATATTTATCAGATGTTGGTTTTGACACTCTCTTTAGGAAAAGCAATGTTGTGGTCTGTCTAATTTTATGTTTTTAATAAGCAGAGGCACTGTTGTCTGCTGTGGTGGGTAACATGCAGGAGCCTGCTGAGCTGTGGGGTGCTGTTCTCTGGGCACAGGATGGGGAAGAGCTGCTCATCCCCACGGGGTACAAGGATTGCACTGTGCTGAAGCTGGAGGTCTTCATCACCCACAATATTGCTCACCTGGACATCTCTGAGACCTCTGGGGTGGGTTTTTTAACAACGTGTTTTCTTGTGAGCTCTCCTGGTAGTGAGCATTCAGCTTATAGTTGAAGACAGCCCACATCCTCCCTGAGCCCTGGGCTGGTTCCACCTGCTAGTATTTAAAAATGAAGGGAAGGAACTTGGAGTTATTGTGCTGCTTTAAATCTCTTTGGCAGTTTCTACTTGCACATCAGCAATGAGGTGAAAATAACATCTGGCTACAGATCAGTGTGCAGGTCTTGGCAAAGGTCCCTGTGCCTAGTGACTGCAGTGGCATGGAGATGCAAGGTTTTGGCAGGCACCTAAGTCCTTTATAAGAAGAAAATTCTGCCCATTCCAAGAAGAGAAGCAATGTTGTTAATCCAACTGCTCTGTAATACTGGAATGCTTTTGTACCAAGGTGGAGGCTAAAGGCTGAAGTAAACTGTTATTCCACACCCCCCCAAGACAGCAGTCTGGGAGATGTCGGCAGGAGAGGGATGGAAAGGCTTCAGCTCCAGCTGGATGTGTGCTGGTTCCTTAGGCTCCAACAAGGAGAACAAGTGGAAAATATCTTGGGAAACATCTTTACCCTCAAGAGTGCAATTTCTGTTGTCTTTAATAGGTTACTTGATCAGCCCAGGGGCTGGCCAGCGTGGGTGGGGGTAGCTACCCACTGCTTCCCCAGCCTCCCTCCACCCACAGCTCCATCCTGGGCTCTGAGCCCCACAGGGGTGGCCTTGTGCCCTGGCTGGCAGGACATGGCTCCTGAGCTGTGTGGCACTGTGGCACACCAAGGGGCAGCCCCTGCTGAGCAGAAAACACTGGGTTTTACAGGGCTGGAAGGAGCTGTGTGTGGCAAACCCTGTCCCCTAAGGCTGCTAAAAGAGGCCTGCATGTAGACAGGTGTATTGCCTGTACCTGCTGTCTCTATTGCCTGTTTGCTGATGTCAGGCAGTCTGGGCAGGAAGAGCAAAATTAAGTAAGTAAGGGTAAATATCTGCCCAAGCAGAAAGTGGCCTCTGGCTTCCCTCCTGCTGCCATGTGCTGGTGAAGGGTGTGTGGAACATCCCAGCACTCCAGCCTCAGCTGCAGGTGGGTTGATTTTTACAGAAGGGGATTTTATTGAGAGGGTTTTTCAGATGTATATTCAGATCTGATTCAATATTTAAAAAAAATACATAACAATTTTGTTATATTTCTGATCCAATTTGCTTTTTCCTGAGACACATCACATCTTCCAGAAAATGGGCAAAGATAGGAAAGAGACAACAGATAATGCCATTATTGATCTAAACATTTTTAGCCAGAGAGTAGCAAATATTTAAAAAAAAAATATATCTCATCTCTAATATAATTAGCTGTTGCTCTCAGTTTCTAAGGTACAACTGAAATAACCATGTTCGACTGTGCTGTATACTGTGACAAGTAATTTTAAGTCTTTGAATGTTTAGCAATGGAAGGAGGAGGTAGAAGCAGGAAAGGTTATTATAAAAAAGTCTCTGAAGGCTGAGGCACAGCAAAACACTGTAGTCTTCTTGCAGACCTCAGTCATTTGCTTCCCCAGGTACAACACTGTCTTTTTGCAACTGGAATGCAGTTGTTATCCCAACACATACTTAAATCCTTCCTGGTGGACTAATTCCTACTTGCTTCCCTATTCATGCCCCCTAAACTTTACATCAATAAATAAGAAGTGTAGATTTGGGGATATTCAGTGCTATTATGAGAATGTGCATTTTTTCTTCCTGGTTGTCTCAGGTCTGTTATCTGGTTCAAAGTCAGAAAAATCCTCCAGATTTCATTGAAAAGATGTAAAGAATCCACATACCCTTTTAAGACGTCAAATTCTCTTGATAGTAGTCCCCCTGAGTGCTGCTTTGTTGCTATGGTGATTACTAGTCCATTTAAGCCACTTTAAAATTGTAATGATGAGCAAGAAAACCAAATTCATAGCAATGTCATTAGCATAGCTATTTTTGTGTGCTCCATGAGATTAGGAAATGACCAAAGCCTGGGGAATAGTAGCCTGATTTATTTTCACTTTTTATGGGCTGCTAATGATTTAATGGCAAACAGATCTGATACAAGCTGCTATCAAAGACATCAGCTCAGAGCTCTGGGATGATAAAGCTGTGGGGCCTTTGTGAACCACTATGGTAGAATAAGCCAGCCTGAACTAATTAAAATACCTTCAGGGGCATCCTCCACCGCTAGTGTGACATCAGACTTGTGCTCTGTCAGGAATCTGGTCCTGCTGAGGTGGTACCAGGGAAGGGAAATCCAAAGTTAACTTGGTTCCCAAACTTTTTGGGCTCTCAGGTCCCCAGAGGCAGTCAGCTGAATGGTGGATCCCATGAGCCAGCACCCCTGGCACTTCAGCTGAAGAACCACAGCGGTGATGCCGTGCCTGTGGCCAGTGACTCTGAGCTGGCAGATCTGCAGAGGGAGACCTCAGCTCAGTGTGTGCTCTGAAGGGGACAGACAGGGAGGAGAGCCCATCACTCACCACAGGACTCCTCCCTGCCTGTCAGGACACCTGCTTTAGCTGGAGGGCTTTGGGTGGATGAAAGGCATCACACATGAAGTGCCTGGTGAGCTCAGCTGGCCGGTGGCTGTGGAGGGGACAGGAGGGTGGCCCACTGTGCAGGGGCTGGGGCAGCAGCAGGAGAGGGACCTTCAGGCAACACTGGTGAGGCTGTCCAGGCACACCTGCACTTCCTTTAGCCTTTGGTGCACCGTTTCAAATCATGATTCGCTGCAGTGTATTTAACCCTTCAGTGAATGAAGTAAATGTGTTTCTTACCCATGAGTGTCGTTGAGCAGGGTGGTTTTGGTTTTTGGTGCCAGCAGGAGCTGTGATGCTCTCCAGCAGCGGGAAGGATGCTCCCACCCAGCTGTCAGGTCTTGTGTGAGGACAAAGGACACTGGATGCCCTACCAGAGAGGCACAGTTGACACAGGCAGGTGACAGACATCACCCCTTGGCCAGTGACAAGGTCTGATCCAGGGATGGGAGCACCCTGCAGTGCCACCCCCTTGCCAACTGGGTCATTAAATATTTGTCCTCGCTAAGGTTATACATCAAGGGTGTGACTCCAAAATCTCCTGTTTAATGAAATATGCTCTAAAAGATATTTTAGTGACTGAAAATCTTAAAAATATTAGGGAGCTGGCAGATGAGGGGAAGAGCTCAGATAAAATAATTAAGTAGATGAAATGGCAGGCTCTGTGCTGCTGGTGTCGCTGGTGCTCCTTTGGTTTAACACTAGTATGAGGCAAGAGGAGTCTGAAGTTCCCGATATGACAGACAGGAGTTATCAAAGTAAAGTTACTGTGACTATTTTTATAAGGTTCCCAGAAAATTAAAAGCTTCTCCTTTACCTGTTAAGAAAAAAAGTTTGAGCCGAAATTCAGAAATATCACCTGCTGGTCAAGGCCGAATTCTTTTTCACTTCTGAAAATGTGGAACTTGTTATATCCTGAGTCACCCAGCAAGTGAGGAAACTCTAATTTCAGAGGCAAGAGGCTGGTGCTTACAGCAGCCTTTCCATGGCAGAAGGCACAACAGGCACAACTGGAAATACTCTTGTCTCAGCACCTGCCTTTAGAGTCTGTCTGCCACTGGTTCCAGCTACAATGAGTTATAAAATAAAATGTAGAAAAAGTGAGGTATTGATTTTATTATATTTTTGCTTGACCTTCTTCCCTTTACCTAGGGGTAAATACGTTACTTGTTGATTCACATTCAGTGCTGACAGCCTGTGTCAGCATGTGATGTGTAGTGAGAAGTCCCTCCCCAGAAAACAGGCTCTGAGAGGCTGGGAGCCAGGCAGCATGCTCCTGAAAAACTCTCTGTGTCATCAAGGCCCAGCCGTGCCTTGCTAGTGCAACACTTGCTCCTTGGTCCACCTTCTGTAGGAGAGATGCTTGAAGCAAATCCAAAATTTTAGTAAATCCAAAATTGAGACTGCCACCCTTTCCTTATTTTACAGACATACAGATATATAGAGAGTATATGTATTATTTTTATATAACACCTGCTTTGACTGGTTTGAAGGAGGTAAGCAAAGGTACACAAAAAATGCTGAACCCACTATATCCTTATAATTTGATATCAGCATCTGCCTACTGCAGCAGGCTGCTGATGACCCTGGTGAACCAGAGGTGTCAGGGTTCTGGCTCCCACTGGTTGGTGCCATGGAGAAGCCCAGTGCTGTGGCTCAGCCACCACGGAGGATCTGGGTATCTGCCATACCCAGGGTCACGGTGGCAGGCTCATGTCGGGGTATATTTAGATAAGAAGTTTACTTTGTAGACAACAAGAGATACTAAAATTATTGAACTTGTTCCACTCCCAAATCGTTGCTGCTTTCACTGACAAAGATGAACTCACTGGCTAATCCCTCTTAGAAAAGTGGAAGAAATGCAGGATCTTTCAAGTGTTTTGCTCCATGAAAAAAAATTGTGATGCAAGAACTTTATTTTAATTCAAAGCCTGCACAATGTGACATTTTCCTTTATCTCCTCCATCCATATGTGGCTTCCATGTGAATAGCAACGCAAGAAAAACAACATCAAAATTAAAAAGAAAAACCATAATATTTTTGGCCTGCAGAAATTGTTTCATCAAACAATTCATCACAGAAGGGACTGAGTGAAGGCAGACTCAGCTTGTCACTTTGGATGCAGGCAAATGGAAAGGTAAATGAAAGGCGAAAAATGAAGGTGTTGGGTCACTATCTCTAATAACACATCTAATTCTGCTGTTATTCCATCTCCAGGTTGATCTGGGGAATTTGTTGAACTATGAATTTCTGTACACATATAGGGTTCATGCTTCAGTGCACAGGGCTGATTGCTCATCAGAGGCCTGTGAGCAAAGGCAGCTACTGCAGAAATTCAGTTCTCCTTCTGTAATGAGCTTGTCCAAAAGAAAGGAGAAAAAGGATTAAAGTCAGTTATAAATTGTGTGTGTTTTATTTTCCATTACAACCTTTCTTTGCAAATATCTTCGGTTTCCCCCCTATGATTTCTGTATTAATGAATGTATATATATATCTATATATATCTATATCTATATCTATATATATATATTTTTTTTTCTTCATTTAAACGTAACAGCAGATGAATTATCTTTTGTCAGAGTCATAGAGCAATGAAGAGAACAAACAAAAACCCACTGAGTGGTTATTTATTGCCTGTGATGTTTCAGTGAGGAAAGACTTCCTGTTACCAAATTAACCAGCTTCCCTCTCTGTTTATTTGACTAACAGATGAACAAGACTGAAAGGATTTGCTATTGCATCTTCTCCCTAGTAATGCATCAGTGTGGAGCCAGAATGCAGCAGGGAGGAGCTCTGTGCTTGCAGGGGGGTCTCTGGCTGTGGCACTACTATAAATGTCACTCTGGCTCTCTTTCTAGGAGGGAGATTTAGCCCAGCAAAAATGGAGTTTTAAATAAGTGGGCTGTTTAGAAACCATTCCCACAAATGGAATGAGCCTTAGAGTGTGTTTTAGAGCAGCAGCAAGGAGGAGAGTTTCACAGAAACTCTTTCCTGTTCATCTGCTGTCCTGTTGGTGGCTATTAATGGCTTCTTATTGGAAAGTGCATTGAGGACAGCTGAGTAGCCCTGAGCTCTGCAAGGACAGCTTTCATTTCACTTGTGAGCCAGGCTTAGAGCAAGTGAGGGTCTTTCTTGGAAGGTTCCCAGTAAATGTTCCTTTAAAAGAAGCTTAAACTCTGCAGGTTTTAGTGTAACTTCTTTAAAATCCTGCCACTGTGATCTCTGCTGAGCTTCACTGCATTTCCCACGAGGTGCTCAGCTGCCTCCCTGCACAGCAGCTCCCAGTCTGCACAGCAAGAGCTGAGGGACTGTCTCAGGTCCCTTGGCTGTTCTACCAGAGGTGGCAATGCATTTTGTTTCCACCATTTCAGAAGCACTTCTACTTCTCTTTTCCATGAGTTCTTAGTTGCAAGCTGGTAGTAAAAACACACAGCTTTATAAAATACTCTTGTTAAGGTAACTTTTTCTATCCAGTGCATCACTTAAGTGCTTGTCTAAGTTGTGTTTATCTCCAAGGGTTCCATCAGTAAAGGCTGTGTTCCCAAAGCCTGACTGCTCTTTAGAATTGCTTTTCTCTTTACCCTGCCAAGTCAAGTAGGTTTGAATTTTGGTTGTTTTTTTTTTCTTTGAATTGCTCACAGAAGCCATTGAAAAGTTGATGTTTGCCAGTTTTTACCACAGGTATAGCTGGCTTTTAATTAAGCCTCTAAGCTACTGCAGATTGTTTGTTTTCTACTGCCAAGTACATATTAGGTTTTATATCCCAGGAGGGACATGAGTTCTTCAACATTTGTTGTTTGGCCTGATGAGAGTTGGAATATTCACATGAGTACGCATAAAAATCTGAACAAATTGTTCAAAAAACCCCATCTAATTTGAAAACATCTTGATGGTTTTGTTTCAAGCTGCAATCTACATCTCATACCTGTTCCTGGAGCTGCAGTCCTTGGGGCCATGAGTTTAGATTCCCTTTGTGCCCATTTTCCCCTGTAGCATTAATTTTCAGGCTTAGCTAACTCACAGACAAAAATCCTGGGGAAGAAATGCCAATTAGACAGCAGCCTACTTTGCTTTCTCTCAACCCAGCTTCTTATGGATTCTCATCAGCCTCCTGGGAGCACATGAAGGTCTGGGAGCCTGAGGATCCTCTCTTTGGTGTAACTACATCCATCATTTACCCACAGTAATGATGAATCAAAACCTTCTTTTGACAGAAAGCTCCTGCTGGAGCATTGCAAGCTTTTTTGGTAATGGCACCGAATTCCCATCTGGAAAAATGAGACTCAAACAACCCACCACATTTCTGTGTGGTGAGTTTACCTGTGCTGTGTTGCCTTTAGAGCTGTGTTGACTCCCAGATTGCTCTCACATTAGACAGGACCTAAGTGATGTCTTAGGTTTGGTGGGATTTCTGCCAAATCAGGCACTGTGAAAAGACTAAAGATTTCTGGGTGCAATCACACAGGAAGCAGGCAAATGTTCTTTATGGCTGAACTCAATGCAAGTTTTCTTTCCCTTTCCTTCACTTGTTTTAGTGGCCACGTCTGCCAAGGCTCTGGAGCATCCATCACATATTTATGCTCATTTCAGATCCAGAAAATTAAAAATGTGGGGAGAGGCATTCACATGATTCACAGAGCTTCTGAAAGTATGAAGAAAGCATAAACCAAAGAGAATTTAAAATTTGAGTGACATGAGGAGCTCCTGAAGAAACTGAGTCTGATGCAGTGCAGGAGAGATGTGATGGGATGGCCTTGAAATATTTTCATGTCAGCAGATTTAGAAGGTCAAGAGTTCTTCAGAGGTGGTAAAGCATAAAAACTAAAAGGCAGGTTAAAAAGTAGGTTACACACTGTGACAAACCTCAGAGTATGAGTGACAGACCAGGGCATGGTGAAATAGGGAGCTGAGACACTGGAAATGCAGGCACTTAGTTAGATGAAACTTTGAAGAAATGGAGGATGAAATGATCTCGTAAAATTATCACTGACAACACAGGCAAAGTAGTGTCTTCTACCAATTTTAAGACAATTGTTGGAGAAAACAAACCCATTCCTTAGACACTTCAAAAGCAAATTTGTTTTTTTGTGTTTTGATACAATTTCAGCATTCACTCTGTTACAGATTTTAAAATAAATATTTAAAAATAAATAAAGATTTTAAAATAAACTTTAAAATTATAATTTTTTTCATTTAGGGCCATGGGTAAAGTAATATCATAGCTCATTTGGATCTCAGTGCTCCCATTTTGGACGAGCTGTGGCCAGGCTAAAATTAAGAGCATCATTTTGATATACATGGGCTCACTTGGGTGGTAAAGCTGCTGGTGTGTCCAGCCACAGGATCAGACTCTAACTTTCCTTTAAAAAAAGTGAGACCAACAAACAGGCTTCCTCCTGCACTTGTGAATCAGAAGACTCAAACAATTTCTTGGTATCTGAGATTTTTTTTTTAAGGCACGAAGAGGTAATTAAAAAAAATTCAACAATAAGTTGTTTTGTTTCCCACTAAAGTTTAAAAAAGACAGTTTGCTCCCCCAGGGTTCAGGTCTCCTATACAGATTTTCAGCAAAATCCCAGCTGGAGTTTTTATTATTTTTGGTGTTTGGCTTTAGATGAGGATGGAAATCTTTGGGACAGGTTTAGTTTTGATCCATTAGAATGGATCAGCATTTCCATGCCATCACTGTGTGAGGTATCTGAAGGGTGTAAAACTATTTGGATTTGGAATCTATCATAAAGCCAAGTGAGTCCAATTAAACCTCTTTGAATCACAGCTGTGTAAGAAATGCAGAATTAAAACAATGATAAAGAGGAAAATAATTTTTGTAAAGTTCAGTTGAAATTAAATCATGGAGATAAACTGAGGCAAAGATTTGTAATTACTATTACCTTAAAATAAAATGTAACACAGCAGCACAAAATCTAATACTGAAGCATTGCACTGAGCAGTTCCTAGTAGCTCCTGCTGCAGTGGGACAGCAGCCAAGGAAAGAGCATTCAGATGCAGCACAGCATCTCTGCTCAGGTGTGTGTGGGGATCTGAGTGTTCCCATCAGAGAATCACAGATTCATGGAATGACTTGGGCTGCAAGGCACCTTTAGAGGCCATCTAGTGCAACCTTCCTGCAGTGACACCTGCAACTAGATCATGTTGCTCAGAGCCCCATCCAACGTGGTCTAGAATATCTCCAGGGATGATATCTTCCCACCACCCCTCTGGGAAACATGTACCAGTGTTTCACCACTTTCAGCATACAACATTTCTTCATTATACGTTGTTTAAATCTATCCTCCTCTAGTTTAAAACCACCCCCTCTTTTCCTATTGTGCAGTTGAGCTTTGTGGAGGCTTTTTGATTCTTCTCACGGAGAAAGGGAAGCTGGGGGATGTGTACATGTAGGGGGATTTATGGTAAGGGGAGATGCAGGCTTTGGTGCTCAGGGAGAGCTGTGCCTCCTGGGAGCCGTGCCCCTGGGGATGGGGTGACCACTGGGCTGCTGTGCCAGGCAAGGAAAACTGGATCAGGATAGCTGGAAGGCTTCCCCTATGCCAACTTTCCTGGTTAAACACAGCAGTGGAAGAAAAAAATTCCTGATATTTCCATTCTGAGGTCAAACTTGGCTGGGATATGTGGAGCAGCTCAGCTGCATGTGCTAGAAGTTTTACATGGAGAATTTATGGTTGTATCAGAAAGTGTTTTCTGAGTCAGCTTTTACCTTTTTTGGGCTCTCATTTTCCTTGTTTACTTCTGTCTCACCTGGACACACACCAACTTCTAGTACATATAACTTTCCTTTTGCTCTTTACTACCCAGCTCTGTGGTCTGGAATACAGATACCAGAGCAATGAATGTGTTAAAAGAGATAAAGTTTATGTGTTCATCTAACATATGCTTAGTCTGAATCTGAGTATTGATCACAGTAGGCTTATTCTGATACTTAAGCACCTGCTTGAACATTTTTATATGTAGGAAATATAATTATGTGAAATTTATGAATGCTATTATGAGTTTCTGTGTCATTAGAGATTCACTATCTTACTGGAAAGTGCAAGGAGGCTAGCTCATGACCATAATTAAAGTGTTTGGCTATAATTCTATTGTTGGTGTACTACTTTTCCCTGTGTCTATCTAACATTTTGTTTCAGGACAAAGCTATGTATCATACCACACAAAACCAACTTGCCGAAGCTGGAAGCATCTCAGAACTCCATCTAGTCCACCCCCTGCTCAGAACAGGGTCAGTCACCCCAGGGTGCTCAGGACCATGTCCAGTCAGCCAAGGGTGGACACCCTACAGCCTCTCAGGCAGCCTTTCCAGTGTTTGATCTCTCACAATAAAAATAGTGGGTAAGTGCTGTATGCCACAAATTCTGGCTTCCTTAAATCGCCCTACAAAGCAAAATAGAAATCAGTTTAAATAAACAAACACACATTTCATCCTAAGTACGTTTTTACCACAATGTATTATCTTATTGCAGCAAGGAAAGTGCCACTAGCTGGTACAAATACCTGGATCCAAATGGCTGGATACATAAAACTATTAGGGTATCTCATACCCAAACAAAACAAGGAGTGTGTAGAGAGCTCCCAAAACATGGTCTGAGTAACTTGGCCAGGATCAAGGCTGAGTCTGACTCCCTGGCTCACTACCCTAAACTTCTTGTTGCACTTGGTCTGTCTTCTCTCTCTCACTCCCTATGAGATCTGAGAACAGTTTTTTTTTTTTTTTTTGCTTCATGGATAGTTCATGATGAATGTCATTCAACATTTTCATTTTCATGAAAATATGAAAAAAATTGACATTGTATAATTAAAATCTTTACTATTTTAACCTTCTTACACATTTCATAAACATGAGCAGCTCTTATGAAATGTGGGTTTCATCCAAAAATTTTTTAAAAAACCACCATAAAACCAAAAAAAACTTCAGTAAGATGAATGCTTTTCAAGTATGGAGTTTTATCTTCCAGGCAAGCAGAAGCAGTGAACACTGAGTACTTGCAGGCTACAAAATGCAAAAGCAAATTGTAGGCAGTGATTTAAAAAAAAAAAAAGGAAAATGAATATCTTGAAAATAAAGCAAACCTTTATTTAAATTTCTTATCATGAAGCATTTTCTCTTTGACAGCTGTGAAACAGCAGCTGAAATCAACCCCCTCAGATGCTGGGCAGGCAGGGTCTGACTGCAGGGTTTGGCAGCCCAGTGCCACCAGGATGAAGCTGCCAGCACGGTCAGGTCCCGCATTTCAGGCACTGCTGCAGCACAGCCATGGCTTATTGCTGAAAAATACCTGTAGCACTTCTCCAAATGAGGTCAGGGACTGCCTTAAGAGCCAAATATTCTTGCTTTGTGTTAGCTCTTAATAGTGGCTGCTGGAGTCATATCTCAGAGAAGCACTGGATGGCAGTAAATGCCCAACAAAACCCAGGCAGACAAAGGCAATTAAATAAAGCAAGGCAGGGAAAAGCTGAAAACTTCAGCTGCTTCAATGATCAGTTCTTTACAAATGGCTATTATATAATATAATAAGTAACTGTAGTTTTACTTATTCATTAGAGAGTTTTGTGCATGGCTACAATCCATCTGCTTTAAATGGCTTGAGAGTGAAATTGGCTGTCTCAGACTTTATAGGAGTTGCTGAATTTCAGGAAGGAGAAAAAACCTTTCTGTTTTCAGGTACATTGCAAACTGGATGAACAAAAGATTTTTCTTTGAAAATTTAAATAACTGAATATATTTTCCTATTTGCCAAGGTTTTGCAGATTGATTGCTTTTTTGTATGTATAGGCAAATGAGCACAGAGCAGTATTTCTGTTGAACTTGATATTGCTTTTTCTTTGAGATGCATTTGACTGATAAAAGCAACAGCATTGCCAAGCTTGACACTGTAAGGCATTTCATTTGATAATGGATAACATTCTGCTGAAAAAACCCCAGCATTTCTGTACATAAAGCATTACAAATCCCTGCCAAAAGGCTCAGAAATCAGCTGATGGACAGATCTCAGGAGGTAATTATGTCTAAGAAAGCAGTGTCCCAGTGGAGGTGCTCACTGGGGTTTCTCAAGGTGCCTGCTCGTGGTCCTGCTCTCATCACATTCTCTGCAGCCAGGGTGCAAATACACCCCAGAGGGCTTGACTGCAAAAGGTTTGTGTGGGGGAAGGGGGCAAAGGGCAGCCCTTCAGAGCTCTCCATTGGCACAGCAGCTCGGGCTCCCTTGGGTAACACACATTCTAACAGTGGGCTGAATTGCTGGAGATGGAGCTGCACAGCTGGAATATTTTTATGCAGGTACCAGTGACAGGAGTTAGGACTGTATTTCAGCAAGCAGTGGCCAGGAAATGTTTTCACTGTGGATAGCTGGCTGCTGATGGGCTCCCAGACTAGCCAAGTGGTTAAAGTGCTAAAGTAATCCATGGCTGCATGGGAAGGAAATACTCATGAGAAGTGGGAAGGGAAATTATCACTCTGTGAGGCATTAGCAAGAGCTTTACTGGAACAAACTGACCACTTCTTGGATCCCCAGTTTAAAAAATATGGTGATAAATTGGAGAGGATACAGCGAAATACTGCAAGAATGATTTGAAGTCTGGAAAAGCTTGGAGCATGCCGAGAGCTCTGTATAATTCATCCAGAAGAGCTTAAGTGCCTCGGTCATGGCCTGTAAGCCCCCGTCCAGGGAAAAGGTTTCTGAAGTTTCTGAGTCTCTAACACAGCAGAGAAAGGCTGGAGCCAGGGTCAGAGGAAGGCTGAAGATCTAGGATGGAGGAAAATGACTTTGTCAAAATCTTTGTACATTATCCATCAGGACCCTGGGCTCAGCCATGCAGGGACAGCCATTATTGATAAAAATGAGCATTCAGCGGAGGAGTTTCTCCTCTGGTACAGCAGTGGGTATCTAGATTAGCAGCTTAAGTCAACACTTGTTTTAGATTTACTCAAGTGTAAATAAGAGCAGATTTTTGTCTGCCCTTCACCAGATAAACAGCAACGTTCCCGATTTTTCGCAGCAGTATTAAAACAGAGAGCTATATTGCCATGAAATAAATTGTATAGAGCTCAGAAACAACATACTGTAGACAACAAGGTCCTTAGGACAAACAGATATTTTTGTTGCAAATGCAACAGAGTTCTTTTTATATAAAGAATACCATATATATGTCAGATAAAAGCCTTGATACACAGCTAGATAACAGACCGTATTCAATAAGTTTTCCAAACATCTTGTTCTGTCTGTCAGATCTAATGATGACTGGTGACTAGACACTTCAGCAAAATGCTGCTTTGCTATTTATTTCTCATTTATTCTCTTGAGAAATCACAAAACATTTCCAATTTGATTTAAGGAAGTTTCCCAAAGTCAATTGGACATGCTGCAGAAAGCAGTTCACTTTCATGGTCAATATGTGGTCTGTAAAGAACAATAAGGAGAAGGTAATTTCATTTTGATCATGCTAACCTTGTATGTTTATGCTCTGCTTAGAGTTTAGTACTCCTGTCACTTGCTCTGAAACTTGCATTATGTTGAATCCTTTTGTCACATCCAAATTTCACTTGGATGGAGTATAAGGATGCACCCACAGGAAGGCCAAGCTCATCAGCAGCGTGGGAGGCATGAAATGGGAGAGCCCACAGCCATGAGTGGTGGTAGAGAGCTGTGCTTGCAGCCCATCCTGCCACAGCCACAAAGGTGGATGTCCTTCTTAAGCTTTCCCTTGGCTGTGTTTGAGAGTATCAGCAGGGAAATTAACTATTTTTGCCAATATGATTGGATGGTAAATCATTGTCTTCTTCAAGCACCAAAGACCCTCAAGCCATAAGGCTACTTTTGCATTGATAAGACTGACCACAGAGACCACCTTCAGATCCATGCCCATCCCCTGGACAGCAAACATGCAGGTCTGAAAACCAGTGTCCAGCAGGGACACCTGCAAACCCCAGCCATTGTCATGGCTGTCTGTGGAAAGGAAAAGCTGCCATTCAAGAGGCAGCAAAGGGTCTGTGTTTAGCCTAGGAAAACATGGAAAGAGAGAGGATATATTCAATATTCAGGGAAAGGTCCTCAGGGATATTTGATCTGAAAGGCAGCTTAGATGTGGGCTATAAACTGGTCTTTAATAAACATAAGCTGGAAATTACTAGAAGTGTCCCAATCTATTAGAAGAATAAGAACCATGGTGTCCTAGTGGAGGAAATGTATTTACCTTAATGACTTTAAGGTGGATCTAGGTCAGTTTATGAAGATTATATTAAATGCCTGCTGAAATGGACAAGGCTGACTGCTTGACCAGGGAGGTCCCCCCAGCATTATCCCTGCTCTCCTAAAAGTCTCATGCCAGCTGGCAGCCTGGTGTTTTCTGCTTTCTCCCTCCCACACAGTGTTTTTATTTGCAACAAAGATGAGAAACTTTTGGTCTGTGGTTTCCAGACATTGTGTTCGAGTGAAAAAACTCCACAAAAACCCCTAACCCAGCAAACAAGCTATAGTTTTACCATGAATTTCTGGCCTGCAGGAGTTTTATTGGTGGTTTGTTGCCATATTAACTTTTCTTCTAACATCATTAAGTGTTAAAATTCCATGATTTAACACTAGAAAATTTGTGTGTTTGGACAGCTCTGTGTTTTAATGATCCTTATGCATATGGAATTTTAATGAATATTGCCTTCAGTGGGCCATTTGTCTAACCAAGATTATGTAAAATGCTTCTTTTCCTGTAGCATCTGAAGAGCAGTGAAAGACAAGAATTTGACCTGCCCCCCTGCAATTAATGGAGTGACATTTTCCATCTACAACCAGACAGGGGAAATGGGGACAGACCCATGCAGCTGGGCATCTTGAGGAGCAGCAGGGAGTGGCTTGGGAAAGCTGCTGGGGCCTGAGGGCCAGAAAAGGCTGTTAGTGCTTCAGGCATGCCTCTCTGAGAAGATGAAAGGATGCTGAGCCCCGAAGATTGCTGGGGTAGAGTTTCTTTACTTACCACAGACAGAAATGTAGCATGTGGGGTTAAGTTCCTAACTCCCCATTCCACTCCCTCCATCTCTGGTCCTAAATAAATGAAAGTAATTTCATAATGACATTCACAAGGCATTCACAAGACTTTGTAGTCTTTCCTGGTGCTGCTGCTTATTTATGGCAGTGCCTGTTCCTTGGGACCCCTCAGTCCTGTGTGACAGGAGAGCTGTGGGTCTGGAGAACACTGGCAGCAGAGGGTCCTTTCCCCAGCCAGACCTCTGGGGAAGCAGAGAGCCTGCTTTTCCTGGACAGGGAGCAGAGATTCTCCCTGCCTCCCACCATGCTAAATTCCTTGTGACAGGGTTAGCACACACATCTGCTCCCATCTGGCTTCTCTCAGGCACCTCCTGTATTATTTCTGTAGAGCTGGCCACCTTCATGTGTGTCTCCCAAGCATCCCTCCCATGTGCTTTCCTGGCTGACTGCTCCACTCCCACCTAGGTGGGGGCTTTTGCAAGTCTCCCTGCACCTCCACAGTGGTGGACCAAGATTTTTTTCTGCAGGTGCACAATGCACCTTGTTTTTCATATTTCTGAGGTTGCCCATTCCTAAGAAAGCTTAGAGAACCTTTATGAGAGGAGAGAGCTTCTCCAGCTAGAAGTAAGTGAAACCACTTTCCAAGTCACTTTGCTGGGTCTTTCTCTGCTTTCTCCTGGTTTCAAGCACAGTTTAGGTTAAGTGTCAAGTCACAAGAAGATGTAAAATGAAAAACTATGGGCCCCTAATACTTGTTTGGCTTGAATTATATCTTTCCCTTGTGTTTTCTGGAAGCTAATGGGAAGCTGACATAGAAATATTTTGAATGTATGTTTTATGTTGGGTTTTTTTTTTTTTTTTTTTTTTTAATCGTTGTTAACTCCTCATATTAAATCCTTCTGCAAATCCAAAATCTGGTGGTTTTATCCTTCAGGATGCTGAGCCTACACTCTCATTCCCTCGGAGTACTGAAGTTTCCTAATTTGTTGCAGGGGAAGCACTTTCTGCCACTCTGGCACGGAAATGGGGTAGCATGGAAAAAGTGGGGCTGAGTGCTCAGGCAGAAAGTACCTTGGTATCTCTGACCAGATTTTAAGCAGTGACAAACTGTTGACAGTCCTGGTGCCTACTGGGTTTGGAACTGAAGGAGTTAACAGTGTCAGCCCTCCATGCCCATGGCAGGGGGCTGGAAAACATACTTTTTAGCATAACAGTGCCTTGCCTCCTGAGCAGCATTTGGAGATCTATCATATTTCTGTTTAAAATTCACATCCTTTCTTCAACAATACGCAATGCCTCCATCTCCATGGAAATGCTGGTGTTGTTCAGTGTTCACAGCTCGCCAGGACAAAACACAGAAGATGCATTTTTGTCCTATAAAGAGCAGGCCCAGATTCTGCTGCAGCTGCCAGGGGCTCCCCACGGCTCTTTGCTTATTCAGTACCACAGCTCACCTTAAAATGTTTTCAAGCCTCAGCTCTAGAGCCTTTCAGTGCCTCGAAACACCTTTAAGGAATCTGTCTGCGTGGAAGACCTGCAGGCAGTCCAAAACTCACTGCAATTTGACTGCCCCTCTCCTGGCAGTGCTTCAACACCCCACAAGTTTATGTAGTTGCTGAAGGGATGAATGCAGGAGGGTTCTGAGAGTATTTCTTGCCCTCCATATAGAAAAAACAACTGGATTTATTTCCCCTATGATTCACTTTTGTGTATGCATATTATGCATTTATAAGAAAAGGCAAACAAACCTGGAGGTGTGTTTCTTCAGCACTGCACTAATTGACTGTTTCCTTTTGTACCAGCAGGGGAGAGAAACAGCTTTTCAGGCAGCCCACCTTGAGAAGCTGGGATGGTGCCTTTGCCTGCAGAGAGCCCTTTACCTGCACCATCCAACATGGGATTCCTGGCAGCAGTCCCACACAAAGTTTGCTGCCATCCACTTGGGGCTGATCCCTTTCTGGAAGGTACCTGGGGGAGGAAGGTGATGAGAAGGAACCCAGTAGAAATCAAGCACACCAGGACAAGTGGGGAGGACAGCACGAGGGCTGGCAGCCATAGGAACCTGGTGGGACATTCTGGTGGACTTGGTCACATCCCTGGTCCTCTCAGGAGAACACAGAGAGTGACAGTAATGTCCTTTTGGGGAGGATTTTTAAACCTGCAGATGAAAAGCCTGTACATGAAAGCTAAGTACTATTATTGCCACTTCTATTCCCACAGTATGTGCTTATGCTTGGAGCACTCTAGTGCTTCTGCTGTCATTTTTAACACAAACAGGAACAGAAAAAATATACACCTAAGAGGATTGCCAGCCTACGGTGAGCTATCTTATATGAAATTATGGTGGTTGGAACTTCTCATTGTTTTTATTGGCATCAGCCTCAGTTTGTCCCCATCTGATGACTCCTCACTTGTAGTTGCTGTGTGGCCATGTGTGATGGCATCTGCACCTTGTACATGGACAGGCTGTAGAGGAGAGGGCACTTTCCCCTTCCATTAAGCTATTGAGATGTGATTTCTATTAAAATATAATTTGTAATAAGTAGGACTGGATAAGACATTGGACCAACCATAAATATTAGTTATGTCAAATTAAAACTAAAGCAAACCACTTGGAGCTTAGAGGGGATTTAGTATGTGACCAGGAATAAAACAGGCAAGAAACCCCCCACACTGGGTTTTCTTGCAGTGGTTGTCACCACCCTTAGAAACACAGATTTTGATGTAAATTTGCATGCTTTTAAGTACAGACCCTTTCTACACTTTTGAGGCCAACCCCAGAGGTGCCTCTGGAGTATCACATACTGTGAGCAACACTGCACAACATCCTTTCCCCCCACAAAAGAAAACATTTTTAAGCAACTTCCTTTTGCTGTGCTGCTGTGTAGAATGATGGCAGTTCCCAGAAAAGGCCAAGCCTGCAGAGCAAGCTGAGAAAAAAGCCAAGCCAGAGCAGGGTAATCAGCAGTAATGAGCTAGAAGGATGCTTGCCTTGCATTTACCTGACTGTCCAGCAAATACTGCAGTGGAAAAGGCTTTAAAGGCTGACAGACAGAAAGAAGCCAGGCTTTCTAAAATTGCTACACAAATACAGGCTAATACTTAGTGAGAAAAGCTGCTTATGTGAGGATGAATATGGTATCACATATAACAAGGAATTATTTGGTTTATTTTAAGCTGATTTATTTTAAAATTATTTCTGAGCTCCTGAGGAACTACATAAACATTTTTCATAGTATTTTACAGCAAAAGCAAAAGATCTGGGTTTTAATAGAACTTCAAAGTTGTCTCCAGACCCCACTGGGTTTGTATATCTGCTGGGCAGCTAACACATCAACTTTTTCACAATCTCAGCCCAAAAGGGAGACACTAATAACAAAGTTACCCTTAAACAGCTGTGGAATATTTTAACTGTGTTTAACTGGGTTCATAACACTGGCAGCCTTGGTTTTCCCCACTGGGAGGGCAGAGAGACAAGAACAGCTTCCTCCTATCCTACTGGGGCTGTCTGCAATGCCAAGTGGCTTTATCTTAGCCAGCCCCAGTGGTTCCCCAGTCACAGGGGATATAAACTGGTGATCCCAGCTGGCAGAAGATCTTTGGAGTGGTTCAGGTGCCTTCTGTGGCCTGAAGAACCTCCCATTGGTGGCACTGCAGTGGTCAGTGAAAAGAGAGGGATTGTCCTTGTGACTCTGCACAGACCATCCCAGTGCTGAATGTGGCCTGTCCAGCTGGGACACCCCTGCTGGGAGAAGGTCATGTACTGAACATCATGGTGAGCTCCAAGAGGGGGCCAAGAATGGCTCCTGTTCTCTCAAGCTGCTTCCTTGGCTGTCAAGTAGAAAGTTCTGCACTGATGCTGTGCTGCAAAGCCAGTGGGTAGTGACAGCTTTTGGAAAATTTCAGGCAGCCAATTCACAAAGTGTGGCTACTCCAGTGACTTCTACTACTGACAGCCCCAAAGTTATTCAAATGCAGAAATTAGCACCTTTGTCTCCTCAGTCTCTGAAAACCTGATGGAGTTATTTTTATAAAGGAGTTGCATATTTTTATAGCCTTAACCTTTTATCCTTAAATTCCTCATAACTGTTTTATTAGTGCTCAGAAGATCTGATGTACAGACTGCTCAGCTTAAATAGGTAGGAAATTTAAATTACAGTTAAGACTTGTCAGGAAAATTAACCTGAGCCACAGCTTCAGCTTGGAATGAGTGGCTGGTGAGTTAGGTACCTGCCACTGACCATCCACCAGGACAACCTGGATTTTGTGCACTCAGACATAAATGAGAGATGATGTTGCAGACAGTGAAAGACCTGGGACCAAGATGCATTTAGGACCCCCATGTCCCACTTGCTGCTTTTCTCATACTCCAGTATGCCCAAGGACATACTGGAGTGTGAGAACTGCAAATCCTTCCTGGGATTTCCCACATGTCACATCCCTGGATCCTCAACAAGGGCACTGTGTAAGCCCCCATCCCTCTGGAGCTGAGAAGGACACAGTGACCCAGCTCTGCACCAGGCTGAATTTTAACAGAGGCAGGAGTTGGTTTTGCTCTGAAGGGGAAACTCTTCCTCTATTAAAAGGTGTAGCACTAAGAGAGAAAATTAAATCAGAGACATTCCAACAGCATTTGATTATTAAATTAGAGTTGACTTCTAACTTGAAAGTTTTTCACAGAGTTATTCAAATGCCATGTTAATACTGTAATTGTTATTTGCTTTAAGAGAGCCATAAAGGTTCTCCTTACACTCTTTCCTGAGAAAAAGAGATGACTTTGGGAAAAAATTAAACCTTGAGCTTCTCAAAAAAGATAGGCACAAGCATAAAGCCAGTAGTATACACTCCAGTATCTTGGGCTAGGGACTAGGAGCAGAGAGCAGCAGTGTGGCTCAGAGTCACATGGTACATGCAGTGGCAAGGGACAAGGGACACCACACACCAGGCTGGACAGAGGAGAGTCATCAGTGCCTTTTCCTCCATGACTAGTGGAAAAGACATGAGATGGACTGAGCCCAGCCAGCCAAAAGACCCATACCAAAGCAGTAACATACTGAGGACTTCAGAAAACTCTGGAAAAGTGTAAATGAAAGGGTTATAACATGAAAGCAGAAAAGGACCCATCTTTCTTTCCTCATGTACATATAGAAATGAACAACTTTCAGAGCCCACAGGATTCAAATGCCAGCCTGGGAAATTTGTATGGGTTGATTCTACTAAAAACTTGGACCAGACAGGACTCACCAAGGGTTGCATTTGCATTATGGTCAGGTATCATAGAACCATAGAATGGTTTGGGTTTGAAGGGACCTTAAAGATCATTCAGTTCTAACCTTAAAGATCATCCAGTTCTAATCACCCTGCCATGGACAGAGACACCCTCCAGGTGCTCAAAGTCCCATCCAGGCTGGCCTTGAAAACTGCCACTTATGGAGCAGGCAGATAAAGAGGTTCATAATTTGATTCCTTGGCTGCTGTTGCAAACCCAGAGGAGAGGCTTGTGCCAGGTGAGTTTATGTGCACAGCACTGAGAGCTGAGGCTGACACCTGGAGACCTTGACAGGTCAAAGTGAGGGCTGGGATTCTGGTGATGCATCTTCTCACAGGTTGTGTGACAGGCTCCAAATGTAAATAAAAGCAAAAATATATAGATAAGCAAACTGTAAGTTGTGTAGGACTGTGGGTTCAAAAAAAGAAGGTGGACAGGGGAGTGAGGCATGGCCTGCAAAGCATGGAACAGAGGGGAGCATGTCTGGGTGCTCTGTGTCCAGGTTTGACTTTTTCCTTAGGTGTCTCTGCTGCCAGAATATCAAATGCATCTAGGAAAGTGATGTCCTTTCCTAGCTGAAATTTCCAGTTTCAAGAGAAGTGGTATGTTTTTGAAAAGGGGCCAGACATAAAGTGACTGACCTTTTGCTCTGAACTTTGGGCAGTGTGTTTTTGTTAAGGGGAAGTGTCCACATACAGCCTCTATAAAAGGGTGAAATGGAAGCCTTCATACCTCACCCACTGTAAGTTTCCTGACCACAGAGGGCAAGTTCAGCATTCGTGCTTTGGATGTATTAGAAGCTAAAATATGAATCAAATAGCATGACTTAAAGCTGATTTGTTTCAGAAGAAAGTAGAAGTTAAAACTTTTATACATCTGCACATCAAAGTGTTTTTACTAGCTAAGGTTTCTTTTTATGATTTAACCCCACATCTGAATTGAATTTCAATGGGCTGGTTGTGTGGTGCACTCCAATCAGTCGAGTTTGATGAACACCCCAAAGCTCAGTGGCTGAGAAAGAAAGAGGAAAAGCTTGCTTAGGAACATCAAATGGGACTGCAGGCCTGATATCTTTTGCCAGCAGAAAGATTGTTTTAATACCCTGTCGGTCACAGTAATAACCTTAAACAAATAGATCACTTGTATTTACTTTGTAATATCAGTGCTTTTACAAGATTGACTACCTAGTGGGATTGTCTGTACAAATTCCACAGTTGTCCCCAGGCAGCTCTGTGAAGAGGACACTTTAACTCCATATGCCATAGAAAGATGCCTTCAGTGATGCTCCATGAATTAATCATATCCCTGAGGGCTGTGGGAGGATAATGGTAGAAAAGCCCTGCTGGAATGACTTGGAGAGCTCCAGCGAGCTGTCACAGCACCTGGCCACTTTGTGCAGTGAGGAGCAGCTGTATCAAACAGGCTGTACCTGTGTCAGCAGAGAGTGCTGAACCTCACCGAGCTGCCAGCAGGAGACAGGGAAGCACCACTTACTTTACCTATTGGAATGGGCTCCCCACTGCCTGGGGCCACAGGGGTTACTGGAGAGAAAAGGAAGCAAACATTTATCTAGTGGATTACTCCTTTTTTTCCTAATCCCTGCTCTTGAGTTGCAGAGGCACTGTAAGGATGAGCCGTGTGTATTCTTTTTGATGATAAAATTGCCTAGCAGTCAGCTGAAGGTTTTATGCACAAGTGTTGGGGTTTTTTTCTTTATTGGTTACCTATTTCTTCTTCCCAGCTTCTAGGTTCCTACTCTCAAGCCAATGGCCATGCACAGCCATTCCATGTATGCAGCAGGTGCACCTCAGGGAAGGTAGGGACAATGGTTTGTGAGGATAAAGTAAAATTATCACCAAGACCACCTTGTGTTCTCTGTTCTTGCTATTTACAGCAGTCTATGTCAAATCTGGTTCAATATTTTTTGTCTTTTCTGGGCAACAGGTTTCCCTTTGTATGAATATAAATAAAACCCTTTCAGAGTAATGATGTTTTCATGGAGGGTGTGTTAACCTACAGGAGTGTGAAGTAGGTTTACATTCTGAGAACAACACGTGCATCAGGATTATTCCTTCTCCGCTCCCCGCGAGCGAGAGCTTTTGTTTCCATTTGAGCCAGGTGCCAGTTCATTACTCTCAGACATTTAAAATACATCAAATGCAAGTAATGTACCACATTTTTTCCTAAATGTTTTGCAGTTGGTCTGTTTCTACTATATTTTAGACCTTTTTTTCCCTGTCAAGACAAATCTTGCCTGAATAAATATGAGCAAAGCTTTTGTTTTGTATTTCCTTGCACCTTGCTCTGTAGCCAGATCCTAGCTACAGGGTCTTATTAACCTCTCTGACCATGCCAGGTGACTCCCAGGAGACTGCTGGAGAAAACACTAATTTACAGTCACGGGAGAAAGCAGGAAATCAAATCACTGCTTAAAACTTTATACATGCCAGGCACGTATGATCTGACCACACAGACATTTGAACGGCCAGACAGGTGAGACAGATCTAGAAAGATCCAAATGCCACTCTACCTGTCTGTTTCTCCTGGTTGTTAGGAAGGGAGTCTTGGTGAGATCAGTTTGGATGCAGCCCTCAATCCTTCAGTCATTTCCGTGGTGATGAATGAGCTTCCCGTGCTCCCTTTTCCCAGGCTGTCACACTTACCATTTGCCTTCATGCAGGGAATTACCTTTTAGAGACCTCGGAGCTGAGAACCAAACTACATCATGTCCAAAGTGTAGCACCATAGGCACAAATTCCTCAAATGCTGTTGGCTGCATATCTGGTTGATAGCTCCAGCCAAAACATTCTGGCTTGAAGAGACAAGGAAGAAATTCTTATTTCCCCAGGTCAAGCTCTCTGGGTCAGGGGATGAAGCCAAGGAAGCAGCTAGACCTCCAGAGACTAAGAGACTTAAGACAAGATTACAGAAACAATTACTTCCAGCTGATCTCATCTAATTTTTTCCATTTTGTGCCTTTTAGAGAGAGCCTGACCCATCCTATGAGGTGCTGAAGGGGTCTACATCCTAGCTGAAGCTATTCTGCATTTTTCACCTGCCCTGATAGAAGAACTGGGGACATATTTTCTCCAGGTTGCACTGCAGGGATCTGTGTTGCACAGATTTTCACAGCAGTTCTGATGAGTCTCAATTTTTTTCTTTAAAGTTTTAATGGATCTGACCTTTTATCTCTAATGCCCTCTATGAGATTTCTGTCTCCTGTCCTTTTTGGGTAGGGTAATAGTTTTTTTATATATGTTGAACTGGAGCAGGCTTTGGACTGATCAGGTACACAACCCATTTTACTTCTACTGTGAGTAAAACTCTTAAACTGTTTAGTCAAAGCCTGTCTTCTCCAGAGAAACGCCTCATTGCCCGGCTGTTTCATTTTGAAGCCTTGTAGCCATGAAATCTGTTGGGAGAACACAAACAGCTGTGATTACCTGACAACTCTAGGAAAGGCATAGAGACAAGATATGTCTTTGAGATAAAAGTGCTGATTGCAGGTGGAGGCTGCAGGCAGATCTTTAAAACTTCTCTGTAACATTTGGGCTCTGGTGAGCACCAAAGGGGGAGATGCCCTGCCAATCAATGAGCAACAGCAGTTTGAGGCTGCTCTTCTGCCCAGCTGAAAGTCATTAGTTCTGTTAGAATTGGATTGAGGGTATCTGTAAATGTGATGTCATTATTCTTTCTTAATGTAACTACAGTTTTCCCAGAAGATCCTAATAATAACAGAGCCCTTGGCCTTGTACCTGCTGTACGAGTCCCGCCCGAGAGGCAGGTCTTGACCTGCAGTCCACCCACTCTGCAGGGGGAGCATGGAGAGGTGCATATGGGGAATTTTGCAACATTGCAAACGGAAAATCCATCCAAAGGAGTCAGATTTTGGAGTGCTAAGCCACAAATTCTTCCCCATCGCTATGGCTGGGTCTAGCTGCCTTTGCGCCTGGTAATTCTGCAGCGCAGCTCACTGGGACTACAGGAGCAGGCTTTAGCAAAAGGAGATGCAGGCAGGTGTTGCTTCTTGGGGGTCTGCTCACTATCTCACCAAGTTTCCTTAGAGTAGGTTTGGATGACAAAATTTATAAAATCCAGCATTTCCCTCTTTTTCTCTCATTGCTGTCTCTTGCCTGTGAATGTATTAGTCCTTATTGCAAGGACTTTCACTGGCACCAAGCCAGGACTGGTGGGGTTTCTCAGCCACAGATAACATCTTCAGATCTGTTCATTTCCTTTTCTCCTGCAGCCTGTCTCCTTCCCTTCCTTGTGTTTTTCTACTCCCTGATCTTCCCTTTCCAATTATTTTTTGCAAAGATATTTTACCAATCAATCTCCAAGCCATTTGTTACTGTACTGCAAAGGACCTTATGCGCTCTCCCTTTTCCTTTTTTTTCCTCTCTCTCCTCTTGTTTTTCTTATTTTTTCACCAAAACAACATTTCCCCTTAAAGCTGATGTGCACTACCAACTACAAATCCTGCCTGCACACCTGTACCACATATGATGGTGCCCCAACTCCCTTTGTGCCACGGGTGGGTGGGAGAGTCCTGCAAGACACTCCCACACTGAAAACCCTGGGAATATCAGCAATTCCCACTGCCTTACTCCTGCCTTGTAGGAGTGGTGGATTTAGTGATGGGGTAACTTAAAATGCTAAAATGCTTTTGTTGGTTTTGCCTTTGAAGAATGCCATGGTGGAGCTGCAGGGAGACCTTCACAGGAAGGCCAGAGGTGTGTGACTGTCAGGTATCCTGCTCAAAGCAGTCACAGATTCCAGGCTCTCTGTGCTCTCCTGCTGCTGCAGAGCAATGCCAGGCCAGCTTTTCACCAATTGCATGTAATCACAGCCAGGCTGTGGAGCTGTGAAAAATCAGGACTGAATAAAGCCAGCTTCTGAACTGCCCTTGTCCCACCATGTGTGGCTCAGGAGGCAGCCCTGTGCTGTGCTTACCCTGCAGCTGGCTTGAGTTCACCTGTGTCTAAATCTCCTGATAGCACAACACCAAGCAGAGGCATTAGAGCAGGCAGCACTGCTCTCTTCCAGTAAACCAAGTCATTATTAAGAAGGAAGGGAGAAAAAAAAAAAATTTGTGGACTCATGAGGATTTGACAACTAACCTAAGTTGGACTCAGCTTTAAATTCAACTGTCCTGGAAAATATCCTCATGAGAGTTTTGAACAGGGGAGTCAGAGATATTACAAAATGGAATTGTTTTCTTAAGATTCTACCAATTCTGGGCAAAATCCCATGAGAATAGCTGTTCTTGTGAGGTTTTCTCTGCATCTGAGCAAGAAAGAAAATATGTTCTTGAAGCATTACACCTCTCACCATGGTGGAGTAGTGTATCTGGAAATTCAATTCTGACACTTCATGAAAACTGCAAAATGAAGTTGGGTGAATCGTGTGAGACTCTTTTTACCCTTTGTCACATCCACAATGTCTTCTACGTGTGGGACAGCTGTGCTGCCCAAGGAGCACCCCAGCCCAGCAGTGACAGGGTGGGACATGATTGTTGTGTGAGATGAGTGGCTCTTTGCAGTCCCACGTCCCTCCCGTTGCCTCTCTGTGTGCTGCAGAGCTCCAAAACCAAGAAAGAGACAAGACCAAGCCGCTGGTTACTGGCAGGGAGGTGGCAGAGGTGGCCACAGACATCAACTGGAGAGGAATAAACAGTATTTCCATCCGATTTTGTAGAAAGAAGAGGGCTAAAAAGGGCAGTCTTGTAGCTGCTGTGTGTGAAGTGGTCAGGTATGTTGGGTTCTGGTGTTGATGGGCTTTTGGGTACCACCACTGGGTCCAGACTTTGGGGAAAGAGAGCTTCTCTGTGAGGGACCCTGGTGGAAGACCTGCTGCCACTGCTGGGGACTGGCCCACAGCCCCTGAACAGGCAAGCAGAACTGGGGGTAGCAGCAGCAGGTCCCAGGGACGGGGCTGGAGACAGACAGCTCTACAGGAGTACCCGGGTGTGCTTGAGGGGGTGCAAGAATCCTCCTGAGAGATGTAGCAACCTAAGTCAGTAACACAATGTGTAAGATCTCCCTTGTGACTGCAGGAGAGGAAATTCTGATGCCTGAAGATCCTGCCTGAATTTCTTTGATGGCAAGACTTCAAAGAGCACTAGTGCTGCCTTGGGCTGCAAGTGCAGGCCAAGAGTTACACTGTGCCATCCAAGTAGTGTTCCCTTCTCCTATCCCGTGCCTCTAAACCCTCTGCCTGGGTCTCCTGGCTGTGGATGTGGCCTGGCAGGTTGTTTATGCACATTTGTGCTCCCTGGGCAGCTCACTGAAGCTGCACCTTTCTCCCAATCCATTCCTAAGGTGTGGTAGGATCAAATTAAGAAGTTCTAGTAACATTGGCTGCCTGTGAAGCTTAAACACTGGATTTTGGGATAGCATAAGGTGCAGGCAGCTTTAATGTGGCCAGGAATGGGGTCCAGACTCCAAGGCCAGGAATGGGGTTCAGACTCCAATGCAAAGAGGGTGGGGATTTATGCACAGCTCCACTCCTCAACCAAAGACTAGGAGCAGCTGGTCTCCAACTCAGCTCAGTCCTCCCACCATCAGCATCGTGCACAAAGCAGCAGCCACCATCCTGGGATGTGGGTGCTGGTGATGGAGGGCGATGTCTTTGGTCATGATGCTGTGCCACATGGACTTCAGCCTGGAGTTCAGCTCCTGGAGCTATGGTGACACCACGGTGGCAGGGGCTGAATAGCTGCATGGCTGTGCTGCTCTGACGTCTGAACACTGGTGTTTGCTGGGCACTTTTCCCCATGGGCAAATGCTCAAATTTCTCACTGAATTTACTCAGCAGCAATGGGGAGGGTGATGCTTCTGGCAGAGCTGCCATCCAAGGCACTTCCACAGGCTCTGTGACTGAGAGGATTGTTTGTGAGCAGCTCAGATAACAGAAATTTCAGGCTGCTGATACATTACAAACAGGCATAGTTTGCTTTTGGTTTTCATAAGGAGGCTAGCTGTGGCCTGAGGTATGCAAATACCTCGTGATGAAGAGAAAAAGATTCCAGGACTGTGGAGGTGCAAGAGCTGACAAATTAGGTGGCATTATGGAATAATACTAGATCTTTTTGCAAACTGAGGAACAACTGCTGTTAAGCATGTCAGTATTTTGCAAGCAGAGGAATAGAAAGAATTGCTGTCACATACACAGAGAGGAAAGAAAGTGAGTGCAGCAATGAACAGGTGAGAGAGCCTCACGTTGTTATCCATAGGAGGATAAAAGCACCAAATCCTTACATAATCCTTGCAGAGTTATTTAAAATATTAAAAGTGGTGAGCCTCAAAGGGGATTAGGAGTGGTTGCAGAGGGTGAGTTAAATTACAAAGTTAACATTTGAGGGTTTTGTACTTATTTGCAGGAGTAAAGCAAGTACTTATTTTTCACAATTCTTCCTATTTTTTTTTTTTGATTTATGAAAATAGGCACACCACATACTTAACAGTATTTGTGTTCTTTAAATCCAGAAAGTGAACCTGGAACCTCATCTCTGCTCCCAGTGTTCACCCTACCCAAGTCCCCAGCCCCACTCACCTGGCCTCTGTTTCTGCCACTGCTGAGAACCCACACACCTCACAGGTTCTCAGTCAGGGTTAATCTCCTGCCTTCCCTGCCTTTTCCCTCCTGGAGTGTAAGTGGTGTTCTGATTTTCCTTTTTCATAAAGATGACACTGATCTCCCCTGCTTTTTGACCCCACTTTTTTATACCCCTTTCTCTAGAATCAAGGGAGGAGTGGAGTCTTGTCTTCTAACTTCACCCTTATTCCTCCCAGTCCTTCCTTGGTCTTCTGGGACTGGTATTGCTCAAGTTGCAAATGATCCCTTGTGAGAAACTGAAAAATTAATGGTTAATGACTCAAACAATTGGCCATTTGCTAAAGCAGTGGGTGCTTTGCTGATGCTATGCAAAGTCGCAGCCCAGCTCCAGAGGGGGGGCACACTCACCACTAGAGCCTACAAGCTGGATTTTCACCCAGGTAAGGGTAGAGACCAATTAGAAGCAGACCCTGCAGAGGTGGGATAGTGCTTTTCATCATGCCAATGTCCTCTCTTACACAACTGGCTCAGGGGTAAACCTCTCCCCCCACCCCAGTGCAGGTATCAGAACAGTCACACACAGTCCTGAAGGTGTTCATCCCTTCAGGATGGACTGAATTGACAGTCCATAACTGACAGTGGCATCACTGACTCAGCTGTGCTGACCTGAGAGCAGCTGTCATGTCTGAGAAGGTGCCATAAACCATCAAACACCCTGAAGCACCCCCAGACTCATTTCTGAGACCTTCCACCAGAGGTGTGATCCACATGTGATCCACAGTGTTACGTCAGACAGTGTAAAACTCCCTGCCCCAGGAGGAGTATCTGGGCATTCCCACCTGAACCTGAACCTGCTGAACCTCTGTTTCACAGGCTTCCCCCTCCCCTGATCGATCAAGACTGCGACCACCACTTTGATCCACGGACTTCAAAACTGCAACACTTGGGTCTCACACTGGATACATGGGTAGCAATATCCTTCTACTCTAAACCTTCTTTTTTTTCCTTGTCCCTATACATTTTCTTAATTGCTATTTTTGTGCTTTTATATTACAGAAAATAACCAGAACAGCTAGATACCTACTTTCCATTGCAAGCAGATTGTTCTGGAATAAACCTGCCATATGCATATTTATAAACACTTGTCATTTGGTGGCGTTTCACTCTAATCTGCCCCAAGGGATCTACTAAGAAGAATCTCAGTTACTCTGCTTTCAGGGATGGCTCTTAACATCCCTGAAAAGCTCAACTATTCCAGTTTAATTTACTTGCCCTCATGCTGGCGAATCTCAGACCTGTCCATCACAATCTTACAGTAACCTCATATTAAGGTGGACTGTGAGCAACTGGATCTGGATGGATTGCTTGAGCAGGAGGCTTGGACACTAAAGCAGTTGAGCTTTAGTGTGACACTTCAGCAGCTGAAATACTTGTCTTCAGCACCAGGATGGAGTCAGTTTTCCCATGTGAGCTGGGATGAGAGGGGCTTCTGCAGGTGCTGGAGGATGGATATCCTGGAGCATCTGACTCCAGTACTCAGAGATGAATGAGCTCTTTGAGTCCCCTATCCACAGATAGGGCTTGGGGAGTGCCATCCCCAGGACAGGCAGTGGAAGGTGCAATTTAAGTGCCTGTGTTATGAGAGGACAGTTTGAAATGTTCTGTGTGTACAACTTCACCAGCCTGGCAGATAGAGCACAGAGTGACCCTGTGCTGCTGCTGTGGAACTTGAGGAATGTATTTGAGGAATAAGATTCTTGAGCACCTCAAATGTCACTAGAAGCCTCTGTTTAGGCAACTGAATACAGTTAGTTGACCCCTGAGAGCAAGCTGTCCTCCCAGCTGTTGAGGGTGCCTGAACAGAGCCACTGGCATTACTCTAGATGCCCCAGGTTACTTGGAACACTGGCTTAAGCTGGTGAGCATGGCAGCAAGCCTGGGATGTCACTGCAGGAATGCCAGCAAGGTGCCTACAGCATCTCTGGGTGTCTGAATCTCTGTAGATGTGATTGTGGTAGAGAAAGCTGAATCACTCTTTGTGCTCCACTGACTCTATTGACTAGGCTCCCCTTGAGTGTAATATGAGCTTAAACATGCAGCTTAAATGGTGACACCTTGATTTAGTCTGGACCTGAATTCTGTCTTTAGGGCTGGCAGTTTAAATGCAGCCCTGTATTTTTTTTTTTCTGTAGAGCATTTAACAAGAACTAGCCTTAGCATTTGACTTCAGGGGTTAAAAGTCTTAATAATAATGGCAAAATAATAATACCAGTGAAATAACATCATTATTCTTATTCCAGTTTGCTAAAAAGAAAGTCCTATTCATTATTCTATTTCTGTGGTTCTGTAGTAAAAAAGAGATAAAGTTCATTTGGTCTCCAAAGTTTATCTGTCATTATATTATGTATATTTAAATGACATTTAGAATATATGACATATTGCTCACATTAAGAAATAAAAAATACCCACTAGCAGAAGTAGAAACTAGAAGATGCTGGCTCCAGCCCCCTTGGAGCAATGGAAGTTCAGGGGCTTCTTTGGAACAAAGCCAATTTATTTTCTCCCCTCCTCCTGGTGCCTTCAGACACACAGAGGACTCCTGCCTAATGCCTGTTACCCAGCCTTGGCTGCCTCAGCCTCCCTGTTCTGGGCTGCTCAGCACTGTGCTGCCTTTGTTTTTGCTAAGGCTGGGCCAACAGCTCTCTGGCTGGGGTTTGCAGAGCTGCCTCTGAAAGCCAGGGAGGGTGGAGAACCTGGCTCTGTCCATCCTCATGGTTAGTCTGACGAGTCGCTCCTGTAGGAGGACCAACTGAAATGTTGTTTCTCCAATTTATCCTCTGCCAGCTCTAATTTTTCATGTTCCATCTATGCTACAACTTAGTTGATGCAGCAGGTGCTTTTTAAATAAAGGGAGAGAAACACTGCTTCCTGTTTATTTATAGGTTTGATAACTTCTAGGAGAACCGATTCTGCCTATGCCATCCTTAATAGAAACTGGATTTGGGAGATCTGCTGTATTATGAGACAACCAGGTGTGAGAGAAGGGCTCATCCTTTGGCAACCTTAAACTTTCTCCCATCAGGCAGGACTAGACTTCACATACATGGTTCTGCTTTAGAACCAAGGTTCTGCTTTAAACCCAAATTATCAAATGGCAGAAAATGAAATCTTCCTTCCAAATTGGGGGTGGGGAGTGAGTTGATTTAATTTTTAAGGAAACACTGGCACATGCCAAAAATGCCAAAAATTTGTGCCTGACTGAGTTGCAGCCAGTGCAGTTACCTGTTTAGGTTCCTTAGTATTTTCCTCTTGGCTGTGGATTGGGAAGTGGGTTATTTTTACTCACCTACAAAATGGCAGAGTTTGTTGCTATGCAGTAAACCCTTGCAGCCCAGGATATGAGAGTAAAAGGAGGACAAAGTCATGTTTGCCTCTTTTAAAAACCAAAACTTTTCACAAACAAAGAGCAACCCCCAGTGTTCGGAGCTCCGTGTACCCAAGTTACTCTGAGTCTGCTCATTCAGTTTGGCCAGAGACCTCAGGCCACTGATATCCCTCCATAGTTGTCCTTGGCCAGCTTGAGTTTCCCGGAAAATTTTGATTTTTAGTGGGATTTCAAGGGTCCTTGTGCAGCAGTCTTCTCTGGTTACCTAGCTGAGGGAGGCAGCAGGACAGGTCAGATTTGGCAAAGTGGCATTGAGCACGTGATGTGTCACAGTAGGCTTCCAGATAAGTTGAACATGTGTGAGTGGATTTTACTCTCCTTTGCTGTAGTGGGAGACATCTCCTGCTTCTCCAATCTGCCCTTAACAGGTGAAGGGACAGAGGGAGAGGTGCCTGGATGGCAGAAGGGCTGCAGGAGGTGGCACTGGGATGGTGGAGACATGTTATCCCAGATGGGAACCAACTGCCAGGGATAAGAAGGTGTTGAAGGAGGTGAGGATATACAGAGCTGGGAAGGAGCAGAAGGGTTCATTTGGTGGGTGTATGAGAGATTTGTTAAACTGTTTGCAGAAAGAGCAGTTGCATTGTCTGGGAGATCGGGTGGGGCAGGGCTGATTCTAAGGATGGCAGTGAACAAATGGTCCAGGCAGAGAAGAAGTCATGGAGAAAAGACAACAGGAGATGTGAAGACAAAGGAGGTGTTGGGGGGAGGAGGGAAGGCTGAAGTGGCATGTGTGAAACAGGGAACAATTTGGGTATGAGAAGAAAAGCAAGGAATTGATTGGGAAAGACATAAAGAAGTAATAAAAATCTGCATTTCACAATGATTTTCAGGAGCTTCAGGAGGACTGTGGTGTGCCTCCTCCTGCATCCAGCCCTGGCCCCACTTCCAAAGCAGCAGACACACTGGGGACAAATAGCAGCCTGCCAGCAGGATGCACCTTTTCTTGGTGCAACATCTTCCAGTGTGTTTGTCCAGGCACAAATAATTTGATCTCCACCAACATCCTATACTGCAGCCTCATCAGTCTCCCTGTCAGTTTTATGCTTCTGCAGTATACAACACCCCCAAAACATCAACATCTACATTTTAAGTATGTACTGGCACAAACATGGATCTAGTCAAGGGATTAGTGCAATATTTGATTTGCTAAAAAGGCTTAAAAACTCTTAGTGTTTTCATACTGAGCTTCAGGGTCTGTATTTTAAACCAAAGAGGAGCACCAGTGCAGTTTTCATTAATAAAATACCAGCTTATAAGGGTTGCTGCTGGTTAGGAAAGAAATGCAGGAGATATGGTGGTTTGTTTTTTTTTTAATATACTTATTCTAAAATTGACCTGACAGCTTCTAGCTATTCCTTGGTGACAGACTTCAAACTATTCAAACAGATAATTTTCAACTCTGGCATTTCTCTTTGGAACTTTATGCAAAAAGTTTTCCACAATATTTAGCATGTCAAAGGCTGTCTAACAGCTCCAAGCCTCACTTGTAAAATACACACACACAGAAATGTAACAAGGATGTGTTTTGGCAATAAGCTTAAATCTCAAAGAAAGGTTCCAGTACCTTGATTAATTAAAGGCAACCCAAGTGTTACCTCCAGCCTGCACTGGTACATCATTAAGCAGCCTAATTAATACTAGGATATACTGAAACAAGAGAGGTATTTTGGAATTTCAGTTACTAAGGAAAACCTAAGTGCTGTCTGTTAAATGCTTTGGCCTCCTTTTCTTGTAGAAAATGTGCTTTATAACTTCCCCATATGGTCCTGCTGTTCTCTCCCTGATGGATGTTGCTATGGAAGCAAACTGGGGAAAAAATCAAACAGCTAATAATGTTTCTGCAAATGATTGCACAGGTGAAGATGAAAAGTACAGATGACACAAGTTAGTTAAGCAGGGGATTTGAGATGCAGCAACAATTTGAGGACAAGAATCAAAACACACACTTTGCTTTCTTTCCTCTTTATGTAGATATGGTGAAACTCCAGATCTTTGCAGGCTGTTGAGGTTTATTTTAGACTTTACTGAGTAAACACGTTCAGAAATTTTGCCCTAAAACACTGAATGCCCTAAAACACTGAATAAAATAATAAAATGATGGAGGTTTAGAAGAAGAGCAGGGTTGAGTACAAAGCTAGTGGGTGGGACAGCCTAGGAGGACACAGGTCTCTTGAGGCTGTGCGGTAAAGAACTTCTGTCTTTCACTCAAATAAAAAGTTTTCCTTCAGTTCTGTATCATATTTGAACATCATTATAGCAACAGGGGAGGATGCACATACAGGATGTTAGAAAGACAAACCTGTGGCATTACTTTTTGTATTCCTTCAAAGGAGTATAAGCTTTCTGATGTAAGGCACATACCCAAGAAGTGTATGTGAGTGAGGAAATGCACCAGCATGTTGATATAGAGCTCTAGTTAAGTACTGAAAATGAGGATACTGAGAGCCAAGGAGTGAGAGTGATGCAGCTCACACCTGGCATCTCTCAGGCTGCTGGCCAAGGCCAGCCAGGTTGGCTGGTGTTTCCAGGGCACAGAATAGGCAGCTACTCCATTTATTGCTTGCTTGCCTTTCGGTCATGTTGGCTGCTGCTCACCCTGACTCTGTGACACTGAACTTTTCTTTAGCTTCTCTGAGTCTTAGATAAAGTTACACATATGGATCCACTTCAGCCTTATGCTGCTTGGTTTTGTGTCCAGGCATCCATTTCTCTCTGCTAGCAGCTTACAGCCTGTGCCTTCTTCCTCAGACCCCCTTAGACATGTTTTAAAGTGCTGCTGCACCCTGAGAGCTCTGGGATGGGCAGACCTTGTCTGGCCTGGAGCTCGGCCCTTGGGGCCTCCTGAGCCCATGCTGCAGCCTGAGGCTGGGCAGAGAGTACACTGCCAGCAGACATTCAGCCAGAGGCCACCAGTGTCCTTCCACCATCATTTAAAGTATTTTTGGGTTCTGTTGCACACCCTGATGTAACATGTATTGGTGATGGTGTATGCTGAGAGCCTGAGTTCCCCTTCCTGGAAGAGGTCCATGCTGGTCACCTTGCTCTGCACAGAGCTTTTCACTGCAGATGCTGGCAAGCAGAGGCTCATGTCTCATGTACTAAATCAAAGCCCCATCCACGCTCCATTTTTAAAAAAGCCCCCTTTCTGCCAAATCTCCTTATGCAACTTTTAATGAAAGTGTCAAAACTTTACAGTGTAAACTTTTTAACTACTTGTAATCAGCAGGTGGATTTCAAGCAAGAGAAAGGTAAACTTATCCAGCCAGCTATGTGTGGGCCAAGTGCCTAAGTGCCTGGATGACTCCATCCCACCCACATGTGCTATCCTGTGGTACAATGATAAAGAAAAACAAAAGTTAAAATGTTAAAGAGTGCATTAAAGCCACCATACATACCTAGAAGACACTGGAACACAAGCACAGGTGGAGGTGCACAAGTGTGGTCCATAACCCAATCACATAAGTCCTGGTGCAAAATTTGACCAGCCATTTAGGGGATGGGACATGAATCACCTAATTCAGGCAGCCTTACTTGTGTTAACAGTCCAACAAGTGACAAAGTTCTGGGGAGAGGCTGGATCCAAACTCTTTAAATTCACAGCATCGCTGTTTCATCACCCCGCTTTTGCTTAACGAAGGCACATGCCCTGGTCCATGCACACATTCTTCTCTTGGTGTGTCTCACTTGCATACACTGTATATGTACAAAGACATAAATAGCTTTCTACTTCTAAAACTGGTTTAAAAACAAGTTCTCCAGCTCCTGGCAGGGGTCACAAACTGCGCTGTCCTACTCCTGGAGATGTGACAGCCCTGACTTGACTGATTTAGGCTATCCCAATCTCTCGCATTGCTCTTGAGGGAGAAGAGTCTCCTTTTCCTCCAAATAGAAAAGCTTTCCTACCACTTCCTTTGATTATTTTATCTTTTTCTGCTATGTCTGTGTGTTCTTGAAAGGCGGGACAGTGCGCTGCATGCAGCCACAGTCACTTGGTATTCAGGGGAAGTTCAGAGTTAGTGAGGCGCCTCTAGAGCAGCTGCAAAGGGCCCAATATAAATATGAAGAGCTGCTGAGATTCATGATTGCACCTGGCTGTCCTGCTGCTTTACAGCCATTGCAAATTAATTCCTTCTGCATGTGAGCAACTAAGTCAAGTCACTTAAACTGGTGGCCTCCTGCTGTCCTCTTAGGAAAAGAAATAGATGACTTGCACTGTAGAGACCTAGTCCAGTGCCGAGGGAGCCACCAGCTACTCTGCTGTGCCTTTCTGTGATTGTTGGAGCAGGACAAGGGAGAAATTTCAGTTTAAAGTTCAGCTCCTCGATAAGGTTCAGTTACAGTCTCTGGACCAGCATTCCTTGGGCACACAAAGGGAGCCTGTGGATCTGCTCCCTCATCCTGGTAGAGCTCCAAGCACAACAGAGCAGAGGAAGCAACTCTGTATTTTTCCATTGGCTCCACTGGAGCATGCTGGCTGCAGCTGGAATGGCAGGGAAAAGAGAGCAGAACCTGTTTGGGAAGGGGTATTGCTCCAAATGGCAAAAGCTGCTGAAGAAGCTGCTGCTGAATGCCTGTGCCACATCTCTGAGGACTCAGTGCTGGAGGTGCAAACTCTGGCTCCCACAGGTAGCTCTGAGCTGCAGAGCCACGATGCCTTCAGGAGGGAGCTGTGTCTCCCACACCGTGTGGTGCTGAAGGACAGATCCCCCTCTTTTGCTTTCCAGAGTGTCTGATTTATGGACACACAGATCCCCAGCATTGCAGAGGCCCTGTGCAGCACAGCAGTGTTTGTGATGCAGTATATCTAATTCCTGTAATGTATGCAAAGCTCTCAAAATGCTAACTTTTTATTTCAGTCTGTGAAAGAGAAATATATTCTCTCTTGGGCTGGTGACATTATTATCAGAGTTAATACTGTCAGAGAGAAATGTCTCATGTGTTTCTGTCCTGTGCTGTACTCCTGGGCATTCTGCTGTGGGGGAAGATCCTCCAGCTTCCCTGAGACCCAAGGGGGGCCCGATGCCCATGTGAAAATCACTAAAAATCAATCCCTCTTCAAAGTAGCCAAGAGTGCTGTGTCTTCTAGGTTAGTTTGCAGCAATTCACCATACATTTCTGCCCCTTCAGAAACATCTGTAGAGAACATCAGTGACAAGAAACCAAGGGGAATTAGGAAAGAGGGATATAGGGTTAGATGGCTCTACTGAGGTCTAGGCTGCAGAGTCAGCTCAGTTACTCACTTGACATGATCTGTGATCTGAGTACCACACTTTGAAATAGGGGTAGAGTCCAGGCTGACACCTTAAGCATCACCCAGCCTTTCTCCCTTGTCAATGCAGAATCAGGTCCACCTGAGACATTCCTGGTTGATATTCTGAAGATTTTTTAGCGTGTCCTAATGCCTCATTAAATGACTGTCTAATATACCTGGACAATCTAAATCCCTCTAACAGGTTTTTGCTATTTAGGACATATTACTGCCCAGTGCTTCAGTCATGTCAATGCTACAGAGCTGAGGCCAGTACATCCCACTTCCCAGGGAACACCAAACAGGGCTGTCACCTGTCCTGCCAAGGAGAGGACTGGAGGTGTCAGTCCTTCAAACCTCACACTGGATCCTCACATCCTTGGCAGAGGCCCAGTGTTAGGTGTCCTGCTTGTCCTCCTCTGGAGTTGCTTTGTTCCCTACAAAAGCCAAGGAGAGACAAACAAATGTGTCAGTCAATTTGCTCTTTAATGGCCCCAAACGTCCTGCAGCCTTCCTCCCCCAGTGCTGGGGCCTGGCTGCTCAGGGTGGCAGTGCCTTCCCCTGCCTCTGGGAATCAGCAGAGCAGACCTCCCCTGAGGGAAATGAATGTGAAATTGAATATTGGCAGAAGATTTGATGATACATTCATCCCAGTGTTATAGACCTGACTGAGTACACAATGCTACACATACACATATGTGCTTGATGCTTTTTAATGCCTGTGGCAATCATATTTCTGCTTGACCCAAGTTTCCTTTATTTGCAAAAGTAAAAATGCTGTTATTGCTGACCATAAAATTATTCAGCCCTTTTATACGTAGCTATAGGAGTTGAAGTGCTCCACTGGTTTTAAAGCATGTAATGGAGGATTTGTGTGCAAACACTGCATAAATGTGTACTTTTGTTACTCTGATGTAGTTTGCCTGTCAAATAGGAATGAATTTGCTGTTTTTGCAAATATGGTCACTGCAGAAGCTTTCCCAAAACTCCCCAGCAACACAAAAATCCACATTCAGTCTCTTGTCTGAATAAGCAATTTTTTCACCTCCTAATCTTTTTTTTTTATGGAAAAAAACAGGCTGTGGTGAATTTTGATGCAACATAAAGAAATTAGAAAATAATTTTTAAAATTTCCTATAATTTTCAAAGAAAAATCATTCAACTGCTTCATCAAATTAAAACCAGACTCTGCCATTTGCTTAACAATAGTTTCTATGTATTGATTTAATAAACATATTATGGTACAAAACTGAAAGAATTAGGATAAATACTGGGATATGTATATATTTATACTAAGGTCTGTATATTGAAAGTAGACCCCAAATTCACACATTTACAGTCTTCTTTGATTTTCCTGGCACCAGTATAGCTGTGAGGAAAAATTTAAACTGGAGCTCATGCTCCTTTCCAAGGATGGAGCATTGTATATAGCATTGAATGCAGCATAGCAGAGAAATATGCATTGTTAATATACATTAATACTGCACTTGTGTTGTCACTTGCATTTTGGAAACAGGGCAATAAAGAGCTGAGGAGATGGATCTTGTAGGAATTTTTCAGTTGAGGCATATTTCATTTAAGGACAACTTAGTTGGATTTTTTTTTTCCTTTTCTGTGTTATTTATCAATAGGAAAATTCCTAATATTAACATGGTACAGCTACTTCTATCTCATGAAAGTTTTTCCTTACTTCTGACTTGGATGTAATATTACTGTTCCATTTAAATTTGCTGTTCAATTTGTATGACTGTAGGGGGATTTAAAAAATCCTGTTAATAAATGATTAATGGTCAAGTCACAGCAATGAAAAAAAAAAAACCCTAAAACTAATTAATTCATTATCTTACTCTAACTCCCCAAATGACTGTGTCAATTGCAGCCTAATTCCTAATGACTGGGACAAAGAGGTGACACGTATCCTTGGAAGAGATGAGGGACAAAACTTTTTGTATTCCACTAGATTTCCCTGAATATTCTTGCTCAGGAGGAAGAGCTGAGCAGTAAAAGGAACACGGTGCTTTTGAGCTGCAGCAATAAGATTTTTTCTGGAGTTAGATGATGACCTTAGCTATTCAATCCATCTCTCAGCCTTCAGAGCACTAAAATGAGTTCAACAGACATGACATTTGTATAATACTTCTCACTGAATAAATGTGCTGTTAAGCATGTTGCTCAGGTTTCCATGGCTCTTTACAAAGCTATTCACAGGCTGTGAAAAGCAGTCTGCCTTCATCCAGATGTGCAAGCCATGCCTTGAAAACATCACTCCTTTCCACCACTGCCACTTATCTGATGTCTTGAGCACACAGCAGGCTGGGAGCCCTCCCACAGCACAGCTCATCTCTCCCTCTCCTCTCCAGCTCAGAGGAACACATTCTGGGACCTTGGGCTTACTCAATGCCTATGAAGGGCAAGAAAGAAAAATCTGACATTTTTCTGGAAGAAACCCAGCACAGAGAAGGTCCAATCACTGAAATTTGCAGCTAAGCAGGCAGAAGTAGGTCAGGCCTGATGCTATTTGCAGACTGCTTTTCCAGGGAGTGGGGAATAGGCTAATCAGTGCCAGGGGTTAACGTGGATGGCTGTGATGTCAGCTCCCCCCTTCCCAAGGAGAGGTTTGTATTTGACCTCCTCCAGTGTTGCCTGCATACTCTTGGACTGTATTCTAACATGAAGAGCTACTAATCCATTCTTCCCATGTGCATTTCATCCATGCTGCTGTTGCAAAACCTTGGTCTTTGCAGTGTTCCTTTCTGCCCTTCTACATCCAGGGAAGACCTACACAGTCAGTATCTCTCTATTAGGAAACTGAAGTCATGTTTTATATTTTACATTTGGCAGCCATGTAAAAGTCATGTTTGGCCCGAGTCTGGTTCGATTTAAGACTCAATTTATCTTCATAAAAGAGAGTTTATGGTTGTGCTTTTATATTTGGCATATTGTCACAAGAGAGGTGTCCTGCCTGGCATTCTCAGGGCATTGCTTGTTTTCTGAGCATTTTCTGGAGCTGTGGCAGTGTTATATCACTGTTATGTGCATTGGGATGTGTCATGGATACGGCAGTATCTTCCTGGGACACGGCTCACCCTGAACCACAGCTCACTCCTGTTTTCACAGTAAGCTCCTGCTGCCCAGGAGGCAGGGTTTTGATGAGTCTTGACATTTTGGTCAGAATTAATTAAGAATGGGTGATTCCTAAACACATGGGTGTTGATTCAGATGTTAAGATGAGGTTATTGAGGCTTTGCAAAGAAGATCTGAAATTACAAAGCCATAACCCCTAAGCATGGCTGGCAGATGGGTCATTACCCTTCAAAAATGGCTGCAGCTCCAGGGCTGACACCAGCTTCATGCTCTGCTTTGTTTTGTTATGTCTTTCTCAGATGTCACTGTGGTGTGTGCTTAAATAGGATCTCCTTTCCAGAAAGTTCATTTTTGTGGTATTTATATGGCAGAGACATCTGTCTCTTTCTTTTGTGAGCCCATGCTGTGGTTTTGATTTATGTATTGGGTTCCTTCAGTGCCAAGAAAACACTCTGCTCCTCTCAGGCTGATAAATTCTGATGATTGCTCTCATTCTGTTTTCTTATGTGAGGAGACGTTTTAATATTGCCTTCTTATCCATCAAACCTCTTCTTCATTTCAGGGACTCAGGCAACTATCTCTTTAGGAAGTGATTTCTTGTGTCATTTTCTAAAGGTGAACTCCTCCTGGCCACTGTTTTTAATCATATTTTAATGGGAAAGTGCTTGCAGAGGAATTACGTAATCAAAAAATGGCTTTGCACATCCTCCCAAGGGTTTTGCCCCAGTTGAGCTCAGCCTGCTTTCCCCATCCCTTGCCTAGCAATCATGGAGAGGAAGGCAAGGATGCTTTTTAAGCTGTGTGTTTTCCAAGCTCAGAGTTGACTACTCACCCAAAACTTAAAGTAGGAAGCAATTCCTGGAATCTGTGAGTCTCATCTTGAGAAGATACATGTGTTTACTCTCCTAACCACCGAAGGCACTTAATTGTTGCATGAGTCTGCAGTTCACAGTAAATAGCTATTTGTCCTCATGGCCAATGAACAAAAGATTGCGAGTGCTTTCTGCTGGCAAGAATCAAATATCTTACTTTTGTCAGTATGTCTTTGACATGCAGGAGCAGCCATGGAGACAATGGAAGCAGCCTGCTGCCACTCCTCTGCACCTGGACAGGTGAGCAGTAGGAGGATGAGGCTGGCAGCCTCTGGAGGCCAGTGACACCAAACGCTGCTATTCTTAAACAAGGGAGAAATGATCAACCCAGGGGCAACCAGAATTGTGTTTCAGCACAGTTTGTGTCTGGGTAGCATTATTTGACTTCTGTCTGGTTCCATATTAGGTACTTTGAGCAAAACAACTTTTTTGATATTATATCTTCAAGAACATGGTATGTTTGACTCAGAAGCCAGATCTAGTGCTGGCTATTGGTCTGAAATTACAGAGAATACAGTTTGTGAATAGTCAGTCTTTAAAAAACAGTGAAAGAAAACTACCTTTGTTTCTTAATCTCAGTCCTTTTTGTGTTGGCCAGTGCTGGAGGAAAGGCAGCTGACCCCGGGGAGGTGTTTAGTCTGTTGGGGGGCATCACTGGGTTCAGAGGTGCATCTAAGCAATGTGTCACTCATTCCTCACCACCTCACTAGTAGCTGGTGAAGATTACTGTGACAGATTAGCTTGAAATATTTTGCTGCTTCATTCTTTGATGTCTTTTTCTGCTCTTGTTCAGCCCCACTGCAAATAAAACTCTGAACCTTACTCTTCTCTTAACCCTAAGCTTAGTATTAACCTTAAACCCACTGCAGCTGAACCACTGGCAGTTTACCTCTGGCCATTGCCCATACTACCCAAAATAAACACTTCTCTCAGCTACCATCTCTGAAGCCTCTGCTTCCCTTTTGCAGCCCCATTTAAGTCTCACTTGCATTTGTGTACTGGCATTTCTCTTTCAACCCTAACTCTTAACATAGGTTGGGAAGGTCTCCCATACTCACATTAGAAAAATTAAAATAATTTTAAAAGCCCCAGTCTTTTTCCTCTAGTAAAAGGGCAAGGCAAGAGTTAGGATTAGGGATAGATATAAACCAAGGGTCAAAAACTGGGGTAAGACTTGGGTTGGGGTTGAGAAGAGGAAGGCTCTTGCTTTGCCGAGGGAACTACAGATTTTGGAAATGTTCCTAATGCCTTTCTCACTACCAGGTTTCCCCGGGGAAATCCCTCTCTTGTACCCTGCAAGGAGATGATTATTTCATAAGAAAATGAGGTGGTGCATTCCCGTAAAAAAATACCTTGTTTCCTGGCTTTGTTCCAAGTACAGAAGAAGCACAAACAGATTTATCACATTTCCTTATAAGCCTTCATTTGCACACTGGTCACTTTATTTTAAGCCATTTTTCTTTCTACAGTGCCTCTTTCCTGGCTCCAGGTGTGGATTGCTGCAGAGGACACATGGATTAGGAGCTTGTGCACAGCAGTGAGAGGTGGGTGAGCAATTCTCTGCTCCCTGATTTTGCAGAGCAGGTTTGTGTCCTGCCTTGCTTGAACAAAACAGGTCTAGTACAAACACTACACAAGAACTGTACTCCAAACACAGGAGTGACTGAGATGCTTATGTTGTAATATCCCTGGGGTGTAAGTATCTGGGGAGCAAAAGGTTTATCTTACAGTACAAAACCCTTCTCTGAGCATAGTGTCTGAAAAAACAACAAACAGAAATGTGAACAGTGTATTAACACAATCATAACAGCCTGCTTCTCTTCCCCCCCAGGTGCTGCAGAAAGGAAATCTGAGTGCAGAGGGCTGGATTTCTTGCATCAGCACTGAAGAACAAGTACATAGCCCTGAACCCAACATGGTGACACGCTGCAGGCAGTGTTGAAAAGCCAGCTATTGCCATGTTGCATGCCACCTGGTTTTCACTTGTTCTCACAGGTCAGCAGACTCTCCAGATTTTGCAAACAGGCTCACTCGTTTTGTTTCTTTTTGGTGTTTTCATAATAACTCGTATGGGTTCTTTTGTAAATTGCCACTGTAGTTTCTTCCACTTACATCACAGTTTTTTGATGCTTTAGTTCTGAAGTATCATAAAACCTAGATTAATAGTTTAATGGGAATTTGAAGAGCTGTAACATACAAGCAGTAGGAGTTCATGCAGAGCAATTACAATACTGAGCTAATCAGCACAGCATTCAGTTCACTAAATTCTCATCTTTTAAATGACAGCAAAAAATCTCCACATAAGAAAAATTAAGGATTATGCAGATGCAGGGAAAAGTCAAGGCAAGTTCATCTGTTTCAGTGGACAACGTGTCAGAGCTGTCCTGTGGGTCAAAGCCAGCACTATCATTGCACATCATGCTTCCCAGCTCCTGCAGGTTTAAAGGCACAGGAAAGTAACACACAGCTCCTGATGGAGGAGTTTAGGATGGGATGGGGAGAAATGGTGTACAAGAGCTGGCAGAGATGATGGATACTGGCACCTTCAATATCCCCACTGGCAAAATTGTTTTGTTTGAGACCTGTTTCACCAGTGTCCACATAAGGTATAGATGATGCATGTCTTATACTTCTACAGTTTGTCTCTAAAGGTTTTAGACTTTTTATCACGGGTTTCCTTAACCTTTCATGTTACATCAGTACATGCTCAGCAAATCTGAAGACAGCATGTACATCAGATAGGTCAGATGAGTATTGTCTGACCCCAAAGAGTAAATGATATTTAAAAGGAAAAAATGCTGCCTCCTTGATCTGTCTCTCATAGGTTCCTTTCATTTTAATTTTAAATTTTGTGCCAAAACAGAGTAACTTTCAGTAAATGCCCTGCCCTACACCTGTCTCTCTTCCAAAAAAGGGCTGTTTTCAAGACACAATGGTGCAGAGTGGCCCTGATGAAGCTCTACCACTTGTTAGATATGGACTTTATCCATGCAGCAGTTCTAGCCCAGTGGTGGCAGCCTAGCCAGGCACACCTGCTGCTCTTTGGCTATTGCACTGATTCTGCACTGGTGACCAGTCCCTGTCCCATCTCTGCTGCTCTTGACCACTCAGGACCTTATTACCAGGCCACCACTCACACATGGGCACTCATTTATGTGATTCTTTTCTAGCTTTCCCTGTCTGTGCCCAGAGACACCCTTGAAATGCAAATATCTCCCATGATTTTCGAATACAAGTGCTCTGTGCCCGTGAGTGAGGTGGCACAGAGAAAATAATTCTCAGTAAGATGTCCAAACCCTCCCTTTCAGCATTTTCTGAACTCCAGTGGCATAGGGCTCAATTGAAAAAAATCGTCTAAGAAAGGCTTCACTAAGTGGAGCACATCAAGAGAAAATAAAGAATGAGGCCCTGGTTCCATCTACAGAAGCTGTCATGATTTATTTGCTGTCACTTGAATCTACATTAAAAGGCTTGCTGCGACTTCACCAATTTCTTTCCGTTCTGATTGTCTCGATCTCCGCTGATATTTGAGGCCTGGCTTGTTATATTTGAATTTGAAAGATATGTAGCCACCCGAGCTTGGCAGCATGCTAGCATTAACTTCTCCTGCCCAATGGGCTTTTGCTGGTCCTTTATGGAAGATGAAAATGGATGAATCAACTTCAGAGGCTTTCTGGATTGTACAAAACCCGTCCTTCTTCCTACCCAAGTAAAGCAAGAAGTCCTGCTAATGAACCCATCGGAGGAGGGCTCTGTCTGCTGCTCTGTGGCAGTGACATCCAGCGCGGCTGTGAACTTTTTGAGCAGCCATTTCTAAATTGGGAAGTCTCACATTTATGTGGCCATTTTCTTGTTTTAAAAGAAGAAGTCAATACGTATTCACAGTTTGATCCCCATTAAGGGCTGAAGCGATGCCACGTTTCACCAGGAGAACGTTAATGCTATCAATTTTTCAGCTTTCTTACTTTATTTTCAGCATGTCGTGTCCCTTCATATTTAGCATGTTATGAGGAACCACTGGAATTCAATTACTGCCTGTCACTGCTGTTTATATTGATTTATAGATCATCCATTTTGACAAGTTCATTGCCAAGCTTTAATATGCCTTAATAGCTTTATTGTTTATTAATGGTAATGCAGTGGTCCGATCTCCAGCCTGAAGGAAATGTCAGCCCTTCCTTTCAGTGGTGGGCTGCAAGGCATGGGTGGGCAAGTGGCCATGACCAGGGGCTTGGCAGCACCCTCCTCCCCCTGCCCAAACGCCACTGGCACCAATTCCTTTGGCTAATGGCCTCCACAGACTTCCTCCAAGAAAGAATTAAGAAGAGATTTGCCTAACAGCTCCTTGCCAGGAGGACTGACATGCCCAGCAGTGCCAGTGGGGTTTCAGCGGTGCCACAAAGGGCGGCGCTGCTGGTGCTGTGGTGTCTCTGGGCATGGAGCATACACCCCACCCGGTTCAGCACACAGACCACACCCCACACTTAAAAAGGTGTAGAGTAACACTGTAACTAGATTACTCTGGTCAGCATATCTGAACAGAGTGACATAGCTGAGACTATTACAGGGAAGGCAGAGGTGAAAAGTGTATGTGCATCATGGGGCTTTTTTATGTCAGGCTATGTGGAGTTTTATAATGAGGGCAGAGTTCACTGGCAATTATTGCTTAGGAAAGTTTCATGGATAGTTATTTTTCTTTCTTTTCTTGCCAGCTGGCTTTTTGAAATATCAATTTACCATAGGAAAAATCCTCCTCAAAAGCGGGAGTCCCCAGGCACGAGGGGTCAGGACTGTTTCAATGCAACTGTGCTGTAAGAAAATAGAATGTCCTCAACAGTAACATAACAACTTGTGCTTCTTAGGCATAAGCTGCTGCATATTGGTAGAGTAAGAGATGTACAGCAGCACATTTCTGAGTATTTTCTGCCTGGAAACATACAGCACCAATTTTTCAAATGAAGCTGTAGCTGTTTTTCCATGCATGAGTTTGTGAGTTTTCCCCTTGCCACTGTCAGCCGCCCTTTGCAGCACCGAGCATGGTGGTTTGCTTTTCAGGACTGTTTGCAGTCTCAGGATGGCTGCAGAGGAGAGCTGCTGCAGCTCAGAGGTGCAGGGCTGAGCTGGTTATCCAAGCTGGCGAAACATGAGGTGCAAATCCTTTCCGGAACAGCAGCTATCAGCAGCTCAGGTTCCTTTGCACAACACTGCTCCCTCCTATGAGCTGCTGACAATGGCAGCCAAGGAATTTTTTCTTTCAAGACCCTTCCAGAAAGGGTCCTATTTCCCAATATCTTGCTCAGCAGTGCTGAGCACCTTCAGAGAAATAAAATGATGTGCTCATTTCTGCCTTGGTCTGCAGCATTTCCCCAGGAGCATGAGTTCATCTACTCCTCTTGCCTTGACTAAAATGATGAGAAATGTATATCTCTTACACTGTCTTTCTCTCTCTCTCTCTCTTTCACACACACACACACACAAATACACACATAGATATATTTAAAAAGACAGCTTAAAACCGAAGTTAAAACCTGGGAAAAACAACTGAAGGTGGGTTTTTTTCTCTCTCAAATTCAGTTTTCTAAGTGAATTCAGAGGGAGTCGCCACTTTGGCTGATGAGATGTGACCTGCTTTAATCACTGCTGTCCACTGTCAGGTATGTCAGGCAATTTAGCTTCAGGTGCATAATGGCAAATTATTATAGAGACAGAATGATTTTAAGTTTCTAGACAGTGGGAGCATTCCCAGAATCCATTACTGCCTGATTAAATTACTCAGATTTCTGTGTGTGAAGGTTTTGTACAGCAGCATGTAATCCACAAGAGTAACTAATCATATCATATTGATTTAGATGCTGCTAGAATAGGAAATCTAATTGTAATACTGTGAAAGCTTCTAGGGGAATCTGTACTAATGATTGCGTTTGTAATCCCATTTGCAGGTGAAAGTTCTAAAGCACAGCTGTGAGATGAATAGCAATGACCAGGGCTTGGACACAGCCCTGCAAAATCAGGTTGAGATGAGCAGAGGTTGTCCTGATGACTTAGCAGCAAGTTTACATCCTTCTGGTTTTCTCCACTGATGCTTCCTAGCACTTACACAGAAAAAAGAATGTGAGCAAAAGGTGCAGGCAAAGATGAGGAAGGAGGCAGAATTCAGCCCCCTGTCGTGCTTAACATCAGAGGCCATCCCAGGAGCCAGCGCTGCAGTCTGAGCTCTGCTGGGGTTTTGCAAGGACACCACTCCTTTGCACTCTTTCTCTTCTTTTATCTGAGGATGAACACATTTGAAAAGCACTTTTAATTCAGGGAAATTAAATGCCTACCTGCTTTTCATTCAAATTCTTTATTGTTGTTTTATTCTTCTTTGAAGACAGGTTTCTGCAGTGTTTCTTTTGTGTTTGATGATTGCCAACACCTTGATCTGCCTTGACCTTTCATGTCTGTGCTCTGGCAATATTATCCTCTCTCTTTTTTTACTTTCTGGAATATGTGGGCTATTAATATGTGAATTATATGGACTGCTTTTTATCTTTCTTCTTTGTGATACTGTTGCAGAGCTGTATAAATATAAAAACATAATGTGATTAATTGCTTTGCTCCCTTACTGTCGTGGGATTTTTGTAGCTGTTGTTTTTTTTTTTCACTTTTCTGTCTTGTTTATAATTAAATAGAAATATCAGTTTATAATGAAATATAAATATCAATAACTCTATCAAGAGAACACTTGCATCTCTTGCATACTACAGAGCTTGGGAGGTGGCTTGATGGGTGAGAGGGCACAATTACCTGGGAGAAGAGCTGCCCGCCAGGCTCTGACAAGGACTTGAAACACTTGAGTAGGACAGAAGCAGCAAGCTTTCAGTTCAAGGGACAGGTCCCTTCAAGACACTGAAGCTTCCTTTCCAACACACAGCAGGGCTCAGATCACTTTCCTCTTTGGCCCCCGCCAGCATCTGATTTTTGAGGCCCAAACAGCCATGTCTCTTAGAGACAAGGTGTGGTTTTGACTCTGAATTAGTGACTGTTTTTGGGGAGTAGTGGAAGAGATACCTTTGTCTTTCCCTTGGGAGTTGACTCAGACAGATGGCAGCCTGGATTTCACAGCCCTGTGTCCTCTCCTGCTGAGCCTGCAAACCCATCAGGGAGCCCTGCAAAACACCAGGGCTATGTGTGCTGCCATCCCCTTGCTGAGCACTCCAACGGGATGGTGAGCTGGGCCTGGGACAGGGATTTTCCTGGGGAGCCAGCCCCATGCAGGACTAAAGACAGCAGATATAAACCACAAACTTCATCTGCATCCTTCCTGCAGGTGCTCTGCAAACTCACCATATCCTTCTGTGCATTGAAGCTTGTGAAGAGAGGGGTGGTGGCCCACCTGCCCTTCCTGAAGGGGGCTCATCCCTGCTGCAGCTGTTCAGTGCTTCCCAGCTTGCTCTTCTTGTCTGTGCTTTGGGTGAACAGGCAAAAGGCAGAATAAACTGGGACCTTGGGCAGATGGTACCTGCCTTCAAACAGGTTTTAAACTTTTTTGCAGTGGAATGTTAATTATCTTTATTGCGGTGTATTTTCTTGCACAGTTCAGGTGTAGTTTAATTCCTCTCACAACAGAGAGTTTCTGAGTAATACAAAACACATAAGAAAACCCTGAGAGTTTAAAATAAGCCCCTAATATGGTTCCTAGTCATGAACAGACATTGCCTTTGTATTGGGGAGATCAACAAAACTGGAAATTAATTAAGCACAGTCTAAATAGCCTTTATGATATTCAGTTATACGTAGGAAAGCATTTTGCAAGCCTGTTTAATGGATGACTCCTATCCTGTCTATTAGGTGTCATTGAAACCCAAGGGATATGTATTTAATGTCAAGGCTTCTCAAAGTTTCAGAGAGCATTTGAATTTAGGATAAACTACAGTTTGCTTCCTTGACTGGTATGCAAAGGTCTTAAAAATGCTTTGAAAAGTCATGCTGAAGGTGCTTATTTTTGGTAATATAGATTCCCAACAGCCTTGAATCACGTTTCTTGAGGAGGTCTGAAACCAGAGTCAGTTGTTCAGGCTGGCATGATCCCTGTCAGGATGAAATGGAAAGAAAGGAGCAAGGAAGCAGGCAAACAAGTCTGGTTCATGTGCTGTGATCCTGCACTCAAGGACCACAATAAAAGTGCCATTAAAATATATTGCACTAAAAATATACACAGATTTTCCACATCACTGAGTCTTTTATGGGGAACCATACAGCAGTGCCCCAGATATCTATTGCTGCTCAACAATGGGCAATAATAAGAAGAACATTAATGAGACAATTTAAGTTAAATCATATTTAGTAGAAGATTATCAGATCCTGCCTTACTGTGAAATTGCAGGCTCTTTTCCACCATAATATGAGATATACTTTCCAAAAGTCTCAGATTTCCCCGACAGAGATTTCCTTGAGGTCTGAAAAATGCAGAGCAGATATAGAAATGCTTTAATGAATGCAGTCACTTCTACTTTCTTTTCTTTTTCTGGGCTGCAAAAAAAAGATCAGTAGAGAGACTGGGACTCTCAAAGTGATGCTGACATCCATCCAACCATTTCAGTTTCTCTGGAGATTGCTCCATGTCTATCAACATCTAACTGGGTTGAGGTTTTAACTTGTGTGTTGCCATCAGCTCGGCTGCCTTCCCGTCAGCTGGCAGATCTGCCATCTGAGCTATCCTCTTTCTGGTTTGATTTGCACATTTCCCAGTCTTTTGTCTGTGATGCAGCCTTGGTAGGTGTCTGAGGACTGTTTCCCAGCACATATCATAGCTGAGCTGTGCTCTGTACAATGCTTGAGTCAGGAGCATGAGCCTCATCAGGCCTTGCTGAGCTATCCTGGAATAACTATCCTGTATTACTTTTGTTATACATCCCCAAACCATTGTAGCAATTTCTAGCCTACAAACAGGGCTTTTTGACCCACAACACCAGAGGGACTGAAAATAACTGTGATTAAAGGTAAGCAGAGTATTTATATATATATGAGATAGAAAATCCATTAAGTATAAAATTGAAAAAAGCATTGAATAAAGAGACCCAGGAAGCTGGCTCATTCTTCTGCTCACCAGACCAAAAGGTATGGTTCACCCACGCTGGCATGTTCAAAGCTTTTCCTGTTTCCTTCTTTCATTGCCCAGTCTGTGCCAATGGCAGTTCAAACTGTGAGGGTGCTGCTGCTGCTGCCCAAAACTGTTCAGAGACCAAGTGCAAGGCAATGAACAAAAAACTCAAGTCAGAAGATGTGGGAGGGATGTGTGTGCAGTTCAAGGCATGGCATCCTCCAGAGCAGGTGGACCTGCTTGCCCACAAGGCAGGGGAGATCAGCAGAAAAGGCATCCAACAGGGTCTGGCTTCATGCCCTCTGTCGAGGGCCACCAGCAGAGTCTGACTTTGTGCCTGAGGCCAAAGGGCACCATTCACACCAGGACAAAAGCTGCCCAGTTGAGAGGAGTGACACTTCTCCCCTTACCTGACTGCTGCCCTGTGGAGCTTTCACCCCAAACCAATGTTCCTGAAGGCATTTTGCACGATGTCTGGGATTTCTCAAAACAGCAATAAAAAAAATATTCCATCAAAAATAGCAACTCTAAAGCAGATGAAATCCTGTAAACAAAAGCTGTTGAACAGTTCTCCTTTATCATTGCTGAAGCCATAAAGGGCAATCTTGCTACAGTGGGGTGATATGCACAGGGCACTGCAAGGCATCCCTGGCTGCATGATCACTTGGTGAAGACAACAATGTCAACCACTTTCTCTGGAGTTCCTGCTGGGATACTTCTCAGCAAACAGGATTACTCCCATTTCATGCTCAGTTGGCATGTTTGGGTTTTCTCTTTTTTTCAGAAAGAGAAAATGTTGGGTTTTTTTGGTTTTGTTTTGTTTTGTGCTTCCCTGTAATTAATCTGCAGCACAGATATATGCTTTCTTGTGCTAGGTTTCTGTTTCCCAATATATTCAGGATTTATATCTCAGTCAACATATTACCTCCCCCTGAAAAAGAATTATTTCTGTAATCAGATTAGTGCTGAATTTATACTAAGTCTGAAGTACAGCTTTACTCACTTGATTATTCAGTTTGCTGTAAATGCTGGGAATAAATTCTAAGAGAGTGAATCAAGCAATTTATTTTTTTACTACCCTTATACATATTTCTACTTATTTGCCATGCACCTTTACTACCCAGCTCTAGTTGTACAGAGTAGACCAAAAAAAGATGCTTTGCAAGACTGTATGACCTATCTGAATGCTGAGTAAAGAGCTTTAAACAATTTTTCCAGTAGAAAACTTTGAAAGTTTCCATGAAATTTCTTCTGAGGTAAGAGCTGGGACGATTTTGACTTTTTTTTCACACACATGGCTCATCTGAGATGTTGAAGAGATGTTGTGATGGAGAGAAACTTCTCTACTACTGCATTAATGAGAGAAATGGCAACAGAGTTATCCTGTTAATGACAACCCAGGCATATTAACCCACTTCACCCATTAACGCAACATAATTCACAATTTTTTTGTGTGTGTGAACTTCTATATGGTCAGCCTATGCTGAAATTATCCAGGTTGGACGGTGTCTGTGCTTTCTGCAAACAGTGCTCACTGTGAGTGGTATTGTTGGTCATAAAGGCAGGTGTTTTAGGACATTTCTAGGACAGACATGCTGGGTATGAAATACAGATAGATAGAAATTTCTATAGGTAGAAATATTGATGTGAGTGTGATATTTATATGAACTGGGAAGATGGACAAGTAATATAATTCTTGTAAGTCCTGAGAGGTTTCTTTATTTCATAAAATTTAAGAGGAGTGTTTCTTGAGTGTTAGGGAAAGAGTTAATAAAAGTAAAGTCTGAAGTTGCCAAGCTATTAATTTTCCATTCAGGATTGGGTTGCTCTGAATTCAATTACCCAGCTGCAGAAGTGCTTCCCAGTATGTGATGACATCTTCTTAAAAGTGCAAACGCTGGTGTGCATGTGGAGCTACTCAGAAATGAAAGGCTCTGCATGTCCCATCAGGTTGGCCCTGGCAGAGTGTGCCAAGGTGACACGCCTGTCCCCTGCGGGGCACCACATCCCTGCCCAGCAAGGAGCAGCACCCAGTGCAGGTGCCTGGTGTGAACTTCCCTGAAAAGCAGTGGTCAGGCTTCCCATATGTTGCCTTTACTTTGGGATTCTCCAGACCTTGAACTAGTTCATCATTATTACTGAGTTACTTGGAAAAATGTACCTCATGCTCTCCTTCATCCTGCTTTCTTGTAGCCCCGAATATCTCACTGGAAGTGAAAAACCCCCTTCAATCTCAGAACTGTCCCCTGACTACTGGGGATCCTATGGGGAATACAATTTTATTAGGAAGTAACCAACAGGCAGTTTTCAGTGTGATTTTTCATGATTTCTCACTGTCTGGTTTAGTTTTCATTGTCTTGAGGGATGAAATTGCCAGTGCACACATTGAGAGAGTTGCTGTGTAAGAGGAACAGTTAAATCAGGTCCCCGTGGCAGGAAGTACTCCTTCAGTCTCATCTTTCCTACCCATAGTGTTGTTCTCATTAATTTTGGTCCTAATAATTCCTCTGTGTATAAATAATTCCAGTTTCTCCTCTGTTTTCACAACCATCAGGGATTTACAGAGCCTGAAATAAGTAAGCCATGCACTAAGAGGGTTGTAAAATAGACAAATGTGCTCTATCAGAAATACCACATTATACTGGCACAACCCAGGGCCCCCTGCTCGCTCGGGTGGGCAACATCATGATGCCCTCGCAGGCCATAGCAGCATGAAAGCTAATATACATATTTTTGTATAGTATTGTATGGTCTTTTTTTTTAATGGTGGATGGTAAGGGATATTTTAGTCTTCTGTTAGGTTGCATGTTGTTATTTATGCACTAGAGAGCAACCTGAGGTGGTGCTACACCCCCTTTTGTGCATGTGTGTGGAGCTCTGAAATTTTACTAGTAAACAACAGTAGCTAAATAATTTGCACATGATTTACCAATTCTATCATGTCCCAATAAAAATACAGGGTTGCATATGCCTTCAGATGCTCAAGTGAGCAAGCAGGAGCAATCCAAATTTCCTGACCAGTTTAGGGCATTCCCAGTTGGCCATCCTTGGCGAGTGCACATTCACAGGTGTCAGCAGTGGTAGGAAGCAAAACTGCTCTGTAAGGTAAGATCTAGAAAGCAAATATTCTTGGTTTTACTATCCTGGTGCCTGGTTTTTTAAGGTATTTACAATGGAATTGAAGTCTAGTGAGAATAATATATTTCTTTTCCCTCCCATCTGAATATCTCCAAGCTGTTACATGCACATAGAAGTTTAGCATAATATATCAAAAATACTGTCACCTCTACTAGTGACAGAGCAACCAGGCCCAGAGGAACCTGAATTTATACTGAGTCTGCTCTGCTCTGGGTCACAGGTATGTTAGATTGGGACCTGGAAAATCTGGTCCTTTTCCATGATGTGATAGAGTGTTCCCTAGGGACTTGTCCCTTCTGTATCCACATTGTTCAGGCACCAGGCTCTGGAGGCTGGGGGGTTTCCAGCTGTCAGCAGCTCCTGCCAATCTCTGGCTCCCACAGCCCTGCAGTCCCAGCAGCACAGTGGAGGGTGAAGGTGGCCGGTCACCACACTGGTGGTGGCACCTAGGTCACATTTGTCCTGCAGAGACATGCTCCTGGCAGCTGTGCTTATTTCAGGGTGTTTTTTTCTAGTTTTTCACCTGGTATAAGAGAAGAAAGTTGACAGCCATGACACACAGTCTCTTCCCCAGGCTACTCCGCCAGAGCTATTTTTCTCAGCTGCAATCTCAAGTCATTTTAAATAACTCCCCAGCAGCTCTAGCACACACTAATGTGATTAGCCCACTAGCTTCTTGACCATATTGCTTCATATTGCATTTCAGACAGTAAATGCATTCCTCCCCTTGCAGCCACCTCTCCCAGTTGCCCCTGGTGCCTGAGTTGTTTATAGCAGTACAGGAATTCATTGCTGTGCCCCTGTGGCAACAACTGCACTTGTGCTCACCCTCTCTCCTACCACAGACTACAGGCATCCTGGAGGTTTTGAACAAGACCAACTACACTGTCACCCTGCATCCTCTTTAGAGAGTGTGGTGATGTTTGGGGCCGTGGTGGAGGAGCAGTGTGGTCAGGGCAGGGACAGGACACTGGGCTGTGCGCAGCAGGCAGCTGGCAGTGGGATGAGCAGGGAGCTGAGAGCACAGCAAATTAAGCAACACATTCTGCTTCCTGCTACAGGCAATATTTTCATAGACTGTAAAACCTCTTTTCCTAGCAACGGCTGTCCTCTTTCTTGATTTAGTACCTATGGTGCTGGCAGTTTAAAGTCATGTTTATTTTACAGGTAGCTTAAACAAATCTCTGTGAGGGTGGCTCTTGCCCTTTGAGGAAGATGGACTGTGTCTCCTTCTGCAGAGAAACACCCTTAAATGGTGTCTCTGGAACTATGAAAAATTTGCTCTCTACCAGGATTTGAGGGGAGAAAACCAACTCCCCCTAGAGAACCTACATTTTTCTGGGGACATCTCTTCTTTCACTACAGATGAACAAGTAATCTAGGGAAACCCTTCTAAGAAAATAAATGTCAGAGATATGGGATTCCTGCAGACAGATGTAGTTCAACCATATCTTCACTTGAAGAAATTTGACCTAATTTTCCTTAAGGAAAACCAATAGGCAGTGCTGTGTCGCTGACCAGTGTCACTAGTGCAGACCTGGGCAGCCACGCTGCTTGCTGAAGCCTGGGCTCTGAGGTCAGAAAAGCCTTTTCACTGAGCAGTTCTCTGTTAGAGTGAATATGTTCTAAAATATGAAACTCTCTTAAAATAATGGTCTCATCTTTATACAGCCAGTTAATTTTTCCAGTGGTCTACTCCTTCATTCACAATTATGAGCACTGTAAAGTAAAGACAAGATAGGGAGCTGGGCTTTATGTATTGCAGTATGGCATACTTAGCATCAGCTGAGTTTTCCCAAGATAGTAGGATGCTGATAATCAACTGAAGAATACTCCAGCTTTTCAGGACTACTGGTGTAGCACATCAGTCTGAAAAAAGGTTTACTATCATCTTCATAAATAACCCTTGTGACAATGTGTCATGTGCAGATTTTACAGGGAGAAGCTGTCTTCTGAGATTCACTGCCATATATAATTTTTATGTAGGTTTATGTTTAGAGGCACTTACAGATGACTAAGATAGAGTGGTTCTCTTTACCATGAGATGAAGTTGTGTGAAATGTTGGCTGCACAATCATTACACTCCTTTAGTCTGGTTTTGCCCTGTAAAGTACATCCAAAATTGAGATGCAACAGGCTAGTCCTATCATTTGTTTAAACACTTATGTCTAAGGGGAAGGGAAAATCGGTTCAAAAAAACAGAGTCTCACATGCTGATTTAAGTTGGAAATCTCCACAAATAGAGACTCCAAACCAATTTGGACATCCTTTTCTGGTGTGTAACTATTCTCACTGTAAATACTTCTTTCCTTGTGACAATTTGTCATTCCCCACGCTGCAGTGTTTCCTAGTTGTCTATGTATCACTGTAAAGAGCCTGGATTTGTTTTCCCTGTGATACTAGAAGTTAGAACTTCAATCAGGGTTGAAGAGCAGTGCAGTCACCCTTTGTGCACTTTTCTCAAGGCTAAACTAAGCCTGTTTCTTCAGACTTCTCTCACACATCGTGTGCTCCTGACCCTTAACCCCCTCAGTGGCCCTGAGCTGCACTTCTTCCAGTTAGTCCATGCTTATATTCTTCCAGCTTGTTGGGGCTGCTCTGAAAGTCCTCCCTGTCCTTCTGCATACCCACCTGTCCCCTAATTCAGTGTTACCTTGCTGAGAGTACATCCTCTCCCAGCAGTCAGGTCACAGCGAAATACCAGCCCCAGTATTGATCCCCAAGGAGCACCACCTGTCACTGGTACCTGGGTGGGCAGAGAAACAGAAGCCAGTGTCCTCTAAGTTCAATAGGTCAATTTTGATGTCCCTTCTTGTCCATCTGTCAAGTCCCTATCCTTCTTACCTGGCTACAGGGTTACCCTCTCTGGTGCAGAGTGTTGAAAGCTCTGCTGAGATCAGCCCTGGCTGATCCCATACTGCAGAGGTACTGATGCAGCACAGGGGCAGTCAGGGCAGTCACCAGTGACCCGCCCTTCCTCCTCCCCTGTCTTGGTCTTCGATCAGATAAGTCTCTCACAGGATATCAGGTGTGCCTCCAGAAAGTACAGAAGATGTGGAACTCCCTTCTCCATTGGGAGGGACTGCAGAGGGACAAATTTGCACCTTGTTTAACCAAAGGCTTTAAGGATGTGAAAACTTTTCCCCTCAGTGAAGGAATTTAAGCCAAGACCAGCAGCTCTCTCTTCCTAGAGACAGACGATTGCTGAGCACAAGCACTCGACTGAAACACTGGGTTTTTGTCAGCCCAGATTTTGCAGTTTCTGAGAAGAGATGTATCTGATTCAAACAAGACCTGGCTTTGGTTTCACAGTGCCAAACCAAACTGGAGAAGCAGTTTCCACTGCAGGCAGAGGGGTCAGCTGCCAAATCCTCATGTCTCCATGCACCAGAGAAAAGAAATATTCTTATTGCTCCTGTGACAATTATTTACATATTTGTGTTATCATTGCACTCACAGACCAGGCTTCCCAATGCAGGACACTACAGAAAGACAAAGATAACAGAATGGCCCCTTCCCTACAGCTCTCATTTATTAAGCCTCTGTTTTCTCCTCTGCCAAGCAACTGCCAGGTGCAGCTCTGTGTATATGTGAGAAGCCTGAGCTTTTTTATTTTTTTAATACAACTTAAAAGATTTGCTGCAGTAAAGAGCTTTACTTTGTGGCTAACAAGTCAGAGGGAAAACAGCCTCAGCATAATTAATTGTGGAGTACTGCAGCCCCCATGGTGCTGACTGATCCCAGTAACCTGAGGGGGGGGTGTCACACTCTGTTTTAGTTCCCTGTGCTAACCAGGACACCTTTTCTTTCAGCAATGAGAAGATCACCAAATTCTGACCCTCCAGGGCTGTTCTGCAGGAATGTCTGGGCATGATTTATCAGTTCCATGCCTAAATCATATTCTCTTTCCTTATACTAGTTTTGAGGATAAGAGGAAGTGCTTTTGCTAGGACAATTCATCAGGCTTTACAATGCACTTATGAACTGGGGTGGTGTGAGCTGTGGAGGTGGCACAGAAAAATGCTCCCATTTTATTTATACGATCATCTGTTAGAGTAAGGGCAGTAGCCAGCCACTCTAATGTATAAGCTCAAGCCTTATCTCAGGGGGAGATAAACACCTATTAAAGAAGAGGTTAAATCTGTAGAAAGCAGTGGGAGCAAGTCTTGAGAAATAGAGAGCACAGACTTTTTAGGAAGGTGCTAGGATTATTGCATATTGATCACCATTACCAATAAGTGTAAAGATCAGAGAGTACTACACTGATGGATTACTCTGGGGCCAAAAGATCAGAGCAATCTAGCATGGATAAAAAAGAATTTTGGTAGGATCAGATAAGCTAGTCAGAGAGGAGACATAATATTCTTGTCATCTCTACAAATTCTCTGTCCTCTACAGTATTGTCCACTGCAAAATATACTCTCTGCTATCTCTAAAAATAGAAATTGAGTAGATGGAAGCTGGATATCAGGGTCAAGGCATTAACAAAAATGCATTTGGGCAAACTCATGCAAAAGAAGGCCACTGCTTGAAGCAAAGATTTTTTCTTTAAATTGCTGTTTGGTCCAATACAGGGGTATGCCAAAAAAGCAGAGAAGCACCCTGTATTTCCTCACATATGGCTTTGCTAAGATTTATTGTTGGAGGGCTGTGGCTTGTGTCTGATACAGGAATGCCTGCTCTTCTATCTTCTGTCTTCCACTTGCTTTAGGAAGCCCCGTGCTTGCCTGAGTCTCCTGAAATCCCAACACGATCTGCGCTGTTCGGCTCTCTCCCGCAGACCACCCTGGTGGGATGTGCCTTTGACAGCCTGCTGTCAGAGGATTTCCCTGCAGGCAAATTCTCTTTTTAAAATTCCTGACAGAAATGTCTTTTGAAAGGTTTCATTTTGTAAGTGCCTTTCATTTGCTCCCATACTGAAACCTGGAAACTGGATTACCTTCCCCTGGATGTCTCTGGTGGGTGTTCTTGTACCCGAATAAAAGGATGCAGGATGCAGGTTTTCTGGTCTGATTAGAGGAGTAATTTATATTCAACAGATATCCAGAAAGCGTGTCTGAAAATCTACAGTACGTGACATCTTGAAATAACTGGAGTAGGGTCTACAGTGTTAATTAGGAATTACGTATGTGTCCAAAAATATGTAAATAAAGTATAACAAGCTAGGAATGCTAAAGATCACAAAGACTGAAGATACTCAGCAACGCCTAATTAAAGAGACTGCCAGTGTAACTAATTAATGAATCTTCTTTTTCAAGATGATCCTTCTAAATGACAACACTCTGAAATGTGACTTTTTCATATTCATTTCGGATCAGGCACCAAAAAGCACATTCCTGTAAGAGAACTAAAATAATGTCACTGCACAATGACTAATGTCCTGTGGGGTGGCCACAACCAGGGTGAAGGGGCCGAGCCAGGCTGCAGAGCAGGTGGCTGTGGACCACCTTTATGGATGTTGGTCTAAAACAAAATGTACAGCTTCTTCCTAAAAGGTTACAGAATGCAGGTACGTTCTGTCATGAAAAAAAAAAGCTTTCCAGAACCTTGAACTTTTTTCCTTTCTATTACCATGTTTTTCAGACAGCATGGGGTCGAAGAAAAGGGGTTTGTAAAACAAAGCCAGACATGCAGCAAAGTGCTGTAAAGGGACCTTTGTGTTGAAGTCACTGCAGTGCCTCTGAACTGATGCTTTGTTTCCCAAATAAATCACAGGTACTGAAGGAGGAGACAACTTGGAGAATGGCTGTAAAGGTCCTCTGTTAAGAAGGAGAAGCTGCTGGCCACAATAAAAGGAACATAAATAGTTTTGAAGGCAGCTGCCCCACAAGTAGAATAGTGAAGCCACTCATCAGCTTATCAGTCATAAGGAAGAGCTTAGGGGAGGAGAATGTCTCAAAATGGGGTTCATTTCCTTGGAGTTTTAAAAATAGAATGATTTGTTTAAAAAAAATGGGGTTTTAAAAATGATGGACAGAGTTTCCTATCCATGTCTCTGGCAGATAAACACAAACACTTACACAAATACATGAAATACATATATGCATCTGTGTGACACACACCACCCCTTTGAAGTACCAAAATAAAAGATGCTGGCCCACCTCCCATGCTCCCAAACTGGCCATTGATTTTTTTGTCCATTGCTGCAGAGGTAGGACGGAAAGTAGATGTGCCATCAGCATGCAGTTATAATGTAATGAGTCAAAATTTATAACTCTCTATTGCAAGGACTGTAGTTACTCAAAGCTATTTAGTAGTTGTTTTAAAGAGGAATTTCAGTTTCCCCTCCTTTGTTTTTTCTTTTTCTTTTTCTTTTTCTTTTTTTTTTTTTTTTTTTTTTTTAGCGTGCAGAAGGAGAAATCATGTCCTACATTTGTTTATTTTATTCAAACACTATCAGTAGGATTTGTGTTCAGCATTTCTGTGCGGGAAGGCTGCAAACTGAAATTGTTCGATGGCTGTGTCTGCCACTTTGCCAGTCGGTGGTGCTATTTGCACAGTTTTGTAGCCCTTCCAGGAAAAGTAATGGTGAGGCTACAGCAGGACCCATTTCAAAGGAGGATGTTTTTTTGAGGAAAATATGCAAATATAAACTGTTTGAACAACACAGCTTGGGAAATCATCCTCTGATCATTTTAAGGCTGTGATAGGCACTTTTGATGGAGCAGTGCCCAATTCTTTAGCCATTTTTACAGTTTCTGGATGCATCACGTGCACAAGCTCTGTACATCAAGGAGGTCACGTTCTTACCAGCATTTACCTGTCTTGTGCACACACTGCATTGGCTGAGAAAGTACAGATTAGTTTGATATATACTTGCACACATGTGCTCCCTGGTGCTGAATATGTGCTCAGACTGCACACTGCAGCACTGGGACCTGCTGCAGCCCTGCATTCATGCGTGGATGCCCCGTTACTATGGGGATTGGCTCTGCTGAGTTCTGTGACAGAAAATCCCAGGCTTGCATCTAGTCTTCCAGGGAGGGTTAAAAGGCAGAGAGCCCTTCGGAGGGGGAAAGCATATTTACTGCTCAAAAACATGCTAAATGGGCATATATTCACCTGCACGCTTGAGTGCCTCCAAAATAGGGAAAATATTAATCCCATCATCTGAATAGCACTTATCAGCAGAGGATTTGCTTAAGAAGATTTTCTATCTTGGCCTTTTCAAGGAGGGGTAAATCTGCTCCAGCAGCTGGTGGGCAGCTCAGGGAAGTCTGCCCATCAAGAGAAATAAGAATGGAGGCTCACAGTGAGAAGGCACAAGCGTGGAGGTGAGGGGCTGCCTGGCTGTGGCTTGGGTCAGTGGTGGGGCTCAAGGACAGGTATGGCATTTTATTGGTCCTGCCAGACACCCCTCTGTGCTAGGGGGACCCTCAGAGGCAAACAGCCAGAATGTTTAGGGCACACTAATGCAAACTTGTGCCTGAGTTTTGTTGGAATGTGAGAGAAAACGGACTGATGGGCATGGAGGCCTTTATGTGGTGGTCTTACTGCATGCTTGGACTCAGAGTAAATACCCATTTATTTCAGCAAGAGGGGTAGGGCTTTCTCTATCTGATTATCTACTAATCAGAGCTGTGGGGCTCCCCAGAAAGGAAGTGCTAGAGCTTTTCTTCTTGACAGTGCCAGATCAAGGAAGCCTCTACAAGTGCAAGATTAGTCCAAGTTTTGCACCTGGAAATTTTGCATCTGGGTTGTCTGCTTCTCTTGCTCCAATTTTGGTGCCTTCCACACAGCCCAGTCCCTCCTCTCAGAATCAGCCCCTAAGGAGACAGCTGGAGGGAGAAGCTGACCTGAGTGTGGGGCTGTGCTGTGAGCTGGGGACTGCCGTGTCTCCGCTCTGGTGAGTCAGACTGCACTCAGTGGGGAAGGGTTGTGGGGCTCCAGGCTTCTCCCCACACACTGAGAGCGTTTCTGGGGGTGGTGACTGCTAAAGAAAACTAGAACAGGTGCTACCCAAGGCCAGGCAAATGCCTGGTGGTCAGTGCTGGAGGGAGGACTTTGGGAAGGTGCTGTCCTTTGGGAAGGACCTGCACTGCCCAGGTTTCAAGTCCCCTGAATTTTGATTTCCACTGCAGGGGAGAAAAAACAAAAGGAAGAGGAGTTAGCCTCTGCAGAGCAGTCCCAGGGGGTGTCTGTACAATGCTGGTTTCTGGAAAGGTGAGGGAGGAGTCCTTGCAGCAGGAGGGAATATTTAATTAGAGCTCCTCTTGCCCACGGAGAGGAGCTTGCGGGGAGCAGGTGGAAAAGGCTTTTAAACACTGCAATTGAACTGCCTTAATCAGAACATCTGGTAAACCTCTTGAGGAGGGTACGGCACTTCTGAAGGTGATGGAAGGAATTCTCTTGACTGCTTCAGGCAGCTCCTGCTTTTCCAAGCCCCTATTGCTGAAAGGTAGCCAGCATCCTCACTGCCTGATGGGCAGACCTCTTGTCTGCTCACCCACCAGGGAAAAGGGAAAGATTTGACTTGCAGATTGGAGTGAGAAAAAAGAGGCCACTACTCATCAATGGAGAAAACATGAAATCTTGCCCAAGGAAAAGAAAGACTGACTGAAAATTCAGGGATATGTGTCTTAAGGCTCTAACCTCAGAAATCTCTTCTGTTCTAGTGCCTGCAATAGGAATTGCTTTCTCAGGGTTTCATATCTGCTTTAGTGGGAGCAGCTCCTCTGCCACAGTGCTCTGGCCATACCAGGGCAGCAGAGGTCTGAAACACATTTGTCACATTTTAGGGGCAGTGTATTCTCCTCCCTGCAATAGCAGCATAATGTGGATTTGCAAAGGTGACTGAAAAATGGGCTGTGCAAAGTCATTAGCAACATTGATTCTCATTATTGTAGCATATGCCAGTGCAAAAACATCCAGCATTTGCAAGACGGATGAGTTGCACCGGCTGGGCTGTGAGTGCCTAATTAGTTAAAATACACGGCATCATAAATGCCAGCACTGACAGCTGAGGCCTTGCAATGTCAGTATGGTGAGCAGCATTAATTTGTTCTGACATCAGACTGCTCCCTCAGTATGGCTGCCAAATCCTTGCTCTCTGCTGCAGCCAGAGTCCTGCACCCAAATGCAGGACAGTGTGTGTGTCATGAAACTGGTACAGCAAGCAGTTGCTGTGAGAGGCAACAGCAGCAGCAGGGACAACACAAGGCAAAATAGGCTCTGCAGGAGGCTGGCTAAGTGCTGTGATGTCCTTTTGCTCAGCCTCCATAACCCAAAGAGCTGCAGGAATGTGCAGGCAGGGACTCCCCATTGCTCAGCATGCAGCTGTCCCAGAAAGGGGAAAGTCAGCTTTGTGGTTTCAGTTCAAAATCAGAATAGGCACTCAGTGATTGTACATCCATCACTACAGAACTGCCTCTCTGAATTGAACTCCTCTCCTACCCCAAAGCCTGACTTTAAACCTGACAGCAGCAGCCTGGGCACCCATACTGGGCAGTGCCTGAGAGTGCTCTCAGCCCCTCTGAGAGGACCCCATCCTGCATGGCTGGTGTGGGGATTCTTTGCCCTTATCCCACCAAGGAAAAGTCACAGCCTCCAACAAAATGACCCAACTTCTTTCCCTGCTTCCCCGGCACAGTTAATGTAACCTTTGCCAGGGAAAGCATCCTGTGAATCAGAGGGCACCGTGCCAGCTGATCTGTGAACAATTTAACCGATTTTTCATTAACCAGCAGCTTATGGAGAAGTTGCTAAATTTTATGGGCCATTAGCAGCTTCTGACGCTGCAAATGACTATGAAAGTCAGGGTCTTGCAGTTTTGAATCTTGTAGGCTTGATAAATAGCCCTCGTTGGGAGTGTGGATTTGAACAGAGCACTCAGTATGGCCCCATACAAACAAGCTGTTGGCAGCGTGGAGACCAGAGGGTGTGGGGATGGGAGTGACTGCAGCAACTCATGAGCCTTCTACACCTTCCCCAAAGCAGGGAGTTTTCTTGAGGAAAGGTGATTTGAGAAATGTTGTCCTGAAGATGGTCCACGGAGGCGTTGGAGGGTGGGAGTGAGGCAGTGAGCAAGGGATAATGCAGCCATTCCAGTACCGGTTCATGGAGCGCAGGGGAGCGCTGAGCGTGCTGCCTGCTGTTCATGCACGTAGCTGGACATCTGCAAAAATGTCATTTATCCTCATTTTATGGCTGGGAAACCTCCCTCACAGAACAGCAAGATAAAGATCCCCAGGGTCACAGGCAGGCCTCAGGCTGAGCAGGTTTGGGTACAGGTTTGTCCTGGCCTCAGCCATGGGGACATGCTCCTCTTTTCCCACAGCAACCTGCTGCCTGCCCAGCTTGCCCATGCACAGGGGCAAGCCCTGACTGTCTCGACTTCCCACCTCCTGGAAGTGCTCCAGCAACTCTGCAACAGAAATAAAGTTACTGCTTCTGCCTGGCTGAGACTATCCTGTGTGGGAATGCTACCACCCATCCCTGAAGGCAAAGGCAGCCCAGGCTCCTGGTAATAGATCCCTTGGGGTGGATTACAGTGAGACATCACTTAACAATCAGTGCTTGTGAATAAATATATGCAGGTTTATTTTGGAACAATTTGGTTGCAATGGAAAGCAGGTATGTTGCTGTTTTAGTTACTACTATCTATAGAAATATAGCAATATAAAAACATAAAAATATCACTCAGAAATGTATGAGGGGAAGGAAGGAAGGAAGGAAGGAAGGAAGGAAGGAAGGAAGGAAGGAAGGAAGGAAGGAAGGAAGGAAGGAAGGAAGGAAGGAAGGAAGGAAGGAAGGAAGGAAGGAAGGAAGGAAGGAAGGGAAAGAAAGAAAGAAAGAAAGAAAGAAAGAAAGAAAGAAAGAAAGAAAGAAAGAAAGAAAGAAAGAAAGAAAGAAAGAAAGAAAGAAAGAAAGAAAGAAAGAAAGAAAGAAAGAAAGAAAAAGAAATATCACCAGCCATAGATCCTGTGACAAGACTTGATTGTTGCAAAGTGATGTTCACAGTCTTCTTGTAGTGATGGCCACAGTCTGTATCTGTCGGGGCGGGGAGAGGCTGTGAAACAGAGTTCAGAGTTCCAGTCTAGGTGGGAATGCCCAGGTACCTTCCTAGGCTGGGGAGCTGTCAGAACTCTGGTGGAAGGTCTCAGAAATGACTCTGGGAGCACTTCAGGGTTTATGACACGTTCTAAGACATCAAAGCTGCTTCTCGTGTCAATGTAGCCTTATGTGTGAATGTGAATGTCCTGTGTGAGTATGACCTCTCCTGGGAGTGGGAGAGAGGTGGGGAAGACAATTGGTACGATGAAAAACACAGTCCCACCTCTCAGGATTTACCTCTTGTCTGGTTCAAAGGGCATCTCATAATGTCTGGTGGTGGATGTTCACCCCTCTGCCTTGTGATCTGCCTTACATGGATCAGAGATTCTGCCACTGCACACCCAAATCTCATCTCCTCCCCTTGGGGTGTGCAAACTCTGCCACAGCAAAGCACTCTGCCCTTCCACAAATGGGCAATTGTTTTGAGTCATTAACCATTAACATTTCAGTTTCTCACCAGGAGTCAATTAAACCACAAAATTTAAGCCTAAGGTAAATGGTGAGACTTTGAAGATAGGGTGTTCAGTTTTTCTTTTTGTCTAATGTTCAGTTTCTAATTAAAACAAGGCTGCTGCTGGCAATAATAGTCCAGCACACCCCTGAGGCCAGCTGAGCACTGGACTTGAAATCTCTGAACTCCCTGACAGGCAGAGCTCCCCTCTGAACAGGGCAGGGGGCACAGCCTTGCCTCACTGACCTGGCAGAAAAGTGCAGTCCCTGATCTCCCAGGCTGAACAGGCAAGAGCAGAACCCAGTGCCAAATCAGGCTGGGCTGCAGCCATGCAACAGAAAATTCAGCCTGGAGGTTTTCACCAACAAGCCTCATTAGCCTTTGACAATCCATGCATCCCAGAACCAACTAGTATGGCCACCTGAACACAAGAGCATTTTCCATGGTGCTCATTTTGCTTTTTGATGGAGGGATATGGGTACAGGAAGAAGTGTGGAGGATGAAGCTTGGCTCTGAAGCAGAACAAAGTCTCAAATGAAATTTCTGACCCTTTTCAAAGGGACCAGTGATTCAAGGGGCACACCAAAGCCCCAGACATGCTGGAGAAGCTGCCCAGGCACAAAGAAGCCCTAATAGCAACACTTGCTTGTGCAGCTTGGCTGGTGACAGGGGATACTAAGATTCAAAGAGACAGATTTTGACACCTTGCTGTGGGGAGGAGGGGGATGCCAGTTCCATGCACTCTGGAGAAGGGTATGGAAAGCCAAGACTGACCCTGTTAATGAAGGAGAAACCTGAGTTTCCCCCTGTGTGCTAAACCTGCTGAGTGCGTCCTGGCAGTCTGCAGCCTGCTGCCCACCACTGGGATCAAAGCAGATGTGGTTCATGCTTATGCCCAGGCTCGGTTTTCTTCTGCCCCTCAATATCACACAGAGGTTCCCATTTGGAAGCCCATGTTGATTTATTAGAGCATTGCAGAGGGATGAAAAAGTGAAGCAGCTTGTGCTGCCCACTGAGCTGTGGGCCAGAGCTGGAGTCTATCACTCCAGCACCCGCCCATGCTGCGTAGCCGCCACAGCTTTAAACCATGGCTGCCACCAGAGTTGATACGAAATTGTCTGAAGTTGCAAATGCAAGATGTGGCCAGGGGTGTGTATTCTATTGCCATCTGCTGGAGGTGGGGCAGTCATCTTCTGTTAATTGGGCCACCTGTTAAAATCAGGTGGGGCAGTGGTCTTTTTCTCTTCCAAGGCATCCTCCATTGTGTCTCACTGCATGACTGATAAAATTACCTCGTCCCATTGTGAAATGCTCCACCCAGGGGGAGGAGCCAAGCATTCCTACCTGGATATAATCTGAATTTCAAACACCACAGGCAGCCTTTTTCCACTGGATTCCCAGAGGACGATCAGACCCTTCTATGCCACCACTGGACCTTCAAAGGAAAACTACACCCTTCGACAGGATCACTGCTTCAACAGAACCTCATCTGTCTCTCCAGGAGGACTGCAGCCACCATTTATTTGGACTGATACCAGCACCCTGACCACCAGGGTGTCAGGTTAATTCTGACTCTGTCAGTGTTTCTTGGTTTTTTTAGTTTTTTTTTTTTTTTTTTTTGTACTGTTGCATTTGTATTTTAATTTTCCTAGTAAAGAACTGTTATTTCTATTCCCATATCTTTGCCTGAGAATCCCTTAATTTCAAAATTATAATAATTTGGAGGTAGGGAGTTTACATTTTCTATTTCAAGGGAGGCCCCTGCCTTCTTTAGCAGACACCTGTCTTTTCCAACCAAGATAGAAATGAAAAAAAGGAAGAAGTGTAAAATAGAGAACTGGCTTCTAGGACTGAATGATGGTCAGTTGCTTACAGGCAAGTCAGATGTACAGAACTGACACTGAGAATTGAGCTGGACTGCCATTTAAAAATTAAAAGAAGATTTGAAAATAGGGAAAACATGACTCAGTAGTATGAAGTCACTGGCAATAAATGTCAGAGACTTCATTTGCAAGTGAAAATTCTTATCCACCTCACGTCAGTGTTACTACCTGATGACTTATACCCAAAAAAAGATAAATGTGTTATTGCGTGTGTCATCCACAACCCCCTAAAAATATAAAGATCCTGAACAGCAAGTCAAGCTAGGAGGTTATTAAATGGTTGAATGGTGAACTCATTCCCGTAGGGTGTGCAGTTTGGCACCAGAGCAAATGTGGTCTGCTGTGAGCAATGCAGTAACACTCCTTTCAGTCAGCAGCCCTGATGATCTGGGGGCCTTCCCAGAACAGTGAATGCAACTCAGTAACAGCAGGGGGAAAAAGACGAGGGGGAAAAATCAGCTTTGACAATCTGAAAGTATGTATGAATATATATTAGATCTCCTCCAGGTAGAAGGGTGCACCTAGCACATAATGTGTATGTTAGCAATTCAGAAGGAGATCAGTCAGGGTAATATTACAGACATTTATGCGTGCTGCTTTGATCAGGGTTTCTTTTGAAGTTTCCTGAGTCAAAAAATATTGGAGCAAATGATTTCTCTCTGCATTTTGATACTTGTGCTTCTAAACAGTCATTAAATGAGTAGGCCCAAGAAATGTGAGGAACAAACCTCAGCGTCTGTGCTTACTGTGTATGAGCCGTTCCCTGTTTGCTATGCCCATCCTTCCCTGGTTTTTCCCATGTGTGGATTTAAGGCATGAAAAAACTTTTTCATCACCTCCTCAGAATTTAAAATACCACATTATTCACTGTGCGGGCCAACCAATAACCATCTCTCCATGTGAAAATATGTGTTGATGGCTTGCCATCTAGCACAGTTATAGCAGTTTGGAATCATGCATCAGCCTAGAGAACAGCACCATTAATTAAAAAAAAAATAAATAAAATCTTTCTTTAGATGGCAGTGGGGGATCCTTTGAGAGAAGTGCATGCCTGGAGAGTCCACAGCACCCAGCATAAGTGTATTCCTGGCAGTGCTAGACATGTGTCTCTCCTGGGAGTTATCAGAAGATTGCCTGGTGGAACTGTAGAATTAAGAAGAAGCCCAGCGCTGGCACCACTAGTGCACACGGATATCCTCAGTCGGCATCCAAACACTGACACTGGAAGTAGCACAGCATTTGGCTGACACATCACCTGGGACAGGGGCTGTTCCCTCTTTGCCCCATATCTGTTTCTTACCTGCCTGGACGTGTTGGATGTTCATTATTTGGCTAGCCAGGCAGTGCTGTGGTGGGGTTGGTGCTGTCTCACAGACCCTACAGGCACTGATAAATTGCAGAGTTTCACCTAGGCAATGGTGTGCTTGTTTTAGAACTTACCTATTATCAGGTTATATTAATAAACCAGATCCAGCCTAGCTGCTGGCAGTGTGAAATGCTCCTGAATCATCAGGGGAATGTGATTTGGAAAGCATTCGGCTCCTGAGGAGAGCCTCAGAAGAAAGTGTGCTGTATTTCTTTCATATTCTCAAAAAAAAGTCATGGCATGGAATTTTTATTAATTTGATATCCAATACTCCACTCTGTTTGAACTCTACTATATTTTCTTTCAAGTTTCTCTCTATTTGTATTTGTGATAAAAGAGGGTTACAAAAGTTCAATTCCTCATAAGGAAATGGTATAGTTTTGAGTTCTAACAGCTCTTTATAGGTTGAAAATGCACTTAAATTATGTGAGAAGAGTCCCACAGAAGAGTCCCACAGAAACACATTATTTCATAAAGCTGGAAAGCAAACAATTGGAAAAACACTTACACATTTTCGGACTATCTGTGCTAACTTGCTTTGACTCATTTTTACCTTATGAACAACCAAAGGGTTGGTGGATAATCAAAATGTAAAAGGACATTCATTCAGGGTAAGTGATGACACAGCAGAAGAGCAAAATGGATAGAATCAGACTTTACCACGAAGAGGAATCATCTCACATTGAAATGCTAATTTAAGTGATTTTTAAACTAAACTGACAGAGTTAGTAGTAGTGAATCACCAGGGTCACAAAGTGCTTGTCTAGGAGTTGTGTGGCAGTTGTCACAAATTGCCCGTTGTACCAGAGAAAGAAAAGATGGGAAATACGTTCAGGGCTCTAGGTCTTAGAAACAGTCAAGTCTGATTTCCTTACCAGAAAAGGATTCTATGAAAAAGACCAAATGAGGCATGGTAAGATCTGAGCTCCTCAAATTCATTCCAATAAACAATGACAGAAGACACATTTTTTTTCTTTCACATACACTTTACACATTAAATAAAATACTAAATACTAATATGAATCCAGTAAACTTGCTTTTTATTAAAACACTGCAAATATTCCATGAGTAGGAATGTCTTATCTAATTTTCAGATTTCTTTAAGTACTTAGTGTTGCTTTGAAAGAAACCAAGAGGAAATAAAACCCCCACACAACTGAGACTAACAGAGCAGGAGATCCATAATTCCTACTGGCATCTTGAATGCAGGTGCAGAACTTAGAGGTCCAGAGCTGTTCAACAGAGCTGGGACTCAAGACAAGTCTCATTATTTTTGCAGATTACAATAACTTAAATTTTATTAGGAAATATTAGATTTGGCCTCTGCTTCCTTCTCCCAAACTCTGGATTTTCCTAGCTCCTTCTTGTTCTCTGTACTTTAGTTGCCCTTTCTAGATACTGAACTCCTCACTCCACTCCTGGGGGGAGCCTCTCCCTTTGGCTCAGTGTTCTTGGCCTTGGCCAACCTTCCCATCCACACAAGAGCTACCAAGCCACAATCAGAGTTGTGCACTCGCTTGAATAATCTAGTGGTTCCCACGGACAAGCTAAATCACTTTGAGTTTAAAGTTAAAAGAAAAGAGCTGCAATAGTGCCAGAAATGTGAGCGATTGATAGGATTCCCAGCATTTAGTTTTTGTTTAATTTTATCTGTAGCAGCTTTTTTTTTTTTTTTTTTTTTTGAGTTAAGTATTTTCTACAAAGTCTTAGGTGTATTTAAGCCCCAGTAGAATAGAACCCCTATGGAGTAATTATTATAATTTCTTAAGATATCTTATAATTCACTGCTATCTTTTCCCCGGAGTATGATTTAATTACTGCCATATCAGATGAATTGTATTTTGTCTAATGTGACTGCAACAGATTAGCAGGCATTGCTGCAAGCTGATAATGAGTTAGGCAGCTGAAATTTCACCTAAATGGAGGATAGAAATTGGTGCTCCTAGTGTTGATTAACTGATATCTACTTCGCCATTGTAAATAAAACTCTACTACCTAGTTGTAATTTTGCAGAATGTGTTTTCACTATGTCTTTTGGATTTAGAATAATTGGCATTTCTGTTGGTTTGGTTTCTTAGTGCAAGAAAGCAATTTGCAGAAGTTGTCGATAGGAAGCAGTGTGTGTTACCTTAGCAGGGAATTTCAGCACAGATGTTTTTGGAAGATAATTTGTCAAATGACTCCAAGTCACTTCAAATATTTGCAGACTTTCAGAACTGTCGTTTGAATATTTTTTGGTGGATGAATAATTTGAACTGCATTTTCAAAAAGAATATTTACTGCATGCCACAAGGATTAATACCAAAGACATCAAAATAATTCAAACAGAGGACCTTGCTGCAAGCTGAACTTTAGAAAATTAAAGACTTGAGTAAGTGTTCTGGGCATGAGTGACCCGATGTCTTAATCCAGCTGCCATTTGTTATTAGAAAACAAAAATCTTTGGTTGTCATGATTATCTGTCTCTAGTTCTGAGAGATTTATATTTAGAACTCATCTTTCACCAGTGTCACAGATGCCTGTATTCCTGGATCTTGCAAAGTCCAAACATTTTCATTTTCCCTTATTCTGAACAAATTAAATCATACAGAAATCACAACTACGGAAGTCATTGCTTCTGGTGGCTACAGACAAGTACTATATATCTATATATATAATACTCACTGCTTGGGAAAAGCTTCCATCTCTATTAAATCTGAAGTGAGTGTTTAGCGCATAATCCCAGAGGAGATGGTACTTCTGCTAGAGGATGTATCCCAACACTCTTTGTAAAGGCAGGTAAACAGAAAGTCATCATTCATCACAGTTTTGCTTTTGACTTTGCCAGCAACCTCTCCTGGGGTATTTTTAAACTCATCAGTCATAAAATTATAATTTTGTTGGTTTTTCCCGAGAGTTTCTGTTAGAATGGGTAGATTTTGCTTGGTGTTTACTGCAAGCACACAAATGAAATGAACACTTGCTCAGGAAATGAGCAAGCTATGATGAGAAGGGAAACGGTGAAGGAGCATAAGCAGTAGCCAAGCTGTGCTTCTGCATGACATTAAACAACACATGCTCAACGTTTCACGACAAACTGATACACAGCAGAGAGATATTGAACAAAATCCTCCTGTCTGAGAAACTTGCCAGGGTCACCATTGTGCCAGAAATTGCATGATGGAGATTTTAAGATGCTGTATCACAATATCGTGCCATTGGCAGATATTTAAAGAAGTAATTAAAAGCGATAATTTGAATGAGTTTTGTCATCCTAAAAATTGCCTCTTCTGCAGTGTCCTGGCCAATATCCAGTCATCTCAAACTTCGTTCTTGCTTGTGGCACAGAGAAGAGTACTGATTTCTCCATGGCTTGGAACAGCCATGGCTGAGCTGGCACAGACACACCATTCACTCTGGACCATTCACTCTTGTGTCCTGCTCTTCAGACTAAGAGAAACTTCTTTTCCTGGCATTGGCACCAGAATTAGTGCTTTGCATTGGTTTAGCCAGAAGGTCCCAATGGGAAGGAGCTTCAGCTATTTAGAAATTATGGCCGTTCACTGTCTCACAGCCCTGTAAATATCTGTGACCCCAGATGATTAGACTATTTTAGTTTCTCTCCCGATGGTTTGACAGACATTTGAATGCTTCAGTCAAATATATTGAGATGCCTATCAACTATCAGGTAGTTTTGAGTAGTAGTTTTCAGGTAGTTTAGTTCTGTTTTCCATGCATATGGTATAGCACTGCCAGTCTGTCCTAACAGTTTTGCTTAAAGCAAAGCAAAGTCCCAGATGCTGAGATGACCTGTCATGAAATCTTGATGCACCACATTGCTTAAGGAGGGATGCTTGGCACCTTTCCCAAGAGAAAAGTTCACAGTCAGTAACCAGATTTCATATCTGGTGTGATCATAATATCCATACTTGCAGCTGCAGCTCCTCTGTGCCTGCTGGCACAGGGTTGGTGTTATGTGTAGGGTTAGGGCCAGGCACCCCTCAATGTGAACAGAAAGGCAAGTATGAAAAATGATGGACTATGGTGAGTAACAGAAAACAGGCAAGAAAAATACTTTAAAATGGAAAAGATATTTGGAGACTGGAGGTTTGGTTCCTTTCTCTGGCAAATTAAAGAATTGCAACATTCAGGTAGTGAGACATTGGAACCTCCCTCACCCACTTATGCCTGAAACTGTATTAAAAAAGACCCTTTGGATGCCTTCCCCAGCCCAAGTTTTACACTCTGTTAATGAAATATGTTCTTATTTTAAATGGTGTGTAATCAGAGAGCAGGAAACATCTTTACATATAAATAGTGGAATAAAAAGCAATGTGGAAAATAGCACCCTTCACAGCATCTCTGTCACAGCAACTTCTGCCTCAATAAAACAGTAAACTTTTGAGAAGGATTCCTCCTTCTTAAAACGTGTCTCTGAGGTCAGGACAGTGTTCAGCTGAGCTCCTGATGGCCTCTGCCAGCCCCGCACTGCCAGCAGAGTTTGTCAGCTGTGGGATCCTGGTTTCCTTTGAGAAAGGAGCTTGTTGGTGGCACAGGAGGGTCTCCTCTGGGCTCAGATCTCCCAGTGCCAAGTGACAGTCAGTTCAAGAGCACTTAACAGTGTGAATCTTGGAAAGGTTGATCTGCCCATGTGCCTTTATCCCACGTCCTTTGCCATTGATGCAAAATCATTTTGATCTAAAAATAGTGAGAGGTAGATCATAGAATCATAGAATGGTTTGGGTTGGAAGGGATCTCATTCCAGACCCCTGGCCATGGGCAGGGACACCTTCCACTAGAATAGATTTCTCAGAGTTCTATCCAGCCTTGCCTTGAACACTTCCAGGGATGGGGCAACCACAGTTTCTCAGGCCCACCTGTTATTATACCTCATCATTGTCACTATTTTTTCCTAATATGTAATCATAAAATACCCTTTCAGTTTTAAGCCATTTCCCTTTGTCCTGTCACTACTTCAGGTACTTCCCTTCAGGAAGGCCACAATTAGGCCACCCTTATGCCTTCTTTTTTCTAGGCTGAACAAACTCAATTCTCTCAGCCTTTCCTCATAGGAGAGAGAGGTGTGGGGTTGGGAAGAAAATACTTTGCGGGGAGGCACCAGGGGCCATTCTTTGTCTTGCTGGTATGGCAGTGGGTCAGGTCAGGCTTCATGAGCATTTTACATGTAATCACTCTCTTTTATACACTGTTTGTTATTAGTATTGTTGTTGTTACTGTTCATTTTCTTATTTTATTGCTGTTTGCAGTAAATTGTTCTTATCTCAACTCAGAATCTCTGCCTCTGATTTCCTTCAAAGGAGGCAGTGAGCAGAGGGGAGTGGCTGCATGGGATGTAATTTCAAACTGGGTTTAAATGATGACACCTCCCCACCAACCCTATCAGCTCTCCAATTGGGGCTCTCCAAATAAATGCTTCCAACCTCAAATGAATTGAGAGTCTCACATCAGTTATTGGTTTTAAATAAACATTTATCCTCAATATGTAAAAATATGTAGGTTCTTTTTTATTTCCTAGCACTATCCATCTAACAACCTGACACAAATCAAGACACAATATTTTCTCCTCTTGTTAATAGCCAGGAGAATTGCATCACATTTTAAATTGCACTTTGACAAAACAATAGCCAGGCAAAGCTGGTGCAGCAGCGGCTGTCTCCATGGCTTTGTTTGTACAAAGCCTGGCATAACAGGGCTCTGCTTTCAGCCAGCCCCTGAACACTTCTGGAATAAACAGAATAATAGCTGACTGCAACCTTTGCTTAGAAATATTTGTGAATGGCATTGTAAGTGTCAGAAAGCTGTATATAAAGCTTGCTGCTGCTGTGGAGGTAGACCAAGCTTGAGCAGTTTTGACATTCAGATTTACAGCAGACTTTTGGCATCCTCTCTCTTTTAGGAATGAATAAACTGCTTTCACCGATTTGAATAAAGCTGTTGTTTCATTATCTGCTGCCTCTGTCTCCTCTTCATGTTATGTTTCCTTTAGGTGTGAAAAGTGACTACACAAAAGAGCAGGAATTCTTAAGTGCCATCGTTGCACTGGCACCCACTTTATTTCTCTAGGAAGCTCCAGAGTACAGTGCTTTCTTCAGAAGTGAGAAAGAAAATGGTGGCAATCTTGAAATGCCTGTTAAGGTGTTTATGCAACATATTTGTTAATAATTCCAGTGGAGAACGGGTGGAAACACATAAACAGGTGTTTGTACTCCAACACTGATCTGGTCCAGCTGCCTAATTGCTAATTTGATTTGGAATAGCTGAAATATTGTTATCTATAAAACCAAACAAGTCAGCTGTCTCAACGTGTAAATAGTTTTCAATTGGTTTTTTTCTCAGTGGGTGACAGAGAGGGCTGAGGCTTTCAGGATCTAGTCTAATTTCTACATTTCAGAGTTGAAGACCTGAGCAAGCCACAGAACATTTCTGTGATTCTGCTGGTGCTACACCTAGCTGCTCGTTTCTGAAAACATGTTGAATTCAGCTTATGCTGAACTTTGACTCCCTCACACCTGGCAGTGGCTGAACACAACTGCTGACCACAGCAAGTGGGTCTCTGAGCAGAGAGGAGATGTTTGAATGACATCTGCCACGTTTTCAACAGATTACTCTGCAACACACCAAATTTTCTATTGTTGCTCTCATGCCTTGTGCCAGTTTATGAAGGATAGAAACAAGTGCCAGGTCTCACCCAGCCTCTGGCCATCACCTATCCCTGGGTTCCCTTCAAGACTCTGAATGGACCAGAGCAGATTGCACCAGCAGAAAGACTGGGTTTAGTTTGCAGTTTTTTGTGACCTGCCTTGACCATCATGGCTATTACCATGGCAGAAGGACAGTGTGTGATGATGTCAGTGCGTCCTTCATGGCTTTCACTGTCTCCCCCTCTCTTTCATCTCTACCATTTCACTTCATATTTCCTGCAAAATATCTCTTGGAGGCCACTGTGCTGTAGTTTTCTATACAGTTTCCCTTTCATACATCCCAGGTAACCTCTCATTACCCAGTCCTCAGCATCTGTACTGCCTTCCATGAGAGGCTAATAAACAAACGCAAGTCAAAGTCCAGCAGAAATCTCTCCAAATACTTTTGTAGTAAGAAGTGCCATTTACACTGCCCTGGTGGGTGAGAGCAGAATTTAGCCATCACTACATCTGAGAGTTTGAAGGGCAGAGCTTCAAGTGAGAAACTTGAAACTGTGAAATGATAAATGTCTCACAAAAGCAATTGTTACTGACTGAGAGGTAAGACTGAGGGAGGGAAGGAGGGAGTGTGGGCTGGGAGCTGAGTGGAGCACAGGAGTTTCTGGTGAGGAGCTGCCTGAGTGATGTGTTTGTGGTGTCTCATAATTAACACCTAGTGGTTCTTAAGCTGATAGTAGGTGCTTTATATCGATCAGGACAATTTGCTAATTCTATGTCTGTGTCAGCTATGTCTTTCTAAAAGAATAGGATAAAAACATTTACCAAATGTATAAAATTAATGTGCCTGAATGCTCTGAATCTTTGCAGCCATTGTGATGTCTGGAGCACTCTGAAAGCTCTACATGCAGCCATCAAACCCCTTTGTGGTGCCTTTGAGTGTCCTCATCAGACCACCTATCTGCTTCCACAGATCAGCACAAATCTGTAAGGGAAAGGAGATCTTCTGTCATCCCCATGGGCTCCGTGTGAATGACCCCCAAACCCTTGGGCTTTGTACATGGCACTGAGTACCTGTGTTTGGGCAACAGAATCCAGGCATTAAAGTCTTATATTTTACATGCTAGTTCTCCTTACATCTTGTCTGAGAGTCCTTGCAGGATGGAGAGACACTGACGTGAGCAGATACAGGGGCTCAGGCTTCCAGGACATGCAGCCAGTGCCCTGACCACACTCAGCCCATAGCTGTTAGTGGGACTCAGGCACATTTGTAACTTGCTAAATTGCTCATCTTAGTTTATGTACTTTCATTAACCACAGGACTTTTAGCATATGTTTGACTTGAAAGGGGATTTTCTTTTCTCTGCCAATGGAGAATAGCTCTGCCTGAAAATCAAGTACTCAGGCTGAACATTGAAAACAGGTTTTCAAAGTCTTGAATTGCTTTGTAAAATTAATGCCTATTAGTGTATCTCAGGTTGTGCTCTTTAAGAACAAGAGGTCTGATTAAAGAGGAGTGAGCTTAGTGATGTTGCTGTAGCGTAAGCCAGGAGCAGCTATCATGGTCAGGCCCAGTAATCTGGTCTTCTCCATTAGAAATGCAGTTAGAGCTAATGATGAATTTGAATGATTGTAATCATTTTCTAGCTCAATTTATCTATTCTAACCTCAGTCAGAGACCAAATTGTAATTGCTGTAGTTCCTGGTCGAATGATGGAGGTTACTCCGCTCTAATTCCTACCAGTTTCATAATAGCTGAGAGATAATAATGACAGAGAATTATAGACTTTGCTCAAATGCTGTCAGATTGGACTGAAGCATTGCACAATTGTATTATACACATAGCACATGTTGGAAATGTAAAAAAAGAAAAATAAAAAAGAAAATAGACATTAAAAAAATCAGTTATTAATTGGTGTCTTGCATTTGCCCTTGATTTGTGAACCAATTCTGCTTCAGTAACAATGTGGTGGGTTCAATTTATTTGTCACAAGAAAGCATGGGATATGAATGCTTGTCTTACCCTGTCCCATTTATTTCATCTGCATAGAAAGGAATTAAGTCCCATTTTAAATCTCTTTAATATTTACTTTTGCTAATAATACTTTTCAATTTTTTTTAAATGACACAAATGATGTAGGCAAATCATCTAGATCCCTTTCCAATTACATCTATGAATTCCAAGAAATGTATAGTACTTTTTTTTGAGCGGGACTTTTAGCAGAGCATTTATTGTATAATAAAAGTTTCCTTTTTTCTTTTTTGGCCATATAATTGACTTGGCTCTTTATGCAAACATGACAGTAATTAAATTTACAGATCATACTAAATTGTAAGGTGTTGCAAAACCCAGGATAGATGGCAAAATAATAAAAAGAGACCTGCAGAATTTAAAGGTATAAGTAGGCAATAAAATGAAATTCAGTCTGGAAAAAAGAGTGAGCAGGGAACAATGAGACCAAAATACAGAAATGCACAAGCTACATTCATGGAAAACAGTCATGAAATTTAAGACCCCAGGTGTTGGTTGTAGGTTTATAAACCGCAGTTGTCATTGGCTGTAAATGCCAGCCCCATAAGCAGGTAGAGAGGAGACCCGTACCCATCCTGTTGTGTATCAGTGCAACAAATTCATTAATACTTGGGCAGTTGTAATTCAACCTATGGTCCATTTCAGTATTGGATTAGTCTTTATTGCAGCATACATTGCTGCAGTGCCTTAAATATGCTGAATATAAACAGTGTTCTTTCTGAAGGAGCTGGGAACATAAAACAGATACAAGAAATGATGCTTAGGAACTGCAAAGGCCACCACAAATGAAGACCACATTAAGAAAATGAGAAGAAATGCCCAATAACATCAGTAGTACAAGACTTGTAAAAAATTTCATGTCAGTGCTATGTACTGTTGCAAATGAGAATATACAAAAAGATGGAATTGCCAGATTCATAGTCCCACATGAGAAAATGTGAGACAAACATCTCCAATGACAGCAGGAGCAGTCAGCTTGGATTCTTCAAGGGGAAATCATGCTTGGCCAATATGATACACTTCTGTGATGAAGTGTTTGTCCTGGTAGATGATGGGATGACAGTGATAATGTCTGCCTAGAATTCAGAGAGTCACTGAACACTGCTGCAAGACTGTCCTAAAGAAGGGTACCTGATGAGGTATGGGCTGGATGAGCAGACAGTGAGGTGCTAGAAAACCAGCTGCAGGGGAATCCCCAGTGAGTAGTGGTCACTGGCATGAAGAGAAGTGGGAGGTCAGTCACTTGTGGGGTACCCCAGGAGCAGCAAGGCATCCTGTTCACAATTCCATTGATGACTTGGATGATGGGACAAAGTGTCCCCTCAGCAGGTTTGCTGATGACACAAGATAGAGAGAGGTGTGTGATATGCCAGAGGGATGCACTGCCACCCAGAGAGGCCTCAACAGGCTGGAGAAATGGACTGGTATGGAGCACATGAAGGTCAGCCAGAAGGCTGAAAGTCCTGGACCTGAGGAAGAGCAACTCCAGGCACCAGCTCATGCTGGGACCATCCAGCTGGAAAGCAGCTTGGCGGAAAAGGACCTGTGGGTCTTGGTGAACACCAAACTCAACATGATTCAGCAACATCCCTCGCTGCAAAGAAGGCTAATGGTATCCTGGGCTGCATTTGACAAAGTATTGCCAGCAGATTGAAGGAGGGAATTCATCTGCTTTATTCAGCAGCATTGAGACCACATCTGGAGTGCTATGTCTAGTTCTGGTCTCCCTGGTAAAAGAGAGTTTGAAGATGATGAAGTGGCTGGAGCATCTCAGCTATGGGGAAAGGATGAGAGTTGTGACTGTTCATGGAGAAAAGAAGGCTCAGGGGGATCTCATCCATGTATATAAATATCTGAAGGTGCAGAGAGGACAGAGCCAGGCTCTTTTCAGCCACACCCAGCAACAGGATCAGAGGCAATGGGCACAAACTGAAATTCAGGAGGTTCTCTCTGATCATCAGGAAACACCTTTCACTGTGCAAATGGCCAAGCACTGGCGCAGGCTGCCCAGGGAGGTTGTGTAGTCTCAATTCTTAGACATTTTCAAAAGCCCTCTGGCCATGTGCCTGGACAACCAGCCCTAGGTGACCTTGTTGGAGCTTGATCAGAAGGTCCCTTCCAACCACAACCACTCCGTAATTCTGTGACAGAAGGGTGAGCACAACATAGTACTTAATCTCTGGGACGATAATAATGGCTTCTATGGATATAACTTTAATATATTCAGTCCCAAGAGATGATCCCTTTATTGCCTGATTTTGGTTAAAACTTCTATTTAAGAAGATGGTTTTGTACGTATGGTTTGAATTTAAAATTTTGAATTACACTAATCAGCAAAAAAACCCATTATCTTTCTTATCCAGAATGTGATGAACACAAATCAATGAAGAAAAATTCTGCATTTAATGAAAGCATAACATCCAAGCAATTTTAATGGCTTTTTCAAGTAATCTTAGATACGGTCTCACTACATAGAGGAAAGTGGGATCCATCCAGATTACTCTATTTTGCTACTGTACTCTTTTTTCATATACAAATAGCTATCACCCCCATAAAAGTCTCAATATACTTTTCTTTAAAACTATGCATATTCAATTTCACCAAGCAGTTCAGCCCTCTGATAAATTTTATCCAAATTGCGTTCCATATCTACTAGAGGGAGATTGCAATATATCCATCTTCGGGGGGAAACAGTTTTTTATTTTCTGTACTTCACTACAAAATGTCATCAGTAAATTTTTTTCTGCTGATTACAGCTGCAGTACTGATGAGGTTTTCATTGTGTATCCAAAGGACCTCATACCTCCAGTCTGGATCTGCTGTATTTTGTGAGATGATGGGAGGCCAAGCAGACAACCTACTTGCAGGATTCTTGTGCTCTCAGCCTCAGCTGCTCCTGCAGTCTGTACTGCAGTTCTCCAGCAGCAGGGTTTGCTTCAGAGATCCCTCTTGGCTTTGTCTGCTCGTGGTCTAGCTCTGCCTCCTGCCTTTGAGCTCAGGTGGTGCCAGTGTCAGTGGGGAGCATAGTCTGTTGCTGGCAGGATGGTCCCCTGGGTGCCAAGACCATCCTGGAGCCACTGACTTCAGCTTTACATTGAGCCCCCAGGCAGAATCACAGCCTCGGCAAAGTCATCGCTTCTTAAACAGCAGACAGTTATTTCCCACTTTTCTTACTGCCTGATATTTTTAAAAGCAGGAATGAGGAGAGATACAGGGTTTCATAGCATTAAGCAAATTGAAAGAGAAATCAATTTACCTTTTCTACAATACATCTTAATCTTTTCAAATCATCATGAATATCCCCCTTAAAAACTGTTTTAAGGTGTCATGCAAGAGTAATGTAGGGCAGACTTCAGAAAATTTAGTATCTTTTCTTTTTACAATCTGTCATATATCATTGGTTTATGAAGAGTGGAAACATATAAATAGACATAATTCCCAGAAGTTTTTTGATTGTCTTACTAAATAATGGCAGAATTTAATAGAAATGAAATAAATTTATGACCCAAAATGTGCATACAGTTGGAAAACACTTCAGTACAGAAATCTCTAAACACACAAAATCACAGCTAGATTTATACTTATTCAAGAAAAATTTGTTCACTGGGTTTTTACTTCAAGTGGAGATGCGGTTTCCACTTGATGGAAAAGAAAAAACCCAAAACTACAAAGGAAATCTGACCTCTTTAAAAATGAGTTTCTCATCCCTGTTCCAGCAGTGGAGCCTGTGCAGGACAGAGCAGCTCGGTGCTGTTTCCAGAAAAGGGTTTTGCCACTCCAGCCCCCTCAGGAAGTAACCATGGTCCTGGTGCTCAGGGGACCCTGCCACAGATGGCTCTGAGTGCTGACACAGCATCTTGGGCAGCTGGGAGAGCCAGCACCAGGCTGGGAGGTTGCAAGGATGCACCACACCTTCCCACATCTGTGTGCTCATCGCCCCCTTTCCTTGTTTAACAAACATGATGAGGAATTTTTGTTTTTATTGAGAGATTTCTAACATAATCTCATGGAAAGTGGCATGGCAATCTCGCTGAGAGGAGAGGGGCAGAGCAGTGCTGAGTTCAGAGTGATGTCTCCTGCAGCAACCACGTGAAGTGACATTTAATTGGGGTGAAATACATTCCAAAGCTGAATGGTCTGGCTGAAAGATGCTGTCTTGCTTTTGGCTGGGATAGAGTTCATTTTCTTGCTAGTAGATGGTATAGGGCTGTGTTTTGGTTTCAGCATTAAATTAATATTGATAACACACTGATGATTTAGTTGCTGCTGAGTGGTGTCGATACAAGTCAAGGACTTTTCATCTTCCCATGCCCTGCCAGTGAGAAGACTGGAAGGGCACAAGGAGCAGGGAAGTGACACAGCTGGGACAGTTGGCCCCAAGCGAGCCAAGGGATGTTCCATACCATGTGGCATCATGCTCAGCACACAAAGCTGGGGGAAGCTGGCTGGGGAACTGCTGAGGAACTGGCTGGGCACCAGTTGGCAAGTGATGAGCAATTGCCTTAAGCAGCACTTGTTTTGTATATTTGTGGTTTTTTTTTTCTTTTTCTGTCCGATTAAACCATCTTTATCCCAATCTACAAGTTTTCTCACTTTAACTCTTCCCTTTCTCTCCCCTTCCTGCTGGAGGGGCAGAGAGAGGGAGACTGTGTAGGGCTTAGTTGCTGACCAAAGCTGTAATTATTATTAAGTTGTTGTGAATGTAAGAAAAACTGGAAAGTGGACATGAACCTTCAAATAAAGATGGGTTTGAGGTATGCAGCACATTCTGCAAATAATTTTCACAGAGCTATGAAAAAATATATAGGATTTTTTGCTACAAAACTGACCAGTACCACAGCACGAAAATATGATTTGATGAGTAGTCTGGAGCAAAATAGCTGGGCAAAGTGTGGATCTGCCCCTTGTTTTGGTACATCACTGAGTGGTAATCACTTCACCCAGGCTGTTAGACCCAGCCTGGCAGATTGTCAGATCTCAGAATAGAGATTTGATCACTGTTATTAACAGATAACTTTATTTTTCACAATTAGATTCCACATGAATGAACAGAGAATAGCAGGAGGGGAAGACAGTTGTTTCTACAGATGTAATTTTTAGAATGTACCTGCTGACACTTCAGTAAAGTTTTTTCAGAGGCAGTGCAGGCTTAATTTAAAGAAACAGGAAGCTAAAATCCCTTTTGAGGTTGGAAGTGGATTTGTTAATTTCATTAAGTAGCAGAGCTTGTTTGGGAAGTAAGTGAAGTCTGTCCACAGTATCAGCTAATCAGGATTATCACATTCCTTGGGAGTGGATCCAGGCTGAGCTGAAAGCTTTTTTCCTGGTGTTTGTGTCTGAGTGCACTTAAATACATATATCAGGGAGTAGGCTGGACCTGTGAGACAATCTCATGGATGTCAATAATGAGAAGTACTTCATTGCTCTGCCACATGTCAGACCCAGCAGAGGAAGCTCAGTTTTCTAAGTCACACTAGCTCCCCTGCAGGGCAGAGTGCAGCTGGGGTCCCTGCACACTGCTGCCAAGCACATGGGGGCACATGGCACGTCAGGGTTAAGCAGAGACAAGAGGCTTGAGGACAAGAGCTCCACAGCAGGGAGAGACCCTGCTCTCTGTGCTGAAGAGAGCCCAAAGGCTACTGCACTAGACACTGTTAGCTACGCCACACCTGGTCCCCACTCCTGTGATGCTCTGCAGCAAGGCAGCAGCTGGCCAAGTAAGGAAGATTTTACACTTCACATGTAGAGGTCTGGTTTCTCAGAGGATGGCCAAAGCCACAGCGGCTTCCTTGCCCTTCCTCTGACACCAAGTGGCTGTCACATTCTTCTGGCCAAACAAGGGCTAGATATGGCTGGGTGGATTGGGAGGAGCATGCTTGGCAAAGCCTTGTGAAGTACAGTCCTGTGAAGTACAGTCCTGTGAAGTACAGTCCTGTGAAGTACTGTCCTGTGCTCACCACCCCACGGGCTGTGCTGGGTCAGTGGCACGGGCTGCTCCACGCTCAGCATGAACCCATCTGGCTCTCTCTGAAAGGGGGACACCACCACCCCTTCGGCAGGGCTGGCTAAAGCCCACAGCAGCTACCTTTCTGCAGCACAGAGACGTTACCTTTGAAATGTTAAACTACCAGTAAAGCAGAGCTTGGACTATCCAGGCTGTATCCCATGACTTCAGCAGGGACTATTGACTCCAGCACTTTGCTCTCTGCTCAGAGCAGCTCTTCTTGCCAGTGTTGACAGCATTATTTGTTGAGCATTTTTGCACCTATCTCCCCAAAAACGTGCAGTTCCAGAAAGAGGAGCTGTTTAAATGTATGATAGCTTCCTGTTAAGTGCTGGGATGAGAAAGGTTACTCATAATCTAGCTTCATCCCACCTTTCTGCCACAAACTCAGTGAAAGAGTAAATTTACATTAAAATGTATGGCGTTTCACACCCACTGATGCTGATTTCTCTCAGCAACTTTGCCTGCTGTGTATGTTTGAAATATATGGTGATTCAATGAGATCTGGACCTTGCTCCTTGCTAGCAGCTCCAGACTCCCATGGAGTGTGGTGGGAAGCAGGGCAGTCTCAGGGTTATCAGTGCTGTGCTTGCTGATGGAGAAGTGCACACCTGGCCAGCAGCACCAACAGCAGTGGTTCTGTGTGTGTGTGTTAATGGCTGTCACCAGCATGGTCCCTTCATAGTGCATGGAAAACTGATCTATACTGGGAAAACTGGGACAAAGAGGGCTTGTTTGCTCCCTGGTGTATCCATTCCTTGGCCTTATGGCAGTGTTGAACACTGAAAATCAAACACAGAATATTTTGAGGAGTCTTAGAAGCCTGGTAGCCAGGTTTTAATTAAAAAAAACAAAACAAAAAACTAAGTTAAAGAGAACTGTTAGGAAATTAAATTTTTTTTTGTCTCCATATCTGCAATAAGTGTGAATGAAGGCCACATCTCCAAAGTAAAGGAAGATCAGTCAAGCATTCAAATTAAAATGCGCAGTGAGACTACCAGAGCTAATTACAGGAAAGCTCCTGGTGGTTCCAGGTTACATGAGGAGCCCTATAAACAAAGCATTCTCCTTGCTAAACACAATCCGAAGTTTTAAAAGGGAAATAGGAGTGACTTTAATAAAAACAAAGAAGAGGAAAAATAGGGGTGGGGGGGAGGAAAAGAGAGACTGAGAATATAGAGTTCTCTGAAATTAATCTAATCTTAATCTAGATTTGAGAAGTTATGATGAATTGCAGGTTTATTCATTTTCTGAATTAATGCTTGTTATTTTCAGTATCCATCTCAGCAGATTATGAGGCTTTTCTCGACTGCTAATGTTTCCATGGTAAAGATTAGGAAGTAAGCAGTATTGGAAAGAATACAAATTGCATATTAGACAAGATCTTCACAGCAGAGCAGTTTCATTTCAGTTCTCACCTGTACATTCACCCTTTTCCCAACTTAAGACAATATTCATGTTTCTTTCATTCCAACCTTGCACAAAAAGCAAGCAGTCAAACACTCACAGACTTTTCAGAGGAGGACATTTCTTTCTCTTTCAAGTATTTGAACATTTTCAATGTTCATTTTAGGCAGTTTTGAGTTGTAATTGATGCACTATCTTGAAGTATTTGTTCACTGATGAGCACAATGCTCTTTCTGACCCATCTGTAAATCTGTTTATGAAAATGTTGCTGTCAGCTGGTAATATCTAAGATCCAGTGGAAATGAAGAGCTGAGGTGCTGACAGAAGGTCTCTTCCTCCCAATAGGTGGGGAGGGGACACCCATTCCCTGGGCCCTGCCCAGCAGTTGTCACTGCCAGCCTCAGCACACCCCATCCGTGGTGGGGATGTGTTGTGTGTGCTGCACTGCAGACACCTATCTCTGCACACAGCAAATGTGACAGATAGACAGTGATCAGATTACTTCATGCTCTCTGAGAAAGAAAGCTTTTGAGCTTGATACTGTGAAGTAAGATAAAAGACCTGATATAGAACAAAACTGGTATTGAAATGCACCCTCTCTGAACACCTCCACCAGATTTAATAACTGGGAAGTTAACAGAAAGCACAAGGAAGAGGGAATTCTGCCAAAGTGAATTCACTCAAGTATGACATAAAGAAAAAAACACTTCAATATCTTTGATCTGTAGGAAAGGTTGAATTTTTATCCAATTCAAATTAGCCAGTCCAAGTATTGAGGAGCACCAGGCCTTCCCAGAATCCAGCCTTACACCACATCTCTTAGGAAAAATGGTGGGGTTGCATTGCTGTTGCTGCCAGCACTACATCAGCAGTTGCCTGCAGTTTTCGGTCTATGGTTGCTACATATTGAGGGTGATTGTCATTATTAAATTTATTTTGGCATTCAAAAGTACTCAAACACCCAGAAAAAGGCTTCCTGGTAAACCCCATTCAGAAGAGGCCCATTCAGGTGTTTGTCTTCTCATGTTTGGGTTCTGGCAGTTGTAAGCAGGTATGACCCATGTGGGACAGTCGTGCAAAGGACAGAGTTGTCACTGGGTTTGTTTAGTATCAAATCTTGAAGACATGGCATCTGTGAATCCCTTCTTTGTCTTATGAGTTATAGTCCCATGTCAATATTTTTCCCCTCTCCTTAAAAGAAATAAAACAAAAAAATAAAGCTTATTTTTATCCATTTGAGAGAATAAAAAAAAAATGGAAATCTAACTTTCCTCTTTAAACTCATCTATATCTCCTGCCTCAGAAGTGCTTGGTTCTGTGTTGTCCAGATGCTTTCCAGAGGAGCCTAGTGCACTGTAATCTTAGAACAAGGATTCAAAAATAGATGAAAGGCTTATGTGCTTTAATCAGACCATCTCCTGAAATTGCAATCCCCCTTCACTCTCTCACAGAAGCAGCTCAGGCCACAGTGTGACCTGCTTGCAGCTCCCATTGCGCAGCACGTGGCTGATCTAAGGGACTGCTGAAGAAAGCTCCAGCCCTCCTGGCTGCCCTGACCCTGCGCATTCGATGGAGAAGGGCCCGGGTGAAAGAGGGAAGATTGCTAACACACATCAGTAGTTCTAAGTGTGCTGGAGTTTGCTGGCAGTGTTTTATGTTTTGGACTGCCAATCAGCGGCTAGATGGAAACCAGATGCCAGGAAATAAATTTTGAGGAGAGTACAATTTTGCTGAAAAGGTCTGAGGTGGAAATATCGTCAAGTGAAAGTACGGTGGGAAAAGTTAATAAAGCGATGTCTCTCAAAAGTTGGATTCTACCATGCTATTCATGAAAAGATATAATCTTTGGTTTTCATATATTTTTTCCTCACATGCTTGTTCATATTTTTTATCTCACTGTACTGAATGAGGCAAGAAGATGGATATGATACCAGCTGTGCTTAGACTACTTCAAAAAAGGCTGCTCACCTGAAGGGAAAAAGCACCTCCTTCTTTTTTGAGAACAATTGGAGAGTCCAGGTGATCCTGTGATAGTTATATGAGAATGATCTTGTATTTTTTTAGAACTCAGGTCCTGATTAGAATTTTTGCATAATTTAGTTCCAATTATTATTATTTGTAATAATAGTAATATTCTACATATTCATGAAAGTTGTTCTAATTAAAAATTACACAGAATCATCCCAGGTTATTTTTATCCTGACTGCTCTAAACCATACTGAAGTCCATAGGGTATTGGTGTGTTCACTTTTACCACAATGTCCAAAGTTTTCATGCAGTTTCTTACATAGGCCTATTAAGAGATTGAAATCAGATGTTGGTATAAATTCATGCCCTTTTTTTTCTGGATAAAAAGTGGCTTTTATTGATTGCCAGAAAGAATTTTTCTATCAAAACATTACAAGTAGCTTCTATGGAGACCTTAATCATTTTGTTATGCAGAGAGAGCTCCTGCCATGCAGCGACACTGAATGTTCTGAGTCCCAACAGAGAGTGTCTTGTCTGTCACATCTGACTGTCACACAGCCATGAGAAATGTCTGGATGGTACCAGGAATATGTTTATGTATAGTTTATTTTAGGAGTGAGGATGACAAACACATGTTCCTAAAGTGGTTGTGTGCTTTAAGGGAGGAAAATATTTCATTATCCCTTATAACATTGCTTCTATTTTATAAGCAAAATGTGTGTATTTTTCTTTGCAGTTATATACATCCCAGGAAAATCTTTTAACCTTGCAGTTCTTTACAGCTCTGCCCATTTAGGCTGTCAGAAACCAAACTAATTAAACTGAAAAGCTGCTCACTTCTCTTTCTATATAAGGTTAGGGAAAAAAGAGATACAATTACTGGTGAAAGTAGGACACTGAGCATAATTTAAAACTATGTGCAGCCTAGAACCATTATGAATATGAAATCTTTGTTGCACAAATTACTGCTTGCATGCAGGCCTGGGCACCAGCCTTTCTAGGAAGATGATGACTAATTATAAAGAACTTTAAGAAGGATAAAATGCCTAACATAAGGGCTAGAGGGGATGATCCATGGAGAAAGCACCTGCGAGCTAAAGATTTTAAGATGCCTTACATGGTATCCAAAACTGCTCTAAGTCTTTACGTGTGCTTGAAAGATACAAACAAGGAGGCATTAGGAGATTGTTTAGAGCACTTCTCGGGGGTATAATTGCATATAAAGGTAAGAAAGTGAGCAAATGGAGATTTGAGTTGACTATCCAGCCAAAATTTTAACAAGGAAGTGTAATCGACTGTGAAATAGCTTCCCTAGAAAAAGTGTTAGAAGTCACATCTCTGAAATGATTTAAAAGCAGACTGGACACATCACGTGATGAGGTAATGGATGGAGACTAGAGGAGCAGCTCACAGTATATTTCCAACTTTTGGTCTAGGCAATGACCAATCTGGCTGTGACCAGTCTGACTGCCCTCCTTGCTGCTGCTGTGCTGCAGGAGCAGCACTCACCACTGCTCCTGTGCAACACCCTGCCCCTCCAGCAGGGAAAGGAAGACACAGACAGATATTTAATGGTCAAAAAGGACGACTCTGTTGCTTAAACATTAGGTGTTTTATATTTTGGACTTTATGTTTAGGTAGTTGAGTGAATATGGTAAGTGGTCTGCAAGGGGAATCTGTGTGCCTTGGCCAAGGCTGAGTGGTGCAGCACAGCCCTTGAACTTCCACAAAGAGCAGTGCCCAAAAGGTGCTGAGGACCTGGTTCACCACTCACTCTGTGGCTGAGAGACATTTCCCAGCTGTGAGCTGCCCTGCTGTGGCTTCTGGTTTCTTTTTATGAACTCTCCCAGCTCTTAACATGGCATTACATATGCACAAACAAACAACAAATGTGAGGAAATGAGTATAAAAATGTCAGTTTTCTGTGAATTCTCTGTGTTAATGCATTTTATGCTCCATTTATGCAAAAGTCTGCTGCACAGGAGGTTTCTCAGTGAAAATATATGATGGAATTATCGCATGGAATGTATATTATAGAAATGCAGGTTTGTCCTTGTGAAAGGCCTGAGGAGTTTGTTACACCTGTTTTCAGATAGCTTTTTCATCCAAAAAGTCCTTGGCACTGCAATATAGAGGACAGAAGGAGAAAAATTTGAGACTGAATGTTTTCCTCTATCATTTCAGCATGGCATTTGCAGAAACAGTGGTATTAGCAGCAGTAGTAATAAATGCATCCTTGAAATGAATGGTAACGATGGACCTATGTTAAGACACAGTAAGGAGACCATGAGACAGACTTATGGCTTCCACACAGGTTATCCAGTAAGGTAAATTTCCTATTTCCCTCCAGTTTTGTGTTTTTCATCTACAAAGTAGAGATAATAACAGACATTTGTTGTGTTAGAGTGATGCAAGTCACAATTCTTTAGAATTCACAATTCTTTAAAAGCCTCTGGCAATAAGGACCTCAGCAGCAAAGATTGAAGAGCAGAGGCAGCATTGGTCAGTAGTACTGGTGTGATGCTGGGCCTGTGAATCATGCTGGGAAGGAAATCTTCATCCCTGAAAGCAGCAGGATTCTCCTGGCAAGAGATGTTTAGGTGACAGAAATTTGTTCTGACTGAATTAGCTGACATGCAGCTAAAAAAGAAAAGAACAGAAAATGTATTAAGTACTTAGTCTTAGAATCTTAAAATAATCTTTGTCATACAAAGCAGTTATCTCCTTTCACACTAACTCTTTTGATCTAAGTATGATAAAAACATGATGTGTTAAATTTCAAACAGAACAGCCAGATAAATCAATGGCAGCCGTTGTGAAAAGCAGGCAGTATGACTGAGTTTTGTTACAAACCTGCAACCACAGAACCTGATGAATTTTGTCTAAAAAGGGAACACAAACCCAGCTTTCAATTCACTGATAAAAATGAACTTCCCCTCCAGCTGGCCAGCTGGAAAATATGAAGGAATGCTGAGACCTTCTCTACAGATGATCAATACTTGATTCCACTTGATAAATATGCCCAGACACTGGAAATAATTGCCTAAGCACTACAGTGCTGTTACATGTTTGAAAAATTAGCTATAGGAAATGTAAACCAGTGGAAGAACAAACAAGGAGTACATTGTCATCAAAAGCAGTATGTTCATGCAGATAAAGTGAAGGCTGTGGGGGCTGGGCTGTATTTATATGTGCAAAAAGTCTGGAGACATGACTATTTAAATATTATATACTTACTATCTACATGTTTACTTTTCTGATATCATAGCAACTTAGTAATCTAATTATCCAAAATTAAAAAGTTAGATGCATTCTGTATGCGTTTAGCACTCAAAAGCTAGCAGAACAAAATAATTTCTCCCATTTCACTCTATCACTGGGATTCTGCATCAGTTGATGCTAAGAAAGCCCATATGTATTTTCTGCCTCCAACTCCCCAGTGGAAGCATGTAGCAGCAGGGTAAACAACTAATCAATACAGCAGCTGAGCACTCTATGGTGTGATTTGGGCCAGAGATTGTGTTGTACTCTCTCACAGTCCTGACCCAGGGAGACCCTTTTGGCACAGCTCTTAATGGTTCCTCAAACCCTTCCTGACTGATGAGGCTATTAGTAAAAATTAGCAAAGGGGCTGGAGGAAGAGCATGAGTCTTGTGGAACTCCATCCTGGGTTTTTGCTGAGTTCCCAGAGACCAGTGTGCTGATGGGACAGGCAAAGCACTGGCATGACCCCCGTGAGTTCAGTATCATGGAGTGAGGCCTGGGGCCATGGGCTCCTTTCTGGGGCCATGGGCTCCTTTCTGGGGCCATGGGTTCCTTTTCAGGGTGGGGACATGGACACAGGGAAGCTGGACCTACCACTCAACTGCACTAGACCAACTGGCCTCTGCTGACTTTTGTATTTGCTGCCTCTCAGTCCCTTGATACTCAATCAACAGAGCTCACACACAGATCTCATAGATGATATATAGAGGCACATTTTGAGATGGGGAGCTGACCTACAGAGATACCTTGTATTTGAATTTGTCATACACCTTCAGCCACTTTATCTGCTTCTCAAACCTGATCATCTAGCTTTTACTTCAACAGCCCCCAAATAGGAACAACTCCATATAGCTAATATTTCCTCCTTTTTTTATTTCAGACACAGAGTTTCTCATAAAATGATAGCTGTGTGAGCTATTAGAAAGGTAAGAATCAGTGCTACAACAGTGACAAATTTTCTTTGCCTAGGAATGTCAGAGCTTTAATGTCCCATATATACTACATTGTATATGGCTAGAAATAGAAACCTTTATGCCAATTGAAAGGAAAAATTCCCAGTCTCCCAATTCTAGAAGACTTCAAAATATCTGACCCTTAAAGTATGAATTATTTTCTAGCATATAAAACCCATTTTTGAAATGTTACAGCTAATTCTTGGCTCAAAATATCTGTACTAGTAATCATAAAAGCCCTTGGCTCTTGAGGTTGGAAGATATGAAAAATATACCTTCTAGACTACCAAGATTTCTCCTAAACTTTGCAAGTAGGTTGTTTTAATTTTGTTTTCTGGTTGATTGGCTGTTTCTCTTTAACAAGCTCATGGACTGGGTTAATTCTCACAACTATCAGGAACATCCTGATTTTTATCTGCAGCACATAAATAAGAGGACATTTTGTTCCTTTCCTAGAAGGCACAAAATAGATCCTCTAAACTTCCCAAATTCTTATTTTCTACACGGCAGAACAGACAGCAGCCCATAATGCTCTAAACTCCAATTTAAATTGTTGCATTTTGAATATGATTTGGGGCAGGCTTGTAAGGAAGAAGGAATAAAGGTAAGGGAATTTTGCCTCTCCATCAGCACCAACACATATGTCTCTTGCCTAGACAGATCATGGTGGATTTGGATTCATACAAAACTGGGCAAATGTGATCTATAGATCTGCATATCTCAATGCTTCCCAGAATTCATTAGTAAGCATTTGCAGTAGGTAGCAGCTGGGACAAGTGGAAAATATTTCACAATTAGCTGATGAGGCATTGCTTGGGCATTTTCCCAATGACGTGACATTTCAACTTGGCAAGGTTTCACTACCGACCTCCTTATCAGTGTGCAGCCATGTCTTGTTCTTATCACCTTGCTCCACTTCAGGAATGTTGTTCCAGGATCTTTGAAACATGATAAGATTCCTTCCCCCACAGAACACCTTTATTGCTCTGCCCTCCTTGTGCCTGGCAGCAAAAATTAGGTCACTGTGTTCTATACATTGAAGGCAAACTAATGTGGCATTAAACAAAAATTCATACACAGATGAAGAAAAATGGGAGAAAATATTGTGCACGCTGACAGAATATTATGCTGTGATTTTTCTGGAACAGAAACATCAAGCCAGTTTACCTTGTGGTGTCACACCACAGCAGACATCAGATCATCCTGTCTGCCTCCGCTACTTAATCAAGCATGAGTCTGAGAGAACACTCGAGTGGTGAAGGCACAGACACGACTGTGTGGGGATCACAGGAGCACATCAGCCCAACAGTGTGTGGGCAGGGGTACACCCTGATACCTTTTTTGGGAAGCAAACCCTTGACTGCCTCCGCTGCAGATCCATCACCTTGCCTTGGTGACAAGCATCTATCCCACTTCATTCCTCACTTCTGGAGGCAGTCTTCTGTGACAGAGGGAAGCTGTTTGCACTGGCACTCCTGCTGCACATTGCTACACTCTACATGTCTTGCCAGATATTTGTGATATGCCAAATGACAGGTGCATGTCTTAATAAGTTCTACCGGGGGCAGGAATTAGTAGAAGAGGGAGCACACAGCAGTGAAAGCATCTGGTAGGAAGAAAAAAGATTGTCTTGTACTCTGTCAAGTGTAATTAGAGTTGCCAGTTGTCATTGCTGCTAGCACTTAAATAAGTTTCTCTGATGAAAAACTATCTGACAAATCTCAAAACCATGTAAACTTATGAACAACACAGTACCAAAATGGTCCTATTATTAAACAGTCATGTTGGAGTTCAATACTGTCTGAGCAGCTTCTTTTGGATATGCCATGGGTGAAGGGTGAGAGGCTTAATGTCAAAGTTACCCACTTGAAGATTTTATACAGGATTTCTGATTTAGCAGAGTGATATAAAATATACTAAAAACATAATACAAATGTAAATTACATTTACCAGAATACAGCAACAGTTCAATCACAGTTTGAATGTGATTTCCCATTAGCATTCTCTTTAATATGCTCACTCCCACAATGGGGGAAATTCCCAGCCCCCAAGAAGGAATGTGTAGATTGAAACCAAGGCAATTGCTCTCTTTGAAATGCTTTTGCTAGTTGTCTAGTTTAAATTCTGTGTGAGCCCTCTTCTATGGCTGAGCTCAACTGGTCAGTCTCAAGAGACCAGCCTTACTAAAGAAAAGGTAAAAATTTCAGCAAGTTGTAAAACTGTTACATTAAAAATGCTCTCAAAATAATTTGCTTTCAACAGTAAGCTTTGGGGGAGGTTAGTGATAAGTGTTCTGCAGTCTAATTAAGAAAGATAAGCATTTGTTATTTTAATTGTGTCTGACAACATATTTAATTTCCTCCTCCTGGAGTGCAGCACAGAGGGGCACTTGCAATCCGCACCCCAGCACACTCTGAGGGCCTCATGCTGGGAGAGGAGCAGTGCACACCCTCCAGCTGCTGCAAACGGCATCTCAGCTCGTGTTTTAGATTCTAATCCTTCCTGCCACACTTTTAAGTAATTATAAATATTTGTTACTTTGTTATTATATTAGTGTGTCATTATATAATTGCTTTGTTCCTGTCACCTGAAAGTATTTAGAAATTTTTAAAAAATGATGATGCATTTTTGTGTTTTCTTGGCTAATTTAAATTGTGGTTCACACACAAAACAGCCCACAGCTGGACACCTGTATGACCAGCGCAGTCTATGTCCAGTTAGGAGTTGGACTTTATTTTGGGAACTATCCCATACAGTCAGTGGGAGATGGAAAGCATAAATAGAAACCTCTGAGCACAGGTTTTAAGGAAGGGGTACGAATGAAAAAAGACGCTTTTAAAGTGATGGAGGTGGAGAAAATATGTATTATGCCAGACATGAACTGTAGTCAAGTAATAAACTCCCATAAAAATCAGAAACAGAAAAATCACAGAAAACAGCAGCCCTCCACCCCTCTCAAGACACTTCAGGGAGTAATACTGACTGCTGGTTTGTGAGGTCAAAACATCCACACGAAACGTTTTTTCAAGAACAGAAACAAAGTCATGAAAATTGATGAGATAAAATGACAATATACCCAAAACCAAGGAGTAAAGTCCTGACCCTTTTACCTTAATATGGTGCAGTCCCCTCAAGACATGGTAGAATGTTAAGGAAATAGAATTATTTGCCCAATTTATACAAACTCACAGAATCAATGAAAGCTCATGATAATTGTAATATTTTTGAGAGCATATATTTCTGCTGTGTTCCTCCAAAGGGCAGATGTGTCCCCAGGCTAGGTAAAAGCCAGGTGGATGCTGGCACCTTCCTATGGTACAGCTGGGGCTGGCAGCACCATTGTCCAGGCTCCTGCTCTCTGAGCCATGGACAAACTTTCACAGCCATTTTGTCAAGTATATTGGCAGTGAAGAAATATCACAAGCAATCTACTCTGTACGTGAATTACTTTTTAAGTAATATAAGCGAATTAATAAAATAATAAAGGTTGTCTCTTCTGGAATAAAAGACAAAGAGAAAAATGGCCTAAATGTATTGAGAGCATTATTAATTATCTACAAGCCCAGTGACTGAGTTTCATTTGCCCTAGTTAGGGCTTTCAAAGAGTGAACTTCCCCCTCTGGGTATGAACTTACACTGAGTAATGATGCAATTGCCCCAGACAGCAGATCTAATTCCCCTGGATTGCTAATAGCACCCCAGATGTCCAGACACTATTTCGAGCCACTCAGCCCCATTTAGGTTCATTTGCTGGCTCACACCCTCATGCCCGAGAGGTGACTGCAAGATGTGCCATCCATCACCAGCCCTCTCATCCCCTGCCTTTCCCAGAGGGATGCACACTCCTGCTCCCTGGTGCTGCCAGGGCCCAGCAGGCACTGAAGGCACACAGCTCGGAGGGGACAGGGGCTGGCCACACACCTGAGAGCCTTGTCACAGCTATCCATCTCTTGGAAAGCCTGATCAAGGGATGGGGCTGCCTGGCAAGCTGCCTTCCCCAGCCACAAGTGCTGCTCCAGCACAAGTCTCTGAAGAGGTGAGCAGCCCCTAGTGCACAACCCAGCCTGGGTTACTGGGATCCTGTCCATTATCCATGCTATCATTTCCATGTCTTCAGGCTTCCCATATTTTTTGATGAGGACATGAGCACACTGTGAACTTTAACTCTCCTGGAATAGGTAGAGTTATAAGGGAATAACTCTCCCTTTAACTCTCTTGGGGACAAGACAAGGAGAGAAATATGGAGGATATTTGGTGATTATGAAGGAAATAAAGAGTTTCCCATACTCAGCTTCCCACTCCTCACACATACTCACCACAGAAGAGCCCAGAGAGGCAGAAATCCTCCTTGGAAGCATCCTGAGATGCATCAGAGTCACACAGGAGCTTCATACCCCAACCCACATGCATGACTCACAAGCCTTCCCCCACTACCCTATATCAGGAAATGTTCTGCCATTACAAACCACACTGGGCCATTTTCCCCATTTGGCAGAAATTCCCATGCATTCACCTTCCAAGACACACGAACAAGCCAGCCACACAGATAGGGGATCCCTCCAGGACAGAAGCTGTGGGAGATGGCTGGCTTGTCTTGCCTGCATGCATCCCCAGAAAGCAGTGAGAGCCATGCCAGAGAGTTTGGAGGAGGTGAGGAGCCAAGGACAGAGAGGGTTTATGTGGAAGGGACTGACGGAGGAGAAGCAGTCACAGTTGTCACTCAGACTGAATCAGTGACAGTGGGCTGTGACTGACTGCCCCAGGACAGGAGTCATGAGCAGAAATTTGGGGGATGTGTGTGCTACCACCAGTCACTGCAGCTGGCCAGTGCTGTCATAGTGCCCAAAGGTGGAAACAGCACCATGGCACCATGGGCTGGCTCACCAATCCTGTCACCCTCCAGCCCCAGGTTAATGGGATGGGAAGGAACTCAAGGTCTAATTTTGGCCTCATAACTAGAGGGTATGCTAACAAATTAGTTTCTTGATGTACTTGCAGGGCACGTTCACAAATTCCCTTGGAGACCACACACTAACCAGCACTAGTCATCAGCCTGGGCATGCATAGAAAAGAGCCAGAGGCCAGAATAGTTCCAGTAGGTTTCACAGACCTCTCAGGAGAGGTGGTGACAGCAGTTCTGCTGGCAGCCTGTCTAAAGGCCATTGCAAAGACACTGCATAATGCACATGCTTTGCTTGACCTAAGATTTTTGATGCAGACCTTGTCCATGAGACCTGAAAACTAGATTGTAGATGAAAGTCATAGGATTTAACAACCTAAGAGCCTCCTGCAATGCCCAAGTGTGCTCCTGTAGGTCCTCTGAGCAGGAACTAGTGGTAAACGCACCAGGCCAAGTATGGTAGCTTGCATTCAGGACCTGCCTTCTGTCTCTGGCTGCGTGTGCCTCCAGGTACAATCTCTCCTGCTCCCCAGCCCAGGTCACCACCCTTTCCTGGCCAGCCCCACCAGGCCCTGCCCCGCAGCCATAGTGCTTTCCCCAGTGCAGTCGGTCCCTGGCAGCACAGTCAACCAGCTTATTTACGCCAATCTAATTTATTTTATTTGCCAAAAATATTTGCTGTCATTTTTATCTCAAATACTTTCCAGCCCAGGTGACATAAATAAACTGAGACAATGATGACTGAGATTTTAGCTGAGTACAAGACTCAAACAAAGCAGCTGCTCTGGAAGGAGCTGTGAACCCCAGTGCTGTTGCTCTCATCTGGGTCTGAGAGGGCTCTGTGACACTGGGAGGCTCATGCTGGAGTGTGATACCATTAAAAGATGAGAGGACCCCACAACAAACAGATTTTTAGCAGAACACAAGCCATGAATGTTGACTCTAGCTGGTGACCATGTGTTTTGTCTTAAACCTGTAAGAACTGAAGAATGACCCAGATTACTACAAGTATCATTATTTTTGTTTTGTTATTGTTTACCATTCTTGTTTCAGGAGTTGTTGCTTTTTTGTTTCCCCCAGATGCTGGCATGAGTAGATGGCAATGGCATGGTCTTATGCATTTAATACCATTTTCTGGATTCTAGCACAAAGAATATATTAATTATTCAATAGGGCAAGAATTGAGTGTAAAAATGCTTCTGGTAATTCCAAACTATAGATTGATCTGCATTTGCTCTTATGAGTTGCATTTTTAAGACTTTCCCTCAGTGAATTATTCTTCAATATGATCCTGATTCATGCCAGTAATCAGCTATCTGCACAGGGGTGCACTCTGCCATTGACAAGGCATCCAGCCTTCAGCTCTGTGGTCCTGTTCTCCTTGCTCCAACATCAGGGACTAGACTAATTCAAAAACATATATATATATATATATATATATATATATGTTTATATGTATATATATATATATATATATATGTATATATATATATATATATGTATATGTATAATACCTATAATACCTAGGCAGTGGCCGTGGCCATACACAACTCGGTCACCAAAGTTACTGACCTCCTTGCTCTGGACAGGGCAGCACTGCAGCTCATGCTCCATGCCAGCTGCTGGGAGGGGAGCTGGTGCCATCACTCTCTGCTCAGAAGATGCAGGGACACTCCAAGACATGTCAGAGTCCTGCCAGCATTGTTATAGGTGGAGACTACCCAAGTGCTTCCCATGCACTGGTAGAAATTTGGCAGAGAGGGAGATGAGAGAAGTCTCTGAGACATGCAAGCTGCTGGCAGTCAGTGGTGCCTTGCCCCTGTACACAGCAGAAGCTCTCCAGTTCCTCCTGAGTTTGTCATTTCCCCATGTGCTGCTTTCCTGTCATGTCTGTGAATGCCCTAAGCACTTGTCAGCCATGCCTGAAGTACCATGTTCACTTCTGTCCCAATAATTCAAGAAAGACATGGAAAGAGGGTCCCAAGGAAGACTATGAAGAAGAGCAAAGAACTGGAGAACCTGCCCTTTGGGGAATGACTGAAGGAGTTATGTTTCTAATCCCCAGGGAAGAGAAGGCTCAGTGTGGACCTCATTAAATATTCCAGTACTAAAAGGGTGGATACCAAGAGGATGGATGTCCTCCTCTCTTTACAAGGCAGCTTGTGGAGTAGACCAGAGCTAACAGGTACAAGCTGCACCAGGAGAGCTTTTATCTCAACATAAGAAAGAATTTTTTTACAGCGAGAACTCTCATTCACTGGGAGAAAATCCCCAAAGATGTCGTCAAGTCCCTGCTGTCAGAGGTTTTCAAGATGCAGTTGGTTAGGCTGCCAGGTCATGTCATCTAGGCTCATTCTCCCACAAAAGGGGGACCAGATGGTCTTTTGGGTCCCTGCAAACCTGGGTAGTTCTATGACTCTGTGGTTATTGCCCTGTATGAAAACAGTTTTTCCAGTCAGAGTTCTGCGATCTTAATGATGGCATCATAAGCCTGTACATCCATCTGCTGTTCCAGCTCTGAGTATAACCATGTCCCAGTTATGTATGCACTTCCTCACAAATGGCAAATGGTAGGGGAGCACTGGCCACGTGATAAGCAGCTATCTTCCTCTGAGACTGTGGGTCTGGTAAGGGCCATGGAGAATCTAGCTTAGGAGTCCTTAAGAGCAGGCATTTTTCAAACCCATGAAACCACAGACTTTTATACTTCAGGCACTTGATACAGCTGAAAGTAATTGCTCCAGTGCTGAAAAACAAAATTGTTCTCAAGGGATGATAGTGTTCTTTAGTTAAAATCACAGGAAAATAAATAACTTACTTTTCTAAGAGAAAGCCAAAAATGTCATTTAGAGCACAGCAATCATTCTTAAAAGGCAGCACTTGTCTGACACGACTACAGAAACAGCACTCTTCTCAGGAAGGAGCTTCTGTGGTTATTATAGTAATTCGTGCAGGTCCAGCTGCCTTGCCAGCAGCATGTGGAGCAGCTTTAATCACCGTTTTAAACTAATGTGGCAGATATTTATGATAAAAACAGTGGTGTCAGCTGTGTCAGATGCTATAAAAAAACCCTCAAAACAATCAGCTGTCAGATTGATTAAAAACCCCCACATTTTCCTCTGAAAGTGCTGAAGTAATTGAAGAAAAAAAAATTATAAAGAGAAAAATTAGTTTAATCAAACTATTTCAATGATAAATTGCAGCTGGAAAAGCCTCCTGGGGTTACAAAGAATGTGTTTATATTGTCAGGTGTGTCAAAAGGAAGATTAGACAGAGATATTTTACTGACAGGGGAGAAGAAGAGAAAATTGTTTCTCCCAGTTCTCTGCTGTTGGAGCACCCCAGAAGTGCCATATCCCACCCAGCACGGCCAAGTGATGTCCCCTGACTGCTGTCTGCCCTCCTCAGACTTGCACCAACGAGAACACTTGATTCCACAGAAATAGTCAGAAGCAGTAAGAAGCCTCCCAATGACTTCCTCTTCTGGGCCTGCTCCTAAAACAACAGCTTGGGGTGCAGTTATGGGTCATGGTGTGGCACTGCCTGTCCTGCTGCGGGGCCGCACAACAGGGCCAGCCTGTGGCTGTGCTTGGCTGTGGTGTCGTGGCAGCCCTCCTCCATGACCAGCCTTGGTCACAGCAGGCTAGCACCATGCCTCTGTGCTGGGGCTGGCAGGAACAGCAAGTTTCTGAGGGGCACAGCTCCAGAGAATGCACCTCTGTGGGGAAATTCATCCTGCTGCTCTGTGCTTGCTGTGCAAAATGATAAGGCTAATGTTGATCAGGTGAAGGCGGGCTGAACTCGGTTTATGTGGTATATGCAGTCATAATCCATGCTAAAGAGTAAGAACATTAGAAGGGACCCGTATGAAAATGATCAGACAGCTCCGTGTATTAATCTTAAATTTGAGGAAAAAACCCTAAACTCATCTCCTTGGTTGTTTCTGTACTTTTAATGGGAAAATTAATATGGGGAAACAAAAAAACGAAACAAGCTGATCACTCAGTGCCATGTGTTAAATGTTATCATTCAAGAGTGTTGTACACAGAAGACAGCAAATATTGTAGATATGTCAGGGATGATTCAATGTTACTGAAATAACTTGAGAACATAAGCTCTCCTTACTGCTGTCAGAATAGCTAGACGTGTTTGATTTAGTTCATCCTGCTGTGCTGTGTTGCTCTGCTTTTTCTGCTAACTCCTCAATTCAACCTTACAATTGGGAATTCAGATAACACAGCCCTTCACTTCTGATCTTAGTTGAATACCAATGCCATAATTTTATGCTTCCTTGCCTTCTCTACTCCCTGACCTTTCATGTTTCTTGAGGGACATCTCATTTCCTCTAGCTTTCAAACACCTTAACACTTATTTCTTTATATTGGTGATACAATTAAGTACACATCCTTAATTGAGTTACAAGCAAATACATAGAATAATAACAGGGTGTTTATCTTTGTCAACCCTAGACAGGTAATTAAAAAGTCTCCTTCACACTCTTCTAGGCAAACAGAACCCTTTAAACTGATATGCCGCCTTTACATAATGTCAATAGACTGTCTTCTCCTCTCCTCTGTTTAGATGGCCTTGTGTATTCAATAGAAAATGCAAATTTGCCTTACTCAAAACTCAGCTGGAAATAAACTTAACACTCCTATTAGTCTAGTTCCTCTGGTTCAGAGTACACTGAATTAGAATAAAAAGTTACTTCATTGCTAGAGCTGACAGAGCACAATTTCAGAGGTCATACCTTGGGTGCAAAGTCTGTTCAGATTTTCAGTGCAATACTTCCCACTATGTGCTTGGATTTAACATATATACCAGCGAGGCAGAGCAGCAGATTTTCATCTGTGGTAAACTGATGTGGCTCTATTAAAGGTCAAAGGAGATGATTTCCATCAGCTGAGGACATCGCTGACCTGCCATTCATGTCTTGTCCCTTTGCCCTTCAGAAGAGGAGGAAGCCCTCTGGCATTCAGCAAGGTACTGACGGCCAAAGGTTCTGCTGAGGAACAGCTGAATTTCAAAACATTTCTGTAAGGCTGTTGAAGAGGAATGGTCACATGCCAAAGGCTCCAAAGCACAGTCAGTTTGGATTTTGTAATCAACATGCCACTGGCTGAGACTTGGGCTCAGCCAGTAACCTGACCTGGGATACATCAACTTGCAGAGGTCTGGCTTCAGCTTGTAGTTTGCCCTGCTCTGTATTATTCCTCCACTGCTCCCTCCAGGGATTGGTACTTCTGCTACCTTTTCAGTTAATTTGTGTTCTGTTTTATCATTTTCCACTACAAGCCCCAGAGATCTCAATACTTCTGAATTAAAAGGTCCCCACAGGAACCAGACTACACAGCCTTTTCTGGCCAAAGGAACAGCCATTTTCCAGCTTATGGCTTCTGATGAAAGCCAGTTACAAGCATTGGGATGGATGCACTCCAATCCAGTGTGGTGTGGATTATAGATCCCACTGTAAACCAGCCAGCTCATAGTAAGAAATGCAAGGAACATTTGCCCTGAAATCACTGCATCCTATTTTCTGCAAAATTGCTCCTACACATATATCATTGCTCTGCTATAGAGGAGAAAATATGTAGAGCATAAATATTGACATTCATATTGTTCATACTTGTACATGTTAAAGAAATAATTATTTTTTTAAGGCTTTCAGTAAAGATGGTTGTTGGAAAGTTAAGAGAGGAAACAAACACCTCAGCAGTGCCTCACAGTAATTCTGTTTCCTTGGAGATATGTTTTAATGTAGAAATAAATAAGAAAAGCTCACGGTTCACAGCAATGTGCTTCTTTTACCTAATGTTTTAGACAGAAAAGAAGTATGAACACGACAGTGCCTTACCCCAGTGGTGACGTTATGTAGCCTCATATCAGTGGTACTTGGTTTTTAAAAGCTCCCTTGGGGAACATGCACTTATTTGCAATTGAACTATACATAACAAATAATAATTTTCTATTGCTATTGTTACTCATTTATTATACATCAGTATTTCCCCTTGATAAAAGGAGTTTTGGAGAATTTTCAAATGCTCAGACAGAAAAACACTCACAAAGCCACAAACCCAAAGCTGATCAGTATGGCTTGGCTATATCATAAGATAAAAAGCTCTCAAGTGCCCAAAGACACGTCCAGATGTCAAACATCTTTTCTCAGAGATGTACAAGTAAGCGAGTCCCTCGTTTCAGATATATGTCTGCATCACAAAATCAAACAGAAAAGTTCTAGAAAAGAAACAAGACAGAGAAGAGCTTGATGGCCTGTGTGCTGGAGCAGCAGGCAGCCAGGCTGAGGGAGTGCAAAGGTGGAGAAAAGGAGATCAAAGGAACAGAGAGCAGAATTATCAGGCCAGTAATACAGGTACCATACTTGAACTCCAGAAAGGGCAGTGAAACAAAGTAATGGGAATAGTGAAAAGTCAGGACAGTAACAAGGAAGTGGAAAAGCAGGGGGAGACCAGGAGTGCTCAGAAATACTGCCATGGCCATAAAAGGAGCAATCAGGGCTGAGTCCAAGAGGCAGGAACTGGCAAGGAAAGAAAAACCACACCAGATCCAGTCAGGTTTGTTCTCACCTCCCATGCACCACGTGGTGCTGACTGAAAATGACAACATCTGGTCTGTCCTTGCAGGCACTCTGCCTAACAGATGTGGCAGCTGATTTTCTCTATTTATGACATTTGTCCACACTTGCTTAGGGCAGAGCAAAGTGAGAACTAGAACTACCTGAGACCTGGTGGAAACAAATATTTAAGCCATCTTTGATAGTGTACCCAAGACACTTGCAACACAGGCAAATTCAGCTGAGTTGAGAAAGCTGGTATATGAACAAGGGTCCCAGATGCTAAAATTTATGATTGTACTTTGCCCCTGCTTGATGTGTTTCTGTCTCTTTTTAAGGAAGATATTCAAATTGTTCAGTTCTTTGAGACAAAAAGCAACTACATAGCATCTATCATTGTTTGATCACATTGAATCCTGTAAAGCAAATTAAAAGTAGAAATCACTGGTGTGAAGTGACATGCAATTTGAACTGAAATAACGTTACTGCAAATCTCATCTGTAAGGATCCATAGGAAACGGAGTTGCCAGACTACCTTAAAAATGACTGCTGTATTTGGAAATGTGGGGTTATCTTCAAGAGAACTATTTTCAGTAGAGGGAGCTGCAGGATAAGGTCAGACTTAAAACTCTGAATAGTAGTCACTGCAGCAAGGTAGATTTAAAAGTATTTATAATAACATGCAGAATTATTAAACAGTAACAGAAGGTTTTTTATCATAAAATTATTTAACGTTTAGAACTCTCCACTGCATCTTAGGGTGGGAAAAAACAAGTGACGTATATAACTGCATGTAATGGCATCATTCGATGTTTTACTGAAAAACACCCTTCTGTTTTCCTGGATTATAGGCACTGATTTGTAAAACAAAGACTCCAAAAGCAAAACAAAGCTATATTTCTTCCCTTATTGAAAGATAGTGGCCATATTTCTGATATGGTAACAGCAGACTGCACGTCCAGAGATTCAATCAGTGCACATGGGAGAGCCGTAGGCTGAGTTCTCTGTGCTGTCTCCATCCGCTCATATTCGTATGCAAAAAAAATCTGCTTCTGCCCAAAGGCAAAACTCGAGTGTGTGCAATTTTCTGTGGATGTGTCATTTTCAAGGGTTATCCTTTAGACTCAGCACGCACTGAGCCTTTTTCCCCTGACACGTCTCCACCAAGGCAGGCCAGGCAGTGACATCTGAGCTCTGTGCTGTTCACAGATGTTTAGCATTGCTCAGGCTGGCGAGCCTTCTCTGTGCTGACACCACTGTGTTGGCAGTGTCAGCCAAGATGGATAAACAAGATCTTGACAGGTTCTTGAACAGAGAAAAATGAGGTTACAGCAAAATATTTGATGTTATTTACAAGTCTCAGACTACATCCAAAAATGCAGGCATGTCTTCCAGTGGACCGGCATGAAGAGGCCTCAAAAATAAATACACTTTGTCACAATTATTTCATCATGTCAAATTGCTCCCGAATATTCACAGTCAAAAATATGCTGCACCACAGGAGTGGCAGCAGTAGGGCTGCTCTTCAGTCACTCAGTTCACTGTACCAGTCCTCTCCATGCATATCTGTGTCACCTGGCATTGACACAAACACAAATGACAAGGCTATGCTCTTCCACCTGAATTCTTATGCACCCCATAGGCCCTGCTGCCTTGTATAAAAGTTCATGATGCAACAGCCTTTCAGTGTCAGTATTCTTCCTGCTCATTGGGAGGTTTTAACAGGCTGGTATTCACAGAATCACAGAATATGCTGGGTTGGAAGGGACTCACAAGGATCATCAAATCCAACTCCCAGCCCTGCACAGCACCATCCCTGCAAGTCACCCGATGTGCCTGGAAGCATTGTCTGAACACTTCTCGAACTCTGCCAGGCTGGTGCTGTGACCACTGCCCTGGGGAGCCTGTTCAAGTGCCCAAATACCCTGGAAGAAGAACCTCTTTCTAATATTCAACCTAAACCTACCCCAACACAACATCAGGCCACTCCCTCAGGTCCTGTCACTGGTCACCACAGAGAAGGGATCAGTGCTTGCCTCTCCTCTGACCCTCATGAGGAAGCTGTAACTGCAGTGAGGTGTCCCCTCAGTCTCCTCCAGGCTGAACAGACCAAGTGACCTCAGCCACTCCTCATACGGCTTCTCCTCAAGGCCTAGTTGGCTGTAAGAGAAAGGCAAATTGGCAAACAGGAGATTGGAGAGAGCTTTGGGTAGGTAGAAAACCCACCATGCTGTGCCCCAGAGCATCTCAGAAGCCATGCTGCCCAAGCCATTATTTAAACATTGGGGCATCAGTAATTGCTGGAGGTCACCTCTCATGAGATTAGGTTTACAATGTTTTAGTAATCTAGGACTTGCATCAGGACCTTTCAGCCTTTCTAGTACAACACACCCACCTACAAATGCTTTATTTGTAGATCAGGACCTGACTTGCCAGTGCACTGGCTTCCAGCCCTCACTGCTTTCAGTGAGCTGGCTGTGCTCAGCCCCTGTTGCACTCAGCTCTGTAGCTCTGCAGAGCACAGTCACCAGTCCATTACAGACATTGTAGTGTCTCTTGCTCTGCAGTGCACAGTCACCAGTCCATTACAGACATTGTAATGTCTCTGTAGCTCTGCAGTGCACAGTCACCAGTCCATTACAGACATTGCAGTGTCTCTGTAGCTCTGCAGTGCAGAATCACCAGTCCATTACAGACATTGTAGTGTCTCTGTAGCTCTGCAGTGCAGAATCACCAGTCCATTACAGACATTGTAGTGTCTCTGTAGCTCTGCAGAGCACAGTCACCAGTCCATTACAGACATTGTAGTGTCTCTTGCTCTGCAGTGCACAGTCACCAGTCCATTACACATTGTAGTGTCTCTGTAGCTCTGCAGTGCAGAATCACCAGTCCATTACAGACATTGTAATGTCTCTGTAGCTCTGCAGAGCACAGTCACCAGTCCATTACAGACATTGTAATGTCTCTGTAGCTCTGCAGAGCACAGTCACCAGTCCATTACAGACATTGTAGTGTCTCTGTAGCTCTGCAGAGCACAGTCACCAGTCCATTACAGACATTGTAATGTCTCTGTAGCTCTGCAGAGCACAGTCACCAGTCCATTACAGACATTGTAGTGTCTCTGTAGCTCTGCAGAGCACAGTCACCAGTCCATTACAGACATTGTAGTGTCTCTGTAGCTCTGCAGAGCACAGTCACCAGTCCATTACAGACATTGTAGTGTCTCTGTAGCTCTGCAGAGCACAGTCACCAGTCCATTACAGACATTGTAGTGTCTCTGTAGCTCTGCAGAGCACAGTCACCAGTCCATTACAGACATTGTAGTGTCTCTGTAGCTCTGCAGTGCACAGTCACCAGTCCATTAACACCATCTCTGCCTTCTGCTCTGTTTTCTAGGAGCTGTTCTGTCTGCTCCCTGCTGGTTGTTGCTCCCAGTGTCACATCTGCATTCTAGAGGCAGAGCATGGCTTGTGTCAGAGCCACCAACACCACAGACATCCTAGCATGAGTTCCTTTGCTACCAGTGCTCCACATTGGTGCTCCTGAGGGCCCCAGGTCACCCCTGCTCGCCTACAGCAGCTTCCCACCCATGGAGATACCCACCTCTTCCTCCTGCACACATTTCAATGTGTGTGAAAGACAACTACTGCATAGTCATTAACAATATGCACTCTTCTGCTAAAATGTCAGAGGCCCCAACTCAAAGATAATACCCACCTCATTTCCTGATGGATGCCAGCTGATTACACCTTCACATGGCCCACAGCCTGTTGGTATTGTCTAAGGCATCAGCTGATGTCAGAAAAAAGGGCACAGCAGGGGTCATTATGGCCCAATGTGAGTTGCCCAATTTTTCTGAATACAGCAGAGATGCATTCCTACCTGAGTGGCTTCATGAAAAACACTGAAACCGCAGTAACTGTCGTTCTTTCCACTGACACCTTGCATTAACAGCATAGGAAAGCATTTTCCACTCCACAGGAAGCTCTGGCTGTCACTACTGCAGGATGTATGCAGTGTCCTAGAACTGAAGAGAATTCAAATACAGCTATTTGTGCCTTTAAATGGCAATAACATTCACTCCTTTTACCACTGCCCATGCCAAGTGGAGAACAGAATTCTGGTATCTCAGCAGCTTTGTTGGAAGGTAGAAACCAGAACTCCTGGTAGAAACCAATGCAAGCAGCCATAGCCTCCCACTCCCCTTGCATGTGCATTGTGCTATTTCAGTAAGGGCAGTGTGAATCAACAACTCTTTCTTGGCCTCCTTTCCCCTCTATTTTAGCTCCAGTGAAAACATTGAACAGAGTCACTTTTCCTAATAAATTCCCGCTGTGCTTTCTCATAGCAGTGTTACAGGACAGATTTATCCCAAACCAGTAACATTTCCTCCAACAAATGAAGGCAGGGCAGACAGCAATGGCCTTCAGTCCCAAACCTGAGCAACTGACACAGGTACAGTGCAATGCTTTATTCACTGTGTGGGTGAGTTTGGACTGCCAAGTCTGCACAGCCAGTGATCTTTGGATATTCCGGCTCACTGCATCCCTCTTCTGCACTGGTCCATGCATTAGTGCCTGGTGTTCCCACCACAGAAGCTTCAGGATGGACTCCCTGAGCACAGGAAGTAACAACCTTGTGCTTCTTCCCCACCTCACCTTCCTCCACTGAGTCTGTAAACTCTTTGATGCAGAAAAAATACAAAGTCTGTTGGCTCAAAGCTTTGCCTGCATACAGAGGAGAACAAATAGTATTATCTGCTGTTCTGGTGAAAGCCTATGTTCACTCTTTCCCAACCCTACTACCAATGTGTTGAGGATTTTCTGAAAGTCTTTACTAGAAAATTACAACCACAGCAACACCCAGGTGTTCAGGTTTTGCCTGTTTTCCGTAGAAAATTCAAGCACTGTGAGACACAATGGAAATGGGAGGCTCCAACCATCAGAGAGCTACTGATTGGGATGTCCTTTGGTCTAGGGGCAGGGCAGCATCTACCAGCAGAGTAATCCTCAGAGCAGTTGTTTATCTGATAGGCATTGCTGAGGGGAAATGTCTACCTTAAATGCATCCACCAGAGCTTTAAACAGCGTTCTGTGAAAACGTGTATCTAGGTACTAAGCAGAATCTGATTTGATTGAAGACTTTATGCAGCTACTCATCCTAGAGCAACCCTCAGTACCAGCTCTCTTGTACAGAGCCCCTTTTTGGTAAACAAAAATCAGCTTCAAGTGGTTTTTCTTATAAATAAGTACTTGAATATTGTAGGGTTTTTCCTTCTCTGTCTGAATAGTAAGTAATACTGTCTAGGCAAAGAGCAGGAGACTGGGAGGCAACAGAATAGCCCAGGGAGTGAATTCCCCAAAGACAACAAGCTGCTCTCTGTGCCCACGTGTAAATACAGCAAGGGAGATTCAGCTGAGTGTTTCTAACTTGAGTTTCTGAATCAAAGTCTTTAAGAAATCTGTTTTGATTGCTAATCTGCTTTGCTGAATATCCATCACTGAAAGCTCAGAAGAACAGATTACACAAACACATTCTAGGAACTGCACAGGTATTTCTGTAGGGAGGCATTTTCTGTCAGGACTTCCCTTGATGATTTACAAGACCTATGGGACAGATCCTTAGCTGGAGTGGGTTGCTATCCCACCACCTTGACCTCAGCAGCATTGAAACACTAACCTAGCATTTCTTCTTGTTGTCCAATCTCCCCTTTCCTAAAATACAGCTGCTAAATATTAATATAAAAACCAGTATTTGGGAGATTAAATTGAACAGTTATTTCAGAATGTTTCACATTGCTACAGGAAACGATGAAGGTGCTTTTAGAGTTCTCCTTTAGCAGCTCTTCTAGCTGTGCTGCTATTATGGTAAAGTTTGTGAGTGGAAATACAGAGGGTGACACAGCATTTTTTTAGAAATATGTCTTCATAACAGTGATGAAGCTTTTATTCTCTCTACCAGTTGTAAATAGTCAAACTTCTAGCAATCTACTCAAACCTTTAGTGCTGGCTTTACTGTGCAGTTACAGTACCCGTACCCAGGCAAAGCCTTCCAATATAAAAAAAGAAAAAAAATCTGTATTTTTTTTTTATTTTTTCTTTTATTTTTCTACTATTTAATATTTATTTTGCAGTTGTTCTCTTTCATCCTTTCCAGAATTCAGTCGTCATGGATTTTTAAATTTGCACCACTTCTGTTATTTGTTCAGTGGTTTTCCTTTATGAATAATTATTTTTCCACTTATATTTTTCCTGTCCTATACTATTGAAATATTGAAAAAAATATTAAAAACCTGTAAATTTCATTTGTTGCTGAAGGATTTCTATAAAATAAGCCAGAAAATTGCTTAGGTAAAATTGCTACCAACAAGAGCAAATCATCTTTTCAAACATGCAAGAGTCACAAAGGAGCTAACATTTTTTGAAGACAACCTCATTGGCAGTTTTGGTAGGTACATATTAGGAATCATTTCTCAACAGCAGAAAATTGACTAAAAAAATTAGTTAATCCTCTCATTGCAGAGTATTTGAAAGGCATGACTGAAGAAGGAATGCACCACCCCTTCTAATTAATTGGACTAGTCATTTATTAATTAAGAACATGCATAAGCCTTTGAGAGATGTAGATCATGTACATGAAAGTGGGTAAGAGAAGTTTGGGAAGACTGTTCCTTCATCAGGGACAGAACTCATTTACTGCAACTTAAACACCAGTTAGAAGCTATTAAATTACTTCACTCTCCTGTTGAAAAGTTGAAATAAGAAAAATGTCACTAATGAGAATAAAAATGATGAACTCCTATTACTCACCTACTTCACAGAGATTAAGGCAGGAGTTCTAGGGAATGAATTCTGTGTTCAGTTCTGGGCCCCTCATCAGAAGAGGTGCTGGATTGTGTCCAGAGGATGGCAACAGAGCTGGGGGACATGTCTGGAGTGTGAGTCTGGTGAGGGCTGCTGAGGGAGCTGGGGGTGTTTATTCTGGAGAAAGGGAGGCTCAAGGGGAACCTTATTACACTCTGCAACTACCTGAAAAGAGCTAGTAGCCAGGTGGTCAGTCTCCTTTTCTGTGTAAAAGCAATAGAACAAGAGGAAACAGAGGAAATGGCCTCAAGTTGAGGCCAATAAGAGCTTTAGACTCAAGTTGATCTTTAAAGTCCCTTCCAATCCAAGTTCCTATGAAGTTGTGTCAGAGGAGGTTTAGACTCAGTATTAGGAAAAACTTTTTCATGGAAATGATTATCAAGCCTTGGAAAAGGCTGTCCAGGGAAGTGGCTGAGACAGCATCCCTGGAGGTAGTTAAAAACATGTAGATGTGGCCCCTAGGGACATGGTTTAGTGGTGGTCTTGGCAGTGCTGGTTTAAGGATTGGGCTTTACGATATTAAAGGTCTTTTCCAACCTAAATGGTTCTAAGATCCTATTATTCTAATACTGGAATTGCAAGACACATTTCTTGCAAGAGAAATTTCTGATTCTAGATCGTCCTCCTCAGGACAGGGTAAAGAATGATTGGATAGCTTAGGGGTCAAGCTAAGGACAGAGAAGCCCCTCAGCAATTATAGTCAAGGGCAAAACAAAGTCATCTTGGGGAAAATTAATATTAATTTATTGCCAATTAATACCAGAGTAAGACAGAAATAAACCCAAACCTAAATGCAACACTTCCTCTCCTCCCTCTCTGCTTCATTCCTATCCTCAACTTTACATCTGACTCTTCTACTTCATCCCCTCTGCCTTGAGCAGTGCAGGGAGATGGAGAAGTGGGGCTTCTAGTGATTTCAACACTTTCTTTTCTCCGTTCTGAGGAGGAAAGCATCCCCCACGAGCCACAGTTCCTGTGAAAAATACCCACTCATGTATGTGCTCTTCCCCATGGCTGCAGCCCCTGCCAGGAAACTTGCTCCATGGGCTCTCCATGAGATGCAGCTTTCCTGGAGCACATCCACCTGCTCCAGGTGTGAGGTCCTCCACAGGCTGCAGGGCAATCTCATCTGGTGCCTGGAGCACCTCCTCCCCTTCTTCACTGACCTTAAGTGTCTGCAGGATGTTTATTTTCCATTTCTTTCACAGCTGTTGAGCAGCACTTTTTACCCTTTCTCATTTATCTCAGAAGTTCTTAGCAATGCCATCCCATGAGCTCAGCTTTGGCCAGTGGCAGGTCCATCTTGGAGCTGGCTGGGGAAATGACTGTCTGACATGGGGACATCCTCTGCTGCCTTCATCCAGAAGTCACCCCTGCAGCTACCAAAGCCTTGCCACACAAAAACAATTCACTTCAAATGCAGAAGTGTCTGCAGTGCTGAAAAGCATGTTTTCCTTCTGTGCCCACTGTTTATCTACAATGAACATGCTTTACTTCTTAGAACACAGCATCTGTAGCAATTATTGCAACAAAACTCTAGATCCCCCCTGTATTTACCACACTATTTAGAGTATAATGCATATTTACGCTTCTTAGAGCAGCGGTTTCTTTTGCTTCCACAGTAATGACAACTCTAAATACCTGCATTATAGTAAGTTTCATATTCAGTTTACCCTTGTAGAGTTGCCTAGTATTAGCCTAAGTCCAGCTTCACTAGTTGCTTTCCTCCACTCTCAGTGTTTGTTCACGCTCACACTTGCCACAAAGCTGTCGTCAACCCAACTGGAAGGTTATGAATTGCTTCACTCTGTTTGATCTTCACTTTGTTTGATCTGCTCACAGTGGTTACATTAAGCATACTACTGCCAGATTTCTGTCAAAGTGAGATTTTTTTTCAAATTAATTTGTGAAAAGAAGAACACCAATGTGCTGTTGTACAATGCAGTTTTATTTCTTTAATGAAATGCCCTAGCGTCATAAAACAGAACATATTTTCTAATCTTGAAGCCAGCAAGATTGGGAAAAAAGAAAAATCAAAGCTGGTTTTCCTATACATAACTTCCATACTAAGATTACATTCAGAGAAAAAAAATCCCTAGAATTAAAACATAAGAAGACATTGTTTACACAGCTCTCCTAAAAATAAACTGGACATGTCATACAACTCACATATGGTGCTTTGCTACTTTAATATGCTACAAATAGAATTATTAAAATGCAACTATGCAGCTTTTCTATTACCTATGACCTTTAAATTTTATTATGTTGCAATACCTTTATTATTTACTTCACGCTTCCTTACCATAGTATACAATGACCTCTTGTCCTTTTCTGGTGGCTTTTTCTCAAAGGAGACCTTCACAGTGGCTCTCAGTGGAAACACCAGGCACTCAGTTGCAGATACTCAAATATTCAAAGCATTTCAATATACATTCACTACAAGATTAAGTCTCCATTTTTCAAGTAGGGGGTCTCATGACTTGCTAGAAAACTAATGGAAAGAGCTGGTTAGTATTTATTCCAGTTCTCATTGATGAGAATGTGTTCTAGATAGCTGCAATGCCTCCAACTCCCTCACTGTTGGTAAGCTGAGTGTGCACCATTACCTCCTACACAAGAATTACTGTAACTTCAAAGTCTGGCTACTCTCACAATACTCATGGATTAACCACAACAACCATAGACAATTTTTAACAAATGACACTTTCAAAAAATGTTCACATATGTAGAACTGCATAATTTAATTTTCAATGGGATGTTAGTTCAAAAGTACTATTTCACTTATTAAACATGGCTTTAAAAATACAGTATATGTAACACCTGTGTTAGGAGTGTCAGAAAAACACTGGATGAATCAACATTTCAACTCATTGCATTAATAAGGAAAGAAAAGAGCAGTAGTTTTGGAAAAGCGTTCAAGTATTTTCCTGAAATACTATATAACAAAATAAAGATCCTAAACTTTGTATGATTGTACTTGAGGCAAATATAATTTGCAAGTGCTTTTTTTCATATAGAGCAATATGAATAATACTTTGTAGCAAAGATATAGAACACAATTTTGACAATACACAAAACTGGAATGTAAATAACTTCAATAGAAAAAAAATTACCTGCCATTTATAATAATATTCAAGTGCTTCAGTAATGAAATGACCAATCACCATGGCTTACATTGACCAAATATATGAGAGATGTGAAACTAACACAAGCTGGATGACAGAAGTACCAACAAATATACATGAATACAGAATCATCAGCTGTTTGGACACAAAAAAACCTCAGATGAAGTCAGTTTTAAAGAGAACTTTAAACTTAAAGAAACACTTTAAAAAAAGATAAATTAGAACAGGGGCTAACTTCTGTCCTCAAACAGGAATAAGCCTGTACAAGAAGAGCAAAATTTAGCCCCAACCCTGGACAAAAAACATGTACGTGCCACAATACATAAAACTATATACAACTTAAATAATCACTCCATAGCTCTATATGACAGTCTCATGTTTTTTGTTATAAAAACAAATCAGCACAGTGAATTCATGATTTGTCAGATGCCAGTTTCTTCCCTTGGCTTCACAAAGCAAATTATTTTGTTTCACATTTAGTTAAATTATTTTAAGGATTTTCAATCATCAAATCATATTTCTAAACTTAACACTTCAACATCTTATTTTGCAAAGACATTTTAAGACATGGAGTAGAATGTCCAGAGAATTGTGAAGAGGGAAGCTTTTAATATGTTGTTATCAGATATTACTAAAACCTAAAACTTGCTGGTGTTTGAGAACTTATTTATATTTTCCTTTCCTGTGCCTTTCTGATATTACACAAGTACTCCTGCAATTTGCTTGCAAGACTTTTCAGTTGCACTGGGTGGTATTTGGTATCATCCAAACAGTCATAAAACCTTTTATAATCCCAAAAAGCATGATGCAAGGAAACCTTCAAAGACAGAATATATAGGATGAGGTGTGACCTGTATATAGTTGTGCTTTTATTTTTCAAATATCTGTACACTACTATTGTTATTACTTAAAGCCAGGAATGTGTGTTTAAATTGCATTGATAAGTTGCAAGGTATTGTCAGAATTACAAAATGAAATACTTTAATTTAAAAAAAAAGAAAGCGAATGACAACACCATTGTCCAGCATTTAAGCCACACAGAATTACATAACCCTCCCAGCAGAAAACATCTTCTCAGACACTGAAAATGTCTTATCTTGGTGCCAGTGGGAAGTTCAATGTTTCATAACATTTAGATATTATTGCAACACAACTACTAAGTTAGCTCTCTAGAAAAGCAAAGAGAATTTATCAGTCATCATGAATACACAGACATAGGCCAATCCCATGTTTTCTAACATAACAGATAACATTGCTCCAATATATATTTTAATGATTACAATTTTTTTTTTAAAATGACACAATACAGTAAAATGTCTAAAATTATAGTGAAGCCATAAAAAAAAATCTAGAAGTTTAAAATACTTGTCAATTTGACTAAAATGCATATTTACTCAATTTCCTTGAGCTTTTATTTTTTCTTCTCCCCATTGGAGGAACAATGTCTATAGTAATTGTTCAATGCTACTCTGGCTGTGGGCAGCTTCATCTTTACAGTCTTCCTCAATTCCCCTCGCAAACAATTTCATTAACTGGCAGTGAACCCTGAAAAATATAGAAATTAGTAAGAAATAAATGGGTACCACATTTTTAATAATAGTAATTTAATTCTAATAATCCATTAATTTCAAACAGCTGGACAAAGCTTTTTACTCCTGACTACAGAAACCACACCCTCATTTTAGTTACAATCCTCCCCTGCTAAGAGGGCTGGGTATTTTCATGTGTCCTCTTTTATGCCCCTCGTCCATACAAGAAGATCTATGGGCACCTAGACGTGTCAATCTTGCACAATATACAGCATTTATAAAACTTCCCTTTGCACTGCAAGGGATTATATTTTAACACTTGTATGTAAATATTATGGGTTTGGATCCCTTTGTTCTGAAAGTAACAAACAAAATAAGGAACCAAAACTAATCCAAACAACAACAAACTAACCAAAAAACCCTTTCAAATTTCATGAACTTCTTTTCTAATTTGATTATTTGCACAACTGCAAAATTCCTTCTCCGTATGTGAAGACTGGAGGTAAGACTGTGCTGTGTGCAAAAAAACCACAAAGTATGGGACATAGTATTTCTGTCAGGCAAAGATGTTTACTTAAGCAAATAGGAAAAGCTATTGCTCAGAGTAATGAGGCATTCCACACATTTAAAAAGAATCCTTCCAACACCATCTTCACTTTCAGCACTTAAAACACATAATAACAGTTCCTAAGAAGTAAGTACGACTTCAAAGGTAGGGTCATCCATCTCACTCAGAGTGATCATTTACAACATACATGGCTGCAGTATTCTCTGGAAAGGATTCAAAAAGGTAACAAAAATATTTAGGTTTATTATCAGAAGACTCAAAATTTGCTATGCACAGGCATCTTTTTGGGATGTCTTCATAAGCATCTTTAAAATCAATGAGAAAGCTTAATGTGTTCTGCTATATAGACAGAAAAATCGAAGCTTACCTCACTTCAATTGCTGAACTATCCAGAGTTTCTCCATCACAATTCCAGGTGCTATTGACAATATTACAGCAGCAGGCTGGATGATCTCTGCAGAACTGGCCAAAACGTTTCTTTCCAATGTCCATGACATTGCTTTCGTTGTCTTCCGAAAGCTTTGATGTAAATTGAAAGCACTTAACCCGATAAACATCTACAAATGGAAAGTCAAACTACAAAAAAAAAAAAAAAAAAAAGGCAAATCAGGCAATTATAATTAAATACATGTATACATGTGATGTGTAAAGCCAATCAGCATGCAGCATTCTGTACTCTAGGAAAGTCTGTCCACTCCAATTTTCTAGAGAAGCTTACGTGAGGTATAAAGTGATACTTCCTTCTGAAAAACTGCACAAGTCAAAAAAAAATAAAGCCAAAATGAAACCTTACTTCTCAATGGTCACTGTATAGTGCCTGCACTATACAGTTATAGTGTATAGTTATACACTATAACTATATAGTGTATATAGTATATATCTATATAGTTATACACTATACCACTGTATAGTTAGAGCAAAATGGTGTAACAAAAGCTGCATGGAAGACCATCCCACCCTGAATTTGCCTCCTGACTGAGGCCCTGGACTGCAAGCTGATGGAGATAAGAGACTCAGGTCTGGGCTGGGGTAGGAGAATACATTCACAGGAGGATTAAGCCCAGCATCTTGGGGTGGAGACCACAGCCCTGGGGTGATCAGCTGCCAGGTTTACCAGACCCACACATCAAAGGGGGGAGGAGGAGAGGATCTGGGTGTATGGTGAAAAAGCCTCTAGTCAGAAGCAGTGAATGCCCACCCTCTGCTGTGAAGAGGAGCTCCAGGGGCCCTTCACGCATCCAAGGGACCTCCACATGAGGGACAGCAGAGGGGGTGTCATGGCCCATCAAAGGCTGCCCTCAAAAGAGTCCCCAGACCCTACACCAGAGCACTGCTCATGATGCAAAATGATGCAACAGATAAACAGTCATACAAGGGACAATGTCAAACCAGCCCCCTTCGGGAGACACACCTGGGTGTTCCCACCTGCCCTTCCCATTACATTCCAAAAAGATAAAAATAATTTTAACCAGTTAATTCAGCTAGAAAAAGCAGGTCACTTAGAAGACTGCTCTTAAAACTGAGGCTGCGGATTTACACTACAATATTGAACAAATGCTTTAAAACAGTCATCATCAATTGAAGGGACAATAAATGAGAGGATGCTCCCACAAGCCCTGAAAGCAACGTAACAGATATAGAGCTAGCTATTCAGCAAGCTGTATGGAATACATACAGGTCATTCAGCAAAGGCCATGGAGTATGTCTGTGTGTGTCTACAGGAAGGAGATGACAGGGAAGCAAATGTGAAATGTGACTGTACTGATGTACAGTCACCCTTTCCATTTTTTTTTTTTTTTCCTTCACATTTCCTTAAGTTATCAAGAAGGTTTCCCAAGAAGGGTTTTTATGGTGGACACTAACCTGAGATAAGGATATATGTACAACCTTGCATTTAATCTCCACTGTAAAACCAGCATAACACAGAGAGAAATGGGATAAAAGGAAACTTTTATTGATTTTATGCACTAGATATTAGTCCATTGTTCAGGTAATTTCCAGAAGATGTTAACAAAATCGGGTTGTGACAAATATTAAATATGTGTAGTCACAGTCATAGCTCTGTTCCAAGAGATATTACGATCCAAAGCATAGATGAATCTTCCTGCCTGACAGCTACAACACGTGAAAAAAATAATTTTCAAGCTGAATGCATAATGCTCATCCTGGTCACTAATATGTAGTAAAATACTGCTAAAAGCCTGCAGTCTACAATCAAATTGCAGTTCTGGTAACTTAATTCTAAAACACATTTTTATACAGTTCCCAAAAGTGATTTATTATTCTTCACCACATCTACCTCAGCTATTCATGCTGTGAGTAGTTTCTCATGCCGTGAGCAGTTTTTCTTGACAACTACATGAGGGCACAGTTGTGATAAAATAACTTTAAATATTGTTCAAACAGCAAATACATGGAAAATGTTACAAAACTGAATTCAGATGGCAAAAGTGGAATTTTGTTAAATTGCTATGGCCAAGGAGTTGACTTTGTAAAATGTTTTGAGCTGCTTTTTTTTCCCGTGATACACATGCTGAGATTTTATCAGGCAAAATGCATACATTAAAAAAAAACAAACCTGCTTTATAGAAATTATTTCTATCTTATAAGAATACCAATATTTACACCTTTGATGGACCCTGTCAAAAGGAATACACACCTGATCATCTTGGTTTGTGTGTCTGACAAGATACCGTAGAAAATCGAATCTGGAGCATTTCCGAACTAGAATGAGGTCTGCTGAACCATCTGCCAAATGAGCTGCTGGTGAAAGACCTTTTGGACTTCGTGGACAGGCACAGCTCATATTTACTGCATTGATGGCTAGAAATTTCCCTTTTATAACCTTCCATTCTTCTTCACCTTCTGAAACACATCAATAAAGACGTGGAGAGAGGTAATCATTTGATCTACTAACAAGAACACTAAAAAACAATCAATGGCAACTTAAAAGTCTTCCCTGGCCATATTCATGTACTGTCAATAAATATCTAAAATAAACTACATTTAAAAATAATATTTTAAAGTATCTGTTTTTCATACACTAACAGAGAAAGTTGCTTTCTCCCTTCAGACTGTGACTATCTCCCATGACTGCTTGCCTGCTCTGGCATATGCATGTCAAATTCAGGATCAGTGCTATCCGGGAAAACCTGCAAAGCCACAGGAAAGGAAAAGACAGACAAGTTACAACTCTTGTGGTGTGAAAGTTCAGAGGGATTACTTTTTAAAATTCTATTTTTGCTCTTCAACTTGTCAATCTTAAATAAGCAATGATGCAAGGACTGTAGTTTAGTATCTGGTTTCTGAAGCAATATTCCTCTTCTGCCTCAATGCAGCAACTTAATGTTTTTAAAAAGTCAAAGGGAAGGGATGACTCAGGGTGCGGCAAGGACCAGGAAGCTGCTTCCACTCTAACCCCAAATGCCCCAAGATTAGAACTGTTAACAGAGTTAAACATTCCTGTGTGCAAATCTTCAGAGATTTCTGGAAAAGAACACAAAGCCTCTTTTCAGTACCTTGAAACTCTCTTGGAGGTAACATGTAGACTGAACTTAAATGTGTGCTGGCATTAATACTACCAGGAAGCAGAGAAATTTTCTAGAACAAAGAAGCATTGGCAGGCAATGCAGAGTTGTTGCCAAAACTGGTTTTTCTTGAATATGGATAGAAATATATTAAAAATGCTTCTTTAATTTTTAGATTACACATATTTGTCTTCCCTATCACAATAAGAAAAAGCCAAAAAGCAGCCATAACACTGCTTTTCTCCTACCAGTATAAGTGGACTCATTTCAAATGAACAATTCCAGAGAAGTAATGAGTGCAACAGACTATGGACATACATGTTGTTCTAAGACTGGGAAGACTGAAGTGCCATTAGGGGTAAGATTAAGGAATGAACAAAAAATGCTTAAGTTTGTTTATGTAAACAAGGTAGAGATTTTGAGGAATGTTAACTGGTCATCTAACATGATTCAGTTCCCTGCATTTTGGTTAACTTACAGTGATTTTTCAAGGTGCTTTTCTGATGGGATTACAGATGATTTTTATGCTATATATTTCATGTCCTGAAATTCTGATATTCTTTACTGTCTCAGTTCTAGGAACTTCACATTTACTTTAGAGAATCATTATTACAATTGTCTAGTGTATTTTGAACCTGAAGTCTGTGATGCATTCATTTTGAATCAACATGTTCCAGGCTCTATACATCAGGAAAAATAAAAAGAAAAAAATTGTTTCCAAAGTATTTTGTACTTGTTCTTCACTCTTTGAACTTCTCTTGTTTTCTGGAATTCATTGAAACTTCTTAGTATCCACTCTCTAGTAACAGAACAAGAAAAACAGTTTTCCAGGAAAAACCATGTAAGCTTATAATGTGACAAAAGACTTAAGGAAAACAAAAAACTTGATTATACTTTTTCCATCTAGACTATCCCCTCTACCTCCTGAGAAACATATCAGAAATAGCAAGAAAAAACCACAGCTTTTAAATTCAACATTTTTGCTTAATTTGACACAGTTCTTTTTAATATTGCTTGCTTTACTGCTGATCTTTTTATGTTGCTTCCAAACATGACATTACCAAAAGAAGTAATTTAAATCAGATTCAAAACGTGCATCTTCAGAGAGATGAGACATTCCTAAATGTCAGACTACAGAATGACTGTTCAAGCTGCAGGCAAATGACAAGACCCTGCTCTGAGATGAAGGTAACTGAACAGAACATGAACTACTGGAACTAGAAACAACAGGCATTTTCTGATACACAAACAACAAAATGCAAACATCTCCCTTTACTGATGAATTCTTTTGCTGTTTCTCTGAGAAGCATTAGTAATTTAGTCATCAGTGTGTCTAGATATGTATTAACATTTAAAGTATGCTTAAGGTAAAATGCTTCATCATCTTACTGTAACAGATGGTTTTCATCTGGTATAAATTTCAGCATATTACCCAAGAACACCTTCACTGTTCAAAGTAAGAACAAAGTCAGGGTACCAGTCACATTTTGAATGACCAACTGCTTTCATAACCATTTTGCAGTGTGTATCACTGTAACAGCACAAATTATTGGCTCAAAATATCCTACAGCAGGGCAGTCATAAGCAGGGAGTGCATAAGTGACACTCATCAGTGGCCTATTGTGTACACACACTGCAAGTTGCTGAAATCAGCACAAAGTACTAACAGTCAACATTTACTCAGCACAAGCACAGAGACTCCTGCACAATACAAAGAAATATGTTCAGCAACAACCAATCAAGCATCCTTCTAAACTTATCTGAATTACACACAAACCTGGTAGGCACAATGAAAGAGTCAGCCAAGACACCCTGCTGAGTGAAAAGCTTATCTGAAGTGGAGATTTAAAATCCTTTCTATAGTGAATCAAAAGTAGCTGATTGTATTATTTCCTTACCAGTAGTGCATGGATAAGAGACTAGACTGCAAAGAAAGCCAGCTACCAGAAGCAGAATGGAATAAAGTAAACAATATCCTACATAATCAGCTACTTAATGTCATCTGAAATGTTGGCTAAAACTGTCTTGATTGCTAACTAACCTGTAGTTTTCTAGTAGCTCCTTTGCTAGATGAAAGGGAACAAAAAGGCAGATTTAAAAACCAAACCAACCACCAAAAAATCAACCAACACACGAACATGAAAAAATGCACATAAACCAGCTGACAAAAGAAAAAAGGTTGGCAATTTATAACTACAATCATTTCTCAAAAAGACAATTTTTTTTCTTACCAAAAAACCTACTGTCATATTTGTATCATTATTTCTATGCATTATTTATACTCTAATAAAAATTCTTTAGCTGAATCTGGCCATAGATTAAAATAACCCAAGAAATAGTCTGATTTGACCATCTCTTGACTCTATCAAAGATCTGAAAGCAGCAGCTAGGATGAAAGCACTACACAAGTGTAATGGGAATTCAAGTTAAACAGAAATCTCTAAGCTAGCAGTGAATCTCCACAGTATGATAATCTTTTTGCTAACAAATGCCTAGAACCTGGCACAGTCACAGTGCAAAAAAACTGCAATTGTAAGACAGAATATTATTTTTCTTAAAGAAAAGAAGCTAAACACACTGAAATATACAATTAGTATAATTTTAACAGAATTTTCTGAGGTTTGGACAGAGAAGACACCTTACATGTTTTTCACATACTTAGAATCATAGTGTCATAGAATCATTTTGTTTGGAAAAGACTTTTAAAATCACAGTCCCAATGTCAAATTAACACCACTAAACCACATCTGCCCAAGTGCCACATCCATGTGTCTTCTGAACCCTTTCAGGACACCACTTCCATGGTCAGCCTTTTCCAATGCCTGACAACCCTTTCCATGAAGAGATTTTTCCTAATACCGAAACTAAACCTTCTCTGGCATAATTTGAGGTCATTTCCTCATAACCTGGAAGAAGAGAGAGAACCCCACAAGGCCACAACCTCCTTTCAGGCAGTTGTAGAGCATGATGAGGTCTCTTTGGAGTCTCCTTTTCACCAGGCTAAACACCCCCAGCTCCCTCAGCTGCTCCTCACAGGACTTGTGCTCCAGGCCCTTCATCAGCTCTGTTGCCCTTCTCTTGACATGTTCCAGCACCTCAATGTCATTCCTAAAGTGAGAGGTCTAAAACTGAACACAGGATTCAAGGTGTGGCCTCACTAGTGCTGAGTACAGCGGGGCGATGACACTTACAGGTGTTTTCTGTAAGCTGAAAGAAACAATGGATTATCAAGTAACTCAATGTTTAAAAACCAAAATACATGCACACTTGAACAGCTATCTTCTGAAAAAGAATAATTTGTGTAATACTATCACATTTTCTTTTCTTTTGATAAATTACCTTCATGTTTCAATCCATGTCCCTTGTTCTGTTCTGCCAGCTGTTTTGCACTTTGCTTGCAAATGTAACATCTGAAAACAAAAATACCATTCAGTTCCTGAAAGACCTCCACTATTATTAATTTCAAATTTTTATTTTACCCAGACATTACAAGATTTTCCCCCACCACAAGATGCACCACAGCACTGACAATCCTCATGTGGCATGAATAATCATAGCCCTGCAGGCAGTGCAGTTATTTAAGTACAGTTCTAAAGACTACTGGACATCAGAGGTAACAGCAGCAGAGAGCCAAAAGATCTCACAGGCTGGAAGGGATCTCTGATGTGATCAAAGTTGATCTCATGATGTGATCTAAGTGAGTTCCACAGGAGAGCTCAAAGTTGGTCTTACAGGACCAGGATGATCAGTGTCTCATTCAGTCAAGTTTTGAGGATCTGTGAGGGCCAAGTCCACAGACCTCTGGGCACCTTGTTCCAACATTTGACTGCTCTAACAGTGAAAAACACTGACATACTGCAGACAGTTCATCTCACAAGTGCTGAGTGCAGGGGAACAATCACTCCTGTTGACTTCCCTCCTGCTTAGAAAACTCAATATAAGGAAGGCTTGCTTTGCTGCAAGGACATACTGCTAACTCAGGTACAGCTGCTGCTCACCAGGATCCTGAAGATATTTTTGAAAGAGCTGCCTTCCATCGAGTCAGTGCCCAGTCTACACACTTGCATGGGACAATTCCACTCCACGTGCAGGACATCTACATCTTCTGAACTTCAGGAGATTCCTATCAGCCATTTCTTCAGCTCACAAAGATCTTTCTGAATATCAGCCCTGACTTTCAAGATAAACCACACCTCCCAATCTGGTATCATCCATAAAACTGCTGAGAACAAACTTCCTGAGACTGTCTCAGTCATTAATTAGGACACTGCACAGTATTAGGCCCAATATTCCCAAGGGACACCACTAGTAATTGCTGCCAGGCAGACTTGGCATTCACAACTTTTCTAGTAGTCCAGCCAGTTTCTCACCCACCCACTTACCTAGTCCACACCTCATCAACTTAGTTTTAGGAATACTACAGCAAACAGGACCAAAGGTCTTGCTAAAGTCAAGGTATGTAACAACCACTGTTTCCCCTCCCAGGAAACAGGAGGAGCCTGGGGACCTGTATGGTCTGGGTTGGACTACATCAGTGAAAAATGGGGCAAAGGAATAACTTTGCAGCCTTTTTGATTATCTTACCACTATGCTCCCCAAGCCACTAAGCAGCAAGTTCCTTCAGCCCACAGATCCTTCAGCATTTTGTTATGACCAGTATATTTAAATAATCCCTTCATAAGAAGCAACATCCTTCACATCCCTCACTGAATTCAACTCTGCCTGAGCTTTGGCTTTCTCAAATTCATTCCTGCATGTTTAAGCAATGTCTCTGGTGTTCTTCCAAAGTAACTCATTCCACTTTCACCTCATCTTTACTACTCAGTTCGTTGCTCATCCAAACTGCTTTTCTGTCCTGGTTATTCAAGTTTCTGAGTATCTGAATGGATTATTCTTGAACTTTGAGGAGGTACCAACTAACTCTCTTATGCCTCTTTGCACTCCAGGACAGGCTCCCACGGAATCTTCCCAAGATACCCAAATAAACGAAACTAAAGTCCAAGGTTGCAATTCTACATTTTGTCTCATTTACTTCTCACAGAAATTAAAACTCTATAATCTCACAGTCACCACTGCCAAAACTGCCCTCAACCATCACATCCACACTTTTGATCTTCTGTACGAAGACTGGCAGAGCAGTTGTTCTAGCCAGCCTGTCAATCACCTCCATGATCAATCTCATTACCACACTCCAGGATTCTCCTAAATTTCTTGTGCCTGGCCCTACTGCCCTTCCAGCAGTTATCAGGAAGGATAATTGATAAGAAAGGCCTGTGAGGCACCAGGCATTCCTTACTCCATTCCTGAGACCCGGATGACAGCTCTCTCCCTCTGGAGCCTCCCCTGCATGAGGGCACCTGATGGGTTGGGACAGCTGCTCCAGCTGATACTGGTCTGATCTCCAGTGTGTTACAGCACCAGCACAGCAGTCTTATTGTTTCTGGACAAAGTTTGTGGCTTCTCTGTCTCCTGCTGTGCTTGTTTGATGCTGTGACAAGTACTTTATGTCTGATAGTTAAATCCATATATAAAGAGGAATAATCAATACTAGTGCATAACTTCAAGCAGGTGAAAGCAAAGGAAGGAGCACTGGGAGATTAAGGCAGGCTCCCTGACTAAAGAAACAAGTGAAGCATATCACAGAGAATTCATACAGCATCATAGTAGTATACAAAGAAACAGGCTAAACAGGCTGACTCCTGAGAGGACTTGTCCTCAGGACAAGCCATGCCAGCTGTTACAGCACTAAAACAACCACTAAAATTTCTAGATGCAGTTAGGATGTGAACACCTGAGAATTTCTGAATTATTATTTCCATTTGTAGAAGCTACAAGGCATCCAGACTTTTGATTTCCTAGTAGGAACACAGCAGAGTATCCTCAGCATCTTGTAACTGAGTCCTGTGCTGTTGCATTTTGCTTCACTTAGAACTGAGGGAGGAGGAGAACCAGCTAACAAAATTTTATTAGATTTTTGTTTAATGATCTGATAAAATTAGGTGTTCTTTTTAATGAGTCAATAATTGTTTTTACAAGCTTATCTCTTTTAGAGTAAGTGCTTTGATATTAAAACCAGCAGTTCTGTAACCTCTATTTATGTACAGGCCTTTTTAAATAGTTCACACCAAATATCCAGAAATAAACTTAGCCTACCCCGTTCTGCAGCTCTCTTTATCTCGTGGAGATCCGTGTGTGTGTTTTGCTGGTTGATAAGCAATTGTTCCTTCATAATAGTGATGAGAAAGAAAAGTCTTGAAGCCTACATAAAAAAGGCATTATGCAGCATTAAGTCATTATAATCCACATGGCAAATATCTCTAGATACATTCCTTGATTTTTCATCTCTTTGCTTCTCTAAGGACTGCAAAACAATAGTAGCCCTCAAGCTGAGAAATCCTTTTCTTATGATATTTTAGACTGTAAGGAACAAGAAATACCACAGCACCACTCCAATGTTTTAACATTTGTCAGAAGTGCCATTATTTCACTTGACAACTTTAAAAACCAACTAAAAGATTTAATTATATATCACTGCTGAATCTTAAAATTTGCCTGCACTAAAACTCTCCTCATGCATCTTCTTTCCCTAACACAAGATAAATCAAACAAGGCAAAAGACACTTTCCACTAGCATGGGATTTATCCAAATATTAGGTAACAAGACTAAATCACTCATCTCTCTCTGTAAGGGCAAAATCAACAATTCATTCCATCAACTGAATGTTCAAGATGGAGGAATGCCTATCTCTCTTTAAGTGACTAAAAAGAAAGACAAAATGATTAGGACAGATAAGTTATTACTTTTAGGCCATTTTCAATAGGTGGCACATATTCAACACAAATTTATTGAGCCCACTCTCAATGTTAACTCCAAAGTTACAGAGCTTTATATAATGTAATCCAATATACTTGGTACGACAAGGAGTACCAAGTACAATCAGGCTCAGTCTGTTTCTGATGTTTACAAGCTTCGAAGAAGGTTGGTTCGTAGAGAGTAAACCAACTGCTTCAACATGCTTACATACTGACAAAATAATCTAGTAATTAAACAAATTACCTGAGTAGTCGTATCTCATTGGACCCATCCACCGCTTCTTCTCACTATCTTTCAATATGTCTCCATAAAAACCATAACCCAGCAATGACACGGAGTATTTCAAAAATGTGTTGTTGTGATGTACAGAAGAGACATCCAGAGGCTGACAGTCACCTATGAAGATTGGAAGTGCAAATGTCTGTCACGCCTTATTTTATTTGCAACTGCAATCATGATAGTAACTTCAACACTGCAAAGTCATTAAAAATAAAAAATACATATTGCATTTATGTCAATATATATGTCATAAATGCATATACTTCTTACACATAAAAAAAAGTAAAGATAATTTTTAATAGTTTAAAAGCATTAAATACTAAGTGGGAAGAAAGGGGTCAGTATGCTAAAAACATATAATGAAGAATTTACAGTCCTTCACCCTGTAGCAGTGGGAGGGGAGAGAGCTGAAGAACTATTTAGATTGGCAAAGGCTTTTGGGATCATCAAGTCCAAATGCTAACCCAGCCCTCTCAAGGCCACTCCTAAACCATGTCCCTAAGTGCCACATCTTGTCTTCTATGTACTGGCACCCTGTGTCAATGCTTGACAGGCCCTTTCCCTAAGCAGATCGATGCAGTATCTCCTGTACATCTCCTGGGTACCACTTAAACCTCTGTGTCATACTATCAGAGGATATTCAAGCTGGAAGAAGCCTTTGGAGGTTTCTCATCAAACCTTCCACTCAGACCAGGTTCAGCTATGAGGTCCCATCAGGTTACTCAGGGCTTATCCAGTCAAGTCCTGGAAATCCCTAAGAACAAAGAATACACCACTTCTCTGATGTCCTCCTCATGCAAACCTTGGAGTGATGGTGGGAGTTGTGGGGGTGGGTTTTTTTGCTTTGTTTGGTATTTGGGATTTTTCCTGTTTCACAGGGAGGCTGGACCAGATGATCCACTGCGGTCACTTCCAACCTGACCCATTCTGTGATTCTGGGACTTAACAACACAGCTAAAACACTATTAAAGCCACATTTTTCCAACCCTAGTCCAAAGGCTTTAACTCCACAGATGCTGAACAGAGTAAACCATAGGTTAGTAAGAGAAGCACATGTGTCAGTCTTTGCAACACCAGATCCTAAAACTGCAGCTGTTAGATACTCAGTAATGGTACCAGAAGGCATTGTAACTCTAACTTTGCAAGGGAATATTGAATTGCCCAGGACAATTGGACAACTAGCACAAAATAGCACCATTCAAGTGTACATGCATTTCTCAAAGCTTTCTCTAAGATAGACATACATATATATAGAGATATAGTGCAACAACTGATGCTTATTGCTATTTACTACTTTCAAAAGAATGACAGAATTCATGAAAACTTTAGCACAACATTTTTGAAATATTATGTTCCCTTGAAAACAATTAATTACTGTAGAGAAAGCAATTAGTTTTTAACCTCCTATATTTTAAATCAAAGACTTAAATGCCAGAAAAAAACTTTGTATTTCAACTCAGCCATTATGTTCAAATTTAGTTATTTCACAGACATAAAGAAAGAACTAAATGAAAATGGTATTTTAGGTTACTTCCATTGTTTTTGTAACAACACAGCAAACTGCAACCACCCACCTACAATAATATGAAGAGCTGAAGTTACTGGATCGGAAATGCCAACAGTTGAATAGCATATGCAATCTGTTGAGCCTGAAAAATAAAAAACTAGGCATCAATTTGTATCTTTGCAAAACAAGTATCATTGGCACAGTCCTCTGGATTAAAGCATTATGTCCCTTTGGTTTGCTCCTGTCTATTTTATGGTACAAAGTAAATACAGGAATATTGTATTATTATTTAAACTGTAACATCCCACCTCCCCATGAATATAAGTTATGCTGTCCATACAACGTACAAAAATGTCACAATATAAGCAATAAATATGTAGCAGTTACGAAGGGAAGTGATCTCACTTCAATTTAAATGGAAAATTTCACTATTACATTATAGCTTTTATATCAAATGAGGGAGGCATACATTGATTCTCCTCTGCTTAGGATTTCTTGCTCATTGAGATCTCATGAAAAGAAGAGAAATTGACTAGTCTGCTGTTTTTTGTGGTCTAAATTTCAGGATGTCATCTTATACCAGAAACTTCTGTTCTGTTCTATTATTTGAAAATTAGTAAAAATACTTGCTTTTAGGAATTAGTTTCTAGATAGGGTAACAAACTGGACAGAGATGTACCTTTACAGACTTGATGCAAAATACCTACAAGAAGAAAGCAGGGGAGCTTTAGGTTTCACCTATATGCTGTTTAGAAGTGGATAACTCTCCCTGTTTCCTATAAAAAACAAGAGCCTAACATAAGGATCTGGCTTCTGCTCTGCAGCAGGGACTTGGAACTCAGATCCAGACAGACAGAAGTGTATTTGTTGCAGCACCTAACTCCGAATTTATCTTACAGTTTCTCCCATCCCTTCCATGAAACTGAATTCCTTCAAAGTCAAAGGTAGACAACTGAAAAGATAAACTTTGTCCACATACATGTTCTCAGATTTCCTAACAATGCATTAGGTGGAAGAGCAGTTTAAATACAGTGTACTTGATTTCTGAGGCCTTATCAAATTGAAATAGAAACGAATAATGGAGGAATAAGCAACGATTATTTAAAAATCACTTTTAGTTCTTTTTCACTTTGGAAATAGTCAGGGCATTAGCAGTTAATAACAAGAGCAAAGAAAATCCTTTCCTTTTCAGAAGATTGACATCACTTCCCCTGCCTGTGAATGGCAGGACAGAAGCTTTTACCAAGTAAATCTCACGCAGAAATCTACCACAGTGAACAAGCAGCAGCTCCAGGAGCCAGTTGAAGAGAATTAAACAGAACTGCAGGACAAAAGAAACAGTGTGACTTAACAGACCTCTCACTCCAAGGCTGAGGTTCAAGACAGTGCCAGTGTACCATTACAGGCATATGCCATTGCAAGACAGAGGAATCCAGTTTCCCTCAGTATCACAACAGATGAGGTACACAGATGATGATCTCATGTCACTTACAAAGTTCTATAATAGAAAATATTAAGTGGACTTCTGAAGGTGAAGCTATACTTTACTGCCAAGTTTCATATGGTCTCCTATGCTCATGAACAGAAAATTCTGACTACCTTTGAAAAGAAAAACAAAAAAACAATCCCTGAGAGATCTGACTGAAACTTCTACTGCTGAATGTACAAGCCTAACACTTAATCCAGCATTTCTCATTTCTTCCACATCTGTGTGCATTCTGCTCCTACAATTACCTCAATTACATTTGTCTTGACACGAACAGAGCTTACAAGTGGTTTTGCAGAACAGATGGGAGGAGAAAAGGGGAATTCATGCAAGCTACTTTTCAGCACCCATCTCCTTATGATCTTCTATATTCAATTAAAAGCTGAGTCATCTGTTTGGCAATTACACAGAACTTATTTACATTTCTATTCATTAACTAGTAAGGAAGTGTTAAAATTAAAACTGAAGTCTGAAATTAAGTCTGAGATTCTAAAATGGGAGACATACCAACAGAAAAACACTGTTGTTTTTTTCCTCTTAGAGCTGGTAGTGTGGAGCAACAAAACCAGTGACCTATTTACATGGACGTAGTAACTACTATGGCATTCACACACATGAAAAGAGAATGTAACTTGCCATAACACTACACCATGCATGAACCCAACACTACTTGTTTAAAGGTCACAAAAATGTTCATGATGACTAAGGGTTTGAATTCTTTTGAATACTTAACCAAACAAGATTTGTAGATCTTTAGGTGGATCTTCACTAGATGTGGAATCTACAACTGCTGACACAGCACACTAAACAGATGGACACACAAACCCATCAAATCTGGGTTATTTCATCAGTACAAGTCTACTAAAAAAAGCAGGATTAGAATGTAAATATAGCTTGAATAATATCCCATGATTATTATCTTAGGATTGCCAGAGCACTCAGCTCTGGCAAGAAGCTTCCCACAGAGCATGACTCTTGACTAATGTTAAGTGGTGGGTATTGTACACTCTGGCTAAACCAACAGAAAAATTATATACATATTCTGTCAGATTTTCTTTGGGCATTTTTAAGGGCAACAGCCCGAGTGAAGGAACATAAAAGAGGTTTTTATGGGTTGCAGAGAACTACATGCAATGCAAAGAAAGTAGCTGGACTACTTGCTAACTGGGTCCTAATTCACTTTAAAAAAAAAGACAAACATATTCAGTATGGAAACTAATTATTGCATTGGTTTGTTAGTAGAGAAGAAAATCAGCATGCAAAGCAATGATTAAGTTTCAGATTAAGACACACAGAGCTGTACGTGTGCATGTTACACTGGGGAGAATATGCCAAAGCTTCTGCTCTGGTCACTCTACTAAGGACTGCTACTGCTACATGGAGAGATGAAGGGTCTGGGCTTCCACCCATGTACCTACTCAAAGATTTGTATATCTTCCTTTACACATACAGAAACCAAGAAGTCAGGAATAGCTGATGGCAGCTTCAGCTTGAGTCAAGGTACTCACACACAGGCCTCAGTGGAAGGCCTTGGGAAGCAAGGAATCTGCATGTGACAAGCAGATGCTACAGAAGATCAAGACGCTCTGCTGATCCAATTGACCAGATGCCCTCTGCTATAAATTCAGATGTCCATCTCACTTGCAGACACCAAATGTAAGCATGAGAATTTGATGTCAGTTTCAAACTGAAACCTACCTTAAGGATATTAATTCCTTTATCTAACATGCCACCAACCACCAGTGCTGCAGATTATTCTGCTTGTCCTCCAACTCCTAGTCTAGCACGACAATCATCTTGCATAGGGCCAGTACATTTCAACAATGGTGGCACCACACCACCATAACATAGGTAGATGCTGAATGTTTGAATTCACCCAGCTAAAGAAAGCTTTCATCCCAGATACTTTGATATTAAGAACTCACTGAAAACATCAAATATGTAGAAGGCACAACATTTTGTGTTTGATAAAGTAGGTATAATTATTTTGAATCTTTACCACACATCACTCATTTTCCTTGAAGTCTGTTTTTTATTAGGAGGTCTCATACAGCCACATGGTTGTTATACAGGCAAGTTCTTCTGTGTTCTTTTCCTCCACAAGTATGAAAAATGCAATCTTTTATAGAAATACATTTAATGATATAAAAAATAAGGAAATCCTTCCTTTTAATTAATCACTCACAAGGAAGAACAATCAAGATATTTATTGAAGTATGAATGAGGACAAACTCTGCGTAAGTTTTGTTAAAGCAATACTAAAGAAAGCAAAGTGAGGGACTGCATTACACAGAGTGAGCTACAGCTAAATCACCAGATTTCCCCTTTGCATGTGAACATTTCTAGATATTTGTGAGTAGACAAGTCATGCAGACAGGTACACTCAGACACCACTTCACAAGTTTAAATTGGTAATAGAACCACCTAGGTGGTTAAGCAAAAATCAGAAAATTTGCTGGTTGTATGGAAGAGTTCATGCCATTGATTGGTGGACCAACAACACAGTCAAAGTGCTAGACTTAATAATCTGGATCATGATTAGACTGACTTACAACTAAGGTTTCTTAAACCAAAACACACACATGGTGTGGGGTACAAATATTTATTCTTGTGCTTTTATTGATGGAAAACGAAACAAATTACAAACAACTGAAGTAGGAAACTAAGCAGTGACAGAAGCAAGTCAGCTAGATGTTGATCCTATGGAAAACCATGAATTTAATAAAGAGAAAGAAATCCTTTTAGAGCTCATGAGCATTGCTCTATGTGAGATAGTCTTGACAGAGGCAGATGCTCCCATGGCACCTACAGAATCCTCAGACAAATTAGTTTAAGAACAGTATTTGTAGTGAAAAAGTAGAATAGCTACTTCAGTGGGGGTCTCATATTTCTGCAGAGTTTTTTTGAATCCATAATCCATGCACTCATCATACAAATGAAATGTCAGGTAAGCTGCCCTAATGACAGACTAACCGCATGTTTTTGGATCAAGCAGCATTTAATATTTTGAAAAATTGTACAAAACTACTTTTCTGAGAAGTGCTTCTTAAATGAGAAGGAGCTGGCACGTTCAAAAGTAAGGAGAGAGGCTACTGTTACAGGAAGAGATGAAGGGTCTGGGCTTACACCCATGTACCTAGTCAAAGTTTTGTTTATCTTCCTTTACACATACAGAAACCAAGAAGTCAAGCTTCATCTGCAGAACAACAGACTGGCTTAAAGAGAAACAATCCAGAAAGACTTCGGTGTAGGATTTTTTGGATAGATAATTACTTCAGTGTAGATCAGTAACACAAGACAACACAAATGGTTTCATCTATTAATGGCAGATTTTAGAGATGAAATGAACATCACAGGAGTAAGTAATATTGACTGACTTGTCGCCATGGCAGGCCCACTATATTAAATGCAGTATTTAGCTCTAAGACTGTCATTTCAAGAAGTTTAATGGATTTAAAGTACTGAAGGAGGAGCATAAAACATGCACTTCAGATTTCAAAGTGGATATAGTGAACTTTGAAATGAGATGCTAACTGAATGACAAAGATCATGAAATATTACAAGCTTTGTAGCAAAGAAGGCAAAGAACAGATCACTTGGAGTAATTAAGCAAGAAAGATAGCTTTTATTACTATGCTTTAACACATTTTAAACATAATTTTTACACTCTAAATGACAGTGGTATGAGTCCAGTCACACTTCACAACTCGACTTGAATCTATTTTTTAAGTTTGTGAATGAATCCTCCATCTTTTTCCTGTATTACATTCATACATGAAGTCTGTACTGCCTTTGGCATTCTTAACTTCTACAGTGACACATCAACATTCTGATTATAATCATACTGCATCCTTCAATCCTAAACAGCACAGAGCTGACCACCAGAACCCAGCGATCTGGATACACTAGAAGCCTAAAATCACTATAGCTATTAACTTTGAGTCTATACTTTACTCAATATTCCCAAGGGCTTAGATTTTCCCCCACAGTGGGTTGCAGACTTGATTTTTGCAATGAATGTAGTACAACACAGTACAACACCACAGAGTGAAGTGGGTTTGTTTTTTCCTATCCGCTAAGATCATTAAAAATATTTAATCTAGGAAGTTCTTTTAAACAAAAAAAAGAACAGCAGTTGACAGCTTTGAGTTGCCTCCTATTCTATGCCAAGAACAGCATTCTATTCTGTGTAATAAGAATGGCAAATTACTTTGGCTAACTCCAGAGGGTGCAATTTTGATACTAAAACATGTGGATAAAACCTCAGTGTCTAAGCTGTATCAGGAATCATTCTCTGTGTTGAAGCTCTATGGAGACACATTACTAGTCTGAATGCAGTGAGACCACATGGCTGAAAGTGCTTTTAGGCTAGTAAGAAAAAACTAGCTTTTAAGGCCTAGAGGAAAAAAATAACTAAACAGAGGTTTTCAGAGATACACTACAGCTTCTAAATACTCTTAACAGCAAATCCATTTACAATGGCAAACAGTCAATTTCCACTGACAGATTTGAAGAATGGCTGCAACTAAGAGAGATTCAGAAGTTAAAACTGCCATTTAAGTAGAAGTCTTTTATCCAGGTCAACAAAACCACAAGTTATTTCATAGAAATGTTCCATAATGCATAAGAATAAATTATATTTTTCAACAATAAGGAAACTAAGGAAAGAGGTTGTTGGGAAATTGACACAAGAAATAAAGAGCCAAGCAGGGACTTAATGCAGAAAGTAAGAATCATGATATACAAATAGTATTCAACATTCAAAGAAAAGAGCCTGCACAATGGAATTCTGCTATGAAATAAAGCTTATCACTGAAACCCAGTCATTTAGATGATTGTTTTAGCATTAAATCCCTTTCATTTGTAATTTTGAACCTCTGTGCAATTAAATTGTCAGTCTCTGAGCAAAGATCATCAGCTGAATTTAGTTTTGTTTGAATACAGAAACTGTTTAATCATAACCACAAACCACAACCTGCCACGTTTCTCTTAACACAATGATATCAGGAACTAAGTGATAAAAAACACAAAAACACTGATCCACTGTCATCTTACCCCAGGCTCCTGTCATCACTGAGTAAACCATCTCTATGTATCAGAAGACACACAGAGCTTTAGGTCTTCATCTCTAAACTATGGGTGGTCTTTGTTTTCAATATCTATTAATGAGTTCCTAGGATATTTTAAAAAAGGTTGCTTATAAAGAAGTACAACACAATGGATGAAGTTTTATTAGATGCATGATTAGGATTTCATTATTACTTTTGACTTCTATTTCAGGACTAATGGTTTAGGAAAAAAAAAAAGGTCCTTCTAAGAATTTCAGTTATTTTTGGAACAGACTTCTTGCAGTAGTGATAGAGCCAGAGTATCTGTTGGGGTCAATACATGGCCAGAACTCCAATGCATCAAGCAAAGATGGACACAGAACAGCTTCACCATGGGCTGGAAAAATACAAACCAGAACAAAACCCCAAAGCTTGCTGCTTTGAGGGAGGGTTATACTGTTTCATACTCAATTTAAAGTCACTGTAATGACTAGATGTGTCAAGATTTGTTCAGTGACTTGACTACCTTTTTCAATAAATAAACATTTTCCCATATATACAGTAATGGATCATTTTAAATACCATACAGTAGGCAAGCAGATCAAGATATGTATTATTCTATTTCCAAACAATTAATAGAACTTTAAGGCCAGCTTCCTTACACATCTATAAAAATTTTTTGAGGGATTTGAATAATGACTTGGAGAAAATATTTGAACTATAGCACTGATTACAAGGCTATACCTCATGTCAGTTCTAGGAAGAGAACATACAGAATACATTCAAATAGCAAAAGGATACAGTGGACAAAACACAACAAACAAAACATTAAAATATGTAAGAGAAGTGACTTGATACATGCTAACAAAATTTAAATGTCAATAATCACACTTTTTGGGTGCAAAAGTAATGCACCCAATGAAAAAATGCATTAAGATAATGTTGAAAAAGATTAATCTTTCCTGAGGACAAAGAAATAGCTCTTAATACTGAGGTTCTGGTTTTTCAATTGTATCTTCTTATGGTCACATATCACCAGTAGGCAAAATCTTTTGAAACCAGTCATATAAGCAAAAAAACCTTTAGTTCAAGAAATTTGCCCAAGTAAGAAAAAGGATGAGAAGAACAATTTGAGTTCAATTCTTGTGAAGTTCATTATACACACTGACTTTAATACAAAGCTTTAACAAATAAAATCAGAATATACTTAAATAAAATAGGAGGGTGAAAAACCATAAGAGGATATTCACATTGTAACTTTTAGATACCAAACATTTATTATATTGCAAGCAGAAAAGGTTAAGCTTCTTGCAAGTAACAATTCAGAACATTTGGGTCTGGATACATTTTTTACAAAGATGAAAGGAATATAAAATTAGTCACCCATAGCTTGAGAGTACAAATGTTCTACTTCACTTGGTATAGTTTTACAACCTGAACTAAATTTTCTCAGAAGTCTTTATTTTAATCCTAACCAGAAGCTCACAATGTTTATTTCATGCCCAGTTCTTTAATTCAAAGCTCAAGCATCAGACAAGAAAAGTGAACAGCATAGAAAGGATACTGGACTGTCCCCCTATATTCCTACAGAGACCTCAAAATTACTGATTTTGTTAAAGATTTACAACAGTTAATTCAGTCCTGTAAGAGAAAGCAAATATGTTAATCTGCTTTTGAAGGCATCTTTGAGGACCAAAGGGGCAGGATGAGGACACCAGACTGAAAACAGTAAGACTGATCCAAAGAATGCCTTTATGGTCAATAATAATAACTAATCATATCAAGAAAGACCTCAGTTTGAAGAATGAGTTCTCTCAAATGACAGCAGTCAGGACTGCCTGAAAAAGTGGCTGAAATTGACAACTGCGAATGTGTAGCCCCTCTAACAAGGGGCAGAAACTGCAACTTAGTCTGGAAAACAAGAACTGTTCCTCAGTTGTGGATGCCCTGTACTTGCTGTGAGAACAAATGGAAGAAAAGTGAGTCCAGAGTCTTAGCATTTGTTTGGAGTTTGCCAGGCCAGCAGAAAGTTCTCATTATAATTCTAACCAAATTAGTGGATTTGGAACTGGGAAAATATTTATCAGGTAAGTTTATGTTTAGTAAATTCCACTCCTTAACGTGCTTAGAAGGGTACCACTGTCAACATCTTATCTCATATTAACACACACTAAGACACAAAAAAATTTATTAAATTCAAAAAGTTATTAAATTCTGAAGTTACCCATTAAAATTTTATTTCCTTTACAAAATATTCTTCCTTAAAAAAACTGCATGTGATCAAAAATGTTATATGGATACCAACAACTTTAGTTAGCTGTCTTGATAGAAAATCATTGCTTAGATGTTACACTTAGGCCTAAATTCATCAAGTTATGAATAAGGAAAAAATTTCAAGAATGAATGAATAAATGAAACTGAAAGTTAGCCCTTTCTTACCAGCAGGAATTATGCCAATCCTTATATTGCACTGGACTAACGATGCTTTGGGATTATTTTGGTCTATGCCAGAGTCCTTCTGCATTCTTCCAATGAGACCATGCATCACTTCACTGAACATGCCGTCCCCACCAACACAAACAACACTGCCAGGAAACACAAATTAGAATGCACACTAACAGTCAATAAACAACATGGCAAATGTTCTACTTAGGGCATGCACTGGGCACACCAAAAAGAGTTGTTCTATTATCTTCCTTCATTTGTACAGGATATAGTAGCCCACAGTCAACTAGGCAATTAAAGAAAAGCAGGCAAAAAAATTCAAGTTACAAAACTGCAAATGCACCTCGACATATCTGTAATATTAGGAAAAAATGCTGGAATGCAACCTGCAAAAATCTTTATCCTCTACTACTGTGTGCAGACAAACAAATATTAGTGGAAATTCACTATACAAATAACACACTGAACGCCACTGTACATACAGCTTTTGAAGTACACAAATGGAAATAGGGTACCGTTACTAAAATGGGAAAAGTTAACATTTGCCACTTCAGGCAGAAGTGTACTTTACACTATTTAATAGCCTGCATCTTCTTTTGAACATGCTCAGATCCCATCAAATTGACAGAAGTCATTTATATCTACGTAACCACTCATAACAAGACAGAGTTCTAAATGTTACCAGATGCAAAACTTTGTTTCACAAATTGAATTCAGGTCAGAGCTGGTACAGCAGCTGCACAGATCCTGAATATGTTAAAGCTCAGCAGAGAGTCCACAGCCAAGCAAATACTAGGAAGCAAAAAGACTCTTTTACAGCCATATACATTTTATGAACAACAATCAAATGCACTCAGCAAGCATAAACATTCTTTAACTAAAAAACTAATTCAAATACACTTTAAAGGAACACATGAGAAATCCAGAGTTACATATGCAGTTCCTAGCACACAAGTCTAGGAATGTGTACTCTTATCTATATAGCAGTAATTTCCAACTCATAAACTAATACTCTTTCACATCATCAGCAACAGATATTGCAGAATGAGCAAGACAAATTAAACTAATTTTTAAGTATAGATGATTTTAAATTTAGTTATTATTGCATTTTCACCAGATGGAAAGCTTAAAAAAAACAGTCATTTTTTTCCATGGACAGTGAGTACAGTCTTAAAAACATGAACTCTCCAACTCTAAGTTAGATCTCTTCCAATAGTTTAACTACACTATTCCTGAATTTTAGCCCCATCATTCTCTGCAGACTCAAAAAAAAACAGGCTAAAGAAACAAAAATTTCCATGTCAGTTCAAGGTCAGTGGTGTCTCAGTAGTAGTTTGCTCAAAGCTGCATCCAGCCTGGCCTTTAACACTTCCAGGGATGGGGAATCCATGACTTCTCTGGGCAGTCTGTTCCAGTGCCTCTTCACTCCCACAGCAAGGAGTTTCTTCCTTAAACCTAATCTAAGCCTTCCCTCATTCAGTTTAAAACTGTTCCCTCCTGTCCTATTCTTATATGCCCTTGTAAAATGTCCCTCTCCAGCTCCCTTTTACGTCCCCTTGAAGTACTGAAATGTGCTCTAAAATCTCTCTGGAGCATTCCCTTCTTCAGGCTGAACAAGCTCAGCTCTCCCAGCCTCTCTTCATAGGACAGGTGCTCCAGCCCTTTGATCATCTATAACAAACACTATATCCAGACTCAGAGGGGACAGTTATATGAATGTCTATACCTATCAAAGGTAAATTTGATAAAAACTTCACATATGCAATAACAGCACAACCAAATTCACAGCAAACATCAGGAGACCAATGTACAAGTCAGACAAATACTGCACATGTGAAGGCCCCTGGTGAAGAATGTCTGAAAGAAGCATCTTAGAGTGATTGTCACTTGTTGGCTCTCTTTTACTAGATGGACAGCATTTCACTTTTTAGATAGATGACAACAGCAAACAACATCTGCTAGAGGACTTCAGAAGCTAAGCCACAAGTAAACTGAGTTTTTGAAGAACTACAGACCCTTCTAATCTCAGCCATTCTATGAACTAACTCAAAAAGTAGGAAAAAAATTCCAACCAGAAACAATTTTACAAAGGTTTGTGGAACAGACATTTGCATAAGAAACCACAGTGATTATGTGTCACTGCTTCCAAACATGGCTATTACCTGCATGATATTACAGTATGTTCTAATTGTTCTGCAGTGATGCACAAAACCCTGCATTTGTTGTAACCAAATGAGTATTTTAAGTAACTGTGCTTAAAGAAAAGCTGTTCTATCACTGAGCTATTAGGTGACTGCATTCACTGTAACAAACTCCTGTAAGACAAAATAGGAATACCTTATTCCTCTAAGGCAAAATAGGAAGAACAAACAGGAAACATTCATAAGATATTTAAATCAGCTGTCTAAAGTAAAACATTTGAAAAGAAGTAAAGCAATTATCATTAAGAATCCTGTATCTACCCGCAGAATTCCATGTATGGCTTTGCCAAATAGGGAATCTGGAAATGAAACGAAGAAATTCATCATTGAATGAAAAATCACATGTCAGAGCCAGTCTACAGGGACAGCTGAATATCAACCAGATGCAGGGATCCAAAGAACCTTTTACTCTATGTGAGGAAAGTCAAACCTGAAGAAACACATATTTACGTGGTTCAACCATTTTTTAAATTTTCAAGATAACCACTTAATCTGCTATTTAAAAAGTAGTTTTAATTCAGGAAGTCCTTCCTAACATCACTGTTGACCACAGAAAAAGAGTTGGACATGATGGACAAAAGTCAGGCTTGGAAAGACAGGCTGCAGATCCCAAGCAAACTGCCACTCAGGCCTAGCCCAGGAACAGAAGAATCCTAAGAGTCTAAAAAGATGCAGTGCTCTGGCCTATTGGTCATCTTGGAATGTTAGAGACACCAAAAACAAACCCCAAAAAACCCTAAAACAAAACAAACAAACAAAAGAACCCAAAGGAAAAAAAAAATCTACAGCATGAAACTTTGAATCTGCCAAAAACACTTCAGATACTACCACAATTGGTCACTGCCACTTGCTGTAAAAAACAATTTGCTAGGAGTGGACATGGGCTCATTTGCCTCCCTTTCTGCTCTGTATTGAAATTTTGCCAACCATAAGTACACTTATTTCAAACCACAGATCAAATGAAAAGGAAAAATAACAACTAACTAGGTTTTTCTAGGATCAATGTTTTCCTTCTTTGAACTCCAGAAAAATTAAGAAAAATCACAGCATACAAAACTATTTATTTGAAGGCAAGTAATTTTAAAGCAGGTGAAGTCTGGGAACTCAGCCTATAAATGTAATTTCTTACTAAGACCATTTCCCAGCATCATGTCCTTACTCAACACACACAACGTACACAGCAAAGGACCACAGCAAAAGTACTCTGAAAAGACTCAAAGTGTTTTCTTTTTGCAACTTATCAGTTTAAATGTACCTGTCAACAGGCACAAAATACAATTCTACTGCAGTTATAAGAGCTTATCTACATACATTTTCATGTTTTTTCAGACATGTACCTTGTTTCATGTCATAAACTGGAAAGTGAAATTACTAGCATTTTTATTAAAATATCCTGCTTCTACAGCAGACTTAATAATAGAATGTCACCAATCAGTCAGGTCTTCTTTTAAAGCAGTAACTTTGAAACAGAAGAAATGCACTAAATGTAACCATGACGCAGGCACTATTGAACAGTCATATACAGCAAGAGGAACCACCTGAAACATTGCTGAACAGTCCATGTTTTCACACACAGCCTGAATGCTACTGGTGCAGTGTTCTGAACTCATGTATGTCAAGAGCACTAAACATTTCTGGGTAGCTTTTGAGCTGTAACAGAATGCTCAACTGAGCAGAATTAATCTAACATTCATCTGTTGAACAGAAATCTCATGCAAACATTGTTATACTATGCTTGAATAGATTGTGTTGAACAAGTTTACTGAAACAGTTTACTTTTCTTTTTATACTCCTTAATGTGGATCTCCTACAAAAAGGAACATGCCCCAGGACTTTCAGCTGTTGTAATAAATGTATTAGTAATGAAGGCTACCCTTTAAAAATAGAGACAGGAACAGACCAATTACATAATTATTGGCTCAAAAATAATTTTTAAAAAGGCAAGTAAAGTTACTTACCCATCATATTTATAAATATTAACTTCAAATAAGTTGTCCTTAGCATGGTTAGCATGTTCAGTTACTGTGAAGACAAAGACATAAAATTTATTATTAAAAACTACTACAAAGCTATATATAATATAGAATTATAAAAATAAATTCATTAATAACCATGATTCTGTTACCAATGTGACTATAAAACAGCCTGTCCATAAGATGTGTCTCAAAAGCTTTTTGCCAGGGAAAGAATTAAAGGAGACATACACAGTACATATGGAAAAAACATTTCAGTAAAATTTGTGCAAATGATCTATTACTTTTAACAGTGAAACTGAAAAAGAGAAGAAAGGCAGCATCTTTTATTTGGAGCCCAAATAGCTCAGGAGCACAAGAAGTTTTATTTTAGTAAGCAGGAAGCTGATGGAAGGTTGCCATTTATTTGGCTACCTATGCTTTATTTAGAAAACATTCTCTACCATTTTCTTTCATTTCCTTAGTGAGAAAAGGTAACCAACAGAAAGAACTTCAGCTACTCAGGATTGTTTTAAAGAGTTCATACTGTGAACTGTGCATATTAAGAAATTAAAGTACTCATTACTTACTAACAACATCAGTAGATATAGAAGCCAGACTGAAGAGCGGAGCAACTTTCTGTTCATAAATCCTCTTGCCTTGTCTTTTTCCTCCATAGGGATTAATATACACAAGCAGCTGCTTTGGTCTAGACTCTGCAGAAAGGAAAACCATAGTGCACTGCTTTTGTACCCAAACAAAAAAATTCATCAAGCCATACAAACCTGAACCTATTAACATCAAAGCAAATACAGCATAATAGACTTGTAACTCTTTAACAAAGAGCTATAAAAGCCTGCTTCATCTGCTCTGCTCTCTTTATTATACTGGTATCAACAGTATTGAACAAGTTGTTAATAAGACAGCAGATGAAACCCAGAGTAATTTCTTTTGACTCCCTATCTCACATTCTTACTTGTCATTCTTGCAGTACCTTCCCACTACTCAAGTTACTCTAATTACAGGAGTATTATGGGCATACAAGATGAAAAGGGCAGCAACAACAAAGCCACTTGTAAGTGAAGCATACATAAAAATACTTCTACATAAATTTATTTAAACTTCTTTCTTTAATAACATGGTTAAAATCCATTTCCTTTCTGTAATCAAGTCACACTAAGAATGCCTCACAAAGCTACATGCTGGACGCTAAGTGTTTGTCCTACAGTGTTAGTTGCCCTAAAGTCTTACCCCTTCCCCCCCTCCAAAAGCACCTTTGATATTACTATCTCAAATTTGTCCAAACAGTTATGGATTTACACTAGTAGTGTCAATTAAAACAATTATTATACCTCTGTATTGACAGAATAGAGAGGTGTAATAATAGAAAACAGCAATGCTTTCTGCACCTGGGAGACCTCCATTTTCATGGAGCAGACAAAAACATTAACATACTTCCTCAAATGGCATTCTAGATTATTAGTTTAAAAGGGAAAAAAAAAATCAAACTTATTACATCACACACTTTTACAACAACTCCACCCAAGCTAGATAGACTGAGTGGTTTAAATCTGCTGTACACTCAAAGCACTCTTCTGCCCATCTGAAAACATATTTCCCTTTCTTGAAGGAATTTGTTACCAATAAAATGAACAACTGCATTCAAATGAATAGACTGCTCAGGTCAGATTTCTCACAGGTGTACTGAATGGGTACACAAACCCCCATTTTTTGCAAAAAGACAGGTGTACCTTGTGTAATGTATACCAAAAAAAGCCATTAATAATGCTTCCACTACCTGTTCAGAACAGTTTTTCTAAAATACTAATTTTTATTCTGTAAGCCTTAAGTACCTGCTTAAGTGCCACTGTAGGTGTACCTGTATCCAACCCCTTCTCCAGCTCTGTATCTCAGATGGGCCTCAGACCTACCCTGTAGGGAGCTCATCCCTAATCCCAGCTCCAGCTGTTCCACTCCAGCCTCCCTGCATGGATCCAATTACTATACCTCACCTGTAAATTGGACCTGTACTTATCCCCACCCTGCTCAGATACAGTGGGACTCTGGTCAGCAAGGCACTGCCTCTGCTATGATCACCCTTGACCTCCTTTCTGTCAGTTTCTCTGCTCCTGCTGCTTCCTGACATCTATCAAGGTATCTCTTTGAGGAACAACCCCTTCAAAATTACTTTTAACCTCCCATGAAGTAGATGTCCAAGAGTCTCAGAAATTATTAATGGGAACTCTTACTACATAAGACACACTTTGTTGATGATAGAGTCTGGAAAGGGGAAACACACCCATAAATCTTCCAATTGCTATAGTCCTTGACCTTAAATATCTAGAGTGCCTTAAATCCCTGAGCTTACATCTGCCCATTACTTGCTCCAAAGCTACAGTCATTTAAAGCCTCTGCTAAGCTTCCAGTGTGTCTTTATTCTGTGAAAATAATTTATATCTGGGCAAAATTATATGACACAAACAATCCTGACTGATTAAAGCACTCAGTACAATTTAGGGAATATGTAAGATAAAGTAGTGATAAGGAAACACTTCAACTCTTGGCTCTCTCAATTTTTGAGCATAAGCTGCTCTTAAGAGTTCAAAAAAGCAGATATATCAAAATAACATTGATTGATGTACAAGCCTACAAAATGATGGTGCAAATGTTCATAGCTTATCCAAACTTACTCTGCATTTCAAGTAATTCCTTCAGTGCCTGTGTCCACTGATTACATAAGTGCTCATCAACACTCCAGAACGTCGCATCACTGCACCGCCAGCGGTGATTGCGGGCTTTCTTCACATAATGCACTATTTAAATTTAAAAAAAAAACAAAAAAAAAAAAACCCCAAAAACATAATGACATGGTTCTGTGAAATGAAAAACATATTTCAGAAAGATCTCCAAAATACTCACCTGTAATTAACCTCCACTACACACTTCTACAACTGACAGAAGCAGACTATGACCAGCACATTTGTAGAGAATCCAGATGAAAACATAAATGAAAACACTCGCTAACAAGCAGACACCCAAACAAAGACTTCTTTATAAAGAAGCCATGTCTCATCAGTTTATTAGAGACACACTTGTTCAGAAGTTCACTGAGCTTACATATTATCTGTATTAAAGTCTGCAATATCTACAGAAAAAGCCACACACTTAAGAAGATGAGCCATGCTGACATCAACTCTCATGTAACCAACAGGGTGAATTTCATTCTATAAAGCTGAAATTTGAGAAAAAAATATTTTGTTTTCTTATGGATTAAGACCTTACACTTCATATTCAGTATCTCAAATCACTCTTACTGGAGGACTAAAGGTGAGGAAAGTACAGCATAAAATTCTGGCATGACATCTTTTTAGCACAGAAGTCATCACTCTTTTCTTAAACCAGACACTTATTTATGACACTTTGTATTATTGATTGCATTCTTAAAACAAAGTAACTTTCATGCATACATCCTGATGGTTAGGGGTAATTTAAGAACATTTAGAATTTATTCTAGATTCACTCTTTCTAGATTTTCTAGTCAAGAAGTAGAAAGCAGGTGTCCTGCAGCAGAGTCATTCCGCAGCAAAAAGACTCCAGGGTGAACACTCAGACATTAGTTTGAGCTTCATTAAAAAATAACTAAATACAGCATGTGATCTCAAAGGAAGAGTTTTATTTTCCAAATAAGGATCTTTAAATATAAACCAACAGATTTTTGGTGAGGCTTCTTTTGTTTGTTTTTTGTGGGACTTTTGCTTGAGTTTATTTCAGTTTGGGATTTTTTTTTTCTTTTAATTTTTAAAATTTTGGGGGGGGGTGGTCTTTTTTGGTGGTTTTTTTGGTCTTTGTTTTGGTTTTTTTGTTTGTTTGTTTTTTTGGATATGAAGCTTTATTAAACACATAATTTCTGTTAAAAAGAACCCAAAACTTTGACAATTCCTTTTGAGTCTGCCTTAAACTATCTTCACAGAATAGCAAGCACAAGCATCCAGAGACTTATTTGTCTTACCTGTGAAAGCATGTAGCTTTGCCATTTTTTGCCATCTGCCAATGTTACGCTGTTTCTTGTTAAACTCAGTTTCTTCTACAGCAATGATCTCGCAGATTGGTACAAAACAGTTTTCTGTATGAACACAAGATCTTACATTGTTAGAATCTTGAAACATCACCTGAATGATTATTTCTACACCTAGTATGATACAGACATATGATTAGAGCAGTTGCTCAATAAGCATAACCAAGAGCATAACTAGAAATTTTCTGAATATTTTCAATATTCTTTTGTCTTTAGTCAAAGCAAATAATCCATGACCACCTACCAACTACCCAAAACAGTATTTTAAATGCCTATGATTTCTCAGAAAATAAAGTATTTCATGTAAAAAAATATTTTTGCATGAAGCCAAAATCCAGCAACATTGATTTCAGAGTAATTAAACTGCCCCTTCTATGAAGCCTAGTGCAGATACTTGACAGTGAATAGCACAAGCTATTTCAAAGAATGTGCAACTAAATCTAGTACACAGACTACAAAGGCTATTTGTTATTCTAGAGTAAGTATTTGGCTTGTGAAAGAAGGGCATTCATATGAAATCTTAAGATTTTAAATCCCACTAAGCTTTTAAAGTTTAGTATCTCTCAAGAGAATTCTAGAGGTTATGTTTATATACGGTGAAATATTTTCCTCGTATCAACTTCAAAACTACTGTTTTTCAGAATTAAAGGCCTCTTGTTCTCAGACTATGAAATAATTTCCTCCAACCTCATTCTCTTTTCTCCAATAGTTCTAAACATCATCTCAGACTTCTTAACTCCTGTCAAATTGAAGACTTTTGTCTCATTTTCATTACTGATTTCAACATTTTGTTGTTACTTCATCTCAAAAAACTGAAACTTAAAATGCATGCTTTGTATTTATGTACAAGCAAGTACTGTCTGTATGCATACACCTATATAAAAGATTTATATCACAATAATATAGTCTTACATAAATAATATCTTATATAATAAGAATTATAATATACTTGCTTCTCTCACATAAACAAAGGGAGTGATACCAAGATATTCGACACATAAAATACAGACAATAATACCTTTGCAACTGGGGTTTATTCTACATTTTATTTTCCTCACTATCTTGCAGCAGTAAAATGGAAGTGGTGAGGAATGTAAAATGTGTGAAAAGTTACCCTGACCTCTTCACAGTCATGACTGCAATTCATTTGCCACTAATTCACTTTGATTATTTTTTCCCATCCTATTTAATTGGTTTAGTCAAAAGAGTCCCTACATATCATCACAGGTATTGACAATTTGTGGACTACTCACTCAAGGGGTTTTGGTATTTGATGTGATTTACACTCATCTTGTAATTTTATCTTCCCTGAATTTTTTAGCATGATTCAAAAGAAATGTAGCCTTCAAACTTTACTCTGAGGTCATTAAGGAATCTGGCTGTATTTGAATGTTTCAACTTAAAAAAAACTTCACAGCTTATAATAATTATATTTACTATACTCAAGGCACGACAGGGAAGTGCAGTAGTCACATAATGTTGTTACAAAAATCGAAGAGCAGAGATAAACTCTGATACTGTATGTACTTACTGTACATCCAAACATGTAAGACTATCTCTAATACTGGACAGTAACAGTTATTTGGTCTTCCCTACAGATACAAGATCTGCTAATATAATTAACCTATACATTTTTCCAAAGGAAATGAAATATAGAACAGAGATGGAACAATAAAGGAAAGGAAGTACATTCTTTAATCTTTCTTTTCCAAAACTGCTTTTACTTATTTTTCTACTGGCTCTGCAACTGATCCATATGTCAAAATATGAAAGAAAGCTTGCTGCATCTAAGAAGATCGCACTGACATGGTAATTTGTTTGTTACTCCTCAAAGATATGCTATAAAACTTAGAAACTACATTTAGATCAAAGTTTAAATGACAGTGCTCTAAATAACATTTTTGGAAATAGCTGTACATAGTGCATACTTATTAGTATGTATGCTGGGAGCAGCAACTGAAGTAATTATCTTATTAGGCATTTTTGATATAATAAAGCTGTCCAACTGAACAGATAGCTAATCAATTTTAAAGTACTTCCAAATCTGTATCACTGAAAGCATTTCTTTGGAGTATATACTTCAACACACATTACACAGCTTCTATTAACCTTGAAACCACTTATAAGCTCTCCTAATTCTGTGTTCCCCCTCTGACAGTTGCATGACTGTTTTGATTTTCCAGCAAATCTCAAACATGGCAAAAAAACCAAAAAGTAAATATTTTTAATTTATATGTATTTTTTTTAATCTTATGGCACCAGAGTCACAAATCTGAAAAACAGATTTCTGAAAAACAGGAGGGGGAAAAAACCAAAGGAACAAAAGTGAAGAATCGATCCCACCTTCCATCTGTAAATCTTTGGCTTCGGTGAAAGTCTGGGAGTTTCTATTCTGGGAGTACCAGCTCTGCCAATTATACCCCTCAATACTACATAGCACCATAAAAGCATCAAGCAACTCCACTGGCCTGACAGCACACTCCAATCTTAAGGGAGTCAAAAATCACATACTACTGAACCCAATAATTGCAGATGGCCAGAAAGATGCAGAGCTGTCTCAAATAACATGTGTTATTCAGAACATTCCCTACCGCTTCTAACAACAAATTCTAACGTGCTTGAATAGAACTCAAGAATTTCTATCAGGCCAAATATCTCTATCACTATTTGACTTAGTGCTACACAGAATATTGTTTCATCACATTGCAAACCAACTACTCAGTCCCATCCCTCCCCCTTTTCCCCAAAAGGAGGAAGCTTCCAATATGAGGCAGAGACCTTCAGTATGAGCACAACAGTCCTGTTCCTATGAACACAACACCCTCATCCATCATTTAGTCACCTAAACGTGTCCCACAAAAAATAGTACTAACCTACCCTCTCTTGAAGCTTCACACATGTACTAATTATAGTCCTTTAGTCCTTTCCCACAGCTACTTTTGTAGCATTCACCCTATTATCAAGTAGCATGAGACATTTACTTCTCTGACATAGCATAAAGGTGTTCACTCAAGGGCCTTCACCTTTAGGTATTTCTCCCAAAACATGGAAAACCTTACTGCCACATTAACAAAACAAACACACACACAAAAAAAGTTGCTTACACCAGTACTACAAGATCAACATTAATGAAAAAAAGGTTGAAATATGGGCTCAGACAATACCAAATGAAGAACTTTACTTGGCTCAGTCCAACCTATTAAACCAAGCAGCACACAACAGCTCCTAGACAAAATTTTCACCACAGTCAATGGTTAGCATATTAGAGACAAAGAGCTGACCATCCAGAGAAGGTGAATGAAAAGGCATGGCAAAAAAAGGAGTAAAAAGTTAAAAAGCCAAACAAAATACACAGTAAGCAGGTGACAGTCTTCTCAGTCTTCTGGCTGTGCCAGCCATTACTCATTCTGGGTCACAGTGCTCTTAATCTTAATATTCTTCCTAAAAGCAAACTGATAAATCAGCAGAACACTGGATTAGACACACACTATTTTTCCCACATTAAGCAAGTGGGAGAGGGGGGAAAAAAAAAAACCACAGAAGCAAAACCAAGGTAAGCACATAAACAGTGGGCCTTCTTTGTGCAAAATGCAGCCAGCAGTTGGGAAGTGTGTTTTTCTGTGTTAAGAAAAGATTTTTGGTGCATCATTGCTGTCTGCCACTCCCACAGAACACTTTCTGAGTTTATGAGCACTCACTCAGAACTCCAGTCAAGACTTGTTCATTCATCACTGCCAGCTAAGTATCCCACAGACCAAACTTCCCCCTCACAAATGTGTTAGCTCAAAGCAACCTAGACCCATGCACAAGCACAATAACATTGCTGATCACAGCATTTGGTTTATTCTTAAACTCAGCTGAGGCCCACGGATGCAGCAGCATTTAGAATTAATTTAAACTATTAGCATATTCTCATGACTTAAAAATATCAACAAGGAAAAAGCTGGGATATAGGTTTAAAAAAAAAGTGTATTTTCAGTCACTTTGAAAACTAACTCACTGTTAGAGCCCATATGAAGGGTCAAGCTTTTACATTTGAGATTTGCCTTCACCTAAAAGCAAGAAAACAGGAATACTTGCTATCAGAAGGTACATGGTATTATACCAATTGTGCAGTACAGAAAGCTGTGCTTAACAGACACTAGAATAAGAGAAGGTAGGATATAGAGCAGAGTCACTGACAATTCACATCCTAAAGGAGGGGAAATAAAAAAGCTATCACAATTGATTTAAATCTTGTGGAGGAGTCACAAACATCCAAAGACTATGATTTCACCGCGTACAGCCATGTATAAGGAAATTTCCTTCTTTTATTTTAAAGTAAATCTTCAAGTACTTTGTAAACCAACAGACCAGGTCCTACTATGATCACACAGCTACTACACATCACATGAATCTGAATCAAAGCACAGCAATTTGAACTTGGGTCAACTTGAATATTTAAATCATACTTTTGAATGTCTTCCCACTGTTTCTTCTGCATTTCCAAATAAAATCTCTCCTGCTCAACTATGAATATTTCAATGATAAGTGCATCTTACTCCCTGCTTTATTTACCTTAAGTGGGGGGGAAACAACCCAGCAAAAAGGTGCATGCTAAAGAACATGTATTTTTTTAATGGAGTGTGCAACTCTATTTGAACAATGTATCTTCCAGAAAACAACACATTTCAAAGAGGCAATGCCTGCTGCAGCAAGTGCTCCCCACATCCTCCCTGTGTAATGCAGTTGTGGCCTTGCCTATAGAGAAACATGGGTCACATTTCTGCACACACCCACTGCCAGATGGGAATGACTGATGATAAATGACCTTGACTAAGGACGTGCCAACACTCTGCAAGCACCAGGAGCTGGACAGACCTCTTTGCCAAGCTGGCCCACCCTCTGCTAAGTACCCTGTTTATCAAACTGAGCTTTCTTTAGAATCCATCAGAATAACAGCAGTGTTGGGAACACTAGTACCGAGGCTTCCTCAGGCGGTTGTTTTGGAAAGGACACACGGAACAGAATTCTGAAAGACAAAGGCTAAAAGAAAGCACACATCATAAGTGAATGCATAGAGTTCATGGTCTAGTTTGGTCATCCCCTTCATGTTTGTACTTTAGCAAAAAAAAAAAAAAAAAAATCCTAGAAAAATGTCAGGAGAACCTCATTCTGCATTTGTAATGCTTTTAGTACCAGGCACAATGAAACCTTAGCCAATGCTTCTGAAATACCTCTAAGTATATACATACAATATACACTCTGCTATGAATTTGGTACAAAAAGTTTTATCATGTGTTACTTGAGAAAAACTTGACTGTGCCATCAACATGGGAGAAATAATAAAACAATTTAGCTAACCAGCTTTGCATATGCTATTTATGATTCATGACTGAATCTCATGGAAAAATGTAACAAGGTTGAAAAACATAGCTCATCAGAAAAATTTAACATGAAGGCATCCCTAGGAAAAAAAGATGCATAGCTGAAAGTAACAGAGAAACACACGAAAATTTACAGGTAAAAGTTTTCTATGTAAGTTCAAACATTTCTAGCCATCAAAGAACAGGAAACAGGAACCTGATTATGCTGAAGAGAGAACTTGAAACGATGATGTTGTTAAACAAAGTCTAACAGTAGGAAATTGTATTTCAGAATTTAAAAATACACCATGACTTGAACAAACATTTGATGTTTTTGTTGTTGTTGGTATCTCCCAAATAATAGCATTAAAAAGAATTCTCCTGAATTAATACTTCTGCATTTTGACAGAATAGGATTTAAATACATACACATACACACACACACACACACACATATATATATATATATATATATGCATATAAATATCACTGTACAGAGATGAGAAAACAGAAGAATCTTCCCATTCTCTTTAAAACTACAGGTACTTTCCTGGACAACTGGACAAAGTCTGTGTTGTTTCCCATCTGTTCCTGATTTTGGATGCAACAGGGAAAGGTAAACATTTCAACACTTCTACAATACACCTAGCTATAGCTCTAGTTCTGTACGTGTCCAAGTCTGAAAACCTTGAAAAAACACATACCAAACAATTTTTATTTATATACCAAAATTCAAGACAGTAATAAATGCTCTGAAAATAAGCAGGCTGAGTTTTTACAGTTTAAGGACAACTGGTTCACTGTAATAGCTACCTACTAAACAAGAAATATAGCACTTTTATACTCCATAATTTAGTCTGTATTTAGACACAATGTAGTCATGTAGTCAAAGGCAAAATGGTAGAAAGATAACAATCTTGGTCAAGCAACTCTTCTGAAATTATATGCTTCTACCTAACCACCTTCCATATTATTAAGTTTATTTATATATTGTCATGTATGCTGCTCATATTTCCAAAATAATTGTAGAGAACACAATGAATCATCACAGGTCTTAAAAAGAGCTTGGAGACAACAGGGCAGCAATAATCCAAAACTGTGATGAAATTCAAGCTCGAGTGCAGGGAACACATGAATTAATGAGTGTGTAAAGAAGAGAAGGTACATGATCTATTGTATTGAGCCCTACATAAATTACACCTGTGCCTCCAGAACACTTAGGCATTTCTTCTTCTTCTCTTTTTTCTTGTCATTTCACATGATGTTTTCCAAAACAATGTGAATAGCTGTGCTACAAGACAGCGGCTGCATTCTGTAACCACACTTGCCTCTTACAGCATCTCCAGCTGGGTACTACTCCAGAAACTGCCTCATCTATAACTCATATTTAACTCTAATTTACTGTGTCCCACTCTCCTTCCACCACTCTCAGAATTCTGACATTCGGAACATGCTTCAGGGCATGTTTGGACACTGTTTGATCTACCAGGAGCAAGTCAAGAAATCTTACAACTTAAAAAGTAGTAAAAATTCACAACTGCAAGCAGCTGTAAACATTAGAGTGCTCATGAGAGAGTTAGTGTGAATCTATGGCACTCGTGCTTGGTCTAAAGGAATTCATCAGACAGGACAATGGCACTCCCCTTGATCTTACTCTAGCCAACACATCAGTCTCCTAGTGACTTTGCAAAGGCATTTTTAGAAGGATTTTACACCATTCCACCAAATTATCTCCAAAGTAAGAACTATGTTACCTAGTGGGAGCAATTATCCCAAAAGGCCTTGAAACTTTCTATTTTAAATTCAAGATCCAGGTACCTTTATCTAGACTAATTCAGTATCATTTTGAAAAGTATACAGTTTATTTTTCACAACAATGTTTTAAGTTCAGCAGAATTAAAGAACAAATTTGCCCTTACAGTCTAAAATTCCTTTAACTGAGAAAAGTTCAGGAATTTTTGATTCCTTTTTTCATCAGTATTGTTGATAAACACTAGATTATATCAAACTACTTGCACAATAGCAAGGGAAGGATAACAAACTCTATTTTTATATTATGAATAAAACATAACCAGATCTCAGTTATGTAAACTGTTGCACCAAATTCTTACAATTCTTGAGTTCTCTTTCTCTTTTTCCCCCTCACCTTCTTGAAAAAAGCCTCGGGCCAATAAGACACTATGATAAAATCTGAAAAATATTTAGCAAAGGTACATAATAAGAATGGAAGAACTATTTAAGTTTGGGGACCTGCCAGGGATTGGAAACATCTATCTTCAAACCTTTCTCAGATGAAACTTCTAGTCAGCCTTTCTATTATTAGTGTCTGTCTCAGATCCTGCAACCTCTAAAATGGGGATAACAGCAGTTTTTAACTCTACAGCAGCTGCTGTGAAAAAAAGGACATTACACATTTTCAAATGTTCACATGCCATGTTAATATAGCTACATTCACAATGGGAATAATTACTATATAAAACCACCGAAGTCAAAGACCCTGAAAAAATGCCTCTCAGAAGTACAGTAGAAAGTTCGATATGCAAACATCCTCACAGTTTAATCTGATTTTTTTCAGGTATTTTCATCAGTGACTTGTTAGACTGGCCGTTTTGTTCATTTACACTATGCTAACTGCACAAAAGGGGAACTGTTGAAATCTTTGTTACCACACTGCAAACTAGTAGCCTGTATTAAATATTTCCAAACCAGTAAATCTCAAAAGTTAAACTTTCTTTGTAAAATTTCCACAAAGCCCCTGAGAAAGCTGAGTTTTAAAAAAAGCTCAAAAAAACCCCAACCCAAACAACAAAAGTAGTTATTGCCTGAGACACTGCCTCAGTATGAGAGTGTTCTTAACCACAAGTCTTGTAACTAAAAAAACCAAAACTGCTTTTAAGGTTTTGTAAGTCTCTTATGTACTGCTACGACTACTTTAAATACATTATAAACTACACGCTTCTCCGTACCCGCCAAGAAACAATGGGGTTCAGCCGAACAAATCAGTGTTTTGCCCGGCCAGCTGCGGGGACAGGTGTGTCCCCGTGCCATCAGGGGCAGGCTCAGCAAGGATGCTCGCTCGGCCGGGCTGCTCCACGACACGCGGGACGCGCTGCGCTCGCTCGCAGGGGCTGCGGCTCAGCGAGAGCAGCTCTCGGCTTTGTTTGGGAAGGCACAGCCCGACCAGCGCTCAGCACAGCCGGCGGCTGCCGAGCACGGTCCCGCCTGCATCGCCCCGCTCCGAGCGCCCTGCCCGGCCCCGCGTGGGATCGGGCCACCCTCCGCCCGTCGGACTCCGAACCCCGGAGGCGCCGCACAGGCGCCCGAGGGCAGGAAGCGCTCACGCCGACGGAGCTCTCCGGATGCTCAACGAGCCCCGGGCGCGGAGACTCCGCCGCGGACGCCGGGACAGCGCTGGCCGCTGGCCGCCCCCGCCGGCACCCGCGCCGCGGCACCGGGGACGCCGCGGACGCCCTTCCCCCGCCGCCGAGGGCAGGCGCCTCTCGGGCGGCCCCGGCCCGCACCAGGCCGCGGCAGGTGCGCCCCGGCCCCACCCGCCCCACTCACCGCCGGCGCGGCGCGGCGGGCGGGGGTCGCGCCAGGCCAGCCGCCCCCGCTCCTCGTCTAAGGTGACCTCCCAGGAGCGCCGCCCCAGCCCCAGCGAGGACACGAGCCGGGGCCGGCGGCCGCCGGGAAGCCGCTCCATGGCCGCCGAGAGCCCGGCCCACCGCAGCCGCTACCGCATGGCCCGGCGGAGCGGGCGGGCGCCGCGGGGCGAGCCCAGCAGCTGCTAACGGCGGCCCCGGCCCGCCGCTACCCCGGCTGGCCCGGGCGGGGCGGGCTCCCGGAGCGTCAGCGCTACGCCAGCGCCGCGGGGCGGGGCCGCGGCTCCCGGATCGGCGGCGGCTCCCGGAGCGGGGCCGGGGCCGGGGCCGGGGCCGGGGCCGGGGCCGGGGCCGGGGCCGGGGCCGGGGCCGCGGCCGCGGCCGCGCCTTGTCTGCTCAGCCCGCTGGCGAGAGATACGTGCCCTACGGCCCGCGACAGAGGCTCGCCCGCCCCAAGCCCCCCCGCTCCGGGCAGAGACACCAGGGTTGACACCCCGGTGTACGGGCTTGGATTGCTTTCCTGGGGTTTTTTGCGGGGCGACGAAGCACCTATGTCAGTGACGATGGACTCTTCCCTCTTTTTCTTTAGACAGTGAAAATGCAATGAGTGCATACAAATGTCTGGTGATAAAAATCTCTCCATCTAACTTAGCCTCCCTTTACATAAAAATGTTTTGGGTTTGCCTTAAATATAGGGAGAGTAATTCACTATAATTGAGCTCTTAATTCTTTGCTGCCTTCCCTCCTTGGTGTTGCTGAAGCATAAAACCATCAGCATCCAACAAAATACAGGCCAGACAGAGCAGCAGTACCCACCTTCCTCCAAATCTGAGTATTTCCTACAGAGTTTAATAGAAAACATCTCCGGTCTTGTTCTTACCTAGGTCCAGCCCAGGGTCAGCCCTCAGCTGCCTTTGCTCAGTCTGAAAAAGCTTCTGCACTTCAGCTCTGCTCTAAACCTTATAATATATGCATATTTTGCTCACATTTTACAAGAGGGAATGACTTTACGTATTTATAAGGGGGAGTAGAGCAAGGGGAAATAACTTTAAATTGAAAGAGGTTAGGTTTAGATTAGCTATTAGGAAGAAATTCCTTACTGTGGGGGTGGTGAGACATTCTCTGTTGCCCAGAGAAGCTGTGGATGCCCCATTCCTGGAAGTGTTCAAGACCAGGTTGGATGGGGCTCTGAATAAGCCCATCTAGAGAAAGGTGTCCCTGCCCATGGCAAGGGGGTTGGAAATAGGTGATATTTAATGTCCCATCCAACCTATTCCATTCTGTGATTCTATGATTTCATTTCTGAAAACAAATGAGCTAGGCACTGTCACCCAAGTTATATGTTGAAGATAGTCTTCCTGTAAAACAAATACTAGTTTTCATTGATCACAGTCATTTCCAATAGTCTTTCCTCTAGCCTAGGTATGCCTCACTTCCACAATTTCAAGGAATACTTTGTCAGTTGTTTTGTTCTTTGAACTTTTTAATCTGTCCCTCCACAAACACCTGTAGAGCTCTTTATACTAAGACTTAAAGTTTGTTGCAAAAATCCATTATGAACAATAGTCTGCCACTGAGCAGTCATTAATATCTCACTGGTTCCTTGTATTTTGCCACCTACGTCATCTCTTATCATCCATCTTGCACTTGGCTGGTGTAGTGGGTTGACCCTGTTTGGATGCCAGGCATCCACAAAAGCCTATTGCTCCCCTCTGTAGCTGGAAAGGGAGAGAAAATGTAACAAAGTGTTCATGATTGAGATAAGGACAGAGAGAGATCCCTCACTAAATACTATCACAGGCAGAACACACTCAAATTAGAGATAATAATTGAATTTATTGCTAAGAAAAGTAGAGCAGGATAATGCGAAATAAAGTAAGACCTTAAAGACACCTTCCTCCACCCCTTCCTTCTTCCCAGTTCTACCTCCCTGCAGAGGCATGGACGTGGGGCATGGGGGTTGCTCAGTCCATCACACATTGCTTCTGCCACTGTAGGGAGAGGAGTCTTTCCTCTCCTCCAACACGGGCTCCCTCCTACAGGAAGCTTTTGCTGGTGAACCCTTCAGACATAGTCCAAGATTGAATGGATCACTAATATAAAGCTGTTATCTTAAAAATATTACACACGGCTACTTATTTATCATTTATCCAATGGGCAAAGTAGATCTAATCTTTTATAGCCTACAGTCACCAGAATCAATATTCTTGCACTGTGATCCATGTTAGCTGAAGAAGTAAAAAGTTCATTCCTTTTACCATTCCTGCCTATGATGGTTTCCTTTTATTTTTATTAATTTGAAAAATCCTTTTTCTTGCTTAAGGCTAAAGTCTTGAACTGTAAAATACAGAACTGATGAAATATTCTCTGATTTGTTAGAAGCCTACTACAGTGTACTAGCACCACTAGCACAAATGGCATCCACATTTCTTACTTGTTTAGATAAGAAGAAGCCATTTCTTTCTTCCTTGCACACTGTGTTAGTGTTTTGTTCACAGAATCACAAAATGGTTAGAATTGGAAAGGATGACAGTGGTCATCTGGTTAAACCTTCCTACTGAGTCAGGGCCATCCTAAAGCACATTGCAGAAGAATTGCACCAAGATGGTTCTTGAAAAATCTCTGGTGAGGGAAGCTCCACAACCTCTCTGGGCAACCTGTTCCAGTCCATGCTAAACTTGATAGTAAAGAAGTTCTTCCTCATGTTCAGGTGGAACTTCCTCTGCATCAGTTTCTGCCTGTTGCCTCTTATCCCATTGCTTGGCATCACTGAGCAGAGCCTGGCTCCATCTTCTTGACACCCACCCTTCAGATACTAATATACAGTGGTGAGGTATGCTCTTATTCTTGTCTTCTCAAGACTGAAGAGGCCCCTCTTCCTCAGCCTTTCCTCATAAGAGAGATTCTCCAGGCCCTTAATCATCTTTGTTGCCCTCCACTTGGCCTGCTCCAGGAGCAACAGGTCTGTCTTGTGTTGAGGAGTCCAAGATTTGGAATACTCCATGCTGCTATAGGAATGTCTCACAGGAATTCTTACCTTGGCTTTGTTGGGTCTGCTCTGGTAGTCTCTGGTAGATCCCTGAATATCAACATGTGCATCTGTCTCTAAAATGTAAAGGTCAAATTTGAGCCAACATATTTTTATTTTCAATCAGTTTTAGTACTTTATGTTTTTCTTCCCTGGTTGTAACAGAGAAATAATTTCTAAAGGATGACTGATTTAGTAGACTAAAGCACACACATCAATTATTGTTTTACTACTTATTACCTAAGCCTGTAATTACCACTGAGGGGACATTACTGTGGATGCAGTGATGCCAGTAAATGGCAGGATTTATTGCCTTGGTGGTAAAGATGTCCCATCACAGGGCTACACCCTGAGAAACGGCATAGTTGTAAAAACACCTCACTTTATTCACAGGTCTAGAGAGGCCACAGGAAAGGTTGCATTTGTAGTTAACTTGGGAACAATAATACATTATGTAACGAGTACAATTCACAATGTCAAATGGGAAGAATGCAGGAAGGTAACACAACTTACGAAGTTTATTGCTATGATCCATTTACTACCTATCCAGAAAACAACACAGTGTTTAAAGCCAAATTTCTCTCCTCAGTGTCTGAGTTTAGAGTTGGTCATTCATCTCAAATGACACCAAGTTAAGTGGTGCAGCTGTTACTCCTGAGGGAAGGGGTGCCATCCAGAGGGATCTTGACAGCCTTGAAGAGTGGGCCCTTGCAAACCTCAGTAAGTTCAACATGGGAAGGTGCAAGGTCCCCCACCTGGGTGAGGGTAATCACCAGTATCAATACAGAATGAGGGATAAAGGCTTTGGGAGCAGCCCTGAGGAGAAGGATTTGGGGGTGCTGGTGGATGAAAAATTGAATGTGACCTGGCAATGTGTTCTTGCAGCCCAGAATGCCAACTGTACCCTGGGCTAAATCAAAAGAGATGTGGCCAGCCTGCCTCGCTCTGGGAGACATTTCTCCCCCTTTACTCTGCTCCTGTGTGACCCATCTGGAGCAGTGAGACACTGGAACAGGTTACTCAGAGGAGCTGGGGATGCCCCATCCCTAGAAGGGTTTGAGGCCAGGCTAGACAGGGCTTTGAGCAGCCTGGTGTAGTGGAAAGTGCCCCTGCCCATAGCAGGAAATCATTCTATGACTCTGAGATCTCTACAAAAAGTATTTAACTGTAGCAACTCTATTATACTGAACACGATCATTACATGATAATGCAGGCAGTCAGTTAAGGAACTCTTCTAAGCAGGTACATCTATTTAATCAACAGCAGCAGAGACATTTTCTTCAGCATGACCTGCATTACCAAAATATTGATTTAAATCATTATAAACTCCAGCTATCACTCTTCCAAACCTCTTGCATGTGTACTTCTTCTTTAGGATCTTGCAAGTAATTTATTTCCATAGTGAAAATCAAGCATGCCCTTGTATTATTTTGGCAGAAGTAGAAAGTACTGTGTATCCAATCTTATCTGAGAGCATGGGTCTAAAGTGAAAAAGGTCTTAACTACAGTGAAAGCTGGATAATGCTTACATAAATATGCTGAAGAACAAAGAAGAATCATATTTCACCATAATTGGCCACTCTAGTCAGTTATGTGTTGGAATTCTAGAGGAAATCACAGATTTGTAGCAGGAGCTCTGAGAAGCACAGCTGGTCACAGACATGTAAGGGAGCCCTTCAGCTGCTATGCCCAGTGCCTCCAGGGAGATGGTAGCAGGCTCAAGGACTCCTCTGTGTCCCAAGGAATGTCTGCAATAATGCTCAGTCCTGCAGAGGGAAGAGAAGGAAGTTCAACATCAGTGAAGTTGTTCCTAATATTGTTCCTTGAATATGTATGTGAGAGTCAGCCGTGGTCTTGTCCAAATGACAACTAGTGCAGAAGTGAAACTTTAATCTCATTGCTCAAGAATTTGAAACTGGAACCAAAATCATTAAGGGTTTTACTTTTTTTTGGGTTTTTTTTTTTTTTTTTTACTGCTCACAAGTATCTATGAAGTATGTCTTTTCTTCCAAAGAAAAATACCTCAAGAAAGTTTTTAAAAGGCTGCTTGGGAGCCATAAAAATTTTTTATCTCAGTTCATGTCAGGCAACTTGAAGTACTTACACATAAATCAAATTCTGTTCTCAATTATACACATAAGTCACATTAGAACAGTGTAAATACACCAAGAGGTCAAATTTGGCAATTGAAATACTTTTGAAAATGAAAACTAGCTGACAAAGGTACTATAACAGAGGAAAATAAATAATTTTAAATATCAAAAACCTGACTAATATTCTAATTCCTTTTCTACTTATCAGCAAACAAAGACTGAAGCATGAGTTCTGCATTTCTGCTGATGGAAAGAATGACATCACCTTCTCTAGAAAAATACCTGAGCTGTTTTAAAGCTCTTCCACAATTTTATCATAAAAGTTTAAATTGCATTTATTGTTGGAAATGATCTGAAAAAAAAAAAAGAAAAGAGCAATTTTAAAGCCTTGTTAAAAAGGATGATTGCAGCCCTTTATTCACTTGAGCCAAAAGGTAATTGAGAGAAAGTTGTTGATATACAGCAGGATGTGGGAAGAGATCCAGAAGGTACTTTGTTTTCTTACGAAGGGAAATGTTACATGCTGTTCCTGAACCATGGAAATTTACAGAATCCTTCCTTTCTTCCAAAGCTCTAACCTCCCTGTATATTCTCTGCATAAACTGCCTGTCACTGTGAAAAATACTAATTATTTGTTTCAAGTTGCGGTAGCTGTGGCTTCCACCTACAGATGTACAAAGAAATATTGATTTGTGATTCTTTGTTAAGTTCCTTATGTCTACTTTAATAATAGTCTCAACCAATGTAAGAGGAGATGTAAGACTCCCCCTACCCCTCACCTAACTGCATCCTTTTAAAAAGGATGAAATCTAAAGGTCCCTGTCTGCCAGAATGATGATGATCTTTGCCAGTGTCAGACCAACCTTCCAGTACCTAGAAGAGTCCTACCACAAGGCTGGGGAGGGAATTTTTACAGTGGCATGATATGACAATGGGGAATGGATTTAAACTGGAAAATGGTAGGTTTAGATTGGATACTGGGAAGAAATTCTCTACTGTGAGGGTGGTGAGGCACTGGCATGGGTTGCCCAGAGAAGCTGTGGATGTGCCCTCCCTGGAAGTGTTCAAGGCCAGGCTGGATGGGGCCCTGTGCAACCTGGTCTAATGAAAGGTGTCCCTGCCCAAGGCAGGAGAGTTGGAATGAGCTATTTGAGGTCCCTTCTAACCCAAATCACTCTATGGTTCTGCCAGTCTATGAAGAAAGTGCTGGTGACATCAGAAAGTTTCTCTCTTCTGTCCACCCCTCAATAATGCATAATAAGAGCCTATTTTTCTCTAAAAGGTGTGCTTTGCTGGTATTTCCAGTCCCTCAAAACCAGGCCCATGCAGACCTAGCCCAGAGCATGTCCAGGTGCTTTTTTACAGAACCACGTGTAGGGACCAGTTCTCGAGGAGAGCTCTAAGAAGCTATAACTCTGGGCAGGCAGATAATTTTTTATAGTTCTGATATTGAAGTATTATCAAACTATGTATCATGTTCAATAGCAACCTCCCTTGCATGTACTAACTTTTATACATTGTGAGTATAAGAACAGTAGGATTTTTTTTACGGTTTGTAACTGCCTAAAGGGTTTTTTACACTATTATGGGGCATGTGTGTGCCACCAGCAGAACACTATTGACAAATTTCAAGTGCAGACTCCAATCTATGCAAAGAAAGAGCTTCAGGATGAAAGTATTGTTAACATAAAACTTCCTACCATCATTGAAGCAATAATTTTTCTCCCAACTCATTTTTAGACCTCTAAGTGGAGCCATCTTAACTGTATCTTTTATTCCCAGAGTACTTCTCTAATTGCTTTGCTTCAGCAGGCAGGGCTCTAATCCAGATCAGGGCTCTCCTAACTTGCACCAGGCAGCATGGCCTCCATAAACTAAAAAATAAAGGAAAAATATTCTTACACTTAAGATGGAGAGACGACTTATTTTTATGCTGCTTTTAGAAAAACACATCGTAAAACTACTAATCAACACTGCAAGTAAAATAATGGGAAAGCACAAGGGAGAAAACAAAAATCACACAGACTGTGGAGGCAGTAGAAACAGTCCCTTTCCAAAGAGGATATAAACCAAACCAGTTTCTGTTTCTCTGAAGCAGAAAAGAAAAACCTGGGGAGTATATTTATAAGACTTAAAATAACCAACTAGTGAAATATTTTTAAAATAAAACAATCTCACAATGAAAAATAATATTTATTTCCTTCAGTTCTGAATAGCCTCATTAACAACACAGGTACTAAATAGAAATACAGATAATCAGATTATCAACTCTAGCAAATAAGCACTGCCCCATTATTTATTGTGACACTTCAGACCAAATATTACCTAAGATATACTTAGTTGGACTAATTAGTCTAGCAAATAAAACCAGATAAAGTATCTATTACTTAGGCAACCATGCAAGCATCTCTGTAGGCACCACTCATGGTCTTACTATAATGATATATAAATGCTATATAAATGCCCATGATCATGTTACTATAATAAAATACAATAAAAATAAAATTTATAAAATCCATATGAACAGCAATGTCATCCATGGCAGTCAAATTAATTATTCGTTTCCAAGTATCAGTGGAAATATCTGTAGCCTCCCAATGTTAATAAATCAAAAAAACATAAGCAACAAAGACATCAGAATGTTTATGCAAAGAATCTATATTCTTAAAAATGTTCTTGATTCTGTATCACTGCCAGAATTACAAATCAACCTGATGAAGACTGAATCAGATAAAACATGAACCTAATTCATATTATTATGTTAAATAATTTTCCTTTTTTCCTTATCACCAAGGAAATGACACTAATGCATCATTTCTGACTAAAGCCGTAATCATTCCTGTGAACATAAGTAGTTTGAGCTCACTCAGGAGCTAGTGAAATGCCTAATGACCAGTTACCAAAAAATCCTCCTACTTCCTATTTGACATTTGGAAGGTTCTTCAACACTTTCATCAATTTTTCTCCTTTTGAACTTATCACCTGTCAAATATACCATGAAACAAAACATTACCACCAGCCTTCTTGGAAGGCATTTTGACTGATATTCACAGGCTCATGTGTCTTTCATTACATCTACATGACTGTGAATAAGATGGATCTTGAGTTCCATCTTCTTACAGGAACAAGAGAGGTTCTAAGACACAGACACTATTTACAAGACAGCAGAGTTACTAAATGAGGAGGAAGGATGCTCAGAAGGGCAAAAATATTTGCCTAAACTAAAAATATTTGAGGGATTAAACTCTTTCTTTGAATATTGTCATTTTTAAATTGGATAGCACAGAGTTAACTTTGCTGAAAGTCCACTTTGAAAAATTATATATAATCAAGATTTCTATTTTCATATTTTCATTTAAATTATTCCATCATTTTGATTTCATAGAAAAAAAAGCAAACCTACACAATAACTTTAGCAGAACAAAGTTATTCAGAAAAGATAGGAATGTAAGAAATAAAAAATAATATTTCTTTTCTCCATCTGATTAGTTTTGGGACACAGTTTCATCAGTTGTTTTATTGATTTATTATATAATTTGAAGGTGCACAACGGGTGCACAAATTTATTTTTTCATAACTACCTACCTTTGTAAAGACAAAGATCCTGTTTGTAGATTCTTTCAGAGTTGCATTTTCAGATTTAAGGTAAAAGAGGGAAGGGTTTTTTTTCTTTGAACAAAAGTGAATTTTCTCCTAGGCACAAGTTTAGTTAATTCATGTAATTTAATTAACAACATTGCTTTCTGTGGTTAGTCCTGTATTTTAAAAATAGAATATTAACCTACGGTAAATGCTTAGAAATGGAGGTGAAATTTTCTTTTCCAGACCAAGGTTCTGAATGGTAAGATCAAAGATGGATTGAAGCAATTTGTCTGAATAGAGTAATTTTCTCTTTGATTGTTTTTCACATCACTGCTGTAGTAGAGATGATGACAGCTGGTATGAAGTTGTCTGAATCAGTGATACTAGAATGCAAATACATGCCAATACTTTGCATAAAATGCACAAAGCAGAGTTATTTATGCATATGCCTTTTGACATCTCAGCATGCATGTTGACTTGAATTGACATACTCTCTTTTTGATTTTCTGGTATTATATTTAAATGGAAAGCTAAGAATAGAAGGCACAGTAAAATAGAGGCACAGTAAAAAAGAGGGCAATGGTGAGGAAAGAGGTTCAGCTCATAACTGAAGTTAAAATTTTCTTTCTAGTAAGCAAATATATTTAAGGAACTTTGCTGTACCCAACTTCATACTTGTTCAAAGGGATGACAGTCATCTTGGGGATAGTTCTGAGTATACTGAAAAGAAAATTCAAAGACTGAACAGTAATGTAGTACACCTTTATAAGCTGTTTGTCTTAGCAGGTGGCAATGGCTAACTAATTTGGAGCACACCATTTTATGGGAAACATATTTAGAGCTGATTAGTCTACATGTCATTTGAAATACAATTTATACAAATTGTAGCTTTTCATGAAAGTTATATGTTTTTAAAATATGGCACAGGGTTTTAGTCAATCAGCTAAATTAGTCAGAACTATGAATCAGATTTCAGTGCAATGCTTTGAAAAATCAATCACCTCAAAACTATGTCCAGACACTGTAATGTGAACTGTTTTGCAAAAATCATGACTCTGAAAGACACAATTTTAAATCATTATGGATGAGAAATGACAATTAGGAGTAATCAATGTTTCAAAAAAGAACCTTGAGTGCAAAGGAATTATTCAAACAAATTGCTTTTATGGTTGTAGCTATAAGTGGGAAAAAAGATTATATTCTTAATGGCAGATTATTTGTCTTGATTAGGAAAGAAAATGTAATAATGAGACTTGAACTAATAAAACATTTGTACAAGACTTAGCTGTGAAAAACTTCCTCCTCTGTCACAGTAGGATGGACATGAGCCCATAAAGGGACAGAACAGCAACTATAATAGAAAGCAGGGAAGTAGTATTGAGTTAAAAGAAATATTCAGTCTAATTAAACTTGTACAACATTTCATTCCTCTTGCCTTTTTTTTTTTTTTTTTTTTTTTTTTACAAAATGATGAGGCTGTGACTAGAATTCTTAGGACAGAAGCTAATGTAATTCTGTAGGTGTCTTTCACAGCCAGCAATAACTGGTTACTGAGGAAGCAGTTGTGACTTACTGCCTGTACCACATGGTTAATAATCTCACCATCACAAACTGTTCTGGTCTTGTGTGGAAGCACCATGAGCACTGTGGGACAGAACATGAAGTGGGGAGAGAGAAATGGAGAAGTGTCCTACAGATTACCTCAGCAAAAACCAGAAATGCAGCTCTAGACTTAGCAGAAGCTGATGGTACCCAACAACAAACAGGACAAGCAGGAGGAGGAGATAAATCCCCACATCTTCCCTTTTTACCCAGCACAAACCCCTGTACTCAAGATGCAGTGTTTCAGAAGACAGACCATGAATGTTTCATGTGGCTGATTAGAGAAACACACATAGCAGTGTCGACAGCAGCACAGCATGAGGTTGGGTTAAAACAGACAAACTGCCCTGACTTATTTGAATCAATGACAACGTGGCTCTCTAAAAACTATCAGATAAAAAACAACACAAGTAATGACAAAACTGAAGAAGGATGTTAATTCCTTCCACTCTCTGAAGATGCTGCAAAACATGTGGGTATGGGTGCAGGTGTGCATGTACAGCCAGATGGAAAAACATTTACCTGAACCTCCAAATTCACTGGATAATAATGATGTTAACACCTCACCCACTATTTAACACTTCAGAGTGATGAAAATATAATGCACCTAGACTTCTTTATCTCTGAAATTTAGTTTGCTAATCCTGAAAATCCTAAAAGTTTCTCCTTAGTGTTCAACTCTCTGGTAATCTACTTAGCTGTTCAGGGAGTGTGATATATGAGAATAAATCATGTTTTCTTCCCAGAAAGTGAAATACAGCCTAATGAGTGTTAGAGTGTTGTCTCCTAAATTACTTTTGAAGGTTTGAATTATGGAAAGGCGTAAACATATGTGGATAAAGCAGATTTAAAATGCAAGTCCTCACCCTCACTTCCTATCCCTCTTCCACTTCCTGGACAGACACCAAAACTGAATTTGGACTCAAGCCACGGAAGCCTTTGGATTTCTAATCTCTTCTGACATTGTTCACAACTTCAGGGGTTTTTTCAGATTTTTTTGGTTTTGTTTAGTACATTCTTGGAAGCTGAACCCAACTGTGCTCCAGCTTGCCTAAAGCGAAGTGCCCAATGCTAAATGAGAGGCCTCTGGATAGCCAAGATGCCTGTCTGGAACAGGCAGAGTATGACACAGGGTCTAAGAAAAGACCCACATGCTCTGTAGCAGTAGCCAGTGGCTGGGGGGTACCCTAGAGCTACTCAACATCTAGAACAGCACTAAATGCCTAGGTTTGAAGAGCAGAATATTGTGCCTCATGGCTGATGACACTCCCTATCAGGGAGACTTCAAGAATTTTATCACCTAAATCCCAGGGTTAGTGTCTTAGCCAAGGGAACTTCTAATTATACTAATTTTGTCCTCTACTAGAGGTGCAGTCAGGTATCAGGTATCAGAAGTGCAGAAAGTCTATCATGCTAAGACTCCTTACATATCCATTATAAGAGGGTTGGGAGGCTCCCCCTTGTTTAGATGTGAGCTGATTTAGCAGTTAAGATATCTCCATTACATACAATGCTCAAGGAAAAATGATAGGCACAAACTGCAGCGCCTTTTGGTGGCATATTCCACAACCAAATCAGGAATGTTATTGAAAAGCATTGCAGCACCTGATTTGGTTTTCTTCCAAACAAAACCTTTCATGGGTGCCACAGCTTAATGAATGTCCTGAGAGCTTAATGAACAGAGAGTAAATGAAGTTTACCAAGGTATTTGCTTCAAAACTGCATTATTGCTCTGAACCATATTGCTAAGCTAGATATGGTTACAATGCTCATTCAAAACTTAGATTTAGCCCAGGCCACAAGACCAGACCTTTTATATGGTTTTATCAGCTTCATTTTTTGTAGTAGTTTCCATAGTTTAGAAAACATAATCCTTTTTAAAAAATGCACCTCTCTTGCCTTTACTGGCCTTTGTATGTCACCCAAGGCTCCAAATTGTCATGGGCACCTGGCAAAAAATGACTTAGGACAACTCAGAGTTGATGGCCACTGCCTGATCTTCCATAGTTTCATGCATTTCAAATTCCGGCTACAGTTCAAGTATTCAAAAAGCCAAACAGGTTTCAAGGAAAGGGATGGTTGATCAAGCTTATAGCTCAGTAACTTCAAGAGACAGCAGCTAATGTAGAAACATTTTGGTGACCACCAGACTAAAGTAGCCTGGTTTTAAACAGTTTTGTAAGGGTGAAGTTATTATCAGGCTCAAGTGAATCTTGTATTCTCCCACCTGGAACTGAATCTAAAGAGACACCCTCTACAAAATCAGTATTTGGCTGAGTAACTCACCTCATTATTTCCTCTTCTCCAATCTACCAATAATACATAGTGCTTATTTACAAGTGATCTATCACACCTTAAATAAATAGTATGGAATGTCTTATTCCTTTAATATCTATTTTTTATTGAAAGATGTAATGGACAGCTAGTGAAATGGCAACTCTGGGAAATCACAACCATGTTCATCATTATCATGGTCTCAAAGATGCTGTTGCTGTGAGGGGGCAAGTGCTAACACACTTGTAGCTATTTCTAACCCCTTGTAGAAGACTCCTGTTTTTGGTTTAGGAGTCCAGAGGCACTAGCTGGCAGGGTATGTTCAGCCAAACCTGCTTCTAGAGTATCTTTGGGGTATTATCATACCATCCATCCTCCTTTTCACATATTCCAGCTGACTGTATGGAATTATCTTAGTCACTTTTCATATAGTCTATCCAAACTCCACATACTACCCAGTGCTGCTGGAACTTTTTATAAATTACTCAAAAAATCCAATCAATCCAGCTAAACCCAAAAAGGCATAGTATAATTTTCTTAAGAACAGGTACACAGAATGCTCTATTGATCAGAAATCCACAGGTGGATGCATTTCCTATGGAAATCTCTGACTCATACAGGAGCATGGTGAGCACAGAAGGGCTGTGTCTCTTTAATTTGGTGAAGAAGCTGCTTCAAGCTGATGCAATAACTAAACCACACAAGCAGTCAAGTTTCAAGTTTATTCCTACCAATTAATTTGGAAAGCATAATGCATTTTCCTCTTTAGTAAACAATCTTTTGTTTTCCTTGGAGACACCAATATTTGAAAATTCATAGTAGAAGCAGAAAATCAGCCTAAAAATGAATAATCTTGTTTAGAGCAAGCTACTAGTGCATGATCAAATCCTGAATGAGATTTAGTAGTAGAGATGTAGTATGGAATAGCTCAGGAGTAAATGTTCTTCATTATTTGAGGGAAGGACATACCACAAAGTAACATAAGCATTGCAGTTCCTAAGATGGAATTACATTTGGTAATATTTGTTGTGGGGGAAATGGTTGGCTTGGAATTTGTTTGACCTTTACAATGCCCATGGGAAGCTCTCCCAGACAGTCAGGTTCTTCCATTGTGCTTTAAAATTCATTTCTGGGTGGGCAAAAACTTTCATCAAATCAGTGGTTGTTCAACAAATTATAACATTTTTATCTTTGATGCAAAATGAGGCAACTTTAAGAATATTTCAAGGCTTGTTGGAAACTATTCCAATTACAAACACTTTATTACCATGTTCTAGGACATTCAACACAATATGATTATAATGGTTACCCTCCTTTTCTCAGGCTGCAGTGCAGCTGAGCTCCCATAGCTGGGCACCAGTCTGAATTGCAGCAGTGAAGCTGTGACAAAAAGCCATGGGGATGCTTTGGAAGCTTTAATTATTTTGATCAAATGTAGGAAATGTTGGGCCTACTAACCTTGCAGTCTACAATCAACTTTGCTACCCTTTGCTGTCATTATCATGAGTTAGCCCCCATAATGTCCTGATTCCTGCTCAGCATAAAACACACTTTAGAAACATCAAACTGGTGAAAAATGAATGATGAGAAAGGAAAGAGGGTTTGCCTCAGATTTTACCAACACTATTTTTAATTAATATGCATGAATTCTATATTATTCAATAAGTAGTAAGTACTGTTTAAAGATATTTAATCCTGCCTCTTACATAAAAAAAATCCCAATTTTCAGTTACTGATTTGTTTTCAGCCTGCCTATGTAGGTCCACTAGAATAAAAACAGGAATGTAAGGGATGTTTTTCCTGAAAATTCTAATGTGAAAAAACAGTCATTCACAGCTTTGATATTAAAAAAAACATAGCAAAGAAGAATGAAGCACTGCACATCACTCAGTTCAGATGACTTTTATATTGAAGTCTTGGGAAGAAATTAATCATTGCTGTAAGTAGGCAGAACACAGCTGGGAGTGGCTGAATTGTGCTTGCAACCATGGCAAACTGAACAGCACTCTGTAGGGCAGCTCAGCTGGATTCCTGAGCAGTGAGAGGCTGCTAACCATCACAGCTTTTAAAACACCACAGTAGTAAAAGCCCACCAAATGGCTGCAAGAAAGTGTTTGGTCTCAGACCCAGTGGGAATTTCCTCAGATTTCAAATAGTGGGGGCCATATGCCAAGATCCCTGCAGTACTTCCTAGCTTGAAAGTAAACAGCTGAATGTATTTGGCACTGGTTTTACTACTGCTGCTGAAGCAGCTTTTGTATGAGTTTGCACAGCTATCATAGCACTGTAATTAAGAAGAATTCTTTTCTAAGTCAATAATTTTTTTGCCAGATCTCTGGGAATTTTGTATAGGGAAAGTATGAATTGACTGAAAACCCACCTTCAAAACAGATAAAGAAACATGAAGGAATTTTTACTCATCTCAAGCAGAAATCACCCTCCAATTATCCTTCTGTATAGAAGGACAGCACTTCCAAGTACAGGATAAAGTAGGATGTGCTCTTCAAAATTCAGGAAGGACTCTTTATCTCCTTTCCTGTGTTAATATATATCCATCACAATCTTAACATTGTCAATGTTGCAGTTACTCTAAGAAAGACACTTTATTTCCTAATACACTATTATCAAAGTAGGTAGGTTCCAAAATTGCAGATTAGCAACGCAGTGGTTATGCTGGCATGAGAAAGGCCAGGTTCAAACATCATTCCAGAACTCCTTGGTCTGAGCTGACTGACACCTGGACATGCTGCAAATGATGCTTGACTTCACCTTCAAGACTGAGATTACCAAAACATTACAGCACTGAGCAGTATCAACACATCTACTCCAACAGCTGTTTTGCTGGCAGACTCCAGGGAGATCTCTTATTATAATCTCATAAGGAGGTATTAATAGCAACCTCAGAGAGAACTGCTTGCTTTCTCGCAGAGACGAATTATCAGTAAATATGAAACTCCATTTACAGTAGAGTACAGGATGGAAACATTGGTGGCAAGGAAGGTGTTCCCCAGCTCCTCCTCTTCAAGGGGGAAGATGCTCCTGAGCTATGTCCTTCTTTCAATAGGAAAAATTGAACATTTAAAGTCCAATACTTGGTCAACAGGGAACTGAAACTAAGACAATGGGCTTTGATGATACTTTTATATGAGGAATAATAAGACAAGTTTTTATTTTTGCCTGCTTAAATGAGAAAAAACATTGATTCTGTGTGAAAAGATAGTGAGAGCTACTTATGAAGTGATGCTATAAGTTCAGTTTGTTGCATAATAGAGAACAAATTAAGTGGACTAATTCTAACAGAAGGGACAAAGTTATAAAGCTCAGTCCTCTCAAAAGCACACAAGGTTCTTCTTTCTTGTCTCTGTTAAAAAGTTCTCATATATTTTCTGGGAAAAAAACTTTGTTCAAGGCTACTGTTCTTAGAATTCATAATATCTGTATCTGAGCTTTTTAGAAAAATCAGTGTTTCTCAGGGCAGTGTGAAACCTTTCCACCTAGGTTCAATTTCTCCCAGACATCGTGTATGTGTATATTGAGGCCTATCTGCCAGATAAAAATCAATAACAATGCAGGTTAGATGTGCAGGTAGCAAAAGAAAAAAAGACTGCATGAAAGAATAAACATTCAAAGAACCACAGATGCCTATTGCTGGCTGATTTCTTCAGGACTCCTAAACTTACAATAGATCTCTCAGATATTGATCCTTTGTCCTTGGTATCAAAGAGATGAACAATCCCACTGAAGTTTTCGGGAGCTGACGGATGCTATGAAAGGCTTTTCACAAGAGCACTGATAAAATTCCTTGCCTGTTTCTTCAGCTGAAATATCATATGGCTTCACTGTTGAAAGAAACAAAACAGCAAACAAACACTGAGGAATTCTTTTAAGGTGAAATAAGTATCACTGCCTTTCAGATGCAGTGAATCATATTGTTTCTCTGTGAAAAGCAGGTTCTGTACTGGTTAGGTTTCCAGAAAATAACCATCATTTTTGTCAATAATTCAGAAGCTCTTACAAGCCTAATGTTATAATCAGAGCTTTGATGGTGGGTTGTAATAGTTAAATTGAGCGAGAATGAAAAGGAATTCTTCAATATTTTCAGCACCCCAGAATACAAGGAAGAACTTGGAAGCATTTTTAACAAATTAGGCCTGAACAAGTAGGATAGAAGTGAATTACAAACACCTTCTGTCAAGGTAAATATATCTGTTTACTCTGATAACACCAATGAGCAACTTCTCTCTATTAGACAAGCCAAATTCATTCAAAACTGTACTAGGTACTGAGTCTCTATCAAGCTTAGTATAAACAGACAATTAATCTAAAAAGAATAAGGAAAATTTATATATCATGGAAAAATTTTGAATTCTCCTTTTTTTCCTCTCCCATATTAAGATTATTGGAGTAATTTTTTTCCTCATTAGTATAAAAGGAAAAAGACCTTCACAAAATAATTCCATGTCTTTATGCATTAAATCCTCAAATTGGATTACTCGGGTCTTGAGCCAATAGAAGAATTAAAGGAGTCCATGGGAGGGTTAAATGATGCTTTGATATCTAGCAAGGTAGTGTTTTCCCCTCAGATATCAGGCTCTTCATAGGAAGCTACAGGACTTCCATAGAGCCTTTTTTGCTAAAGCCACTGCCAACTGCATGATACGAGAAGACCCCAAAAAGTTTTTTAATCCATTTTGCAAACCAGTTACATAATCCTTGGTTGTCGTGTACTATTGATATTATCCAAAGTGATGCTAGTTTAATACTCTGAACAATCTCCAAGACTTGTTTCTCAGCAGAGAGCTTAGCTTGCTCCAGCAAAGAGCCCTTCAGCTGCATCTGTCCTGCCTTTCCCAAGGCACTGGCCCAGAGGCTTGTGGCTCTGGTTTGTCTCAGCTGCAGGTCCCGAGGCAGACACAGATGTCAGCATCGCACTGCAGCCTGGCTGGGAAGCCGGCTGGGGGGGACAGGGAGAAGGTTTGCAGCACTGCATTCTCTCCAGGACTGCAGCACTGCATTCTCTCCAGGACTGCAGCACTGCACCCTATCCGGGACTGCAGCACTGCATCCTCTCCAGGATTGCAACACTGCACCCTTTCCAGGACTGCGCCACTGCATTCTCTCTGGGACTGCAGCACTGCACCCTCTCCAGGTCTGCAGCACTGGAATCTCCTCAGGACTGCAGCACTGCACCCTCTCCAACCCTCTGGGGCTGCCAGCCCTTGCACCCCACCCAGTGAAGCACAGCCAGGGCTGTGTGGTCCCACAGACCCAAGGGCATGCTCATCTGGTCGCAGCAGCAGGAAAAAGGCTAAAAGCTTTTCCTCTCTTCTCCACTGAATTAATTCTTGGTATGTGAAGTACTTCCTTCACAAAGAGAGTAAACTATTTAAATGGCTGAAAGGCTGAAGCCTGATGTGGGCACAAGATGCATTTTTTCCTATTATCTGAGGTTGGCAGACATGTATTTACAGATGAATCAACTCATTTTCCTGGGCAGAGAGACAAATCAAATCCCTAGAGCTTCATACCTTGAGAAATGCTTTGGAACGTATTCCAAGTGGTCCTTTATAAAATAACAATGCAGTTTTGAGCCAGCAGCTACTCATCAAAGTATTGATCCTTTCCTGGCATAACAACATCTTGTTTAGATGATGACATAATGTTTCCAGTAGAGCCAAGGGCACCTCACCCCTTCTACAGCCATGCTTGAGCACACTGAAAAGAGCAATGAGATGCAGTGATGCATCTCATTGCTCAGATTGCATCATCATCAGAGATGCAGTGATGAATAGCTCTTTGCCTTCAAGAAAGAAGAACTTGAATGCAAACAAGGATTTATGAACATATATGTTTGTTTCCCATTTTGACATGGGTGAAAACAAAAGTAAAAGCTTCAACCTTATAAATACAATAGAAAATTTCCAAAGCTAAGTTAGATACTGAAAGGTTACAGAACAGCAAGGGTGTTAGGAAAAATGACCAAATTCAAAGCCTACTAAAAGCAGTTTTATCCTAGATCCATCATTTCCAAAAAGATGAAAACTGACTGGTGTTTCTCTGCCATAATAATTTTCTCCTTAACTTTACTGGTTTTCAGCATACTGCCAACTATTAGCAAAGAAATAAAGAGGACATTTTCTTCTGTTGTGCAGTGTGAAAGAGAGAAAATTGGGATACTATAAAAAATGCATATAGCTGCTGCTGTGGTGATTTATTCCTTTGCTGTTCCCATATATTCACACTTCAACTGGGTAATTATTTAAAAACTACAAAGAAATTGCCTGCTACTGTTTCCAAAGAAAAAGGTTCCAAGACAGACCCCCCCCTCCCATAAGCCATATTAGAGAAGGTGCCAACTCTCCTGACTTCTCAGTGAGGAGAAGACAGAGCAAATTTCCAGACAGAAGTTTAGATTTTAGTTGGACTAAAACCTATGCAGAGCCATGTGGCCTCATTTCTTCACTTCACAAACATAGGAAAGTTAATTTTGACATTTTAGACACAGTAATTTCAATAAGTTTGTTTCATTAAATTTCCTTTTGCCAGAAAGATGAAAAGTCCAGTATTCTTGGTGATATTCTAACAAAGCCACATTTTAATTTGATTTCTAAATAAGAGTAAGCATCTGTGTCTAATATTAATTCATATATATACATATGCCATATCTAAAACATATAATACTGTTGAGAGTTTAATTCAGTGAAAGAGAGTTGAATAATATAAAGAAATTAAAAACAGAATAGCTTTGAGAGCAATTCATAGGTTCTGCAGCCCAAGGGATGGTTATGATCATCTCCTCTGATTTTGTGCACAAAGAACATAGATTTTTCTCATGGTAAGAATCTCAGTCAGGACCGATTAATTAGAGCTAAAGCATAGCAAAGTTTTCAGCAATATAACTAAAACTAATAACACTTCCTCCAGAATTACTTTCCAACAACTAATTCATGTTATGGCTCTGCTACATTCTGAAGTAGTGATTGCCATTATCATTACTCGAAACTTTTAATTTTTGCCTCAAGTGATTTTGAATTTTTAGAGCATTAGTAAAAATGTTGGCTAGCTTTGACTGGGAACTGGTACAAACAGAAGAGTGTCACATATACATTTATAGAAGTCATAGACAATAAAGGTGGTATGGGTTCAGACAAATAGTCATAATAATTACAGTGTCATTTATAGGGGAACAAAAATACAGTATGACATGATCTTTATTTTTTTAGGGTTTGTAAAAGAATAGACAAAGCTTTGTCTGGTAGAAATCTCTTTGTTCTTCCCTTGGCTACATTAACTAGTACAGTGTAAGACATCTCCTTAACCAAGTCTTTGCTCTCACAAAACAAAACCAAGGAGGGAAAAACACAGAAGTTTTCAGACTTCATTAGTATTTCAATATTGTTTCTGTTCTACGAGCCGTGGCTGTGTGTCAGAGAGATCTTTGAAAAATTACACATTTAATGTATTTATATGCTCTGGTTACTTGTGAAATCTTATTTTAATGACCATGTGTACTAGAATTAGTACCACTATACTTCAAGATTTCAGTAGAGGAGATTAAAACTTTGAGCTCTTTCAATTTAAAATGGCTTTAACTTCTGAGAGCTTTCTGTGATTACCTTATCAATTTCTCTTCAAAACTTAGGGATTCTCTGGTGGATTTACAACAGTATTTTCAGTTCATTTCTTGCACTAAGATTGCCAGTCCTGAAACAACTGTCAAAACCATTCAAGCAAAATTGCAAATTTTCATTTCAAGGTTTAGAAGCTAAGCTGTTCTCTTTTATTACTTTACAACATGATGCTACATGCTGTGTTATACCAGAAAGTGATAAGAATAAAAAAATGCTTAAATCTTGCGTTTTAGTCTGAGTTTTCTTTTTTTCACTTAGCTGAAAACTGTCTACTATTCCTACCCACTTCTCAAAAGTAACAAGATCTAAAAAGACAAAAATTGCAGGTTTTGATATTTCCCCCCTCCCCCAACAGTATTAAATATGGGAGAGCATTTATCATCTTCAGCTAAAAACGACTTTGCAAATCCAACTCACTAACAGAATATACCTCTTGGATAAGGAGCAGCAACACCTAAAAGCCAATGTATAAAATACTTTGTTACATTTATCATGTATTTTCACCCAAAAATCTGTAGATACTCCCATATTCTTTGCACTATAATTTTGCTTATGTCTCTTCCACCAAGCTCTCAACCTCTCTGCTACTAAATACTAAGCCTTGCCAACACTCTCACTAGTAAAATGGGCTGCTCAGCCAACAGCATTACCCCAGGAGCATTCAGTAACTCTTTTCTACTGAAAGTCATGCTGGAAAGACTCTGTTACTGGGACTCCAACTGCATTATCTTCATTACACTCATTGCTCATGTTTATATTTGCTCTCCAACAAAAGCATACACAAACTACAAAACCAGCAATAAATATTCAATGTCAGTTCAGGAGACCTGATACAGACTTAACCTCTTAAGTAGCAAAGTCCATTCCTCTTTCAGAAAAAAAAAACCAAGCCCATGGCTTTGATACAACTTACTTGAATTGAATTACAACTATAATGTATTACACTGAAGATACTTCTGGGAATATATCTATACAATACACCGTAAGGCCAGCTGTAATTATTTTATCTGGGATTTTTCATTCACCTTAGATTACCTGAACTTACTCTACCACTAATCCTTTTTCACAGAAACGGCATTAATAGGATTTTAATGCTGAAAATATTTGGAACACTAAGAAAGACAGAAATAAGACTCTTTTCAGTTCAAGTGTACATTTCAAGTACTATGCAGAGAAACCCTGAAATGGGATTAAAAAGCAAACAGTGAAACTTAATTACCTTCTAATACACATTTGGATCAATGAGAAATTAATTGAGAGATAAATAGGGTCAAATGGCATGGTAAAGGCTTTGCTATCTTCAAAAAACACAAAAATGAATCCCTCCCATAGACACAAATAATATGAAAAATGCACTAAGAGGGCTACAAGACCTTTTAACACCAAGGAACATAAACTAATGCTCCAATGATTTTGCTTTTCACCTTGTTCTGATAGTAAGTTGAACATGAAATTCAGAAAACAAATGAACCAAACATTTTAAAGAAAATAAGTTTCTCTCAAAAATGAATGTAAGACAATTATCATGGCTCAAAAACAAATATACATTGATATATTACTCTGGGCTTGAAGTTCTGTAATGCTATAATGCTATGTTTAAACACTCCCTATATGTAGAGGAGGCACAATTAGGTGGAATTTCAAGGAGCTAGAAATACATTTGGAAGAGAATCTGTTGTTTTTGCAAACTTCTCTGTCTTCTACCCAGTGTCCTTCTTTCTCTGAGTCATTTAAGCCTTAACTGCATATTGTGTGAGACTTCAGGAAAGAGCATTTCCATCCACTGGCTGCCCGTGAGCAGCAGTCCTTGGACACAGAGTGCAGTGCCAGGCTACACCCAGCAGGCTGTGTCACTTGATGTGTGGACACAAAAATAAAGCAAAAAACCTTCACCTAAAATGCACGACTTGTCAACATGAGCATTTGCACTAATATTTTAGTGAATGACAACTTTTGAAAACTAGCCACATCAATCACTCTTCTAGACGGAGAAACAAGACAAAGACATTTACCCCAAACAAGCACATATTTATTTATTTATTTATTTATTTATTTTTCTGTCTCACAACCTTCTTTCACTGATATTGAATAGAGTGTGAGTGTGCATGATTCCATACATGTGCATTACCAATGTAAATGTATTTTTGCAAATTTGCTATTATTTTCAAATTCTTTTTCAATTCATGTATAATAGGAAAGGCACTTGCAGAGCAAAAGTTACAAAATACTACAGTGATGGCTCGCCTTCAGTGATGGCTCCTCCTGGCCATTACTCTCTCATGATGATTCCTTTTCTCTCTTTTCCTCTCCAATTTTATGGAGAAAAATTGCACCGCCCTGACAGAGGTCTTGTGACTATGTGATTTGTTGGACCATATCCAAACTCACTGAATGCAGCTACTGCTTATCCCTCTTCTTTAACACCCCTGTTTTCGTTCTTCCTTGTTTCTATATGATTGCTTGTTCCTTTTATCTTAGCTTGCCTCATATCTTTTTGTTCAAGTACCAAGTACTGTATTCCCTGGGATTGTTTTCTACCCAAGAATAACTGTTGTCTTCCTCTCTCTGATTCTACCTGAGTTTTGATTTTGCTTGGTAACCTCACTCCATTTGCTCAATTTTGCTTTCAAGAACTGTTTCTTCCATGATATTCACAATAAAGTACATGGAGACAATGGCTTGGTAGAAAGGCATGCCCACAGACCAGACAAAAGAGTGACCAGCAATCATAAAAAGCCTTGTGTGCTTCAGAAAAACTTCCAGTAGTTTGCTGGAACAGTAAAAAAGTACATAAAATAATGCTTCAGCATGGAAGTGTCTCATTTGAATTCACTTTAATTTTTGTTGTCTTAGTCAACTTAGTCCTTATTGGCTAAAGCAAACAGAAAAAATGCATGCAGAGACACATGGCCTTGTCAGCTTGTAGAGTGAGTTTAAGCCACACCTTGCAGTTGCAGCATGTTGCTGACACAGCAGTGTTAGGATCACCATGAAAAGCACTCCCCAGCTTATGCAACTTTATCTGCAAATCCTCCTGGTCTGAGTGCAGCTAAGTTAGCAAAGGAGTCCTGTTGTCAGCTTAGCACCAATCTATACTTGCATCTCCAGAACCTTGGCAACACATCTTAGTGCCAGGGATAAAACAATACTCAGGTTAAGGAGAAAATATAAAAATGAATGGGAAGGGAATACAAAGAGTATCCTTGCCTTCTTGAAAGTCAACAGCAGCCAGCTCTGTAGGACTTCAGTCCATGGGTCTAAAACTGGCAGCAGGCCTTGACAGTAGCAGAGGAGGGCACTTGCAGTTCTTGATACAAATGTAGCCCCATTTGTAAGTCAGATTTATTCAGGGAACAATCCATGCAAGAGCCAATTGTTTCCAGCACAAAATTCTGAACCACAATAAAAACTTAGGCACAAGGTAATTAACATAATGTAATGAAGTATTAATAACACAGTTAACCTTGTACTGACTTGATTATGTAACTCAGCAAAACCTCCACTGCTAAAATCAACCAGAAGTTCCACACTGCTGCACCAGACTGAAACAAATATTAAAGGGTCTCACTTCAGAATTCAGGTCAACTGTCATAAGGATCACAGATGGCTTGGGCTATCTAGGCTGAATCTATGTTTCTCCTTGATAAATATCAAAAATGAACAAATAAAAATAACTGAAACACAGTTTTAACATCCATCTTAATGCTAATGATGGAATGTATCTTTTATGGATTTCACTTTTTTGACTGTCACAAGAGAAACACCTTATTTTTGTATTCTAGCAGCAACAAGTATAATTTAAATTTATCTAGCTATGACCAAGCAAAGTTCCAGTCATGAGTTTCATCTCATTTTAGCTAACAGACATAGATCATATTATTTTTCTTGTATATTCCATTAATGCTGATGATACTCAAGGTCCAGAACGTGTAAGATGAATTCTACTTGAAGGACACAAATAGAGAAGGTGATACTTCCTACAGCATACATATCTACAAAGGCATTGAAATTACAGCTTTCACCTGTGGACAGTGATCTAGCAAGATCTGTGAAACATTTCATTTTTGTCAGTTTTTAGAAGGCAACTGCTAAAGTAAATCCCAAAGCAGAAGGAAAACTTTTTTTTTTCAATTCTTAAGAAATAACTTACACATGAAATACATACTAAAGAACAAAGGCTGCGCTGCATATCTGGTCCTGTACTATATGCCAGTTTTTTGGTTTAATTGTGGCAGAATGTTCCCTGAACAATTGTTGTTAAATGATATGCTAAATGTTAAATGATATGCTAAGTTGCATTGAGATGTAGCAAAAAATCCTGTAACTCAGCACTGGTTTCTCAGGAGCCATAGTTGAGAGAATAACATAACACCATACTTATTTTCTTAGCAGAAGTGATGTATCCTTGTGAAGTGATGTATTGCTGGGAAATCTACAGATAGATTCATGTAAAACCCCTCAGTCTTGTACCATCTCAAAGCCTTAAATGAAGTGGGTACAATGATTGGAGAACTTTCAAACAAAGAAAGCTTAAAGTCCCCCTGCTCCCCCTGACCTCACTAGCTGGGTTAATAATTGGAAATAAATGTAAAAATATCAAAGCAGAAAAAATATGATGGATTTTCTTATAAAGCGATGCCCACCGATCTTCAGTTAGTATCACCATCCATTTACAAGGCAAGTTATGCACTTCTAAGGAGTACTCTGAGGAATTCCTCTGTACGGTTCAATCAAAGAAGACTAAAGTCTGAAAACGTCACACTCGGAGAGCCGCGAAGCAATTCCTGAGTTACAGGAAAGCTTTGGCCAGGGAACACCCCGAGAACAGCCGTGACGGGGCAGCGGGCGCAGGACGCCGGGGCCGGGGTCGCCCGCCCCCAGCATCCTCACTCTGCGATTGGCCCGACCGGGCCCACCCGGCAGCAATCTCACTTCTGGTTGGCTCAAGCTTCCGGCCCGCTTCGGAGGGCCAATAAGGCGCGGGGTTGTTTTCCCGTCCCAAGATGGCGGCGCTCTGTGGTGCTTCTGTGGAAGGGAATGGCGGGGAGTAAGGCCTGAAGGAGCGGGCCGGGGCCGCGAGCGCGGAGGGGGATGAGGTGACGCCGCTATGGCGAGCGACGGGGGCAGGAAGCAGTTCTGGAAGCGGAGCGGCGCGAAGGTGCCGGGCAGGTGAGAGAAGCCGCGGAAGGTCGGCGTCGCCGGCCCCTGGATGGTGCCGGGCCGGGGGGGCGTCTGTGCCCGTCCCGCTCCGCTGTGACCCCAACAGCGCGTTCCTGCCCCTCGGCCGCCCTGCCCCACGGGAGGGACTTTGCGGGTCCTTGAGTCTCCGCCGCTGGGACCGGGTCCGGTCGGTCACTGCTCGGACGCGGGTACCTTGTTAGCTCCGTGCTCAGAGCCCTCCGGCGCTGAGCGCCTCCAGTTCTCTGGTGGAGATGCTGGTGGTCAGTTGGCGTTGGTTATAGCTTGTGTCAGAAGGGTTTTTAAATAATTGTCTGAATGTGCGTTCCCAGCCTGACATCGTTGTTAAAGGAGTTAATGTGATCGTGGGAATGTGTTCGCCGGGAAATTTTGAGTGGGAGAATGTTTGTAGCTCTCAGCAGTGCCAAGTTAGGGTGTTTTGAAACTTGATACAAGTTATGAAATTTTTGAAATACTTTGTAGTAAGCTGTATTTTCTAGGCATAGAGACATGTTTTAGTTTCTGCTACGTATTTCAAAACATTGTCAGCTTTCTTCTGAAGTGTGAACAGCAGAGCAGTCGTTCTATTAGTGCAAAGAGCTACAAGCACATTCTCCCATTCCAGATTTTCCAGGGAATAGATCCCCAAAGATCCTTTTGACTGTTACATCAGGGTGGAAATACATGTTCAGATTATTAATCAACAATAACATTCAATGGTCTTATCCCTGAATTATTCTCTCAGTACAGTTTTCTATATTCTTTTTGTAAGAATGATGTGTACTTGTGGTTCTCAGAGAACAGTAACTCTGTATTTTACACCCTTAACGTGAACTCAGCTTGCTCATCACTTACCTTCTTACATTTTCAGTTACCCGTAAGCACTAACTGGGAGTGGTTTTGTTTCTTTAGTTACAAACTAACTTTTTCAGTCCAACTGTTGTCCTTCTTCTAATATGTTTTTTTTGTAACTTTTCTGGAATCTTTTGACGGTGAAACACTTCTGGCCTTCCACCCTTGTGCTGGATCTATAAATAGTTGCAGTTAATTTGCAGGCAACTGCAGGCTTGTGGGAAAACAAGGACACTGTGGAGAATGTGCTTTTCATTTTGATTTATTTTTTTCATGGCATGGAGAGGACTGTTGTTTTTTGTTTGAGTGGATTTGCATTGCAGGTATTCAGAGAGTGCTGTAAGGAAAAGGCATGTTCTGTGTGTATGGAAATGGGCAGTGACACCTGACCCTCAGGAGAGTGCAGAGCAGGGAATGTGCCTGTGGAGAGGATGGCATGAGGTTCTGTGGAAAGGCTGGTGGGGAATTGATTTCCATGGAATCACATAAAAATCGTTAAGAGTTTTCATAAACCACCATTTTCAGTCACCACTAGGGCTAATTTCAGTGGTGTTAATGCTGCAGCTCTTGTGAAAATCCAAGCCTCCCTAAAAATCTGTTTTGACTGCAGTCTTTTTGGCTTGTTTCTATCTTAAGTTTACTAAGGTTGGACTTACTTATCTTTGTGGTCTGGAGATAGTTTTTGGTATGTCAGGAGGGTGTGTTTGTTCTGTGTGATTTTTATTACAAGTTTGGGTAGTTGTTAATGTTGCATATGATTTATTTTTCTTACAATTAGAGAGCTCTGTAGTTATAATTTCTAGTATGAAGCCACATGTAAGTCTTGATGGGTCTTCTGTGGCATTTTTTTACTTGCAAAATAGTTTTATACCCCATAACTGGGAGGTAATGAACTTTTAGTTTGTAGAGAGTTTTGCTTTTCACACAATAACATGCTATTTTGTCATGTTAGAGGCTAGTGAATAAGTATGTCTTTGGAAGCTTGTTTCAAAGCATTCTGTTAATGCTCCTATGGCTTTTATTCTCTAAGCTGTCACCTTCTGCATTTTTCTGTGGCTTTGTCATCCTTATGCTTTAGTAAAGGTTAAGAACTGTCTGGTTGGATTTTGGGTGACAAGGGTATGTAGAAGATTAAATCTCTATAGATATTTCTTTGAGAATTTTTAATTTTTTGCAAGAGATGAAGAAATGATAAATCTGAGAAGAGAATTTTTGTAGATTCTTACTGCAGAGTCTAACTTATTTCTTATTTTAATTCCTGGTTAGAAAAATAAAATAGCCTAAAATAACCTTAGCTTAGGTCTCACAGAGTTCCTGTTTAGCAAATCCATGATTTTTATTAAATTACTTCTTAGTATGCACATCAATTGCGGTTTCATTATTTTTAATTTTTGAAACAGACAACTGTTGGAACATTTAAGTTCTCTTTGTTATTGACTATTTAATACACAGAAACTCTCCAAATATTTATTATTTTTGTGATAACTCTCTTTGTTTTCCTTTAGTATTCAACATGTGTACGGAGCTCAGCATCCGCCTTTTGACCCATTATTGCATGGAACGTGAGTTAACCTAATATTTAAATATTCCAAGTATTTTGTGTCTCCTCTGTCTTCTCTTTTTTCTTCCTGTTGGCTATAAAGTTTATTGTTAATCTTTCTTTTTCAATTTTTGTCATAATCTTAACTTCTAGTTTTGACTTCTCCTTTGTGACTTCCTGGTGGTTACCATATTTGCAGGAACAAATCAGCTCTTTCAGATCTTAACTAACATAGATTGCCAGCTGTTATTATTTATTTTTAATGCCTTATACATGGGAAATTGTGGTAAAGTAAAAAAACAGTGTCACAAAGGCAAGTATTTGGTTGGAAGGACGTCATGCTTCTACTAAATTTTTCAGGGGCTGGTTTCAGACAGTACAAGAGGTAAACATTCTAGTTAATTTTCAGATGATACAGAGTTGGAGGCAGTTGAAATGTGTGATCCTAAGGGTTGAATTAAAAGAAATGAGATTAATTGGCTCAAAATACGGAGCTGTAGAGACCCAGGAACAAAAACTGGAAGTTTATTCTTGAAGTGACAGAATTAGAGGAAAAACCTCACTGTTTTAGACAGTGATGACAAGTCAGGTGAAAGTGCAAGTGTTGTAGTACCTGTTAGGGAAGATACTCCCTGTAGGACATAACAGAAACATTATAACTGATACTATATGAGAATTGGGTAAGAACTGTTTCTGATTTGCGGTTCTGCCTGCCTTGTCTTAACAGAAAAAAGAAAAACTAGCCAAGGTGGAGAGAGAGGGAGGTCAGAAACAAACTCAAGAACCCTCTTGATGCGATTCTGTGCAAGATGACCCTGCTTGAGCAGGGAGTGTGGGCCAGATGACCCTCTGTGATCCCTTCCCATCTTACCCATTCTGTGAAAGCACAATTAACTTAATGGCAGTAGCGTCTTTATTTCTTGTGAACAGGCTAAGAAACCCTCTCAACTTTATACCTTATTCAGCTCACTTCTGAAGGGAGATGTGATTGCTCTGCATTACTGTAAGTGAGAGCAAGTTCCAGGCTAGGGAGGGATACTTGGTTCATATCTCATACTGCCTGCTGACAAAGGGGCAAAAGGTTGGGAGCTGATCAGGGTCCACTTAGACTAGTAACTAGAAGAAATATCTTCTGAGAAGAGCAAAGTTCTGAAGGAAATCCATGCTGGCATGCCTGGATGGGGAGGAATGACAGATTTAATAAGTTTTAAGGTGAGACTTGGTTTATTTATGACAGTGATTGTATTACATGATTGCTTATGGTGACTTAGGAGTAGACCATGACTTGTTTTCAGCTCCTGTGCTGTTATGCAGCAATTGCATTGAATGGGCTGAAATCTACAGAAGTGAATGAAGCAAGAGCAGTGCAGTGTGCACTATTATATAAGCTATTCTAGTAGTAATCCTTTCATATGATTTTGGGGGTGGTCCTTTTTTTTTTTTTGTTTGAGTTTTGTTTTCTTAAGAAAAGGGAAGGAAAGATTTGTTTCACTTCTATTCAAAGCAACAAAGTCTCAGTTTTTATAGCCCTTGTTCTCAGATTTCTTCAGCTGTATGTTACTGTGGGTGGATGTAGTGGCAACATGAGTGGAGAGAGATAAATATTTGCTACCTATGTTGTGTCAACTATGAACTTTCAGGGTTTGGTCCTACCCAGAGTGTTTTCTTCTTTACTAGTTTTCTAAATAGTGTTTATTTGTTTTTGAACAGCTTGATAAAACCAGGTTCAAAGCCACCTACAACTCCAGTGAAATTGAAGAAAGTCAGCACCTTCCAAGAATTTGAAAGTAACACAAGTGATGCTTGGGATCTTGGAGATGATGATGATGAACTCTTTGCAATAGCTGCTGAAAACTTAAATACAGAAGTGGTCATGGAAACAGCTCACAAAGTAATTCAGAATCACAGCAAGCTACAAGAACAGCATAAATATCAGGAAGAACATCTACAGGAAGAAAAACAAGAGGAATTTGCACAGCTGACTTCAGTTGCATGTGGTGATAATAGGCTTGTTAAATCAGTCAGTGAAGGTCATACATCAAGTTCATTAGGTATGTTGAAAAGTGGAAAAGATCTTGGGAGAGAGCTACCATATTTGCCCCTGTAAGACAGTAAACCCTTCCCAATGCTTTATTAATATTGCAGGAAAATATTAAATATTATATGTTTATCACTAGTGATTTATTTGAGAGGAAGACTGCATGCCTTAGGAAATTGTAATGCATGTGTGTGAGGGAAGAATAACTAAACTTTTTTTGCTTTCACTATTTGTTTTTCACTATTGTGAAAGATTATAAATAAATTGTAATTAAAATATAAATATAATTAAATATATTGAAAAGCAGGAGAACTGGGAGATTCACCCTCATGTGATCTTTTCCATGGTTTTATATAAGCTTTCAATTGCAATAATTTCAAGATCTCTCAGTGGTTGTTTTTTTAGGTTTTTTTTTTTTTTAAGAATGTAAGGGAGGGAACAGCTTTTAGTAACACCGATTTTAGAAATCCATGCACTTTGCTATTAATATGATCTCTGATGTGTTTTAATTGTGAAATACTGCTTCAAAGAGAAATGCTCCTTCTGCTAAATCCAAGTTATTTGAAGTCCAAACTTCTGCTATGCTTGAGTTTGCATTTTTCAAAAACAGAATTCTGTTTTAAATTTACAAATTAAATTCAAATGATTAGTAGTCTTCTCACTAGCTGAGGCTAACTGCTATACTTCTTTTTCCCTTCAGATAATGCTAGTGAAAATTCTTCCATGCAGAGATCACAGTCACTTCCACAAACTTCCATACCTCCCCTGGCAAGTGGAATGGCAGACTACAGCTCCTCAGTTACTCCTGCATTGACTGAGAGAGAAGCGTCTCGACTCGACAAATTTAAGCAGCTTCTTGCTGGCCCAAATACAGATCTTGGTGAGTGTTTCTCATAGGACCTCTGAATTACATCTGAACTATTTTTAAACTATAGAATTTTCCTGTTTGATGTACTGTCCTGCCATATGGTTTGGTTGGGATCTAATCCTTTCAACACTGAAAATTGATCTTACAAAAGAAAGAATAAAATTGAAAGTTTGTAGTACTCCTGCTTTTAATAAGTGATTTGCAAACATCCTACTGATATATGTAGGGTGTTCCATGGGTTCTTGTTCTTTCTCACATTATTTCTTCCTACCAGACTAATCTCTGTAGAAAAAACCCCACAGTACAATTAGCTGTGTTTATTGCTAATGCCTGAAAATGGAGCAGCTTGGTTTACAAGTGTGATTTTCATGCTTGGAAATAAATAGGTGTGAAAAATGATGAGACGTGTAAGTATTACTGCTTGTCTACTCTGAGCCTTCTTCATGTTCACAGGCTGATACAGTAGTTCTGTGTCTCATCTGTGAATGCTGACAACAAGTCAATGGGAAAACAAATGTATTGTCAGATAACTTGACTGTTCCCTTTGTTTACTGGATTTTAGCTGCTGAATAGTCAATACAAGTGCCAAGAGGGTATCACAGAATCAAATGGCTTTGTATCCCAAGTGAAAATCTGAAGCAGGATTAGTACACTCCATTTGGAGAACTTGGTGATTAGGAGTTGAGGGCAAAATAATGAATAAAGAAAATGTCTTTGAGGTAGACCATTCTGGAAGATATCTCCAGGAAACTTACAGAAAGAAGTAGAAGTTGCAGTTCTTGAATTGATGCTCTCCTGCCTGGTCATTGTCACGAGGCTTCTTCAATATAATACAGTCCAAGCTGTAGCTTTTATTTATTTTTTTTTTCCATGCTGTGTCTTATTGTCAGATTGATGCTGGGAAAGTACAATTATGGAAGCTATAATAGCAGCATGAGACTGAGCATTTCAGTGAGTTATATGACATTCTTATGAAATGAACTGTGAATAAAGGGAGGTGTTAAAACATATTTTACATAAACTTGAAAATGGTAATCATATATCGCTTTTTAGCTCTTTTATTAGCTCTTTAGCCCTTGATCTAACAGATGTTATGACCTTTGTGATTGTGACTGACATGAAAACTCATACCTTAAGAATGTTGTGATAGTAGAAATCATTGTTACATAAGGTTGCAAAATCAGAGGAAGGACAGAATTCGGTGTAAACCTATCCATTTCACTTTTGCTGTCTATTTAGTTTAGAATACTTTACTAGTAAATCAGATTTATGGATTAAAGGGAAATAATTTTGGAAGAAAATTTCCAGTCTTATTAGGAGTGCAGTCACCCTGTCTGTGGTGAACTTAGTCAATGCTATTTAAATAAACTATATATATTTTTTTTGCTATTGAACTTTATGAATCTCACACTGAAATATATGTAAGAAAGTGAAATATGAGTATGCTTCCTTGATATTAAAGTGTTAAAAATATCTAGTAAGCTCCCAATATTATTTCTTGTACAAACCACTAAATAATGCCTTTTCTACAGCTGTATATAGGAAGCTTGTTCTTTCTCTTGCTGTACAAACTGATAAGTACAGTTTGAAGTTATGTGATAGAATTTTATACCCAGTTTTGATTTTTTTTGATGCAAATATTTTGACTTTTGTATCTGGAATATGTCCAATAGCACATATATCTATCTACATTACAGGTAATACATTATGGTTTTAGTGAAAGAAATGAACTTGTTATTCATGACATGCAAGTTCTTGATGATCATGAAGCTCTTCAGGAGTAGATCATGTGTGATAGTAGTGCTTGGACTGCATTCTTGGTATCTGTTAGGGAAAGTGTGTGTACACATATATACACATGTAAACATGTATATGCTTATTGCTGTATGCACAATTCATCAGAATCTGGTGTGTGTATGTCTATATGCATTTTTAATGTATAGATTTTTGGAAGATGTTTGGTTTAGCACTGTGCTACAGTGAAGATTGTTTAAAAAGTATTCTTGATTTATAATGACAGCAGTAGCCCGGGAAAGTGTTTCAGGTTGTCTGTAGTGGAGTTTTTAATTTGTTGTTGGAGTGTTTTTGTGTTTTTTTTTTTGTTTTTTTTTTTGTTTGTTTGTTTTTTTTTTTTTTCCCCGGTTTTCTTCAGAACAATACTGGAAATGTACTAAGGTAGAAACTAGGCAATAGGCTCCGAGCTAAAATTTGTGGGGAGTGATATAGGGATAAGTGGCTGTTCTGTTGCAGATGGCTTATTCTGTCTGTGTGTGTGTGGGGGGGGTGATGTGGTATGTGTGAGTCTGTTTTGTTTTAGAGCCACAAATAGTTGGGCTTTGTTTGTCACAATGAATTAAATTAAAAGGACATGGGGACATTTTTGTAAATATTTCTCTTCATTTCTGCAACTATTAGGCTTGGTTTTGCTTGGAAGTAGAAGTAAACTGAAGTAAAGTATTTCTGTAGTGTTCGTTTTCGTGGTATAGTTTCACATTTTGCTGAAATAGATTATATAACAAGTCCTTTCAAAGCAAAATAAAATTAAGTTAATTTGTGGAACTGTAGCCATGTCATGCACGTATTCTCTTAAAATAACCAGGGAAATCAACATTGACTATGAATACAAAGTAATGCAAATGACCTTGAAATCTTTTGAGTCACACTTGAATAATCATTATCCTATACAGATAGTGTAAAATGCAATTTTAGTTGTAAACGCCAGCTAGAGGTGTGAAAGAGTGTGTTCTTTCACAACAAAAATCTCAAAAAGATGAATTATGTGTATAAATTTGGAAGTGAAGATTATTTTAGTCATTGGAAACCACTAACAGATTTTGGAGTTGGGTTTGGTCCACAGGCTGGCTACTTAGAACTTGTGGAAATAGGTAGTTACTGCAAGAAATGCGGGCTGGTCGAAGGAGCTTATTGTAAGAAGCAGTTTGGTTGGACAGGGATTTGAGGAGTGACCCTTGTCAATTAGATCATAGTGAGATGTGTGGGTGCAGGGTCAGGAAGCAGAGTGGGGCTGTTAGTAGGACAGCAGAGTTCAGGAGATAGCTGCAGAGTAGGCTCTAGGGTCTGTTTGTCTGCATAGCTTCCCATTCCTGTAGTGCATGCCAGCTTATTCAGCAGGAATAATTCATGGTAGTTTTGTGCAATCAACCTGTGTTTATGCTTGACTTGCAGTCAGTTTGCAGCAGACTTACTGAATTTCAGGTCTTGTCTTTCCTTGTAATGGACCTTGCATTACTAAGTGAAGGTGGGCTTGCAGAACTTTTGCTAACAGTTGTGAAGCCCCCTGGTCTTGGCCCGGACGGTTGGCCAGTGGCTTCTCTGAGAACTGGCCCCGGCGACTTTGACGAGAGAGACTGCTTGATCTAGTTGCTCTGAAAAGTAACTTTAATATAATGATAAAACAACAAACTAAGCAGTGTACACCATACAAGGAACAAACTAGAAAAAGCCAGGGTCCAGGGTCTGCAGGAGTATTTATAGGTTTCTAAAAGGGGTGAGGGTTAAGGTGGGGTGTAAGCAGAGGATCCAACAGAAAAGGACAATTTGGAATATTACAGTCAATGCAGCAAAAAACTATCTAACGGCAATACAGAGAAGGTAGAACTTTCTGGCAACAATTTGAGTAACAGAACTGGAGAATATTGGGTAGGAGCTCCTGCTTAATTTACAGAGGTTTCTCCCATGGCTTCAGATTGAAGTTCGCTTCGTTATTCAAACTGACCCCAACACAGTTGCTTGCTTTAAGAGGGGGGAACAGAACTTTATCAAAGCAGTGTGGGGGGAGTATTTCTGAGAAGAAATTTTTCTTTCCTTCACAGACCACTTCATATATATTAGAGGAACAGTACTGCTGTGTCTATCAGGTTTCCGTTTAAAGTTTAATTTTTTTTGTTAAACTTGAGTTTTTTAGTAGTCTTGTAAAATGTTTTAGGGAGCTGTTTACTGTGCAAACACAATGTAAACAATGTTGATAAAATTTGACAAAGCAACAAGCAAGTTACTGCATACTTGCAACTTCAGCGCAGCTGATGTATGATGGGTTACTAATATAAATTTAAAAATTAGCTGATTAAAGCGCTTCCTTAATGCCTTTATCTTCAAATCAACTATTTTTCTGTTTTTTTACACATATATGGCTAATGGATATGTAATTGGATGTGAGAAACATGTTTATTTAAGTAAAATAACAACCAATGGTAAAGTTGGTGTGCTGTGTTCTCTTGATTTAATAAAGCCTCAAAACATTGTAATGCTACTGTTAGGCAACATAACACATATATTATTTCAGAGTCAAACCAACTAATTTCTTAGGTTGTAAAATTGTTTTGCATGTCAGGGTCACTGTTTTCCGTACTTAGTCATGTCGAGTCCCAAGGTGAATAAAATATGTTGAAGTTTTAGCATACTACCTTGATAAAAATAATAGAAGGCCCTGTAAAAGCACCCATGAAAATTGTGAAGTATTCCCATCTTAAATGTACTTCAGCTGCTGTACATATTCAGGAGCACTATTCATTGTACTTTTTAAAAAACTCATCTATTTTTCTTCCTCCTTTTGACCAAATCTGAAAAAGGAAACCTTTTCAGACAGTACTACAAACTGCTGAGTTGGGTGCTGTCTCTTGGCTAGTCTTTTGCTGTGGAAGTAGTGGATAATGTTGTGAAGTCTTATAGAACTTGGAAAGACTAGCTGAACTCTTGATTTATCTGATGGTGGCAAAAACTAATTACATAATTTTAGAGGAGTTAAAATGCTGTAATCTCAGATTATTTTGTAACAATAGCTGGTTGTCTCTTTGTGCTATAATAAAAGAATTCAAGAGTGGTTCTCTAGAGATTAAATTCAGAAAGAAAACATGTTAGATGTCTCTTTTTCCAATCACAGTGATATTGTTGCAGCAACTTGAAATAGGATTTTCCTATTCATGGTCACATCCATTGTAGATATATATTAAACCTGATCTAACATAGTAATTACCTTTTCTTTCACTTATGGCTCATAAATCTAGTATTCTGTCACCACAGTCTGTTATGTCCTATAAAATTGCTTGCCAAACTGATGCTATTGAAAAGTTTCAGTAACTTTACAAAATGAATTAATTGAAATGAACTTGATTAATTTTGTTCCCAGCTTCATTAATTTATCTACACTAAGCTACACAGTGATTTATCTCTGTGCTCCCAGTACATCCATGTAATTTAGAATTTTAATGCCCCCTACAGCTGTGAATTACTTGTAGTTGATCATGTGAGTGCCTATTCTTCTTTCAGTTTGTTGATATATAGTATAAAGTTAACATGTGTCCTACTGCTGCTTTGTGTGATGTGCCATTAGTTATATCTGTCTTTTCAAATTATTATCACCAAAAGGTGTCCTCTGATTCTTTTTCTGTTCTAGTTAGTTTTTTATCTACAAAGCATGCTTTCCTATTTAGCTAATAAAAAAAGACTGTTAACCAGACAGTATTGTACCAGTAGACTTTAAAACATTTTTTTTAAAATTAAGAGTCTTCTGAAAGAAATTAATGTCAAATATCCATTATTTGTTCCCTTTTTAGTTACTTGTTGCAGGGTTAGTGTTTTGTCTTCATGTTTTCTGTGGCTTGGTCTCATAACTTGTATTTTCATTTAATAGTAAGCATTTATTCTGATTTCTGCTCTGGTGGAATATTTCAATGTAAAGGTATTAATTTATGATTTTTCATTCTAACTAGATGAGAATAGATTCCTTAAACAATTTCGAGAAGATTTTGACTTAGTTTGTTTCTTCAGGATGCATTTCTCTTCCTTTGTCAAGTTTGTAGATTGACATAGTAGTTCCAGACCTGTGCTGATTCTTTCAATTGCTCCAGTTTGGGTGCAGGACCTTACACTTGCCCTTGTAGAACTTCATGGGGTTTGCCTTGGCCCACCTCTCAAGCCTGTCTGAGTCTCTGTGGATGGGATGTGCTCCTTCCAGCAAATCCACTGGGTCACAGCTTGGTGTCATCTGCCAGCTTGCTGAGTGTGGGCTCAGTCCCTCTGTCAGTGTCATCGAGGAAGACACTAAATTCTGTTGGCCCCAATGTGGAGTTTTGTGGCACCCCACTTGTTACTGGCTTCCACTTGGAGCTGAGCTATTGACTGTAACTCTTTGGATAAGGAACTGATTGAATGTCTGTATCTTATAGCCCATCCCTCAAACAAATCTCTCCAGTTTAGTGGCAAGGATGTTGTGGGGGACTGTGTTCTGCAAGTCCAAAAGGCTTGCAGAAGAGCTCTAGTTTAGTTGTAGATTAGTATTGTTATCTTTCAACAAGGATTTGTTAATTTTGACTTGAGGGAAGATTCCTTACTCTTATGTGTTTCAAATGCCATCTATCATTGAATTAAGTTTTTGTTGAGGGGAAAAAAGAGTAAGACTGAAGAGCTGCAGCTCCTATTAACAAACAAGATAATCCTTCCCTTAAAAGGAGCCTGTAACCTAAAGCTTTCCCTTTTTTTTTTTTTTTTTTTTTTTCAAGAGTTTTGGTATTCAAGTATGACTCAAATTAATAAATGGGTAAGAGGCGTTGTAAACTACACAGATGAGCCTAGTTCTGCGGTTCTGGACTTCTTGCCTATAAATAGAACTATGTGATTTTTGTTAGTATCAGAATAGCTTAGAGACTAACCTGTTTCTTTTTGTGTGGATGTCCACAGAGAACATTTCAGGTTAAAACCATTGATCTGTTCAAAAAAAGAGTGCTCTTAGCACAGTTCTTAAAACTCCCATGTTACCCATATGGCTCCATTAACAAAGAGTGGAGTTCTGTACTATGTCTTTTTCCAAGTGGATTTGGATGTAGAGCATTACAGTGGGATCCCTAAGTTCAGCTGATGTGAAAGGGTTACTGTTAAAAAAAAAAAACCACTAAATTACCATTCAAATTTCTGTGTACACGCAAAAATTGCCTTGGTAGTTAGAACTAATTGATCATCAAAAAAGAAAAGAGTTAGAGTTATCATTCTACTCCAGATTGCAAGATTGATTAATTCAAAGGGTTTTTTGTGTCCGTTAAAGTTTTAGCAGAACTTTTAGGAGATTATTGCACTGATTTTTGGTCAGGTGTTCAAAAACAGTCTGTGAGTCTTAGCCATGTGCTGAACAATACAGTGAAGAGGGATATTTTAGTCTGGATGAACTGGGAGAAAGAGAAGTACTACATGATGAAGTGTTCTTGTAGTTTTTTTGTTTGTATGACTGTTTGTTTGTTGGTTTGTTTTTGGTGTGCCATCTCTATTCCTTACCTGAGACCATCATGAAAGCTGAACTTAGTGACCTATATTATTCAGTAAGATAGAGGAGTGAGAAGTTCAGTGTTCTCTCTTGAAGTCACAGACTGAGGGAGCAGCTTTGCCTCTTCCCATGACGTTTTGCATACTTTGTGGCATGGGAGGGGCTTACCAGGAATGTCACCAACAAGACTGCTGAGAACTCTGAACCTGCTCTGTGTGCTCTGTGTCCTGAAGCTCTTGAACATCAAGATTAGCAATGTACGTGTTGTAATGAGTGGCACATACAGCTTGTAAATCCGTTTATGAAGGCTCAAGGAAGTATAATTAATTCTTTAGGTTTTCTTGCCAGCATCTCTTTCACTATTAATTATGTTGAAACATAAGTCATTGTTACTTCATTAGTAGCATGCCCAGAACTGGAAGAAGTACATAAAACTTGTCTGGGATGGTAAACACAGTGGAGCAAGTTTCACTGTGTATGTCTGTGTTATGCTGCCTTGCTGTTGCAGATTATTGGTTAGGTTTGCCCTCATGTGTGCTTTAGCCACAATGGACAATTGCTCTGGATGTGATGTATGTTTGCAGTTAACTGAGAAAAACCTACATGGATTAGAGGTTAAGGGCTAGCCTTTTACAGGAGTTTGATATAGTAGAACCTAATGTAAAGCTAAACTAAGTAATACTTCCAGTGAAGTAAAGACTCATAATTAAATCATTAGGAGCTGCTTTTTTTTTTTTTTTAACATTCAGAATAGGGTATGAAAGGTTTTCCTTTAGTTGTACATCTAACTTCTAAAAAGTTTGAAACTGTTTCAGTTTCATTAATATAAAAATAAAAACAGTTGATGATGCACAGAAATTGGATGTTTTGGGAGAACTATGAAAAACATCTGCTGCTGCCACAGTTGTTCTCCATTACTTATCATTTCCATCACTGGCTTCACATGTTGCAGGTCTTAGGAATTTCAATAATCTTTTTGCCTTAGTTTTCCTAATCCCTTTCTTTCTTGTACCTTGTAACACCAACCTCATCTGCTTCTGCTTCTGTTTTTTTATGTGAAGTAGCGGACAAGATGTACTTTCCTACTCTTTTCTAGCAAAGGCTCTGAAAAGGATCTTACCCTGTATTTACAAAGGTGGATTGGACTTGATTTCCTGTTTCTGCAGCATTCAGAATAACTCTTTGTTCCATAGAGAAGATTAAGGGCAGTGTTTGATTAAAAAAAAAAAAAATTAATGAAGTGCCTAACAGAGCTATTATTCATTTTGAAAACCGGTTGCTGTGGTTGCCATAGTAATAACAAGCCCTGTATTCAAGTTATTTTCTATATGTACTGCCTGTATTATAACATGCTGTTGGGGGAGCTGTAGTTCTGTGCATCTCTGCTTTTGAAAGAATTTTCCAGCTTTGTATAGGTAAAATATCCAAGGAATTTATGTTGTAGGAACATCAAACATGTAAATCTAGTTTATTGTATCTATCATGGAGTTGCTCATGCAGGCCATGACTTCATGTAGCCATTTATAGTAATCTCAATGAAATAACAGCTGTATCAAAAATGAATAATACATCCAGAGAAATTTTGAATTCCTTTAATATTTCTTATTTTTTTATATATTTGTAATGGGTAGAATGATTAGCTTGTAGTTCCAAGAAGAATTCTTGTCGACTTGGTTGTTTGCCCTCATGTGTTTTAGGTGTGGTAGGTAATAACTCCTACAAGTAATTGCTTGTACAGTTAAAAGCTGGCAAACTAATGGCATGTTTTCTTTGTAAAATTCCCCATGAAATATTTATGGAATCTGAGAAGTCTTTAAATCTAAATGCAGTAAAAGGATAGTCCTAAGATTTCTGTTAGAGCAAATGCTTTAAACTTTTTCTTCCTCAGAGAGAGGGAATGTATCTGTAAATGTATTGTAGTAAGCCAGATAAAACAAATTTTTTCCTAAATTAATCATATTAATTTGAAGCATTTTCATACCATATTATACCTTCATAATAAAATATCCTAAAGCAACATTTCTGTGAAAAGTAACTACTGTCTCCTAAGCAGAAATGAGAGTTGGCTAGTGTGAGCAAATTGAGATACTTTTTGTCTAAAATCTATGGGGATTTATAAATTCTTTCATACCATTGGTCACAGAATTATGTCAAATAATGAGGCAGCTGAAAAACAGACTAACAATTGGGGTTTAATCTCTTTCCTCAGAAAGTATACTTTTAGTTTGGGACAGAATTTACAGACAGGGTTTTACAGATACTGTTTTTGGATCTGCCTAATTTCAGCTGGTTCCTTGTTCACATTTTTAACAATTTATTGTGTCTGTAATTGTAATGTTTACAAGTGCTCATTTTCAAAATAATTGTTCTGGAAGTTTAGGAAAATATTAATTGTATTGAAACAAGAATATTTTTGCAGTACTATCTTGATTGAAAATGTGTGCCTGATTTGTAGGTGCTATTAAAACTCTTGCAGAAAATCTGTGCTTGGGAACATACTTGGTGACTCAAAACTAGAACGTCTAATTCCTTGGGAAATCTACAAGGGGGAGGAGTTGCTCTAATGACAATTCATTGAAGTCATGCTTTGACTAGGGAGGATGTAACATTTCAGCCAATGACAAATAGTTTAATAATTAATTAAAATACTAAGTTCATAAAATAGTTCATGTTGGAAGGGACCCTTAAGCCATCTAGTTCAACAACCTTGCAATTAGCAGGGACATACTCAACTAGATCAGGTTAGTCCAAGACTGTCACCCTTGAGATGGGACATTCACAACTCCTCTGGGCAACCTGTTCCAGTGTTTCACCATCTTCACTGTAAAAAAATTTCTTCCTTACATCTAGTCTGAAGCCACTGTCTTTCAAATTAAAACCATTACCCCTTGTCATATCAAAACAGACTCTGACAGAAATGCTGTCCCCATTTTTATTATGAGCTCCCTCTAAGGATTGAAAGGCCACAGCAATGCTGCCCAGAGCCTTCTCTTTTCCAGGCTGAACAGCTCCAACTCTCAGCCTGTCTTTATAGGAGAGGTGGTCCAGCTGCTGCCTGATGCCACAAGCCAAACAGTTTCCTTTAGTGAAAGTTCTCCATGGTGCAAATACAGCAAGATGCACATGTAATACAGTGTGACAATTTTGTTAGTTTAACAAATAGCATGCTTAACAGAAATCATCCAATTAGAAGAACAGTTAATTAAGTAATCTCCCATTTTGGTTCTGCCCCTCATTGAAGTTGCCCCTAGCTTATAACCCCACATTTATTGTGGGCTTATTATATATATATGATATATAGTGAAAAAACAGTGATTCACACTATAGAGGGAAGACTAAATAAGATTCCAGGAAGGTTAGCTTATTGTTCTAACATGTAGGTAATGGGGTCGGAAAAGTACTGTGGTTAGTTAGGAGCTATGTAACTATATAATAGTAGTCTACAGAGTTACAAATACATGGAAAATGTATAAACCCCAAAAATCTGTGTAGCATTACAGCCCCTTGATCATCTTCATGGCCCTTTGGACTCATTCCAAAAGGTCCATGTCTTTCTCTTACTGAGAACTCTAGAGCTGGATGCAGTACTCCATGCCCACCTGGAAGTCTCACCAAAATATAGTAGAGAGTATGTGGAGGGATGATAGTTACATGGCAAAAGCCACGTAGACATGCTCTAGATAGCTGAGAATTAGAAAAGTACTGAACGCAGCTAATCTGAGTCCCTGCACCTGCAAGGCCGCAGTGGCATTGAGTATAGCTGTAGTCTAATAGCAAGATAATGTAGCCGAGAGCAGAGCATGAGAAAAAGAAGATGTAAGTTGTAAAGAATGACAAAGTAAGAATAACCAATAGACTGTTTAGCTAACAGAATATGCATGAGCTTATTGCATGTTGTGCTTAAATGTCTGATGCTCTAATCAATAAATGAAGCTTGTTGATTCTCATATTGAGCTGTCACCGAGCCTCCCTCACTGCGACAAGAGTAGAGAGGGCAGAATTACCTCCCTTGACCTGCTGGCCATTCTGCCCAGGGCATGTTTGGCTTTTTCACCTGTCCAGCCTCTTGTCCACCAGTACCTGCCAGTCCTTCTCTCATGTTTATTGCCCTAATCCCTCCATCCCCTGGCCTGCATTGGTGCTGGTTGGTTGCCCCAACCCAGGTGCAGGACCTTTCACTTGTTCTTGTTAAACCTGATAACATTTCCATGATCCCACTTCAAGTTGTCCAAGTCCCTCTGAATGGCATCCCAGCTCTCAGGTGTGTCAACCACCCGACTCAGCTCGATGTCATCTGCAAATTTGCTGAGTGTATACTTGATCCCACAGCATCTGTCACCAACACGGAATGACACTGGGCTCAGTATGACCTCCTGAGGAGCACTGCTCATCATTGATCTCCATCTCAACATGGAGCCACATTACTCCCTGCATGTGCTCATTCAAGCAATTCTTCATTCACCAAAGAGTCTGCCCATCAAATCCACTTCTGTCTCCAGTATAAAGAAGGATTTTCTGGGGGACTATGTCAAAGGCTTTACAGAGGTCTAAATAGATGACGCCTGTAAAGCCTTTCCTTGTCCACTGATTAGTCACCCCATTGTAGAAGTCCAAAATGCTGCTTAGGCTGTTCTGGTCAGCTATGCTGGCTTTCTCAAATCACATCACTGTCCTGCATGTGCCTTCACAAAGCTTCTAGGAACGTGTTCTGTTCCATAATCTTCCCAGGCACAAAAGTGAGGCTGACCAGTCAGTAGTCTCCAGGGTCCTCTTTTTAAAAAAATTTAGGTCTCTAGTGTCTCAAGGTAACCTGAGAACTGGAATGTGAGTATTTCAATTACATGTAGTTGTTTGATTTTTAGGAACTCACCAGTTGAGCCATTTGTAAGAATAAAGCCCATCTTAAAGACTGTAATAGAGACACTTGTTGTAAAATTAAATTGTGACTAATAGAATGTAATTAATGTATTTTAACAGCAGTATTAGAATTTAGCTTCACTGGCAAGATTACCTAAAATGGTACTCTTGTGTATATGCTTCAATTTTCTTTCCTCATCACCAGAAGCACTTTTGTTTTATGTTATAGTAGGGTTAGACTAAATCTTCCAGGAGCAACCTTGATCCTGCTGTTGTAATTGCTCTTGGAAAGGGCAGGGTCCTTTGTTTTCTTTCCTCTTGTTTTGGTGATGAACCATCAGAGGAAAGCATAATGTAATTTGATGCTTTAGCAGTAGTGTCATGCAAGGGTAAGACTGTGTGCTTTTGGAGTTTGCTACTACATCTGATAAGAATTCTTGCATAGCCCCTTTGAGTTTTACTGTGTGCTCTTTGTCACTGGCAAAATAGTAGTTGAGCTCACTGTAATGGAAAGTTAGGGCCAGAATTCTGTATGTTTTTTTTTTGATTAGTCTGGGATCCTGAAATTTTGGAAGACTGTGATATAGGACAGCAGTCAGTGTGAAAAAATAGAACTGTCACATGCCCAGGGCTAATGGTTTGTAATGGAATTGACTTAACTCTCAGTTGTGCAGTCATCTGTCTAACAGTCCTCTGTTCTGAAAGCAATTACTGTACCACTTATGAAAGCAAAACCAGAAACAAAAGCCTTGAGAAAGTTGAGAAGGATGGCATGACAACACAGCAGAGGAGGTTATTAAATACAATAGAAGGCTATTAAATACAATCCAAAAGGTAAAGTTCTGTGTCAGATAAGGAGAGCAGAGCAGAATATGAATCCTATCAGGCCAAATGAATGGAAGCATTTCTAAAAGAGAGTTTGAGAAATAACTTAGAAACATATAAAAACTAGCTTTAAATAGTTTTTCTCAGATACATTGGGAGAAGGAACATTGCTGAAGATTTTGTAGGCCCAGCAGACAATCTAGGTGTAAAAAGGGCTCCCAGAGAGGATAAGGCGGTGGCAAAGCAACATAAATGATTATTTGTGCTCAGCATGGAAGAATGTAGAGACGTATTCACTCCCAAATCCTACATGATGGGTAAATAGAGAATCTGTTTCAAATAAGTGTTACGTTGTAAAAAAACCCCCATTTTTTCACTTCCCTGGTTTTCACTTCCATGACCAGTGCTGAGATTTCCTTCCAGAAAGAACAGTCCTTTTGAACGCACTGCCATAGTGTGTGATACTGTTTGGAATTATGTGATAGCCCAAGCTATCTCTAATTAAAGGAAATGTATGTTAATTGCAGAGTAGGATCAGGAGGGGAGGGAGGGAAAATAAGCTGTGTTCCAATTTGCTTGTGTATTTCCTATCTTTGGCCTTAAGAGTTACTTAGAAGTAAGTGGAATTTTTGTACTGGGTGATTTGGAATGATCTGTCACTCAATTAATCATATGCTTCACATTTCTGATTGTGACAGTAGATCTGCATATTTTCCCTTTTTATACTTTTTCTTACTTTACGAGTGCTGTTTTCAGAGGTTGGTACCCATGTTTGGGCATGGATTCCTAGTGAGGTGAGTTAAGGTCGGAGCAAAAATATGGAAAGGTGAAAGATTAGAGTGGGTTCGGTGGGAATAGAGTTGAGAATGGACAACTGTGTTACTAGAAAATAATAAAAGTAGTTGCTGAGTTACAATTTATTTTCTATTTTCTTCATATACTAATTACATAGTTTGTAAAGGGTATGATTGTGCATAAAGGTAGCCAAAACTTGAAACTTGAGCAAAATGTTAAGGAAGTAATAAACTAATGCACAAGATTAGTTTTCATTCAGCCTGGACACAAATAGATTAGCCTCAGTAAAGCATATTTGTTCATAAATACTGTGCAAGGACGAGTAGAGCAGGAATATGCACAGTTGGAGTTTTTGCTTTTGAAGACTTGGGGCTTTCATTGGTATTAAAACAACTGGAGCTAACTGCTATGCTTTGGGGTGGAAGGGAAATACATATGTAATTTTATAGATTGTTTAGTTAAGACAGATATTATCTCTTTTTTATTGTTTTTGTTCATAAATGACACAAAATACTGTTTTTCTACTCTGGTTCATATTATATGTTTATTTTGCCTTTACATCTTCTGACCAGTTCCTGCCTTTCTGGCTTTTAGAAGAATATTAGTAAGTAATATTGCTACTTATGCTGTAGCGCTTGGTATGGTGGGGATTTACTTGGAATCAGATCATGGGTGGGATTGCAGAAGTGGTAGAGGCTCCAAGCCAATACTAAAGCTGCTTGGAGGCTGAGCAAACTCCCTGGGGTGTAGAGAACTACTGTAGGTGATATGAGAAAATGTTGTATGTAACAAACCACAGTGTGAGAAGCTGACACAAATTGTAGATGGCACCCTATGGTATGCCTGGATTTCACAAGTAGTCAAGGGGGAATAGTGTGAGAGGTGCCCAAACAGTGCCATTGTATGGAGAGAAGCACTGAGAGATCACTTAGGGAAGTGCAGTGTTACAAGACCAACAGTGCCTGATAATCATTTCAGAAATGCCATATTTAGGTATAGCAGTAGCAAAACTGGGACCATGAAGGGAAGAAATAATTGCAGTGGTTTGTTAAATGGGGCAGAGAAAAGGATATAGAAGAGTGCCAGGAAAAGAAGAGCAAAAAATGGGAAACAAGTTTAAGGGATGTGACCAGCTGCTGTCTGGGGTTCGTGTTGGGCAGCTTGCATGTGATGATCACAACTGGAGTATGACAATAAATTAAACTTCTTTCAGTTGCTTATTGCACCTTTTCTTATTGAATCCTTGTGTTTGCTGTGACAGCATACTCATAATAAAGTGTATTTGTTGTGCCAGCCTGTGACTTCTTGAATTTATCTCTTAATTTGTGCTTATTGTCTGTACAAGTTCTGCTTTCATTGTTTCTTTGGACACTGAACTCTAGTAGTGTCATATTTTTCTAATGTTACTGATCCTTTGGTCATTTTTTTATTCTTCCAATGCCTCTCAACTCCTTGAGAGGAAGAATAAGGGGGAAATTTATTGCGAACTGTGAAATTTCTTGGGGTTATGTGTATAAACATGCTTTCATGCTTCCTCCTTCCATGCATATTTAGTGTGCAGAAGTACTGCAAACTTCTTAATGTTTTTGAAAGCATATGCTGCTGCTCCTTATTTTGTGTAGACTTTATTAATATCACAACTGCTTTACCTGCTTTGATACACTGTATTCCTTTCAAATGTATCTCAAAAATGCTTGGAAGAATAATACATTTATGTAGTAAGTTGCCAACTGTGACAGTATAAGGCCTGTATACCAAACAGTAATGCTGAGAAATACTCCAGAGAGTTACCTTATCACACTCAGTACCTAACACCATCGGTGTCCCTATGGATAGCAATTATCCAGTATTTTATTAATTCATTTGGATTGCCCTATATTTCTGTAATCACTGGATTTTCTAAGAAGACCATTGTTGTGAGCGCCTTCATGCTAATTTGAATGTGTCTGTGTATGTAAATTGGTAGTAATTTCCTCGCTTCTCATGAAACCATTGTGTTTTAATAGATGAATTGCGAAAATTGAGTTGGTCTGGCATTCCCAAACGGGTTCGTCCAATTGCATGGAAGCTTCTTTCAGTAAGTTATCTTTTTTTTTTTATTTTATTCTTCCTCTGCATTTAGTACTAATAGCTTTTTCAAGTGTTGCAAATGATTTTGCATGAATTGTAATCCATCAGTGATGGTTGGAAACGTGTCTTGTGCTGAATTGTAATGGAAGTTATGTTCTTTTACTCACTTTCAGGATTAATCTATCAAATTGAAAGGAGGGGGATGAGAACCAGTAGTAAATCATGCCAGCTGTATATCTTTATTTTTCAGCCTGGCTTTCTGTGAAAGAAGGGCTTATGGTGACAGTGGCTTCTTTCAACCAGTTTTAATGGAAGGGTGGAGAGTTCAAAGACAAGTACATTCTTAACAGTTTCCTTGAAAGTAGACACATAGTAGGAAAAGCAAAGACTATCAACATCCTACGAAGGGCTTCATTCTGACTTGACGTAAAAATAACTGCAAGGAAGGATTAACACTGTAGTGAGGAAAAGCAGTGATAGCATCTATAGGTTTTTTGGCTTATTCTTCTATAGTGCTTTAAGATGAACAACTCCGAACCACTGTGTCAATTGAGTTGTGGCATTGGCTCTCCTGATGTCAGACCTGTGAGGCAGTTCAGAGACTACCTCATTAAAAAGCTAATCACTTTTTTGTGGTGTGAGTTTTTGGCTGGCTGAGCACTCTGATCTTTTCCTTATGGCCAGAGGATATTGCAATGGCTGTAGCTTGGGAGTAGGTTGGCTGAAGTACCATGGAGGTGTTTCAGTTGGGCATGTGGGAGAAGCTTGTGGAAATATGTGATTCACTGGGTTTGGTGTTACAGAATAGTATTTTTTTTTCATCTTGCTGTTTGCACAATGTTTAAAAATGTTCTTCTGCAAAAATGTAGTTCTTCATAGAGGTATTTTTCATGTCTGTCTTTTCAGCTATAATGCTTGTGATGACAACTGGTTAAGCATTTTAGCTGTTGTTTGTCTGCCTGTGGTTGGGAGAAAGTTTATGAGGCTATTTGTATAAAAAAGAAGCAGAATTCTCGTGATGTCTGCTCTCCAGAGGCTGTGAAAGACACATTCTCGGCAAATCTTTGTGCATTTAAGAACTGTTTAAAATTCTGAATTATACACACACGCTAGTTTAGCACTATCCAATTTCTCAGAGAGTAGACTTAAATAGCTTTGCTTTTTATAGAATAATTCTGTAGGGAATGCAAAGTATTTACTTCAGATTGACACTGATTTCCAGTGACTGAAAGAGTCTTTCTTGTTGATGAGTTCTACTAAATTTGCAGCTTAGTTCCTTCTAATGCTAAATGCAGATGCAGTTTAATAGTGGATATTCAAATATCCTGCTGTAATTGAAATTAAACATGGAGCTTACAATTTATTTTACTTCTGTTTCCAAAGCTATATGTGATTTTGGTTGTAAAAAAGGCATTTTTTTCTCTTGAAGTTTAGGATGTCTGTTTTAAAATCCTAAAAGTTAGAAAAATTATGGCTAACTCAAAGTTGGCTTTGAAATGTAGTAAGCTAAAGCATAAGCATTTTAAGTTCTGAATCAGAAGACTGACGCTGGGGTTTAGAGAGTTGGAATTATGCAAACTATAAAAATATAATATGAGCTGACTCCTCTTGCTTTCTTGTAAGAGCATAGGCTTTCCAGGAGCTTTAACTTAAATCCAGAAGTTGATTTTAATTTAGTATTCCTGGTCTAGAAAAATGCCTAAGTGTAGAGTTCTCTTGTTCTGTTGCTTTAGCAATTCCATAATCTGTTTTAGTTCAATTTGCAACTTCATCTTGCCATATCTCTGCAAAAAACTGCTTTCAGATTACTTTTTTTGTACTTTAGCAATTAAGTGGATTTTTTTGTTTTTGTGTGTAGGAGACTTATGAAACTGGCTTTTTTTGTTTGTTTGTTTGTTTTTTTTCTACCTCCAAATAGCAATATATTGAAAATTCTTAGCTTTTCTTAAGTAAGTCCTGCTGTGATTTCTTATGTATTATGTGGTCCTCATTTAGTATGTTTTGGAAACTCAAAGACAAGTCTTTTAGTAATCACTACTTTTCTATACTGTAAGTCAGCATTATCTTTCATCTTCTTTCCCAAGTGGGAAAGAAAAGTGCTTTCAGTTTTTTTGGTCATAAGCTCCACCATGCTTTTCTGGTGGTAACCTAATAGTGACCTACTGTTAATGTCCCAGGTAGGGGGGACTAATTATGATAATCCAGGGAGTGTTTAAAGCCAGGTTGGATGGAGCTCTGAACAACCTGGTCTAGTGGGAGGGTGGTTGGAGCTAGATGATCTTTAAGGTCCTTTCCAACACAAACCATTTTATGATTCTATACAGTCACCAAGAGCTCCTGGGGAAATACATGTTCCTAAAAATCAAGTGATATTTTGATTAAAGATGTGTTGCAATACCAAAAAAACAACCAGAAAACTGAAGAAACTAAAGTATAGTTATGGTTTTAGTATATGTTTGTTTCAAAATCATTCAAAAGTCTTATTTAAAAAGCCCGAACTCAATTTTTTTCTCAGGGAATGGAGTATACTTGGTGGTATCTGAGGCAGATGATGATTGTCTTGTTTGTAAAACCAGCATAGAAATTTGAATTCTAAAAATATGATTTCAGAAATTGATGGGTTATTTGTTACATAGTCAGCTTGTTAATAATGTTAACAAGTATTTTGATGAAGACAGTTTTTCAGTATAATACTCTGTTGATGTTATGCATGTCCACTGGTAACAACATACATATAAAAAAAAGGCATGATTTATTTTTAAAATATAGCAAAAATGTTAAGCACACTGTACCTAAACAGCAAGAAGAACTATACAGGCTCTTTCCTCTTTTGAATAACAAAACCAAAGATATGTCTGCAAAAGCCTTTGGAGGAAATTAATGACTAAACGGATTAAACTTTCCACCAATTTATTCGCTGCTGATACATTGCAAGCCTTCCCAACTTCTGAAAATAAAACCTAATTTGTAAAGTGAACAGGAAACACGACATGTTGAATGAAAGATTAGTTCAGTCTTTGAAACTGAAGAATGGCAAAAAGACTTGCTGAGAAAGTATTGGTGTGCCTCAAACAATCACATTTGATTTTAAAAATGAATTCTTTTCTAAAGCAACCAGCTAAGATTCCTACAGGGAAGAAACCACTACTGTTGAGAATAAATAAATTTTATTCAATGAAATTATTGAATAAATTCAATATTTAACACAAATCACTGGGATAGGATATTAAACGTCAGACAAAGTCTTTAGGAAAAAGTGAAGCTGGTGAGGTTTAAAGTACTTGGAACCAAACACAGGTCTGTGCATCTTAAAGGAACTCATTTTGCCAAAGAAAGTACTTCTTAAGGTATCTGAAATGTAATATGGCTTGTATACTTATTCTCCTGTCATTATAAATGAAGTAATTAAAGTGTACAGGAATAACATTTTTAATGCTTTTAATATAGTAGCATGGAATTGTATAGGTTGGAAAGGACCTTTAAGGTTGTGTAGTCCAACCATAAGCTCAGCACTGCCAAGTTCACCACTGAACCATGTCCCTAGGGGCCACATCTGCATGTCTTTTAACTACCTCCAGGGATGGTGACTCAGCCACTTCCTCAGGCAGCCTGTTCCAGTGCTTGATAATCCTTTCCATAAAGAAGTTTTTCCTAATATTGAATCTAGGCCTCCCTTGCTAATGTATATAATTCCTACTTAAAGGCAATTGAGTTAATACACAGTGTTTAAAAATTAATAAAATTGCTTCAATACTGTCCACATAGAAATTAAGGAACTTGCATGTTATTAAAGTTACCTAAATTTATTTGTCTAAGCTTTTCTCCTCAAAAATCAATACCATCTTAGTATTTTTGATGAGAAATTGCATTTTGGAGAAAAAAAAAGAAAAGGCAAAGAAAGAAACAGCTGTTTTTATAAGATGTTTGTATCTGAACTTTTATATGAGTTGGAGGGATTAGAAAAAATAGTTTAGTAAAGGATTATTTAGATTTGTGTGTGAGTACATGGCACTGTGTCAGTTTACTAGATCTCCTGTCACTTGTAATCAAATGTCAGCAGTGCTTTTTGTTAGTCAAAGAATAATATCTTTATAATTTCACTGCTTTTTCAGGGCTATCTTCCTGCAAATGTGGACCGAAGAGAAAGCACTTTACAAAGAAAACGCAAAGAGTATTTTGCATTTGTTGAACAATACTATGATTCCAGAAATGATGAAAACCATCAAGATACCTACAGACAGGTAGAACACCTGATTGAATTGACTTTTATCTACAGAACACTTGCTAAAGGACTTAAAGATTATTTTTGAACTTTGCTGCTGTTTTTCTCTTTTTCTTTAATCTTATCAGATAGACAGCCCTCTAATAATTTTCCTAAATTTTAGAAGAAAAATATGAAGTAGTTTTCATCTGAAATTCAAAATAGTGGATTTCTTTTAATGTTAGCATTTGTGTTGCCATGGTTTTCTGTTTAAAAATAGTTGTATTTTCAAATCTTTCATCTCCTGCTCAAACCCTCTTTCAAATAAGTGAAGATGGACAGGGAAAGTACAACAGTGACTGTTTCTTACTGGCTGCAAACTTCTGCATAAGAGGTTGAAACTGTATGTGATGTGCAATAAACACAGGGGTGTCAAACTTTCAAACTCACCCAGATAAGCAGATAACTTTTCTTGAAGTTTTGTATTGAAATGAGTAGTTTGTAACAATGAGCAATGATACTTCAGCCTTCCTTGGGACAGAAGAATCTAAGGTCTTTCAGCTTCAAGACTAATCTTAAGTAGCAAGAAGTATGTAGCATCACTAACATAAATGTTGTGAATAGAAGACAGAATCATCACTTGAGCACTCTGTTGCATTAAAGTTCTTTGTGAAGTTTGGAATAAAAACCTTAAGGAATACTGGTATTTTTGTGCTCTCTTCTTGATTGTCAGATACAGTAAAATAGGTGCTAAACTCTTCTTTCACCTTTGGACTTGAGGATCTTACAGGTCTTTTCCATCCTAAATGACTCTATGATAGTGGCAGTTGAATGTGCCTTCACAGAAGTAGTAGTATGTGTTTACTCATAATTACCCTAAGGTAATGAGTATTGCCAATATGATTGTAATTTGCAAATAATTAAAATGTGATGTAAGGATTCTAGAATGTGAATACAAATATATGTGTTTTTAAATTTTGCTTCATTGAAATATTAACTTAAAGATTTGGCTGTATGTTTTGAAATACAGTAAAAATCCATGTTGTCCCAAAAGTAATGATACAATGGAATTACAACTAATAGTGTAAACCAATAGAATTATTTTAACTATCATGTTGCTTAGAATTATTTAAGTATCATGTGCTGTTGGTTCCTTTTACAGTATTCTTCTTTGTCTAATTAGATCCACATAGATATACCACGCATGAGTCCTGAAGTTTTAAGACTTCAGCCCAAAGTAACAGAGGTAAGAATAATATATTTTCTTTTTGTTGGAGGAAACATTTTATTAATGAATCTGATACCACAGTTTGATTAATAATCAGTTTGATTACACTTGCTATTTTGACTTCAGAACAAGCTTAAAGAAATAAAAAAATTAGGACATATAAGTATAGGTTAAGAATAGCAGTGTACGTGTGAGTAATAAAAGCAAAGGCACCTCATTAATTTCCTGTATTGAATCTGTCAGTTTTTATTGTGTTGTTGTGCCCTTGAGGGTTTTTTTTCCCCCTTTTTTTCCTTTTTATATATTTTGTTAATAGTCTTCTTAAGTAATCCAGAGCATAGTCCTGTGGTTTCATGTATTTGTCAAAATTATTTAAGGTCTGGAAGTTCTTAGAGTGTTCCACTTGGGAAATTCTCCTTTTTGAATTTGTAGCATGACTGGTTTGAATGCCTTATCTGATTTTGCATCCTTGTAAGTTTTGTGTGTTGAGTACACTATTTAAATTGTTTTACTACTGTTACAACTATATAATTAATGTAAATATATAATAATGTGATTAAATGTGTTTAATGGTAAATATATTAATCAAATCGTTGGGGAATTGAATCTCATGGGGACTTTTCATTTTGAAGTGTATAGGTCATAAATGGCATTGATGGTGTGGATTAACCTTTTTCAATTATTTAGTTTAATTCTTCAACTTACTCTCCTTTCTAATGGTTCTGGTTAGACCTTCAAATGTAGTGCCATGAAGCTTCTGTTCATACAATTATAAATCTAAATAAAACATAGTCTGGTAGTTCATTGTGAGAACTTTAATGCAGAACTAGCTTTCATTTGGTTTTCCATTGTTCCAATTATTTGTTTAATGGCATTGCTCTCCCACACATTGGAGAATTGGTTTGAAGAAATGGCCTAGTACAGTGTTTCAAAAGAAAAACCTATAAATATAGGGCTTTCCCCCTGCTTTCTTCACGGTGGTGTTTTACCTAGGCTATTCTAGGGATGAATTGAGGAGTAGTATAAGTACAATCAAGGGACAAGAAAAAAGCGATACTGCTAAGAAATAAACTATTAAAGAAGTTAATTAGATCAGTGGGCTACTGAGAGAATGGGCTTGCATGTGTCTTTTCCTCTTTCTCTGTGATCTTAACCAAACTCTGCTTGCTTAATGCCATTGTAAAAAACATGCTGAAAGGGTCATACCACCCAGTTTCTCCAGTGTTTCTTTCTCTTGCTTTCTGAGTTTCTGGAGACCTGCCATAGCACCACCAAATCCCTCAGCCCCACAGAGATCCTTGCCTTCTCCCAAGGGCTCTTGCAGATAGGGTTTGTTGTTCCCAGAGCTGATTCTTCAAGAGAGAGAGAAGATTAGTGCTGGTCTCTGGTGAGCAACAGTCACTGCCACCTTTTTAAGGGGAGATTGCAAGGGCTATAAAGAGGAGAGGGCAATCAGAGTAAATGTCAAAGACAGGTTTTAAAGGATGACACTATGTGCAAAACCATTGTTGTTGTGGTTATTATGGTGAGTTTTGTACGTACTTCTGATGCTGCAAAGGTTTAGAGTGATGATACCACTACTGGGAAGAATCTTCCATAGAATGAGATAAGGAGACTGTAGTTGATGGAACTGGACAAAAGCACTGGTTAAAGCTTCAGAAAGACAGCACATGTGTAAACCTCACAGTCGCCTGACTTAAATTTTCAATTGCTGCTATTCCAATATTTTTACTGTTCCTGGTGGTATCAGTCTCTGTTGCCAAAGAACTTTTAATTAGAGTTAATAAGGCTGTTTTAATTTCTTATCTGATCTCAGAGTTTGGTTTCTGAAATAAAATGTTGCAGTTTAGTGAAAGGTATTTTGAATCTGATGTGCTGAAATAACTAGTTATTATGTGTTCCTTTTAAAATCAGTTTAAAGTGTTTATTTTTTATGGGAGTTGAATGGATCCTGAGTGAGGAGAAGGTAGTGTTGGAGCAAGGATTTAAAGGACTAAAAGTGACTTAATAGTGTACCTGAAAAAGGAGAACAGAAGAGTGGGAGGTGCTCTTTCATATAGTGTGGTCAAGTTATTTTAAAGACTACTTATTATTTAGTTGTAATAAATTTGATTAGCTAATGAACTGGTCTGATTTATTATCTTTTCTTACTTTACCTGTATTTTGTTGAAATGGAAAGCACATGGCTGTGTACTTCCTATCTATGCTTGCATATTATACATAATAATTTCAAGAAAACTGCACTATTTAAAATAGTTCAAATTTTGTCCTGCTTCACTTTTTTTTTCCCTTTCCCTCCTCTACTTAGAAAACAAAAATCAAATTTTCAAAAGCTTTTGAATTAAGGCTTTGGAGGTTTTGAAGTTCCTCTGAGGTGGGAAAACCCACAAGTAATTCAAACCTTCATTTAAGCTGATGGATTCTTTTCTTTATGTATATGAATATAATTCTTGCTGTAATTACGAATGAGAGTCAAATTCAAAAGAGAATAATAGATTGGTAATGACATCTCATGAGATGTACTGGTTCACAGTAGAAAAATAATTCCAGATTTTGTTGCTGGTTTGGAAATCAAGATGGGTTCCTTTTGGGAAAGTGACCTTTTTAATGAGTCCTATTTGAATACAGTCCTGAGTGTTGTATAGAAACTTAAATCAGCCTGCTGTTCAGGTTTTCAGTGCTCATTTTTATTGATTCAGAACAGTAAATGAAACTTTATGAAAATGGATAGGAAACTGAAAATGCTATTCAGTGTGTATTTCAGAATTTCTGATTGGAAGCGTTTGGGGATATTAAAGCTGATGTGCCATCACTAAGTGGTGCTTCCTGCTCAAAAATATAACACCCCCTGTCCTCACTGCCCCAAACAAAGGCAAACACCATCCTCCTCATACCTGGATTTTAAAAACATTTTAAAATCCATAGGCTTCTCAATTTGCAGTGCAAACTGTATCTTATCAGGTTCTGAGGAAATGAAAGATTAGTGGTACAAATTTGTGAATTTTTTTGACTTCAGACATACCTTACTGAAAAAACACTATGTTTATAGTTTCTGCAGTGGGTATTTTGATTGATTGTTCTTACTGAATTTGGTTGGTTGTTGACTGTGCATGTTTTGTAGCCCCATCACACCATGAGTTTTTTATTTAGACTAGTGCATAATCCTATTCTGCATTCTGCAATTGCTACTTTAATAGGTTTCTCTAGTCATCTCATTCTGATTTTTGTTTTTTGAGAAAGTTGTTCATATTTGCAGTATGTTAAACAAGTCCTTTTTTAGAAGTGAAACACAGAATGATAACTCTCATAATACTGAGAAACTACAGTTGCTGAAAGTAGAAGTGGCAATGGACAGAAGCAGGCAGAGTAGCTGTGAGCTAACCAACCTTTCTAGATTGGCAGTTTTCCAGTAATAGTAAAAAATTACATAAACAACTGTAATTTCATCAGGGTATGATTATGTAAAATGTAAAAGCATGTTGTAAATGGCTGAGTGTAAAATCTTTATACAGTTATTGATAGACAATGAAACACCACTGGCTGTTGCTGAAAGGGCAGAGGTTGGGGTTTTTTTTTGATTTAATATGCAGTTCTTGTTAAAATGCGTGAGATGACAGAACTAGTACCAAGAATTTGTAGCTAAAGGAATAAGCATTTTAGCTAATGGAAACAAGAGGCTTCTGTGGAGGATTTGTTGATGAATACTTCCCTTTTGCCTAATCTCTGAAATCACACTACCCAAAAACTGAATCTCATTTGGGGTTGTAATGATCAGACGTGAGCTGTCTTAAGGTTTGTTTTTCAGTGCCCACCAAAACTTTTTGTAATTACTGTTATTGACTGTCTCCCCTGTTCTGTGAATTTTCAGCCAGGGAAACATAAAACCTGGAGGACAGTTGACTCTCAAAAGGAAGCCTATAGGAGAAGGATAGATGTTGATATTTGAGGCTTGTTTTCAAAGCAGAAGGTGCAAATATATTTCAGCTTCAGGTAACTTATGTGGAAGCCTGTGATGGGAATTTCAAGCACCAGGATGTGAGTCCTTTATGCTAAGACCTTTCCTTACTGAAAAATAACTGCAGGAGGACTTTTAAACTAAATAATTAGTCTTTATTTAAAATTGAATTAGAACAGTCAGCTTCTTAATCTAACAAAAACTTAAAGTGAGATTGAATATAAATAATCCTGACTTCACAAATGAACTTCCTCCACCTTTTACATTCTTTCAGGGCAGGTCTTTCACTGGCTTTCTTGAAGCCTGAGCTTTTGTTGACTTCTGGAGTTGCAGCAAACCACAGAATACTTTGGGTCCTTCCAAAGCGTCTCCTTCTTTTAGTATAGAGGCCAGATCTGAAGGGCTATATAGTTTGTGCTCTCATGATTGAGCAAATCTTCTTTTGTTTCAGAAAATTTTATATCCCTGATTACATGCCTGTAGTTAGGACAAAGCATGTAGCAGCTTTCACTCTGCTGCTTACTTGCTGTCTGTCAAAGGCACATAATATCTCCAGAAGCAAATAATTGAGGCAAGATACAGCCTGTCACAGACCTAAATGGAGTCAGAAAAAAGTTCTTTGATTTCTGTGCTCTCTTCTCATGCTGAGATAGAGTTTGGCCTCATGAGCTTTTGCAGATCCTAAACTTCAGCTACACATACCTAAACTTCAGTTTACAGAGTTGAGAGGGTAGAGTTCTGTGATATGGCAGGCAGTTGCCTTATTTCTACATTTCCTGATTGTTTCAGGTTTTTCATTAACTAGTATGCAGATGCATGAAGTGTAAAACTCCACACTGGAGTATTAGGCAAGCTTAACTTTCATGGAATCTCTTTTTATGGGTATGTTATTTAAAAAAAAAATTTAAACTGTATCAAGTCCTTCTTTCTGTTACTTAGGGATAAATAGAATATTTAGTAGAATACTTCTTTCAAAGGGATGGAAAATTATGGGAAAATAATTTCATATTTCTTTCCCTTGAGAAAAGAGGAATTTTATATTACTGGAAAAGCTCCAGTGAATAAGAGCTACTTTGTATTAAGTACTGTAACTAAATTATATACTAGGCTGGTTTTAACATGTGCTAATACCCTGAAAATGCTTCATTTTGAAGAACTGAGAAGCTGACATAGCATTGGGAGTTGGTTATGAATACAAGTGTTCATTTATGCTTTTGTATGCATGGCTTTTATGCTGCTTAACTCCATGATATTAAGTTTATCTGCAAGGATGTTTTCAGCATCCTCACGAGGGGAGGCAGATGGGCAGGTACCACTCTCTTCACTCTCATGACCAGTGACAAGACTCAAAGAAGTGGCACAAAGCTGAGGTGGGGAGGTTTAGGTTGGATATCAGGAACAGGTTGAATCACTCAAAGAGTGGTTGAACACTGGAACAGGCTCCCTAGGGAAATGGTCACAGCACCAGCCTGACAAAGTTCAAAAAGTGTTTGGACAGCACTCTCTGGTGCATGGATTGATTCCTGGGATGTCCTGTACAGGGCCAGGAGTTGGACTTGGTGGTCCTGATGGGTCCCTTTCAACTCAGGATATTCTGTACTTTTATGATGTTATGATAATTTACAAATGTCTTGTTTAAAATGTGCTGATCACTTGTTAAATTAAAATGATGGTTTCTTTAACTCTTTTTCAGATCTTTGAAAGAGTTTTGTTTATCTGGGCAATACGTCATCCAGCCAGTGGATATGTTCAGGGCATAAATGATCTTGTTACTCCTTTTTTTGTAGTCTTCATTTGTGAATACATAGGTAAGATATTTCTTAATAATGAACTATGAATTAGTATTGGTTTTGAAACATCATTTTTGTTTTAATCTAACAGTTTGGATGAGCTAATCAGAGCATAATTTGATACATGAATTTTATCATAAATGTTTGTAATTATAAACCTGTGTTACTTTAAATATATACTGAGAAGCAACCACATTTTGGGTAGTCAGTGAAGTTCAGGAACCATCTTGATTTCTGCTTAAGAAGTCTTCACTGTTTTATTTTCTCTTCTAATTTATGGGTTTTTTTGGAAACTTTATATTGTACATATGAACCGTACAACAGGAACAAAACAAAAAATGCCTGCCCTGCGGGGAAAAACCCCACCAAAACAAAAAAAGGAGCACATGAAACATGGGTATTTTAAAATCAGTTGTGGGGAAATTGAAATAAAAGGAAACTATTAAACTGCATCTGTGACTGAAATAATGGCATCCTGGAATTAGGGTCTGAAAATTAAGACAACAGTAATCACAGCATTGGTAACAATGGTAGTGTCAACAATTCAATTTGTGTTAAGTTTTTGTTTTATGTGTGAATATACTTATGTGTGAATATAATTAGATGTGGGTTAAATCTTAAATTTACAGATTTGTATTTAAGTTATAAGCAATAATAGAATGACTGACTGTTAACAATAAGTCATTAATAACTTGGGTATAACTATGGATGTAAAAGGTAAGGTTTAACAGTAAAAATGATAATGTTAATCTGGTTTGAATTGAAATTGTTTTCCTTGTACTTGTGTTTATTATAGAATTTAAGTGTTGTGTATGTAAACTTGAGCAATGCCTTGTCTTCAGTGGGGCTACCTATGGTGGATTCTTCCTACCTTGTCTTTGCAAGGTATCCATAGGTGTATTACTCCAGGTTGATTAGTTTTAATGAAGGACAGATTATCCTTGAGTGGATGATAGACTATCCATTTACTCATTTGCATGGCAACACCTCTGTTGCTTTGTTCATTTCTTGTTTCATAGGGGGACGTTTCATTGCTAAGCAACTAATGAGACCTACCGCTGCTTTCTCCCTAATCATCTCCTAAGTAGGGTAGAGGCCTACTCCTGAGAGTATTTGCAGTTTCTGCCTTTTACTCTCTCATTTGACAGATCATGAAAATGTTCTTAATGATCCTAGAACAGTAGGGTCTCTAGTAGACTTTAGGATTGCTAATTCAAATAAGAAGTTCAAATGAGATGTGATTAGAGAATTGATATTCCATGTTAAATAGGCCATTTAATTAATATAGTAAATAAGTTTGTCTTTACCACCAACTTATATTTGGGGGCTGATGATTGTTAATATATTTGCCTCTTTGTCAGGATTGTCATATTGGAGAGAATAGCTGTTCCTGTGTTAGGTGAAGAAAGACAAAATGTGAAAACCTCAACCTTAAAAGATATTTGGGGGAAATGTATGAAGCTCAGAGAACTGTTTTCTGAAAGATGATTTAAAAACTAGTATCTATATCATAAGGAAAACAGCAAAATCAAGGTTTGGTTTTCTTTCAGTATAGTGGTGGTTATGGCTGAGTGCTAATAGGACTTATTTCCCCCAGAGACATACAAAAACTTTCAAATATTGTTCTTTAAATAGCTTTTTGATTTGAAACTTTCTATTATGTTCAAGTTACATGGAGTGATGAACTGAAGTTAGAATGAATAAATGAAATGGGGACGTTGCATTTATGAAGTACATCAAAAATCCTGTAATAAAATTACAGGATTTAAAACTAACACTGTGAATTGGACTTTTGTAATTTATATGGAAATAAACACAGAATTGCAGAATTTTCCTATCAAAAATGCCTACACTGTTAGTGTATTTATATTTATTTCACTTGCATTCTGTATTTACTTCAGACTTTTACTCTAGATCTCATTTCTTGGTTTTACATGAATATTGGTTTGTACATTAAACAGCTTTATTTAGTGCAATCTTTTCACTATGGATTTTTGTATTTTTCTTAATTTAACTGAAACCTTTTTTGCTGCAGTTCTAAGTCACTTGGATCCTAATTTATACAGTTGAAAGTAATAATACTTTTATTTTAAGTTCTTTCTGTAGTTAAAAAAAGTCCTAAAGAATTATTGAATATTAATAACACATTCTTATTATTAACAATGCCATTAATAATAAATCTGTGCAGACTAGGTCATCTGATGGTACATCCTGGTAATTGACAAAACAGTTGCAGTTTTGTCAAATATTTTGGTGGGAGGAAAGCCATTTTTATTTTAGCTTTACGACAACTGAGAGAGCCCTTAATTAATCCATAATCTTGCATAACAAGTGTGTGACATAGCTATTCTAGTGATGGGAGTCTTTTTGCTTTGCTAAAGACATCAGCAAACTCTTTGGAAAAGTGTTGTTAAGGAACTTCTGAAGATAAAAATTACACGGATGAAAATGCTAATTTACTTCTCATTCAAATCTGAGTGCCATAAAGTCGGGTTTTGGGTGTAAATATAAGCACTGAAATCATAGATGTTTTCATGGTTTAGTATGGATTGAGGTACCTAATTAGATTCACACATTCAGAATATATTGAGTTATTGAATATAGGAATGAGTGTGTTGAATGTTCAGGACATTCTTTCAACCAGTATGATGAAAGTGTAATCTGGTGAGGTCTCGTTAGTTTCCAGTTTGCAATAAAAACAGAATGCTGTAACATTTTCAGCAAGATAAAACTTAATTGTCAAATGAAGCTGGGAAAGGGAAAAGCATAATTAAAGAAAATTTCAGGTGGGGTGTTTACTGGCCACTGCTGGAATACAGTCGTTTCAGTTTTGATTTTCTGGTCTAAATTTGGAAGAGGATGATTTTAAATCTTAGGTTTCTTATACCAGATGATTGTGTGTGTTATTCTCAACATTTAAAAAATTTTTTTCCACCTCATGAAAAATGCTGGAGGTATTTTAATCTTATTTTGTCATACTATAACAGCCTCTTTAGAAATCCAAACACTGGGGGTGCAGGAAAACTATTCTGGGCTTACTTCTAACATCCTGCATGACATAGTAGTGTTTTAACATGTGCTGTCAGAACAAATGCTAATTACTGTCAGGGAGTTTTCCTGAAAGCCCTTTGTGTTTGTAGCGTATTAGTTTGTGTCAAAATGAATTTCATTTCTGCAGATGCACCAGAGGGGTTTTTGTTAATGAGATAAGATATACCATGTGACTGCTCACTGTTTGTAGACTAATGTGGACAAGGAAATTTTGCACTGGATTGCAAGTCCTATTTATTCCAACTTGCCACAGATGTGCTCTTTGTTCACCTTCCTCTCGCCCTGGGTTCCTGTAGAGCTACATTGTTTCCTAGTGTTAAGTTGTGCTGTACAATTACTTGTGGTCTCTTGCTCACCTACACTTCACTTTATCTGACGTTCCAGTACATCATCGTTCACTGGGCTTGTGTGTGTATCTAAACCCCAAAGAGGACCTGGATTTATTCACCAATCAGAGAGGTGAAAGTTTCAGAGAAGTACCACCATGATAAGGATGTATGTCAGATTGTTGCTAAGCGGAATAGCTGTATGAAGTAATTTTAAGATACCTGGGATATTGGCTCAAGGGAAAATTAGCAGTCAATAGGAAGTCAAGGGCAGAAAATGAACACTATTGTAGCACTTGGTCATTTTATGTCAAATAAAGAATGACAAGAAAAATGAGACTGCTGAAGACTGGAATGGTGATTGAGATATTGTCTGCAATCTTCTTGAAATAGAGGAGCCTGAGACAAGTTGATGATGCTTACAAGAACTCATGAACTGAAAACTTTGAGAAGAGAGATCTTACCCTTGTAAGTATTTTTTCTTGTCATCTTGAATCCTTTTGTAGATGGCATTAAATGAAACTTCTGTTAGCTAGTGTTTTTGAATTGATACTGCTGTGACTTTATGGGATAATGAATCTAGGCCCAAATCCTAGTGGAAATGGGGTAGGATTTATTCCCAGACTACTTTTCCTATGAGTGAAGAAATGTTTTTTGGTCCTGAAAATGCCTTCATCTGTCTATAACTCCCTTGTTTACTGCTTTTTCCATTCCCTCTCATATGTTACAGGAAGTCTTCCTGCCCTTATAACTGGTATGCAGTCTCATTTTTGTCTTCCTTTTGCCCTTTTCAACAGTGAATAATTGTACTTAAAACTATTAATTTAGGGTTTTTTTTTTCCCCCACAGTTTGAATATTATATCAAAAATGGTTATTTTCATTGTTTAACTGGAATACAGTTTTGGAACATTTTATCATGGCTGTATCTGAGGCAATTCCTCAGTATTTGTTTATGAAATATGAAAATTTTTTAGTTAAGCAGAGATTTTTTTTTCCAGGAGAGTTGTAATTTTGCGGAATAAATAGATCTGTTTGGAATGCACATAAAACTGAATTTCTGAATGATGAGAAAGCAGGCCGGAGAGCAAAGAGTATTAACCCACTGATTTTAGGGAACTGCTTTTCTTCATACTTACAGGGTTATAAGGTAAAATTTTGTTCAGCATACATTATTTCCTTTACAAGACCAAGCTGAAGCCTTGATTGCTACAGTATATAAATTAATTTGAGATAATTTATCCTGCTGTCTAAATATTTAGACTTTATTATTCAGTTCCACCAATTTACTAGTCCTTGCAGAATTATGAATAGGACTTGTACATGGAAGTTTTGAGGAAAGAAAGTAGAAAAGATGTAACACTTTTGTAGTTATTTAGAAGAGACTGAAACTGAAGGATGACAAATTGTTTTTATAAACTAGAGCAAAGAGTTATAACGGGATTAACTGGATGCTTCTCTTTTTCCCAGGGCCTTCAAGTTTCTCCATCATCTGATTTATCAGGAGAGAAATTCTGGAAGACTTCCCAGGATTGAGGTTCAGGAATATGAGAGGGATTTCTTCAGTTTGAGAGAGTTACAAAGATTTTATTTGCAATTGTAGGATGCTCTTCAGCTTCTCTTTTAATTTTGACATTAAACTTTGTAATAAACTTCTGCTGTTTTCAGGCCTTTTTTTTATGCTTAAATAAATAAAAGGTTTTGCACAATATTGTGTTTAAATGTTTTTATTTACACCTTTTTTGAAATTATTTATGAAACACAAAAGGAATTTGCATAAAAGCAGGGACATGAAGCATAATTTATATTTTAATATTTTCCTGCAAGTTGTAAAAGTATTAAGAAAATAAATGTTTTTTAAAACCCTTGTAAAATTTTATGAAAAACTATTCAAAATAATTAAAATCACTTTTCTGTCAAATGAAAATTCCATAGCACAAGTTCCATTTAATTACATTGATTTTTTTCACCTTAATGCAAATTGCTAGTAATGTAGTTTCTATATACAAAAATATATTTCAGTGCTATTTCTTAATATTTCCATAATTTTGTAGTAATACTAATGACATCAGGAAAGTTGACTCAAGTTATCATAAACATGAGCAATATTCCATGAAATATTCTTTAATAATTAAATGGAATATTGTTATCTGTGTGATTTTGGTGAGCAAAAAAAGAAGAAATCTTACACAAAACTGTTGAATTCAAGACTTGAAAGTACTGAAAAGCCAATGACATCTTCTACATAAGTCCAGAAAACATCAGAAGCATTGCTCTGAAAAAGGTGCAATACCCACGAGCCACTGGATGACCTGAATCTTTTTACTTACCCATCACTTTTCTTTGCTGCTCTCTTTGCTTTCATGTATTATTGAACACTTTGTATATGTACACCTGGATATACATATATATGTGTACATATGTATTTAGAACTATGATGTGGCATGGAAATTGTTCAGCATTATCTTAGCTTGCTTTATCCACTGTTCACCTTTTCAATTTCTAGGAATATGTTGCCCCATTCTCCCCCTATTGTTGGGCCAATCTGTTGTCAGTGAAAGCATTTTGTACTTGCTGCAGGGTAGCTGAAGAGAGAGAGAACTGTAATGAATAAGATAGGCAGTATTTGAGTTTGGTTTTACAAATTGATGACTCCTGCTTTGCACCATGGGAAAGGTCCAGAAGTAAGCAGGAACCTTTGTTGAGCCCACACAGAGAAGACTTGGTTACTTCTGTAGTGAGAAGCAGAACTGATTTTGACTGCAGTGGGAAAGCAGTTAGAAATTTTTTTCATTAATTTAAATATTTTTGAGTTGCAGTTTTTGAAAAAATATCTGAAGTTCCTTCAAGTGAATTACCTGGAAACAAAGACAATAAAAATATAGACCTGAATTTTAGTGCTTTAAAAAGCATGCTTCTGAAGCATTTGGGCAGATTATACTTTTAAATTGTTAATTTGTTTTTATGTATGTCTCACTTAAGCACAAATGAATTATTCACAATCTCTGAGCAATTGTCTTTATTAATATATAATGTTGTTTTTCAGGCCTAATTGGGTAAAGAAACCTTGCTATTTTACATCCTTTTATTCACTTTAAACAAGTAGGAGAATCCATGTGAAAATAACTAGTACTGAATTCTTTGAATTGTTTGTCAGCTAGCAGTGCTTGCCATGATCTACTGTTCTGTCTAGGCTTGGTGCATAAAGCAAGATATTTGGAGGCATTCCAAACAGAAGTAAGGAAAACAGGGATAGTGTTAAGAGGACATCTCACACTTAGTTTGTGCCGGGTTAGGGAATAAGGGAGCATGAAGAAGGGCAAATATGTTGGCAGAACTTGTATAATGGAGAGAATTAATTGATTGATAGGAACCAGTGAACTATAAATTCCTATTTATCTTTTGATCCTTTTATTTTGTGTTTGAATCTTTATTTTAGTTATTTACCTGGACAAATTAATCTTTATTGTTTAGCATGACTTGTTGTAATATTACTTTTTTAGCTGCAGTGGATTCATTCTGTAGTGGGCATTTTGTTCTGGCTTAGAGTTATAAAACTATTAAATTTAAGGAATATGTTTCAATGTAGTCACAATAGTATAAAAGTCCTAATGAATGTAGTTAAGCTTTACTCAGACATGCAGTTTGTGTGTGGCTTGCAGGTGGTAGTTTATTCCCTATTGTTTTTCCCTGGTTGCTTTACCTACTGGCAGTTTATGGTGGCATTTAGTATCAACTGTGTGAGTGGATCTGTTGGCAAAAGTGCTCTCTATAGGCTTTGATAAAATGAGGTGATTTACTTCTTTAGTTAGTGGAATTTTGACTAATTACACCATCCTAATTTTGGCATATTTTGGAACATAGTAACCTTGAGAGAAGGTGTCAATAATGAGCAGCAGGGCAAATATCTACAAGTAACTGTATAGTATAGCTGGGTAGTAGTATATTGCTATATTGCTGCATGTGTTTTGCTCATTAATGTATTTGATTCCCTGTGAGGGCTTGGGACAGTGTGGGCTGGATTCTTATGTGCTGTAGAATCTTCCAGATCCCTTTTGTTCTTTCAAGAGGTCAGTGTACCCTGCCTGCTCTAGCTTCATTTCTCTGTTCCTTAAACTTCACACTGGAGGCACATATTTGAGTATTTCCAGATGAGGTTTAGTTGGTCAGAAAAGGGTTTGTTTGCTGTGTACTTAGATGACACAGCTGAAGCAGGGCTTTCTGCTGTCAAAACAGCTGGCTTTGCTTTTTCTTTTCCAACCCAAACTGTACATTCCTGTCTTCTCTTTTTGGTCCACATTGGCTTTCCTTGGGCACAGTTAAACTGGCTGGAGACTAGAGCCATGATAAACTGAATTATTAAGCTTTGTGCACTCATCTGGAGAATTAGAGAAGAATATGAGTGCTGATGTGGGACTAAGAGCAGGTCAGGGAAGAAGGGAGAAGCAAAGGTCTGCTTAGTGCCAGGTAGCACTGAGACTGCTTTAGCTGTGTAGTAACACTTGCTTATGATAGGGATTTGTGAATTACACTCACTTTCTGCGTAGCAGGTTAGGGATCACAGGCAGATATGGGATATGCCAACATACTTTTCTATTATTTTGCTTCCTGGTACTGTCTTGAATGACCTTGATTTACTATCGACAGTGCAGTTTTACAAACTCAGTTCTTCTCTCTGTTTCAATTTTTATTTCACTCTCTAATACATGATTAGATTTCTGAGCTAATTAGCATAGTTCATCTGAAATGTTGGATGCATTGTTGCATCGAATAGACTTGGGCTTTGCCCCCTTCCTTTGCTTTTCATATGCAGACTTTTTGTCACAATTTCTATAATCTTATTTTTTTTCCAAGTACATTTGTAGTTCTTAGTAGTCAAAGTGTTTAAAGTCATATCATATTGATGCAATGGAGAAAGTAAACTCCTTTGAAGTAAATCTTCATGACCTCCACTGAAACAAAATTAATTCCTTGAAAATCTGTTTAGTTAACCACACAAACTGTAAAATGAAAATTCTTGCTCTTATGAAATGGCACATATTCTAGCTTGAATAAAGTATGGGCTGTGATAAAATACCTTCTTCAGTTTGATTACAGATATAGAGTAGTAATAGTCCTGGATAATTAAATCATAAGGAGGTATTAGGTGACAAAGTAGGATGTACCTCAGCTTCACTATCTTTCAGGAAAAAATTAATGTAATTCAACTAAAATTGTTTTTGTGGATAATTTTAAAAAAGGCTTCTATCTATTTACAGTGGAGTAAGTCTAATTAAAGTTAGAATTCTCTGGCTGTTGTTAATAATAGCTCTCAGAAGTGAAAAAGAGACATTAGAATTATCTCAAGTATATCCAACTGCTTAATTGCCTGTTATTTTTAGCTTTTAATGTGAGAGAAAACCAGTATTTTGAGTAATGGTATTAATTGCTCATAGTCTCTTATGAGTGTCTGCTTACAACAAGGCATAAAAAAACCCTCCCTTAACACCTGAAATTTTAAGGTCTATTAGTCTTTCAAATTTTTTAAATTTTTAAGTGATCTTCAAAGAAAAGACAATCTATATAAATTTTTTTCAGAATAGCATCTGCATATGAAGTTACTGTGCTCCAAGTCTGAAACCTGTCACTTTACATAAATAAATGTTTCAAAACAGTCTCATACCTAATTATCATATTTTCATTGAAAGTGTAGCAATAGTTGATGCATTTTTTGATCTGTGTTTGACTTACAAGCTTTAAAAAAATGTATCTAAATTGATTAAGAAGGGTTGGCTGTGGAGAGCAGCTTAAAGAGCAGCTACGAAGAAGCAAACCCTTGCTTTCTCAGATTAAAATAATTTTTGGACTGAGGATTTTTCAGACCTAATGATTTTTGATGGCTGGTAGTAATAGCTTCAGTGTACCACAGTTTAAATTAAATGTTCTTTTCTTAAAAATGTGTATGACTGGCTGACCTGTGAAGTAGGGAATTAAATGAAATTTTTTAATCTTTGGTGGCATAGAAAAATTGGCAACTGCCATTTGATAAAAATGTTTTTGACTACATCTGTAGGTGTGAGATTACAATCATCTTCCTACTCTTCCTAACATTACAAACTTTTCTTATTAATGTCAGAGCAAAAATAATTGGATTATATTTCCTTAAACTTACAGCTTCTTGTCATTTGTTGTACTGCTGTCCCCATTCTTGCATGTGGAGGCATCTGTAGGTGGAATTCAGTGTTTTGGGTTAGCCTTTATTTTAATTTGTTTGTTTGTTTTAAGTATTTATTGCATGCTTCCATGTCATACCAAAGAAGTGTGTCTTGAGAATACTGATCAGCATACTGCAGTGTATGGCCCACTCTCCATTTAGTTTTTGTGGTGAAGCTTTGATTTAAAGTGAATAGTTTTTTGAAAAGCAACTGGGGAGTTCAAGCCCGTGTAAAGCCCATCTTTTAGATGACTCTCATAGTTTTTCCGCTTCAGAGGAAAAGCCAGGTAGGAACTTGAAAGTTCCTAATAAAAATTTATTCAATCATATCAGTGCCTGGAAGCCTATCAAAGAGGCAAAAAGTCTGAAAGAGATCTGATGGAACCTATGAAATACTACCTCATAGCAGGAGATTGTGTGGATTTTTTGCTTACATATTTCTTGTGAGGAAACTTTCCAAATCTTGTTTTATGGCCAAAATAAGAGGTGTTCATTTCAATCTTTCCTATAAGAGATGTATAGAAGAAATCTCTGAATTAATAAAAAAATTTCTTAGGTCAAATAGGGCTGCTCAAACTTCTGCCTTAGTATCCAGAATAAATAAGTCAGGTCTAGACTTACTATTGATTTGAAGTGTTTGATGTTTTCAGCTAACTCTTTTAAATCACTTTTTGTATCATTCAAGTTTGCTTTTTTTTTTTTCGCTGATGTATACTAAAAAGAACTTGAGAAAAAAGAATTTTAGTTCCCCATGTATATATTAAAACAAATCTGTCGATGAAAGTCCTCTTTTACTGTGTAGGATGATGGGGATTTAAACTACCTGCTTTTAAAGTTTGTTTTGCATCTTTATGTGTGTTTCTAAATTTTCAAATCTATCTGTCTAAAGAAGATGTGCTATTTCATGATGCTTAGTGCACGCTCCCAGTATTTTAAAAATGAAATTAATTTTATAATATGAATGCTAATGTAAAAACCAGTGCATTTTTCAAGTTTGAAATACATTTTGTGGTTTATGTTGTCTCATTTTTGAAGGCAATTAAGAAACTAACAGACTCATACTATGAGGAAGTAATGAGACATTAGTGAAGGGTATTCTGTTCAAAACTACAGACTGGAAATGTTGGGTCATGGGAATAAAATAGAAAAGAAATATCCTGGATAGTGGTAGAAGTAGTAAACTAAAATTGAAGAGAAGCCAAAAAATTTCTTCAGGTATAAAAATGGAAGAATTTTGAAGAAGGAAGTTAATTGCAATAAATATAGCTATGGGAGAGACATGTATTCCAAAGGGAGAAGCATATTTTAGTTTTGGCTTCTACATTCCTATTTCCCCTCTCCCCATGGTCTCTATAGAGTTATAATTAGTGATCATCTCTCTTCAGTGAAGCGGCACAGAAGTGCTTATACTTCCAGATCTAAGTCTTCTCAAGAATGCTTTCCAACAGACTGGGAAATTACTTTAATGGCTTTTATGCCATTAAAAGTGGCTTTTGACATCTAAATATCACAGCTTTGTGTGTTTATTGTGAAATATCTTGTGGGAAGAAAAGCTAAAAGAGAAAGAGCAATGCTTAAGCAATGACAACATGCTTTAGAAATGCCAGAAGTGTAACATTCTAATCCTGTTGCATAGATCAGTAGTAGCTGAAGATCTAAGAAAAGATTTTCAAATTCAGTGGATCTTTGCTTTAAAAAGAATTGTAAGAATTTTTTGGTCTTATTTTCAATGAGATACATTGTTGGTTAATAATTTATAGATGTCAAACCAATACAGATGTATTTGTCAGAAGTTTGTATGCTGTAACTTTGAGTTGGCATTGCTTGTAATTTAAATGCAAACCTTTTTAATCATAGTAATGAAGTCACTGGGTTTTTCATTGCATTGGGATATTTTGCTGGTTTCTTATTTGAAAAATATGATATTTTAAATTTTTACTTTAAGCTGTGGAAAACAAATTTTTAAAGCAGAAATGAAAAATTATGTACTTGAGCACAATAACAAAAAAAGGGAAAAAAGTTTACTTGCAAACCAGTTTTTCTTCTGTAGGCTTTCATTGCATTATTTCAGAGAAACAGAAAGTACTTTATGCTTTAAAGGACATTCATTTTGACAAATCCCAGTACTTTAAGAAAATTGGCTTACCAATTATGTTCTCATCAAAAACGTTTGTGAACTGATTTACGTGTGCCATCTTTAGTTAATTACGAGATAAAAATTTATTGTGGTGTGGCTGAAATTTAAGGACAACTGCTTTTCTTATAATAACATTGTTGAAGAACATTAGAGATCATACTATTATTTTTGAACAGAGTGGGCTTCTTTTTTCCTAGAAGTTTGATTATTTCTTTATCTTGATAATAAATACCTATACAATATGTAAAAATATTTTTGAAATTTATGAAAAGAGCAAGCCTTGTGGCTTTTTTGCCTCAGAAGCATATGTAGCAGTTTCATTAGGAAAGTGTAAAATACAGCAGATTAAGGAATGCATTAGCAGTTAAGCAATAGAAGAAGTAGTTTTTCCTGCAGAGTACATCCTCCTCAAATATACTTCTTCAAATTCAGTATTTGCAGTTTGTGCTAAAAAGCAAAAATAATGGATGTCACTTTCTGTTGTAAATAAAGCAAGAAATCTGTTAGGTGGATTTTTCATTAGCTGTGAATGATGTGGGATATTACAAAACATGGAAGCATGTAATTTTGGTTAAGAAAATTTATCTATATCCAATTGAAATTTGGATATTGCACAATGTATGTTGCAGCAAACTGCCACTGTCATAGTCATGTGGGGATGTTGTCACTGAGGGACATTTGTTTCCTCTGCCATCCATTTTTCTTTGAAAACTTATTTTGTTATGCCATTTAAATGACATTAATGGATTAAAATAAAAATTGCGTCAGGAGTGACTGAAGTTATACTTACACAGAGTTATGCTTATGTGTAAATGGTTGATTAGCTTATGTGACAGAGGCAAATTTTTCAGTCTTCAGTCACGGGAAAAATTACATTTCTGAATTTTTAGAAGTTTTTATATTTATGTAAAAGTTCTTGGATAATTTGTATTGCTTTTATATTTACCCAAGTTAGAATTGAACCTTTGAGCTTTTTAAGTTATCCAGGAAATGTATTAAACATATTGCTGTTTATGAAATTGTTCAAATTATTTCTCTTTGCCAGCCTTCTATTATTAAGTAATTACATGCAATACAATTTCTTTTTTTGACTTTTCTTTTTTTTTAATATTTTCAGTAAAGAAGTATTAATTTTCAGTACTTTTAAAGTTCACCCTTGCATGTGCAAATACATATACTAGTTTCTTAATCTTTTAAATATGTTGTAGCTTTTAGTGCAGTTGATTTTTTTCCCATCGTCAATACATAGTTCTTTTTCAAAACTTCATTAATTTATGGATTCTCTTTGAGGCTTTTCCAGTGCTAGGGTGATAGTTCTGAAATAACTCTCTAATCAATCCCATACCTGAACACAGGGAAGGCCTGTGTTCCTGAGGTTTGTTTTAAACTTTTTGACCACAGTACAGTTTGCTCTTGTCCCACACTTAGTGTTTTGTCTCTGTGTGTTGGTGCTTAAAAAAAATTAAATGACAAAGCACAAACTAGTTAATTAAAAATGCAATGTGGGAGACATGTTCAACCTTTAATCTTTCATTTCCTATTCTCCAAGCACATTTTGGATTTCTCAGGGAATTCTCTTATGTGGCATCCTAAGAAAATAGTCATCAGCATCCTGTGCTCACCATGCATACTGGTTGCTAATTATGAGTCCCTTAATTTGGTGTCACATGCACAGCTTCTCCGTGGCAGGCTGTTTTGGTTGACAGTAGCAAACCTATTGAAGTGAGTACTATGAGAAGAATTTGTTCTGATCATTGTGTTCATTGTTGCTGAAATCCATTTTTAAGAAGAGCTGCCATCTTACAAGCTTTGAAGGTTTCTGTTTCATAATAATGTCATGCCCAAGGATGTGGTTTATACTCTTCAGTTTCAAACTGCACTTACTGGCTGATTTCTCACCTATGTGGAAGAGGTTCTCAGTCCTGCATTTGGCATTGTGCAAGTTCTGTGAGTCAAAGACATGTTGGCACCACCAGCTTTACTTAGTTCTCCTTTGTACCCTTTGTACTCTTTGGTCATAGATCTTTTAATCTTCCTCTTGTCTGACTCGTGAAGCAGTAATCTCAGCCTGCAGTCTATGAGGAACTGATGTCTTTTGTCTATTTTGCAACATGACCTGAGAGTTTCCATTTTTTGAATAAATTTACCATCCTTAAAAACAGGGTTGTTTTTGTGTATGTATGTGCAATGGGTTATGAATATGAAATAAGGGCAAATTCTGGATTATTTAGCATGGAGGGAAAAAAGATAATTAAAATCTAGCCAAGAAAAACCCTGGGTAGAAAGGTCTTACTGGCAAGCAATGTAGGCCCACTAAAGGAAGTCTCTGAATGACTTACTGATTACTTTCATACAGAATCTGGAATTAAAGGAAAAGTATGTGAAGCATTGAGTCTTTTGTGACAGAGCAAATTGAGAGTACCTCCGGGGTCATACATTAATTTTGATGAGCATAGAAGTTCAGTCCATGTGATCAAGTTTACAGTGTTTTTGGACAGAATGATTTACCTTGCTTGCCAGGTCACACAAGATTGTTACAGTTGCCATGTGCAGCAAAATTTTTTAGAGAAGTCATATGAATAGAATATAATGATTAATGTTTGAAACACTATTCTTACATGGATGTATAAAGATATTTATCTTGCTTCCTATTGCATTTGAAGGGTATTGTGGAAGATCAGTTGAAAACAAATGTAAGATTATTAACAATGTTAAAATAGACGAGTTGTCAATATCTCATGTATGTGAGAATATGGCTGTTTATATGGGAATATTTGAAATGCAGTAAGGTCACGTTTACCTAAGCCTGGACTGAGGAGATGATTAAGGTTTTTTAAAAATTTTACCTTTGTGACTGCAGTACCACAAAGAAAAGGGAAGGTTTTACTTTGGTGATTCATCCTTAACAGCTCAAGAGCAATTTCTATCAAGATTAATATGTAACTAGGACTTTTTCAATGGGAGATATTGATATGGTAATATACATATTTAATTAGGCAATTGTTACTGAAAGAATTTACATTTAAATGCTCTATTATGTCCTGATCGTCTTAGAAAAACATTGCCTTAGTGCAGCAGTGACTGAATAGGTGTTTCATAAGGCTTTTTGAAAACTGAGTTTGGAGTGGAATATGTAAGATCTAGCTGTGGAAATATTGCTGTGCACCTCTGCATGCAATCATGTGTGTGTGATTTTTTTTTGTACTTGCATACTTGAGTGGTAACCTTTATGTTAGGTTTGCCTGAAGATGTAACATCTGAAATAGATTACAGCACAGTAAGCTTTATACAGAGAAGCACCTGTGCATTTGTGGTCAGAATGGTTTCCTTGCACTGCTACAAGAGATATGTAATTTGGACTTCAAGTATATGGTAATGCTATTTCTACATTTATACAAAATAGTTCTTAAAAAATCCCCAATTTTAAAATGTTCAGCTCATTAACTGATTTAATGTTTTTTTGTATTATTTTGTATATTGAGTGTATGTAAAGAGCAATCATAATTTATAGGTGATACTTCAGTCTGTTTTGGGCTTCAGCACTAGGATTTTTTACCCTGCCATCCATTTTATTCCCTACCTCGCACTCCAGTGAATTCATCTGAGTTTTGCTGATTCTGAGTGTTGAGAAACAATTTCAAGATAAAAAGCTACAGTTAAAACATTAGTAACACATTTAAATGTTTGTTTCATTTTAAAAAATCCTTTGAGAGAATGTATGCTTTATTTAAAGGAGGTATCTTTTGTAGGAATTTGCTTGGTGTAATAAAGTATGAAAACGACCAAGTTACAATAATTTTTTCACACTTTTTAAAGATTGAGTTTTGGTGTCAGTAGCAGGTTTAGAGAAGTTCTGAATGCGAACTACCTTTTTGTTGGTTGCATGTGTTTTTACCCCTGATCTGTACTGAAAAGGTAAAATTCCAGCACTCTCTAGAAGTCTCTTACAGCTAAAAGACAAAGATCAGTTGTGAGCCTAATTTTGACATTCTGAACAACTTCAATCAAAATCATCCATTAGGTTTAATCTTGAATTAAAACTTGCTTTTAATGGAGGCAAGCTTTTTAGCATGTTTACTTTCTGCTGTCATCGGGGAACTAAATCTGTAAGTAGCTGTAAGCAGTATTTTTTAAAATTTTGATTTTATCCTAATGTCTCTGCTTTTGCAAGTGGATACAGTTAGAGCTGTTTAGAAAAAGTCAGCCTTTTTGCATGGTGGGAAGTTTTAGAAGCATACCCTGGCAGTGAGTAAAGAAGAGCTAATCCCATGCTTACAGCAATGCATGTGTTCAGATCAGCATGTCACAGACTCCATGCTACAGCAGTTCTCCTCCAGGCAACTAGGCATTTTCCTGTCTTCCACAGTTGTGTAGATAACATGATAAAGATCTCCACAGGAAACTGTAAGACTTTGTATTTGGGAAGTTTTAGGCAGTGATCTTTTCTCCCTCAGATATTGCACACACTGGCCTGCTATTTCTGTCCGCATTCTTTTATTCATCTTTATGTTACTGTCCATTCAGATTTCACTCATTGAAAATAAGTTTAAGGAAATTGCAATTATGTTCTCAAGCACAAATAACATCTTACATACTTTTGGGATGGTTATTTTGTTATTTTTGCTTCTTTTTTTTCTGAAATCTCTTGTGGTCTTTCTTTCAAAACTTTTCTAGTGTGTTTATTTCTTCATCCATATAAGAAAAAGAAAAAAAGAGAGAGAGAGAAACGTGGAGCTTGACTGCTTTTCCCCTTAAAACTGCAGGGAAAAAGAAGAATTTTGCACTATGTGCATACCCAAGTAAATTAATAAATGCTAAATATGTCGATTATGATTTTGCATAGCATTCTGCCAATCAAATGTTCCTTAATTGGAGTTTGTCAAAAGGGATGGCCTTTTAAAAATTAATTTGTACTTTGGAAAAGGGTCCTTTGGATATTCAGTGTCAGTTTTGAACTTCCTCAGTAAAGTGTAGCAAGGTAAGGTGGACTGGTGCAGCAGAAACCATTGACATCACTGAGCACTTGCTTGTTTGAGACTTTGCTTTTGTGATGCTGTGCCATCTTTATTAGAAGAGTTCTTGGGTGCTTCCACAGTGTTGCTCCTTGTTCATCATAGACCACATTTGAATCAAAAAGTAACAGTTAACATAACATATCCAAAAATATATCTTAGCTGATTTGATGAAACTGTATTGTATTGTAGCCCCAAGTAATTAGATTTATTTGTTGAAATACTTGATTGCAGAATTTTAAGCCAAAGTTTGACACAGTTGCTTTGCACAGGGGAAATCCTGCTTGTGTACAATAGAAATACAACTGAGTTGTCTGAAACGCTTAATTAGACTTTTTAATTTCAAAACTTTATTATCTGACTTTAGAAGAGATGACTTAGTGTGATGCATTGGAAGCACAATGAGATTGAAAATTGGTCTAGAAGTAGCTTATATATTTAAAGAACATACAAAAGATATTGAATAATTATTTTGTATTTAAGAGGCTTATGGAAATGCTAAAGATCAGTCTCTTTAAGCCACAGAAAAGCAAAATGTTCTTGGATAGCTCTTCAGAGGGGAGACAAAACAGGACAGCTGGACAAGAACTTCATAAAATTGTTTTTTTAATGTCTGTAATGGCTGAGCATGTTGTTCTGTGACATTATAATTGGGGACTGCCTATTCTTCAGTGAAGAAAGATTCCTAAAAACTGTCTGTATCTGTTGTTGTTCCCTGTGGAATAATGAGAATTTTACTTGGAGTAGTAAATTTATGACCTGTGTTCTTTTCAGAAAGGCCTGTCCTGACTTCCTCTATGTGCTTGGGGAACATACCTCTGATGAACAGTAATTTGAGCCATTGAAAGATATTTCTTAAAAGCTATAGTGTATTTTCTGGGGGAAATAAAAATTGGTTCTAATTTGATAATCCATCTTTATTAGAACAATTAAAATCTAGTTTTTCCAAAATATTAATGCTGGAGTGTTATTACTGTCCAGGTTTCATCATGTAGCCTACCTAGAAACTCCTGTGGTTTTCTTACAACTTGCAGGTAGTTCAGTCACAGGGCAGCAGATCATTTGGTGGGTGTTTAAAGCTTTATTTCAGCTTAGTTTAGACTTCCACAGTTTAAAGGTCTGCATTCTGAGGCAATACTTTTAAGAGCAAATTATAGCTAATACTGAGAAGCAAGATTTTTTTTTAAAATGTCATTCATCTGATTTATTTGTCTTTCTAGTTTAGAACAAGCCAGGTAGTACTCTGTCACTTCTTGGTCTTCTTTGTTGGCTGTGAAGGAAGGTGAAGATGCCCACCTTTGATGTTTATGTGGATATTCAGCTTTTTTGTTGGTTTAAAACCTGATGTGAGAATATAGTGTGAAATGGTAGATTTTGAAAGAGAGAGACAAAAATGAGGTAAGATAAGAAAGATGAGAAAGTGAACATAAAAAGTCTTTTTCCTTTATTTTCTTTTCATACCCACGTGTGTTGTGCTATGGTTTATAGCTACCTTTTCTTTCACAAATTTGATACCAGTGTCATGAAAAGAAAAGGGGCTCCAAGGCAGAAAATTTGCAAAGGAGCACGTTGTCAAAGTAGTTGCAATCTCATTCTTTCAGCAAATGTTTGGTGGAGGAGGTCCTGAAGACTTCATTCAAAGGGAAGACACTTCAGTATATGTTTGTGTTTTATATAAATACAAGGAACTCTGGTACATTTACTGGTTTTTTCTGTAGACATGGTGAGGCAGAGTGAGAATGAGTTGCTTCTTTTTTTGCCATTTGAAATATTGAAGATGAAAGTTATAAATATTAACTGGAATTTTTTTTTTTACAGTGGGGCACTGATTTATGATAATATTAGAAACTGTATAAATGTAAGACTTTTTTGTGAATTAATATGTGTAAGACGCACCAAAATTTTGTTTCCTGCTGTAGTGGATACATCATTAATTTTATTTTCTATTTGGAAAGGTTTTTCTTTTCTAAATTCAAGCTGTAGTCTGATCTTTTACATAAAGTTCAGTGCTTTTCTGAGAAGTATTTTTTAGGGCTTTTTCTTCTTTGAAGACTGGCAACATATTTGCACATTCTATGCATGGTGTGAACATAGTCATCTTCTTCAGGGATTGTTCATGTATAGCTTGAGGGCTCTCAAAGTGCTTCTGATCCTCTTTCAGGTGTGAAATGTTTAGAATAAAGTGATTTATTATATATTAATTCTGGTTAACCAGGCATGATTTGAGATTTTCACAGTCTGCAAGAAATTAAGTATTCATTAACATTTAAAGCCATTAGATGACACAGTTAAGCAATAAATGATTCATTTAGGCCCTGTTAAAGTAAATGTGTTTCTGACTCAAAGATAAGTGGTGGCTGTCTTTGTTTTCAATTATTTTCCTCATTCTTACTTTATTTATTCCGTGCACTTCATTGACTTGTCTTTCTCTTTCTTTTCCTGAAACAGAAGAAGAAGAAGTGGAAAATTTTGATGTTTCCAGTCTGCCTGAAGAAGTGCTGCAGAACATAGAAGCTGACAGTTACTGGTGCATGAGCAAGTTGCTTGATGGCATTCAGGTAAATTGATTTTTCCTGTCTGTAAGTAGTGGAGTTAACTGATTAATGTCATGGCTTTGAACTACTTTAAGGCTGAAAAAGAGTACATCTATGAAAAACAGGGGTTTTCTGATTTTCCCATTGGACAAATCCACTGTGAGTTTGGCATAGAAAGGAAAGAAGGGAAAAGAAAAAAAAAACAAACCTGTTCAACTTCTCTTAATCAAAATGTCTGCTTGTTTCATTGTGTGTGATGTTCTGGAGCGGACAGAAACTTCCAGTTCTAGATGCATGTTTTGCAAATCTGGTACCAAGCATGAAGAACAGTTGCTCAAAATCTCACTGAGGTGGTAAAAACCTGGCTTATTTAATAATTTTTCAGTTGTTAATATAGCAATCTATAAGTGATTGCTGTCTTAATAGTTCCTGAAATTATCTTCTTATTTTTTAAATACCCATTTAAAACTTGGTACTTATGCTACTTCACTGAGAGTTTGATTTTTTCTATGTGGAAAAGCTATAAATGAAGGCACAATTTTTCTGTTACAGGCAGCAAGTTGGAGTCTAGTAATGGTAGATTTTTGTGTAAATGTTCATGGGCTTAAAAGTTTATGAAGATAAGAAGTATCTACAACATTCTTTCCTATGACATATTTTAATATGAATGTTTCAGTGGCTAAGGCCCATTGTGAATTGAATCTTGTAACAGAGTTCATTTTTGGCAAAATGGTTCTAGGATTGAGTCAGCAACAAAAGGCTTTAACTTTATTGAAGGTGTTTTAAGTGTATTTTTCCTGGTTAAGGCTCAGTGTTTTGTGTAGCATTTTTGAAATGCACAGTCATTTTCCCTTATCAGTTCCTGTAACAAATGCTGATTTGCTTATTTCAGTGTCTCAGACCTCCTAAATTTTAAACTATTTTATTACATAGCAAAAATATGTAAAAAGTTATAAAGTAAAAAGTGAGAGCTTGAAATCTACTGGGAAGGAAGAAAGCCAGGTAAAAAAATGCAAACTCCAACTGTTTTACCTGCTTCTGGAACATCATTGTCACTTGCCTGTTGCTTTATTTTTTTTTCTAGGAAAGGATGTTCACAGATTAGGTAATTTCTCCTTAAAATTCTGTTTTCAAACAAAACTATCAGGTACTAAGAAGCAAAATATGGAAACCAATTGCAATGGAATTAAACTGCATCAATAAAAATTTAAGCTGTTATATAAATGGAATAGTGTTGGATGTATTCAAGGATGCACTCATCCATCAAAAGAAGGCTTGAAAGATTATGCTAGTGGTGTGACTAATGATGTTACAGTTAATTCAGTGCAACTGCAGTGCTGCTGAAATAAAAGGGTTTCTTGTTTTTCTTCTCCCATTCTCCTGTTTTGTTTCCTTTCTGTGGTGATACCACTTTACTTAACAGATAAAGCAGTCATGTAATTGCAGGTAGAGTTAGTTGGAAGAAGTAACCCTGTAGAGAAGGACTCAGGATACTGGTGGATGTGGCTGGCAATGTTCACTTGCAGCCCAGAAAGCCAGCTGTGTCCTGGGGTGTGTGCAAGGCAGGCAGGCAGCAAGGTGAGGGAGGGGATTTTGCCCCCCTACCCTGTCCTTGTGAGCGCCCACCTGAGTGCTGCAGCCACTTCAGGGATCCCCAGCACAGGACAAACATGGACCTGTTGGAGTGGGTCCAGAGGAGGGCCATGAAGGTGATCAGAGGGCTGGAGCATCTCTCCTATGAGGAAAGGCTGAGAGTATTGAGGTTGTTCAGCCTGGAGAAGTGAAGGCTCTGGGGAGATGTTACTGTAACCTTTCAGTACTTAAAGGAGGCTTTTAATAAAGCTGGAGAGAGACTTTTTGCCCGGGCCTGTAGAGACAGGACAAAGGGCAGCATTTCAAACAGAAGAGATTTAAACTGGGCATAAAAAGTGCATTTTCTATGATGAGGGAGCTCAAAGATGTTGTGGATGTTCTCTTCCTGGAAGTGTTCAAGGTCAGGACTGATGTGGCTTTAAACAGCGTGATCAAGCTGAAGATGTCCCTGCCCACAGCAGGAGGTGTGGACTAGATGAACTTTAAAGATTCCCAGTGGATTTATTGTGTGATGCTATAGTTCTGGCTGACTTGCATTCTGGATGCACAATCATTTCTCTCTGAAAAGATGGCATAGAAGACTCCTATGTGATGTATGTGATGATTTTGCCTGAGATGTCTGAATGAACTGTACAGGGATATGTGACATGTGGTAACTGCAATCAAAGAATCACTGCAGAGTTAATTTATTTCTCAATATAAATTTCCATTCCATGTTGCCTTGCCAATATTGGATAAGTTTAAGGAATGCACTTTGATAACTGTTATGGTCATCTTGTGAAATTTTTGCCTAATATGAGCTAGATACATTTTTTTGTGTGTTTTGTCTTTTCAGTGCAGAGGTGGGTGATGGAAGAATGATTGTATGATTGTATTTGTACCCCTTTACTATTCTTAACAGAAAACTCATTTATTTTTCCAATCCATCCAGTCTCATTTTCTTGATTCTAGAATTGTCAAAGGTGTTATTAAGACATAGGCATTTCTTACTGGAGTTTTTCTACACATGGTATCTATTATTTCTTCATTCCTCACTCATCTTACCTCCTCCCTTACATATCTAATGTGACTCTGTATTTTTACTATAAGAATGCATCTTTGGACCATAGAGACCTGTGCAGTAAAGAACAGGAGTTGGCTTTGGGCAGCAGGACAGTCACTTCCTGTCATGCATACAGCTCTCAACTGAGAGAAGAAATAAAAACTTGTTCAAATCATCTGTCGCTTTAGCAGATTCCTCTGTGCTGTTTTTTTGTCATCTGGAGGTTCCTGTGCAAGTATGTTTTTGGCTCCAGCTAGAGAGTTTGCAGAACTTTTCTAGCAGTTAATGTTTAATCATGCATGATAATTTAATCTATTTTTTTGTTCTTAGATTACTTTGCATCTTCTTTCTCTGTTGGTTGTCTCTAAGTTTAGGCTTCTAAGTGACTGCACATGTGTCATATCACAGTTTGATTAAAGTTTTAAAAATTGATCTAACAAATATTAGGAGTTTTTAAATATAAATATAATTGAATCTTGAAATCTGTAGCTGTCTTATAGCAGTCAATTTTGAATGATGATGTATGTAAAGGTTTTCCTTTTCAGTGCTTCCTGAGTCTGTGCTCTGAATTGTTTTCAGTTTTTGTCCCAGAAAGACTATGCCTCACTGCAATTGCTTCTTATTTATTTCAGAAATACAAATGAGATCTCCTGAAATCATGAGAACATAGGATAATTCTGCACAATGTAGTGCTAGTTCTGAGGTCAGACTGACTTTCTCAAGGCTTTGTCCAGCTGGGTCTTGAGCCCTCCAAGGATAGAGACTGGGCAGTCTCTGGAGGTTAACCTATTCCAGTGCTTCCTCATCCTTATGTTGAAGGTTCTCCCCAATAGGCAGATGGAATATTTTTTGCTCATACTGCTTATCTCTTATCTTCCCGCTGGGCACCACTATTGAAAATGGAGGTTTGTCATCTTGGTAACTTGGGTTTATTAGGCCGTGATTAGGTGCTTCTGGAGCTCTCTTTTCTCCAGGTTGAACAAGCCCACTTTCCCCAGCCTCTCAAAGAGCATGTGCTCCATATCTCTTAGCATCTTGGTGACCTTTTGCTCTTGCTTCAGTTTATTCTGAAGTTTATTACCTTTTTCTTGTATCAGGTTCCTTAAAACTGGACGTGGTATTTTAGATATGGTCTTGAAATACAAGAAATTATTTTTAAGCGTTTGAAGGAAAATGTACACAGTAAAGACTGAACTCTGGAACTGTTTGTTCAGAGAGGTTGTAGAACCCTCATTCTGGAAGTTCAAACCCAGAGTCCACGTGGCCTTGAGCAGCTTGTTACAGGTGATTTGGCTTTGGGCAGCATACACTTCCCTCCATGGGCCTGCAGTCTGCTGGCTGGCGTTGTTAGGGCTCACCAGAGACTCGGTCTGAGCTTTCTGTCTGCTGAGATTTCAGGTCCTTTGGCACAGAACTCGTCTCCAGCCCATATTCTTGCAAGATGTGCTGGTTTATGCTGATTTATGAAAACCTGGTTCTGAGGCTGTGTGTGGCCATATGCAAAATATATCTTCCATGTGTGTGATAAAGCTGGTTGTCTTTACAACCCTTCTAAACTGTAGATGATGCATGAGCATTTTTGTATTTTCATCTGTGGCTGTTCATACGGGAAAACAAGAATTATCCCATGAGTATTTTTTCCATGTAATTAAGTAGACATTCCCATATATCCAGATTATTAACTTTTTTTTATTACTAAATTGTCCTTTATAACATTTTCTTCAATAGTGTCTCATTAACATTCAAGTAAAAAGTTCACATTGATCTGTGCCACCTGAAAATGTAATGTTCATGTATAAAATAGAGTATAACTTTTCATTTTAAGTTGGAGTATACTGGTAATAAAATAACCAAAGGGGAAATACATGCATTGCATAATGATCTAACCAGATGGATTAAAAATAGCACTAAAATATTAATATAATCATTTATCAGGGCCTGGTAATTTTTAGAATAAAAGTGAGATAATTCATATCCAGGGACCAGTGTGCTGAGGTACATATTAGCTGTTTCTATGTCTGATAAAATAGCAAGATTTATGACCTTCAAAGGGAATCCTGCAGAGTTCTTTCTCACTCCTGGGTTATGGGAAGTTGTTACAGGAAGGAAGGAAGGAAGTGGTGGAAGGAAGGAAGGAAGGGAGGGAGGGAGGGTGCTTGGAAAACTGGATCCAATAAATAACATGAACATGCATTTCTGTTGTTAAGAAGAATGTGCAGAAATAAGTCTTCTGTAAATTCTTCACAGGACCTTCCTGGTTTATTTTAAAGGAAAAATAGGTCAAATATAGCTTTCTTTGTACCTTTTCATGGAACTCCTGCACAAGTTTCTCATAATAATGCAATTTTCCAGTCTGTCACTGAGAATAAAATTTTCAGGAAGACAACAAATCTATTTGTAATCAGTAGATGAAATATACTGTGCTATCAGTATACTTCAACATAAAAGTATTTTATTCTCTACCTAAAATTTGCAGCATTAGCTTTTGGAATTGTATATGTTTGTATTTATGATTTCTAGCTCTTATCCAGATTTGAACTGTTGCCTGGCCTATGTTGTAATCCAAAAAAATATACCCTGAGGACTTTTGTCATTGCTGTTTAACAGTTTCTGTGATTTAAAATACATCCACTTGGATAAAGCTGAGGTTTGACTACACAGACCATTAGAAGGTTGGATCTTTGCTTCTGACTCTGTGGATGCTACTCTAACAGGAGAATCAGTACCTACATTTTAATAAGCTGTTGGGTTTTTTTTTGTCCTGTTATGTAGGAATAAGTAAGAAACCGTTTTGGATGTAAAAATTTTTGGCCTGCAATGCTTTGTAAATATTTTTCCTACTTTTTAGGAAAAATAGGGAATTTAGGAAATTTTGCATTCTGAAAAGTCAGGCTTAATAGTTGTAATGGTTGACAGACCTTTTCTTCTAAAGAAAGTGTCCTGGAGTAATAATGGAGCATGCTATGGACTGTGCTAACAGCATAGTTCAGCACACTTGTGTGTTTGTTCTTGTGCATACACACTCTATCCTGAACTGTATTCAGGACTGAGTTTACATTATAATCTCTATCTTCAAGAAACATTTTGGGGGTAAGTGTGCTTCCATTGATAGTGTTAATATACCTCATGGATATCATTATCTGGTATCATGCTTCCCTCCCTCTTGCCCCTATCTTTTTGCATAACTTTCTGAGCAAGGTGAACCAAGATTTTTAATAGGAGTTTGCTTAGAGAATTCTGAAGTATGTGAATGAAGTACTTAAATGACTAAAAGAGAAGAATTCAGGAGATCTCTTTGTGACATAATGGGGATAAGAAAACCTTTTTCTTTCAGTTGTCATTTGTTCATGTGATACTATACTTGAACATACAAAATTGATGCATAGCAATTCTTAAATATGCATTGGTAGAGAAAACAGACATCCAAGTCTGTATGTCTGTATGGTTTATATGGATTGCTTAGTGTATCCTCTATATTTAAAAGCTCTGATCTCATTGATAAAACATGAGCAAACAACACATAAACACCTTGTGTCAAAACTTTCCATTTGGTTCTAGAAATGTTTCTGATATTTTTTTCAGGGCACTGTTGGTGAGCAGTGTGTATGACCTGAAAAGATGAGAAGCATTTGTGCCTACACCTCTGCTTGGCTGCAGTCATTATGTCAAATTACTGACAGTGCTTTTTTCTTTTAGTTTGGCTGTCTCTGTTTCTTCTTCATGATATCATGAAAGATTGTTTTCCATTCCTCTTCAGCTTGCTGTTTCTTCTTTTATAATTATCCCATCATCATTTATTAAGAGAAAAAAGATGAGGGATTCTCTTCAGCCAGTGCCTATGAAGTCTCTCTCTCTCTCTCTCTCACCTTCTCTGGGAGGACAGTCCCAGTTAAATTTGTTATGAGCATTTGTGCAAGTTTCTTCCATTTAAGATTTCTCTACCCTTAAAAAAACAAGGAATTGCTTAATGGTTTTTAAAAAAGCCTATAATTTTAGTACTTTATTTTAAATTATAACAACTAGGTTTTGAAAAATCCAGACCTAGTTGTAGTTGCAGGGAAGTAGGATGTTATACCAGCTTCTACAGAATAAGTACAGACTACTAACACAAAGATTTGAAGCTGATGAAAGTTTTGATCTCCTGTGACATTATAAAGTCCTAACCTTCTGTATTGTAAGGTGAAACTAATTATGTGTCAGTCTGAACTAGATATTATGAGCATTCAGCTGTGAAGTAGGTTAGCATAGTTCACTGAAAGTGTGTTGGAACCTATCTGAGTAGAACATCAAGGAATTTAGATATTCATTGCGCACCAATGCATGAATTTTTATGTTTTTTAAGTCTCTGGTGTACATACATAATTTGTCATATGTGAATGCTTACTGTCAAGAACAGTGTTTGGAAATAAGAGATATTTTATGTGAATTCCTAGTTTTCATCCTGAATTCTTTTTTTATATTTCCTCATTTGAAACTTTGACCATCAATAATGAGCAAAAGACAATCTCTAAAATAGTCATAAGCAATTAAGAAAATAATTGTCTTGTCTCAACAGCCCTGAGCAATAATTCATGAATTTTGTGAGTTTGGAATGTTTTTTCTTTTCTGTGTTTCTATTTTTCCTTCATCAATAAGCACAAAAGGAGCAAGAATAGTGGGTAACAGAATACCTTTTTCATTTTTAAAGTCTTTTTCACAGTTTCATAAACTCCAGGAAGTCAACTATAACTGTCATAGGAGGGCGTATGTACAACTCAGTTTAATTAGAAGAGACTACTGGGGAATCCAGTAAAGATCTTTCCAGTTTGGGTGGGTCAGCACAAGCAGAAGAGTGACCCCCAGCTGTGTTCATTTGCAGCTGAAATAATGAACAGAGAAATAAAAAGGCGAAAGATCAAATGTAGGGAAAAGCAAATTTACCTGTTTTCAAATCAAGATGGCAGTTTTGGGTTGCAGTTCCAGGTTTGTATGGAGTAAATTAGGCTTGGAGAAAGAAAGTTTCAGATTCATAGATCACAGTCAAGAGTTGCATTACCTGGGGAGAGACTAATGATCGAAGCACCAGTGTCTTAACTCTGTGTTGACTTTCAGTATTACATACAGGAGCATTCTTTTACAGAGGGTCTCTTACAGAGGAAATAATTAAATACCATGTTGCTATACTTTGAGTGCAGTACTGCTTCTAGAAACACCAGATAACTTTGTTTAAATAAATAAATAAATAAATTAACAGTACATAAGCATTTTGCGACATAAAAAAAGTGAACACAGTTTTTGTTGTTAGAGTACATTCTGTAAAGAAATTGATTACGATTTCCTAAAGATGCTGTGCCCTGCATATTATCCATGACCAATACAGGTGTGTGTGAGACTTGTATAAAAGGCAGTGTTCCAGTGCTTGGGATAGTTTCTGTCTTCCTGAAATGAGATTATAATAGATCTGAATTCTGTGTGAGTCTTTTCATTCTCTCCAATTTGGTGCTTTACTGCATTAAAAAGGATGCTCATGTTGTGTTTGTGAAATAATGTCAACAAGCTGAAATTGTTACCTGTTTTACTTGGTGATTGTGGAAAATAAAAAATTCAGGAAATTATTCTTACTTCTTCATCCATACTGTTTTAGTTTATACACTGAGTTCTAATATTAATTATTGTGAAAGGGCTACTGTTAAACTAGAAAATTTTGCTATAATTTTAAAAATAGCTATTACTGGGGTCATTTACAAGTGATCAGAGCATACAGTAGACTTTTTGATACTTTTTGATACTTGTTGGCTGAAGTACTTTACAGAATTATTAGTGTATCATTTTGCCTTGAGAATTTTAGACTTCACACTTTATAGCAGTTTTGCGGAATTTGAAGATTAAATTCCAGTTCAGTTTCATAAGTCAAATAACACCTAAAAAAACTTCATGTAAGTAAAGTCAAGAGAGTCAATAAAACGTTTTTTTTGTTTGAAATAGAAAAACATAACAATGAACTGATACATAAAATATATCAACTGATAATCATCTCTTCTACTCTAAGACCAAGTTAAAATTAAATAAAGTCAAGAAAAATTAATAAGTTGGGATTACTTAGCTCCAGTTGATAAAGGAATTACTCAAATGATAGCAGTTGAGGCAAAACATCCTATACTCTGATTTTCTATGCGTGTGATGGTTACACACAAAAAAACCCCTTCTACATAGCAACTTTCTTTTAAAATATGTATGTATAATTTTCTTTTCTTGAATCTCTCAAGAAGCACAGGAAGACAACTGTAACTGTAATGAGGTGAATGGAGGGATTGCCCCTTAAATATCAAGAAACATTGCTGTATATTTAAATAATGTCAGTATTTTAAAAGATTGATCACTTTGGGTTTCAAGCAGAGATATCTTTCTTGCTCTCATTTTTTCAAACTCAAGTCTATATTATAGAGCTGCAATCTACAAATTAAAAATCCATTTAGAGTTAATTCATTCAAAGAAATGTATGCAAATATAGTGCCCTTTTAGCTCCATTGCTTGTGTGTTAGATTTTTATTAATGTTATTAACTGTAATCTTGGGTTTAGAACAGTTATGAGTACATTAAAACAGACTTTTGATTTCTTATGCTGCTTGAAGTTATTACTCTGTACTTCAAAAGATCAAATTCTTTCCCTGCCTCTGATTATAGGCTAAATTTTCTATATTTCCTTCATTATTTGTAGAATTACAAATTTCTGAGAAAAAAAACACCTTAAAGATATCTAACATGGCACATTTTGGCATGTAAGATGAGGGCCTTTTAAAGCTACTTGGATTTCTGCAATAAGGTAACTCCACTAGATTAGCAAGTAGAGAGCAGTTGATGCAGGAATAGCTGTACAGAATGTGCTGTTAGAGGTGAGGACTCACAGGACTGTGAAGTGTGATGATTTACTCTTTTACTGTAGCAAAAGACCTAGGAAATGTAGTCACAAAACAGAAACACCATAAGAAAACAGATAAGAATACATGGATTAAGAAAAGTAATTGAAAGAGAAGAAACCTTTTTTGCTTTTCTGCAGCTAATACTTGTATGTGGTCTCCTCTTTAGGATAACTACACGTTTGCACAGCCAGGAATCCAGAAGAAAGTGAAGATGTTGGAAGAACTTGTTAGTCGGATTGATGGTAAGTCTCAAAGGCAAACTAATTTCTAACAGATGTTACGCTGAAAGGGTTTAGTTAAAATGTTTGCAAGAAAAGCCAACATCACAGCAGTCACCTGCAATGGTGTGGCAACGTCACCTTCCTCAGGTGAGGTGTCATCACTGGCTTGTGGCACGCTGGCCTTTGCGGATCACTGTCGTGTATCATTTAAAAGAAAGCCACTAGAGCATGAGCCTCTTTCATTACTTTTTATTAGGGCAATATAATCAAAATTCAATGGCAATTTCTTTGCAGCAGAGTAATGACCACGTACAAAAGGCAGCCAGTATTCATTTCCCATTAAGCCTCAATGGTTGTTGTAATGCAGGCAAGTCACAGTGGTTGTTTATGGCTGTCCTTCGGCACTATGTTTTGTGCCTTTGTGCATCATTTTGCTCTCTGGAATGCCTGCATAATTTCTCTGTGGAATCCAATTAATTATGGACTCTGGAAATAACATCTTTAATTTTACAGATAAATTACAGTATGTGCAGGGGTAATTTTAGATTATTCTTTCATGTTTAAGCAGCGCACTTTGAAATATTTTACCTTCATCCTTAAAGTAATTCCTTTCATGAAATGCTGACTGTCATATAGCTAGAACAGAGTTTAATTAAATGAAATGCAAGAGATAATGCTTGCCTATTCTAAACATAATCTCTTGATAGTTTGTTAAATTAATGAACAGAGTATTAACAAAATGTTGCCAAGCAGAACCGGGCATATATTTACAACACTAGCATGTCAGTAATGACTTAGAAAAAATATTTCTTGTGTAGCTTTATATTTGATAATCTTCTTGGAAACATTAATTCCCTGGTTTTGTTACATATACTGTGAAGTTTTTTTGTGCCTGTGCTTGTCATAGGAGATTTTGCCTGCTTGTATGTACATCCTTAATATTTTATAATGGTCTTTGTGCTTTTCTAGCATATTAAGGTATCTTTAATGATCAAAAACCAAGGCCAGGATAAAAATGTTTGTGTAGAATTACACTATAAACTTAAATGTATGTAAAAATTTTTGTCGTAGATATATATTTTTTTAAATGCCAGTAAATATGAAAAATATAAGGTCATATTTCTGTATATTGGGTAACCAAATATTTATATTATAGTTAAATCAGTGTATTTTGTTACTTGAAAAATAATCTAACTTCTTTAATGTGATTTTTTAATATGTAATTTTAGTCTTGCATCAATTGATGTTTACATTTCAGAAGCAAATTATTTTATCTTAAATGAAGTGTATAATTAAAATTCCTATAAATAGACTTACTTAACTTGGTCAATGAACATTTATATAAATAAATTGTTTAACCAAGTTTTTAAAATTAGAAATCACATTCTGATAGTCAACTTTCTTGTTTGATTGAATAAAAATATTAAGTATATAACAATATATTATTGTTTTGTTTAAGGAAAAAAGAAATGCTGAAGTCTTATTTATACCTTCAGTGCTTTAGGGATATAGTTAAATAATTTCTCTCAATTATTAGGTTCAGGAAGCATTATTTTTAAAGCTTCACACTTTAAAAAAATAAGTCAGTTGTAACAAATAGTTGTGTCATCTTATACTGTTCTTTGATCATCCTTTGCAGCTGAAAGTAACGTGTGAGTTCCTGTTTTTTATCTAATTTAAAATAAAGCTGTGAAGTCTTCATAAATTTTTTGCAGTTTTCAGTAGATATCATGAGTGTTTGCTAGTAAGTATTGATGGGCATTTAGAACTGCTTAGGTTACGTGGGGCCTCTGTCAGTCAGTGTTCCAAGCCTTTGCCCTTGCCTCAATGACTCTGTCTAATGGCACAGGGCCAGTTTAGAGCAGGCTCTGTGGAGTCTTGCCCTGTTGAGTTTTGAGTGATTCCAGGGATGGAGATTCTGCAGCTTCTTTGGGTAGGACTATTTGGGAAGTTTGACTACTTCCACTGTCATTTTATTTTTTATGTAAATAATTATTTTTTAAAATGGAGCTTATGTCCACCACCTTTTATTTTATCTCAGTGTACCTCTGAGAAGAATTTGGCTTCACGTTCTCTGTATGCTCCCTTTAGGTAGTTGCAGCTTTTCATAGACTTCTTTTTAAGGCTGGGCAAACCCAGTTCTATCAGCCTCCTTTCATGTGTGAAGTGCTCCAGCTTCCTCTGCCCCCCCGGGCTGGCTCCTGTGTGCCAGGGTCACAGCAATGGAGGTAATGCTGCAGACATGGTTTCCCAGCTGGTGGATGCAGAGAAAGAATCACTTCCTCTGACCCATTGGTGTCTTTCTTGCTTAGAAAACCCAACAAATGCATGGCCTTTCTTGCTGCAAGGACATTCTTGACTTGGGTACAGCCTGTTGTCCACCAGGATCCCTATGTCCTACTTGGCAGAGCTGCTTTCTATCAAGCTGTGCCCAGTCAGTGCTTGTTGAAAGAGACTTTTCCATCCCAAACACAGGACACTTGCCTCTCCTGAATCTCAGGAGATTCCTCTTAGCCTTTCCTTTAGCTTGCCAATGTTCCTTAAATAATAACCCTCACTTTCAGTGTGTCAAGCACTCTTTCCAGTCTGGTATCATTTGCAAACACAGAGTCTATTCTGTGCTCTCATTAGTTTTTAACAAAGATCCTGGCCCTAGTGCTGACTCTGGAGGGATATCATTAGTAATCAGTTGTCAATTGGACTTTGTATTGCTGATCACAACCTTTATACTACAGGGGTCCAGTTAAAAGTTTTGTGTAGTAAAGATACACATTTTTCATTATTCTTTGGGCCGTTTCTTTTTGTCTGGAAGACTGTCCACTCAGTTACTTTCTTTTTCAAGAAAAGCACACCAAAATATGTCTAAGATTAAAATGAAGTTTTAGTTGTTAATTAGACAATGGTGGTTGTGTACTGCATTCATAACCTTTTGGATGCATCAGCTAAGGGATCCTGAATTTATTGGGTTTTTGGTGGAATCGTGACATAGTTTGATTGAATATTGTGGTTTACTCTTAATTTCCTTTTTGCTTTTGTCTTTTTATTCTGGGTTTGCTATACTTCAGTGAAAGGGAAATGTATGCCTGATATAAATTCAGTGACTTTGCTTTTTAGAAAAGCCCCTCGTGATCTGTATTTGCTGTACATACTCTAAGTGCTCATTAAGGTTACTGTGCAAGAAAATAATATTCCTGTTGGTACTGTGTCACATTATATCTTGATGCTGGGTAACTGCACAGTGAAGCAAATCTTGATGTAGTAAGTAGCTGTGTGAGTGGATGAAGCCTGTACTGCTTATTTGCTAATAGTAATGGATTACCAGTGTATGAAAGGTGATGCTTGTGCTTTGGGGAGTGCTAATGCATTATGTCAGTGATTCAAGGAACCTTCATTAACCCAGCCTTATGGATCATAACTCCCCTCTAAGTAACTGTCCTTGTGTGTACACTCCAGAATATTGCAGAAGACTTCAAACAACCAAAATACTCTCTTAATTTAATCATAATCTCATTCTGCTTAAACTCCAGAAAATAATTTTGATAAATTGAGTTTAATGGAATTTTTTGGTCTGTTAATGGAATGTTGTTATAGATGAGATGGAGTTTGAAGATAAAACATTATTCAATCTCATTAGTCTACTCGTCATCATCATTCAGATTTTTCTTGGAATTATACAAAAAAATTGAGAGGGAGGATCAATAGATAGCTCAATAGTACAAGGAATCTCTTATGACTAATTATCTTTTCTGATTCCTGTAATGCCAGCAGAGCTTCTCTGCTCTAAATCATGAACCATTTCTCATGGTTTGTAAAAGTTCGCACTCACGTGGCACACTGTCTTCCACTTTTACTTCATTTAGGGTTGAAATCAAGGGGACATGGTATAGGAATGCCCAAATTAATTCAGGATTTGTATTTCCAGAATTTACAGGTGCTTAGCACTTGGCTGATGTCATGCTTGGAAGAGTCTCAACTTCTTCAATTAACTGTAAGACAACTGATAATTACATGAGAGTTTGAGGTAGCCATTTGGAGAAGCCTGGGCATTTGTAGATAAAAGTAGTCTGGGGATTCCATAAACATTGATAAAAAGTGTTAAAATCATGTAGCATTCTCTCCAAATTAACAATAAGGCAGTTATAGAAAAAAAAGTAGCCTATTATTATGTTAAATGTATTTTTTATATATGTTGGCTTATTAGTATTAAAGAAAATTGTAAAGCCAGTACTGACAACTCAGAAAAAATATTCTGTGTCTTGAGTGGGGATAAGTTTGAAAAGATTTTTTTCTACATCTTTTCTAGAACAACTCAACCCAGGTTTTGCATTTGTGTTCTGCACAGTTCTTTTTTTTCTAGATAAAGAAATTCTGTTAATACTGTTTCACATACTTTCACCAAAAATCACCAATCGTTTTGTAGAATTTTCCCTTGAATTTTAGTGACAAGAGATGGAAAAATGCAGAAAATTATTGAAAATAATAGTTAAAAAAGCTTACTGCTGCTGTATATACTTTCCCTCTTCTCTTCAAAATGGAGGTAGTGGAAAAATACCTGGGAACATAAAAGGAGTGCTGCATTTTAACTTTCTCATAAGGAAGAATTCAATTTCTCTGGAATTCAGCTACATTTTTCAAAGGTTCAATAAAATTTCAGAACTTCTGCTGTTTCCACTGTGAATGCATCTTCTGATCATCTGTTTTGGAGAGTTACCACAGCTATTCCTACATATGATGTTTTCATTGGGACAATTTCTAGTTTATTTGCATTTTATTGTTGTAAAAAAAGTTAGAATTTTTTTAAGAGGTGTTTTATTGTGAAGTTTAAGTTGTTATATTTAGATTGCTTAAAATAATGACTTTTAATAAATACTTAATATTATTGCTTGAGGAAATACTGTTAGTTATTCTTAAGTGCAGTTAAATTGCTATTTCATCTTTTAAAACCATCTTCTATTAAAAATTTTGCAAGTCCTATTTTTTTTATTGCTGCCATGTTTTATATGTGTTTTCATTCACACCACATGACAGATAAATTAGATAATGCCTCTTGTCTTAATGTTCTGAGCAAATTAATCTTGACTTCACTAATCATACTTTCTTTATTTATTTCTCTCTTGGGTTACAAATGTCTTGGTTGGCCCATTATCTGAAGTTCTGTAGATGATGCCAGAACTAAGGACTTGTAATAAAGTACTTTCATGTTGTGGCCTTAAATTCATATTTCGCATAATTTTGCTATTTACATAAAATTTTAAAATATTCTTGTAAATAGTTATGTGTTGTGTGTAAATGTGTGCAGATCAAGTTCTTAGTGAAATGTAGCCAGGTAAAACTTCTTCATTTTTAAATGCATTTTTGTTTAACCACAGCAGAAAGGCTTATTTAAATGTGCCATTCTGTGTACTTCTCAAGCTTTGAAATATTTGCTGTAGAAATGTCTAAAAGGTTGCTGGATAAAGCTCTTAATATTTATGTATAATATATTTTCTTATTTAATTGGAGAAGTTTATAAAACATCCTTCATTTGAACAGGATTAGTACTTGTAGGATTATCCTTTCAAAAGTCTTAGTTTATTTAAGAGCTGTGTGTTTTTAATGGGCTGCCGAAGTTTTAAATGTCCAGACTTCGCTTGGGATTCTTAGAGTTTCTTCTCTGAGTATTGTGTGGATGTTTTGCATTCAGCAGGTTCGTGTCCCAGGAGATAAAGGTGCCTATTCCCATAGAACTGTCCAATGCTCCAAACACAAACATTTCACAATTCTGCTCTGAGCTTAATTTCATATGACAAGTTAAGCCAAAAAGTACTTAGAGATACCTCATGAGTAGTTTTAATGCTTCCACAGTTTCTGAAGGACATTCAGTTTCTCTGGTGATTGAACTTTTTAAACTGCAGAGAAAATAGTTTTGCTTTTTTCTTTAGGAAAATCTGACTCTCAGAAAGACAAAATATCAACCAAGACTAATACATTTTCTTATTAATCCATTTACTGTTGTTTAATCAGAACTCACAGAACAAGTTATCTCTTCAATATATGTGATAGATATAGATTAATTAATTTGGTTTTTAATTTGAATCTTGTGTGTTCATACAATGAACTGATAATGAAACTGTGGTAATAGATGACATTTGATCTATCTTTGTTACGTATTTAATCATGCTAATGATTTTTTTGGTTGATGGTTGAAGAATGCATAATTATATGTGCAAAATTATGTTCATGTTTAATTATATTGTAAAACATTTTACAGATACCAATAACTTTGAATTAGGATTGTGTTGAAGTATCTGGAAAAAAGAGCTCTAATTGCAAGAGTTGCAAAATGGTTATTCTCAGCCTTGTGAAAGCATTTTGAATTGGAAATGGACATAGAATTTATTTAGACCTTACTGCTGCTATTGAGAATGAGTGATTAATAAGGACCTTGTTTCTTGGTCCATCTTTCTATGTCAGCTTGGTGCTGAAGTGATAGAAAATCTTGTAAGCACTTCATAATTGTTTTAATTAATTTGCACTCCAAAGCTCTTTCTCATTTTAATAAAGCTATTTTATTTAGCTCACTAGTAGTTATTTTATATCTGATTTTATGGTTGTAATTACTATATTATACTTTAATCCACTTGTAAGTGCTGTTCACTGGGCATTATAATTAATTGATATATCTTTTAAATAATATTTTTATGTTTTACTGTAGAGATTATATTTGTATGCTATTACAGAGTTCAGAGACCTTAGCTAGAGTTGAGACTGGCTGGAAAGTAATTTGTAAATTCCTGGCTGCTTGTAAGCACTTTGACTTTTAAATTGCCAAACCTTACTATTTTCATGGCAAAAAAAAAAAAAATAAAAAAAAAAAAAAAAAAAAGGGAAGAGAAGAGATGTTTCACATGATGGGGGATTTAAAAAGTGTCAGGCATAAATACTTTTATGAATGCATACAGTTATGATTTAGAAGAAGAGGCTAGAGAAGTCCAGTGATGGTACCTAGAAGTGTCTCATCAAACATAATGTTTTTCCGTGTTGTTTGTTGCACTTGGAATATTGAGGACTCCCTGCAAACGTGGGATTTTTCTTGACTTTTAGCTATAAGAGTAGATCTTTCTTGATTACTACTAAATGTTTTTCCTAATATTTTCCTCCATTTGGTGTTACATACCACAGAATTGTTACTTTCATTTGATTCCATGAGGCAACCAGGCCTTCCCTCTTTCCCTCCTCTAGTATTTTCTTCTTTTGCTTTGTTATCAGTGTCTTGGGCTTTTCAGTATTAGCATATGGACCATATCTTTTGTTACGATGAAGATGCTTCTCAGTCCTAGCTATGAGCTGTATGTTTAGTGAGCTAAATTTAAATAAACCATTATCTTTAAATGGTCATGAGGAGAATGTAATTGGCAATACTTCTGTGTTTCTGCCAGTCATCTTTTAATTTTTAGGAGTTTTCAGTGTGTTTTTTAATGCTTTTGTTGTAATTTTTTTACAGTGGACAATTTTAACCAGTTATAAAAAATAAACTAAGTCTGGAACAAGATATAATCAGCATGTAAATATTTAATCTCCGCTATTACTTGAAGTAGAACTATGTATCATGATGAGATCTTGTCTTGAGGTGCACATTTATGATCTTTAGAATGTCTTCTTCAGTCATCAGGAACTTCTTTTGTAATTAATGTATATTAATAGAAGTTAATATACATAACTACGAATAACTCATTGCTAAGCTATGGCCTTGACAGAATTACTTTTGCTCAGAATTTCGTATTGGGGGCTGTAAGCCCTTTTCTGCTTCTTCAACTGGTAACATCTGGTGTTGAGATTTTACTCCAAACTCTTATCTTTGTACCTCATAAATATCTTGGCTTTGAACAATGTAGAAATTATTCAGGAGAGAAAATTAGATTAAAAATTAGCTTTCAACAAATAGAGTACTGAGAAAGAAAGCAGTCATTGGTGAAAAGATCCTTTCTTTTGGACTGCAAGGTTTTGTATGTGGGACTGTAAGATAGGGTTGGAGTGCACCTTAGTTAGTTTGCACCAAGTCAGGTGGAAGTGTTGATCTGCTGGAGGGTAGGAAGATTCTGGAGAGGGAACTGGACAGGCTGGATCAATGGGTTAAGGCCAGTTGTGTGAGGTTCAACAAGGCCAAATGCCAGGTCCTGCTCTTCAGTCACAACAGCCCACTGCAGCACTACAGGCTGGGGCAGATTGGCTGGAAAGGAGCCTTCCAAAAAAGGGCCTGGGGGTGCTGGTCAGCAGCTGGATGAATATCAGTCAGTGTGTGCCCAGGTGGCCAAGAGGGCCAATGTAATCTGGGCTAGTATCAGAAACAGCATGGCCAGCAGGGCCAGGGCAGTGATTATCTCTGTTCTCAACACTGGTGAGGCCACACCTGAAATCCTGGGTTCAGTTCTGGGCCCCTCTCAGTTGAGGTGCTGAGCATGTCCAGAGAAGGGCAATGGAGCTGGGGAAGGGTCTGCAGCACAGGTCTGATGAGGAGCATGCTCAGGGAGCTGGGGGTGTTCAGCCTGGAAAAGAGGGTCAGAGGAGACCTTGTTGTTGTCTACAATTGCCTGAAAGGAGGCTGTAGCCAGGTGGGAGTTGGTCAGTTCTCCCAAAGAACAAGTGACAGCACAGAAGGAAATGACAAGAGGAAGCTGTGCCAGGAGAGGTTCAAATTTGATATCAGGATAAATATTTCTTCACCAGAAGGATTATCAAGGAGTAGAACAGGCTTTCCAGGGAAGTGTTTGAGTCACCATCCCTGCAGGTTTTTGGAAGATGTGGACCCTTAGGGACATGGCTTATTGGTGGGCTTTGCAGTGTTAGGTTAATGGTTTAGGATCAAGATCTTATAGGTCTTTTCCAGCCTAAATGATTGTATGATTCCATGGAAGACAGGAGTGCTGATGTGTTTCTATAGCATGTTCTTGTATGTTTAAGATCAATGCAAATAAATCATTGTGCATGCAAAGGGCAATGCCAATAAGCTCCTGTGGCAAAGATTGGCTCATTATTTTACTTTCATTTTGTTTTGGTATCAGAGCAGTTATTCTTGCACTTTTTAAGAAAAATTGTATGGGTTTTCATGAGAAATACACACTTCTTTTTGTTGGACTAAAAGGCCTCTTTATGAGAGACTGTTAGCTTACATGCATTTCAGATTTTTTAAAACTTAGTGTTTTTTATATTTACAATGGAATATGTATAAAATATTGATAAAATAGAGGTAATAACAAAGTGTTGAGGGTATGAAATATGACTGAAAAATAAATATTCAAAATTTCAAAACTAGGTCAAACATCAGAAACTATTGCTAGGATTGGTAGGAATCTTGGAGTAAAGGTGAGTGCCAAAAGGCTGATCTTCTGAAACGTTCAATTGTACAGATGGATGTGGTGACACCATGCTGTGCCACAATAATATGGCAGTTCAGGCATAATCTTACATTATTTTGCTGCTTTTCTTTGCTTATGTGTAAGCTTGCCTAGGGACTCGTTCTAACACCGTCTTCCTGTCAGGACAGCAGTCGAGTTATTTAGACAGGTTGTTTCTGTCCTTAACTGTTTAGTTCATGATTCTGCAATCATAAAGATTTTAATTTTGTCTTCAGTGAAACAGCGTGAGATGCTGACATTGAACATGAAGAATAAATATTTGTGTGTAGGCCCATGGTATAAGAAGGCTTCTGGTAGGCTTCTGGTATAAGAAGCATCTGTTTAAGGTGGCTAAATGTGGTAATTCAAAATAATACACTTGTACCAACAAGTGTATTTAATAAAAATATGAATAGTTATAAATGGTTTTTGTCTACAGGTTACCTATTTTTGACAGTATGCTATTTTGGAATGCATCGCCGTAATGTGTTTTAGGTTTTTAATCAGAGGATTTCCTTCACCCAAACTTTATATGTAGATTTACTGAAAATGTTGGGAAACTTACTAAATGTAATTTTTATTTCTTTTGAATTTTGATTAAAGATTTTTTTTTAACTGCAAAATAATTATGCTATCAGAAACTGCAGTAGAAGTAGTTTTTATAAAATACTTCATGTCCTAAAGCTGACAGTAATTATATAACTTCTTGTTCATTGCACATACATACTTATTTTCATTGAAATGGAAAATTTAGATTTAGATTATGCCAGTCCAAATTACCTTTATCAGCAAATTAGCTTCTGCTTACAATTACTTACAAAGTAGGAAGAATTAGCTTCTTTAGTCAATGCATCTTCTATTCCAGTCTTGCATCTATTAGGTATAAAGCACAGAGTTTAGTAATCCATTTTTCAACTTGTTTAGACCAGAAAGCAACTTTCAAGAAATTCATTATGCCCATTAACTACCATAGTTGAAATATCACAACTGGCACAATTTATTGTTCTTCATTACTTACTTTTAATGGCTACAAACAACCAAATGAAAATAGTTTCTGCTGTGTGAAGAGCAAAAGTTTTGTGAGTTAGTAACTTTGCTTAGAAATAAAACTGCCTTTTTTTTTTACATCCTGCTTGATGTACTAGATTATCAAATCATAGTAGTCTGTAATGTAGGTATCCACATGTGACATTCAAATAATAAATTTACCCAGTATCTCACAAGTTCTGCACCCTTGATGCAGTAATTCGGAGCACAGGTGTAGACTGGGAGAGGAGGGGCTGGAGAACAGCCCTGAAGAAAGGGATCTGGTTTGTCCTGGCCGGGAGGGCAAATCCCATCCTGGGGTGCATCAAACACAGCATTGCCAGCTGGCCAAGAGACTTGATTATCCCACTGTTTGTTATCCCTCTGTGTTCAGTGTTGGTGTAGCATCACCTTGAGCATGGTGTAAGTTCTGAACCTTACAGTTTAAGAATTTTTCTATATTAGTTTATATTTATATTGTGGAAGGGTGTGGCTTTAGGTACATAAATACCAGGTCTGCTGAAGACTGCTTTAGCCACAGATAAATGGAGGCTGACAGGTGCTATGGAGAAATACCAGTGCTTAATACATTTTCATTGATATTTGTTTTTAGTTATCATTGGAGACAAGATGTGTTAAGTGGACCTTCAGAGTAATGTGTTGTGATATCTTATTTTTTTTAAAAGCCCTAATTTTTGGTTGTTTTTAAAATCTAAAACATTTGTACTTCCAGCTTCCATATTGAAACAACTGTTTTATATTGGCTGACACTATCATATAGCCAAAAAATACATCCTGAGGGGGGAAAAAAAATAAACAGCTTCAGTCTTCATTATAATTTAGTATCACTTAACTTCTGTTACCTTAATCTGTAGGTAATGCTTCCTGTAATAGTGCTTCCATACTCTTGGGATTATTCTTTTAATTAATTTAGTGGTTTAATGCCTTTTAAGATGTTTCATAGATTTGTAAAGTTTGGAAGATGAGCATTTACTCATTGTTTTAGCTGGTATTATACCCTATGAATTTGGATGAAGGGATGATCTGGACAGCAAAAATCTCCAAAGAATGTATTTCTATACAGAAAGACAGTAGGGATGTCTTACTTAGGCTTTAACAAAGACTTCTTGTCATAAATTTGTCCAAAATAAGACATTAGCATTTCTTCAGTATTTGTCATATACACCGTGCTAATGTCATATTTAAGCCTGTTAACTAAAGCCTCTTAACAGAATGTCTGTGATCCTTTTTGCAGAAAATGCTGTCAATATAGACAAGCCATGTGGTAGATTAGTTCTATAGCTCTAGCAATAACCCATGCAAGGGATTATCACAGCTTTCAAATAGTGTGTGTTCTACAAGAAACACAATGTGTGAGAGTACAGGTTTAGAAACCACTGATTTGTATTGGTTTCATTTGCATTTATTTGTAATACCAAGAAATTATTTAAGTTCTAAGTTATTTAAGTTTTCTCACTGTATTTCCTACAATTAATCTCACTTTTTCTTGCCTCAAATGAATGCAACCTTTACATGTCCTTTCCTTATATTTCTTTACCTTCTTAATTTAATTTTCTTTTTTGATTGCCAGAGTTTTATTTTTGGAGGACCTTATGTTATTTGGAAACCATGTTTCTTGTTGTGTTTTTCCAAAAAAATTTGTAGCCTAAGAAATTACTGAGGATATATGTACCTAATAATTTCACTTTATAACTTTGTACATCTTTGTGGTACATTTTAACACTCTGATCCTAATGTTTATTAAGATGGTGCAACTCAGACCAGTTATTTAGTCTATGAAATGGCAGAAAAATCAGTCCAGTTTAAATAATGTTTAACCAATTTATATTTTGAGTGTTCTCATGTGGTTGTGAGAATTTGCATGCACCACCACAAGTTTTTTCCTTGAGATTGGAGGAGTATTTTATTGTTTTAGACAGCAAACTTGATACTTCAAGATTTCAGAAAAGCTGCAGTAAAATACCTGTTTATTCTGTCTTCAGAACAAGTTCATAGGCACTTGGATCAGCATGAGGTGAAATACTTGCAATTTGCTTTCCGTTGGATGAATAACTTGCTGATGAGAGAAGTTCCTTTACGGTGTACCATCAGATTATGGGACACATACCAAGTAAGTACTTTTTTAAACCTGCATAACTCTGGTGAAGTGTTTTGGACATGCCAGTATCTTTGTGAGTTTTCTTGAACCTTTTGCTTTAGTGTCATCTGAGAATTACCATAATAAGAGAAAAAACCTTCAGTGATCACCACTACTTAGAAATTTAATGTCTTCAGTCTTCTTGCCCTTCACTTGATGTCATGATAGTTTATAATACTAAATTGAACACTCACTCAAAGTTAATGTCAATACTCCCTTCTGTCTCTTCAGAGAAGTGAAACATTGAATTGTGCCTAATCAATGCCCTCCATCGATTCTGAGTTCCAGGCTTCTTATTGTCCATCTGCTTAACTACTCAATCCAAAATTAGCTTTCAATCTTCAGTTCTCAACCTTTGTCCTTTGTCATGTCTTCTGTCTTACTGTTTGTTCAGACAAAACTCAGTATTGCTGACCTCTGGTTGTGGTAATTATTTTTCCTCAATTATTTCTTTTCTTACTGTCAAGAGAAAGAATTGATGTTCGAGAAAAGTGGTTTATGCATTCTGAGTTCTATTACTTGATGTTCCAGTAGCTTCTGGTTGCAATTCTTGACTATATGTTTAAACTGTATATCCTTATCTACCAGCTTCATTGTTGAAGTTAGTGGGGGAGGGAAAAGTAGCAATATTTTAAATTCCTTAAGAATTTTCAATTGTATTTATCAGTAAATATGAGATTAACTCATATTTTGCACCTTGTAAAGAAATGTAGTGTCTTTAAATATCACTGTCTTTATATCTACTCATTATGTAGAAATGTTCTATTGGTTTCATACACTTTAATGCCAGAATGTCTACTACATCATATATCCAGACCTGTAACAGAGGGTGAAGAACTGCTTGCTTTTCATTTAATGGGTCCAGTATGTTGTTTCAGTGAAGTCTGATGGTATCCAAATCTGATAAGAACATGTTAAGAAATGAGGAATCTATCAGTTCTACTGTTAATCTGTTCTAAGAAGCGGTATCCTTGCAGAGTTTATCTTCAACAAATATCTGAATTGAACATGGCTGTTGTTTTTATCTGAGGTTCTTTTGCCTCCTTTGTTTCATTATAATATCTGTTACTCATTGTGATGTCTGTTATTACCTGGTGTTTTATTCTAGTGTAAAAAATTTATTCTTTATAAGACATTTCTGATAATTTGAAAGACTGAGCTATTTAAATGTTTTACTGTAACTAATTTATATCCTTTTGAATAATTTTTGTTGCTGTTGCTGCAGTATTTTTAGCTCCTGAAAGTTTTTTACAATGCTTTCTCTGGCACTGCTTTTGGTACCTGATCATTAGCCTTATCTATATGATAAAATAATGTGAGAGAGCCTCTTTAATCCAGCTAACTACTGATATGTGCCCCAAAAAATATATGTTTTTGACAGAATTTCATTTAAGTTCATCTCTGAGCTATGATTTTATGATAATGTTGAGAATTTTCCTTTGAAAATTAAGTCTGGGGTTAATTTCTCAAATGATTGCCGTCGCTAGTCCATAGGCACCTCTCAAGTTGCACTTCAATGGGATCTTTATCCATAATAATTCTGATTATTTAATTATAATTTTTAAAAAATTGTGACATATTTAAAGTAATATTTAAAAGCTTAAGACTTAAAGTAGTATTTAAAAGCTTAAAGACTTAAACTTAAGTCTTTGCATGAGATTTCCAAGGGTATCTTTTAAGTCAAGGTATCTTTGAGGTATTTTTATCCAAATACCTAAATGGAATTCTTATATGCAGAGTGAGGACTATTTTTGTGTATTAAACAAGCTTAAGGAGTAATTCTGTGTTTTGACTCAGCAGGTGCAGCAGATTTGTGCTGTTTTCTATATTTAGTAGACTGTTCTGTATGCATGTCTTGTCTAATAGTGTATTTAAAACCAAGAAGGATATCTTAGACACCTTTTTCTGAAACAACTTCTAACAATTCCTCAGGTTGCTAATCAGATTTCAGTTGTGCTTGTATTACACTGATTATCAACCTATACTATGGATCTTTTCACCCTGATACTATGGATACTAAATGCAGTGAACTTGCAAGAGCCAGTAAAGTTCATGCAAAGTTTTTACTAAGGTGTTAAACAATAATGTTACAGATTTTTACTCAACTTGTCATTAAGCCATTCTGTTGCCTGCCATTTCTGAGTTAATTGTTTACAGCTGTACAGGCAGTGCTGCTTTCTGAATGGAAAACACTTCAGAGGCAGAGTTTGTTCAGTTGATTTTCTTGTCTGTTTCATATTTTTAACGGTAAAGCCTGCTATAGGCCAAAATATATCTATCATCTAGAGATATATTGTTAAAGAAGTTTTTCAGAGGGTTTAGCTATGGATGGACCTGTGCTGTTGGATTTGAAAGAGACAAGTAAAATGAGTAAAGGCCAGAAATATAATTAGCTTTCCAGATACAGATGGGAGGAACAGTCCTACTAATAATTGTAAGGGCTGGATAGATGTTTAACTACTTTTCTTCCTGTACTCAGAGGCTGATGATCCTGTTATCAGGCTTGCTTTTGCTACCTCACATGTCCTAAAGCAGTAAATTAAGGACACATGGGAGTTCTGCTTAGATTTACAGTTTTACTGTCTCCTGTTTCAGTGGGTACTCAGGATGTGCCTGTACTGACTTTCATCCCCTGATAATCGTGATCTACTGTAAACAGAATTAGCTTTACCTGCCCTTTAAGATCAGAAGGATGAACTGATCATGTTGTTATGTAGCATCAGCAGGGACTACAGGCATTCATCCCTACACTGTAGATATTGGATTTTTGCTCAGATTCTACCTACCTTGTGGCTCTTGGGAAGGGATGGGGCATTTTGAAGGCCCTGTTTACAGACACCTCTAGTCCCAGTGTGTGTCATGATGTGGGAACGGCATAGAAGAAGTGTCAGAGGAGGGTTCAGGAGGGGTGGGACAGATTCCTTCATGTGGAAAGAATAGGAAGGCAGGCAGAATTGTCAGATCCCTTCATGTCTGCACCCAGAGTGAATTCTGGATCTATTTCCTGCAGAATTCCAATGAGAAGAGACCAGTGGCACCTTTTGAAAGAGAGGATCTGCTGCTGCTGCTATTTTCATGGAAAATAACATCTTTCTCTCTTTTGTCTTCCTCTCTCCCCATTAAAGCTGAGACCATGCCTTGTTTCGCCAAGCTGCCTGTTTTCCTCTGTTTCAGTGGAAAAATAAATATTGTGCTATTTCCAGCTTAAATTCTAGATTGGTGATTCTCACAGCAGGCCCCAGTTTCTCATGAACTGCATCAGAGGGCTTTCAAGGGAATAACAATACTCTTAAATTGTCTGCTGTTGTGTATTTCCTGGTGTGAGAGATAACTGCTGTTGGCTGGAGGTGTTGGAACTGCATTCTGTCTCTCGGTATTTGTTACTGTTCTTCCAGTGACTTTTGTGAGAATGGAATTGGACACTTTAATGATGTCCACCTCTGTAGTGGAATGTATGGTAGTAAGAGTACTCTGGCTGGAGTCATATTCTCTGTCTAGTTTAATTTAGGATTCACCAGTCAGTAAGGGTCTGTGGAGTAAATTGTTGAACATATCCAAAATACCTGTACTTGAGCTAGTTAGAGTTGAGGGAAAGAGAGATTTGGAAAGGTTCCCAAATCTTCACATCAGTAAGTGCTCTGTTATTCTGTAACTGTATCTATGAAATCCACTAAAATACATCACTGTCTTCTGAGGAACTGTGTAAAGTAGAAAAAGTGAAGACATGAATTTTGCTTACAAAAGATATGTTGAGAAAGCTTTTTAGCTGTAAGTATTTAGTTTGATTTATTCTTTAACCTGAATTGCATTTTGATGAGTGAATTATCCTACTTCTTCACTTGTTTCAGGCCTTGGTGGTGTTTTTTTTTTTTTTTTAAATGCAGTAAATATCTTGTAAATTTTTTCAAAATACCAATTGCTTATTAAGATATACCCAAGACATTTAAAATTTAAATCCATAGAACTGAAACTGATAAATATGAATGTTCATATCCACAAACCAAAATAATGTAACATAAGACCTGAGTTTTATCTTTTATCATATCTTGCCTTTTTATCTTATATTATCATCTTTTTTGGCACAAAGGATTGGTAAAACAAAGTGGCTTGATGGCTGAATTATTCAGTATATATAAGTGTTTAACACATTTCCATGGACTTACAAAATACAAGTTAGTTCTATATTTGGTCCTTGACAGAAGGCTGCTTTGACACTATTTTAAAGATTTCTTTGCTATTTGAAAGTGACTTCTGTGGGCTGCTAACTTTAACTCAAGATTTAACATACTGTATTAGAAAAGGTAGAGATGCCTCAGTGCTCAGCATCTGTGCTGTCTTACTCCACATAAGTATTTCTCAAATCTCAGAAAGTATCCTTTCTTCAGTCTAAGATATTTGATGGCAGTTTCCATTGAAATTTTTACTTTCATTTATTTAAATTCCTAAAATGTGTGTTGTCCTTCAGGCACTTGTAAGATAAGCTGTGTTTAGGTAGCTGTGTACTCCTGTGCTGGGGGTAGAAAGCAATGCCATTTCAGTGGTGGCAGCCGTTCCCAGTTCTTCACCTTGACTAGAAGTGGCAATACAGGACATGAATGTCAGTGCTTGTATACCAATACTCAGAGCAGAGCAGTGTTTAGTTTTGAGTATCAGTGTATTTAACTGCTTAAATATGGAGTTCAAAACTGCATTTGACTTGTAGGCAGTTGGCAGCTGGAAGGAAGTCTCTAACAATGCCATCGAATTATCTGGATGCAAGACAACAAGGTATTACACTGACTGGTGTTTTAAATAGGATAGAAATTTTCATAGACATAAAAGTACTTAATTTTATTTATTTTTCATGTAGACTGAAGTGGATGTATTTTATGTAGACTGTAGTGGATGTATTTTTCATTAAAGTGTTACCTTCTGATCTGATCTCACAATTACCTTTTTGTGCTGTCTTTTGTGCAGTGATTTCTCTGTGTAACTCACTATAGTAGTAGTACATAATTCACAAAAGACAGACCAACACAAGTTTCTTAGCTAAAAACTTGCTCAGAAAAAGGAAAATGGAAAAGGAAGATAAAGTAGCAGCTATGTATGTTGGTTTTCAGTTCTAAATACATGCTGTCATATGCTGCGTGAATGTTTAGAGTTGAAGTGTACAGCCTAATATTTTCACCTGCCAGGAGGCATTTTTGTTTCATACCATTTAGCTGACTGCTGTATTGCCAGCTCACCAGTAAGTAGCTGATGCAGTTGACATGAATAATGAACTCAGACTCATTGGAAACACAAAACCAGGGAGGTGAGGTAGGTACTGTTTACAGTGCCCCGCTGTCCTACTTAGCAGCATTGCCCTGTTCTTGTATGAGGAAAACTTTACTGTTACCAAGATACTTAAAGCTTACTGTGTAAAATTAGGCACAAATGAAAGAATTCATAAAATCCTACCATGTAAAATGCAAAACAGTTACAAAGATTAACAGAAGACACAGAAAAGGCAAATAATAACACCAATAGAATTTGACAGTACTGGTGAGTTGATTTACTGTCTCACTGCTGAAACAGGTTTTTCTTGCAGTTTCAGTTCCCCTCAGCTCCTTGGCAGTGTCTATTAGTTTTCTTCACATTAGGGAAGTGAGGAGGCTGATGAGAGCCACAGCCGGTGCAAGGGAGAGAGGATGAGAGAGAAGAGCTGTGATTTCAGCTGTAGTGTTAGATCAGAATGATTGCTTGTCCTTATTTGCCATCTTTCCAAAGCAGATTTTCTTTCTTGGTAGAGAGTACATTTCTCAGATGTGCATCCCTCTAAGATAGTACATTTCTCGGGTGGCATCCCTTAGACAAACCTCAGTAGGGAGCACCTGTTGCTGGTGGAGCCTGCCAGCTTTATCTTTCTTCCTGAAATCCTGCAGGTGGGTCGAGAAAAATACATTTTTTTCCTTCTTGAAATTTAATATTTTTTCTTAATTGAGGAGACTGACGCTTTCTTTGCCCAAAATAAACACTATTTTTTTCTGGAAAATGTAAATGTATTGACCACCATTTATATCTTCCCTTCTTCAAGGAAGGCTGAAATGTATTTTTCATTTCTTTGACTTGCATGAAAATAAAAATGAGCACTATCTTGTAATGGACCTCATGCTTTATTGACCAATATGGTAACAGACATATTTGTTTCCTGTTTATTTCTTGGTATCATTTTTGTAGCTCATTACTAGGTTTTGATTAAGGGGATTTTGTTTAAAAGTAGGCATCTAATGTTAAGTTTAAAGAAATAATATTGGTACAATTTTCCAGAAGTGCTGAGAATCCATTTCTCCTCTCAAAGGTGAGTACATCAGGTAATTGTTCATGGTCAGTCCACCTTGACTGTCTTAGTGGTTCATGTCATGGATGATATCAGATGTTTATACTTTGCAGTGTTTTTGCCTCTGTGTGTATTTCCAGACTGCATTTCATTTGTCATTTTATTATTCAGTGGCACAACAGCTTTCTGAAACTTTTTGAAGCCAACTTTATTTTTTAGCAGTAAAACCTATTAATCTCTACCAAACTAATATTTTTTAAGACCCCTTAGTATTTTATTGAACAACACAGATTCTCTTCTTTTATTTTTGTCCTTTTAATTTATGAACACTTTCTCTCTCATTTGACAATAACTTAATTTTAGAGTCTGACTTAATTACCTCGTAAGAAGTGTCCGGACATAGGAATATTTAATATTCAATTAATAACATGTGGGTAGGATCATGTCTTTCAAATGTCTAGGCATTTGTCAATTTGAAACTGGCTAGTAGGTTAAATGTTCTGGAGTAGGGGAGACAGACATAGTGGGATATAACCTTTCCTGCCAGATATAAAATGCAATAATGAAAGTTTAATTTTCTTAGGAAATAAAGGTAAAAAATACTGTGTGTCTTGGTCCTGACTCTTTTTGTCACTACCTGCTGTAGACAGTCAGAGAAAACAGCTCCTGGGTTAAAAAGCATCAGTGTCCTCAGGAGGCTGTACTCAGGTCATGCCTCTACTTTTGATCCTGCCACCTGTTGTTTCCTCTTGGGAATGTTTTTAGCTCCCTACTTCAGAGCAGGAATTCACCAGCTGTTCCTTGATCTTGCCAACTTCCAATATAAGTCAGCAAAACCTTTTCACATTTTTCTCTTTAAAAGTAAATGTAAAAGTATGGTTTAAATCATATTTAGTTATTTGGAACCATAGGAAGGCATGAACAAGTGAGAGAAGAACTTTTTATTGCAAGACTGCCCATCCAAATGTGTACCTGTTCTAACATAATGTCCTTGTTCTAACTCTCCATTCATTTGGAAGCTTCTCAATCCCTTTGTATTCATCAAATCAGTATTTTCTTGTGTCAAGAGAGTCCTGGTACATCAAGTTTCTGTTGAACTTGAGCAGTTAAAAAGTTTTTATAGTTTTCAAATCTTTGTCAGACAACAGAGTGTCATTGCCTTCTACCAAATGGGTAGTTAGCTTCTGGAATAATTTTGTTGCCAGGGCAACCTTCCACTGGCAAAAGTTGTGCTCATTAGGAATTTATTGTGGCAGGCAATTATATTTCAATAGTACAGCACTACTGAAGTCACTAACCTCTTATTGTTTGTCTTGTGTTAAGTACAATCTGAAATAATGAAAAACTCAAGGAAAAGAAGATACGAGTGTGAGTTAAAAAAAGAACCACACTGCTTTAACCATATATATATGTACAACTTTATGTACAGTCTTTAACATGCCTAAGTATTATGTGCACAGGGGAGAAAAAACAAATTTCTTAAACAATAATTCAGCTTTTCAGTGTGAATTTAGAATACTCTCATTCATATATGACAGTGTTTTATATATGAATATAGCTCACAGGTTTTCTCCTATAATAGAAAAGAGCCAGATGGTATTTTAGAATTGTAATGGTGTGTATGTATCTTTTGTTGATCATCCAAGTCTAGTTTGTTAGTTTTTCCTATTTATTTTGTGCTTTCTTGTGGAGAGACAGGGTTTCCAAATTCTCAGTGAAAGCAGACTAAGTGGGTCCTGATTTTCTGCGTGACCACATTCTAGCACAGAGCAGTGTGCACATTCAGCTTCCCAACTGTGATCTGCAGTTTCAGGCAGATATAAAACTGACAGTGGCAGCCTCTATGTATGATTCCCCACGGCAGCTGAAGTTGTTAACTGGCACAAATGCATGCCTTTGAATGAGTTTGCCTATTACTTGCCAATACATGGGAATTTCAAAGTTTAGAGGTCTGTCAGATCTAGAGCTCCAGAGTTCGTGGTCTGTCCTTCCTACCAGTGGGCTCGCTGTGAACAGCAGAGGTGGGGTTCAGGTTGAGATATAAATACAAGAAGATAGGTGTCTTTCTGTAAGTTTGTGTTCATTGCTGTGTTGGGTATCTAAGCAGTAAATAAACTCAGAAGCCTAGAGAGAGATTTAGAGTGATTTATGAGATGGATGGTTTAGAGTGGCTTATCAGCTGAATGCCTTTTTAGGCTCCGCTGAACATATTGACTCCATCTTCATTAACTTTGTAGTGTAAGTAACACAGCATGCTTCTAGGCACTCAAATTTAAAAATCTTCATCTCAAAATGGAAGCTCTCTGCATTGTGCAAAAAGTGACTTAAAATTATTTTCATAATATTTAAGAGGGCTAATGATGTGAAATTCTTGACCACTTGATCAACTGTTTTAATGTCAGTGAGTGTGAATTAGAAGTATGTTTGTGTATTGGTAATTTTTGTCCATTTTTCTTTGGAGGCATTAATTGGCATCAGGGAAGATTCAGTGTGGAAAGTAAAAGAAGGAAAAAGATAAGAACCCATGCTTTTTCATGAGGAAGGTATTTAGACATGAAAAAAACAGCAAATCAAAACTCAGTGATATGCATAGGAAGCCTGTGGGTTTTTCGAAGTTCAAGTTCTTTAGGCAGCTTCCGGTACTGTTGAAATAGATGTTAATTTTTCTGTGGTTAAATGAAAGTTGGTTGTGAATGCAGAGATAAAGTACTTTTTCTTATGCTTAGCTTAGTTTAGCTTGAAGAATGTGAATAATCCCATTAACTTCAATAGAACAACTCATGAATTTTTTTATTTAAGCATGTACTCTCAAGTGCTTTATTGATCAGGATCTTGATGAATCAGTACAGATTACTTGTAGAATGTTAGATACAGTCTTGAAAACAGTTTGTTTTGCTCCTTGGCTCCTTTGAAGTAGCCAGTGTTTCTAGAAGAAGGCTTTATTAAAATTATTATTGTTCTCAAAGACCAAAGTCTGGAAGAGAATTGTGTTGCTATATAAGAAGACAAAAAGCAAAATTTCCTTTCTTACATCCATATGCTCTTTAATGTTATGCTTCTTCCTCCTATAGAGCCCTTCCTCACTGAGCTTCACTGATGTTTTTGGACTACATTACATTTAAGACTACACTACAATTTCAAGCTGTTTAGTTTAATATTTTAAATCTACTTAGCTTTCTTTTCTGAAGCTCCAGTTAGTTGTGTTAGTTATTGTTGTTTGTAGAAGTGAGCACTAGTAACTAAGCCATGACTGCCATTTGACTTTTCCCTTTTTGTTCTGATGTTGTGTTGTTGTTAAAACCTGAACAAATGTTCAAAGGTCCTTACATGTTGTACAGTTCTCTGGTTCCTTGTTTCAAATTTATTGAGACATCCATAGCTAACACAGCCTGAATGGAAAATCTGTTAAAAGTTAAACATTGTTTTAACTCTTTTCCACTGTGTAAGACTTAATACCTAGATTCAAACACAACTTTGGGGAGGGCAGGGGATAAAGGAAAAACTAATATTTGATAAATCCAGTAAAATACAGTAAAAATAACTTCTTTATAGCAGCAAAATCCCTGTGAAGGGCTTATGAAATTGGTATAATTACTGTTTGTTTCTGGAATGCACAACCTCATTAGAACTACATGAAATTATAAAATCTTATCTTCTTTTGTCTCTCCAGTCTTTTAGCTCCTAGTAGTGATCACTACTTCTTTATTATTCTGACCTTTCTTGTATTCCTGATACGTGATAGTCTTGTGCTTTGCTCTGCCACTTGCATTGTCCTTGAGTGTCTATTTTGAGAGCTATTCTGCCCTTTCTTCCAGTCTCACAGGGGTTCTTGATTCTTTTTCACTCTTCCTCCTCCATCCTGCTCATGGGTGATCTGAGGCTTTCTTACAACTTCACTGTCAGCTTATGCTGGTGATTTGCATATCTACTTTTTTTTCCTGACCTGTCTTCCTTAGTTAAGACGTGTGTTCCAGAACATCTGCATGACAGTTCTCCTGAGATTGCTGACAACAGTTACTGATACCAAGAATTCTTCTTTTCCTCAATAGAACTCTTGCTTCTCCTATTTCATAACTTTTTCTAGTAGATTCTGCATAGGATTTTTTTGTTCAACATATTTTTCTCTTACATTTTCCAGACAATCTGTGCTGTACTTTTCCCTCACAGAATTTCCAAAAGCCCAATTATTTTCTTTTTTTTTTAATTTCCATCTAATACAAATAATATTAATCCCTTTAAATCAAATAGAATATATAATTTTCTTCTTCTGTCATTACTCAGATGTTCCATTATTCAATTTCTTCATTTTCTTGACATTTTTCTTTCTAAGTATTCATATGGTTATTCCAATTTAGTTTCTATTCTCCCAGTGGTAGGTCAAAAACTACTGATCAAAAAACTCCTACTGTTTCAAACTGTATATAAATCTGATGAATTTTGGCTGTTCTGTCCTTAGTTGGAATTAAATTTTCTTTGCACTATGAAACTGAAATAATGCTAATAATGCTGCAGTCTGTAAGTGACCATGAAGAAGTTCTAATATGAAGTTCTAATACGGCATCAGAAATGGACAATGGTTTTCAAGTTAAATCTGATTTTAGCAGTCCTTTGGGCTGTCTTTAGTAAGCATTATTTCACTAAATCTTTGCCACCTTCAACTGTTAAGATACATTTCTACACCACAAAAAAACTTCAGCGTGGAAATTTTCAGTTGGGCACTAGTTCAGAAATAAAGTTGTCATGATTATTCAGATCTCTGAGCAGAGTATATACTGTGAAAGTACAAATGGTGAAATATATAGTTAATATACTGGTTATTCTGTACAAATCAGTTATTACTAATAATTACTGCATATTTTAAATTAGTGTATTAATTTGATGCTTCCATCTTTTGTTTTGTTTTAAATTTTGCCTAGTCTGTTTACCTTCTTGAAAATGTATGTCTGTGAATGACCATTCATTTCTCTGTTCAACCTTTTTGGCTACACCCCAGTGCATTTTCACTGTGTGTGCAATATGCAATAAACAAACTTGTACACGGGAGTCAGTGGGGAAGATTCATGTCATGTAACTCAGTTGTCTTCAATAATGTTCCATAGGGTAATGATATCTTTCAATGAAGCTAAAATTCAATGTCTTTAAAACACTCAAGACGAAGTATAATTTCTGAATCACAATTTGAGCATCATTGCTGTGTTGCAGTACTATCATGACCTTGAAAACAATGAAAGAAAGACTTTACAAAGTGAAAATAGCTGTTGTGGGAAAAATCTTTCAGAGATGGTGACTCCACATCTGCTGTTGTAATTTTTTAAAGTTGTGACTGGTGTTAATTGAAGGAAAATAAGTTTTGATATATGGATTAAATTCTGGAACTGTATTTTTCCACAGCAGGGAGGGAAAAATAGGACTTGATTTTTGTTTAATTAAGAAGCTAATTGTAAGAAGGAACAGTGTACTTTATATGGCTTTCTCAGTTTGTGTTGACACTGATATTTGAGAAATACTGAGTTCATGCAATCACATAGAAGTTAAATTGTGTGTTGCAAATGGCACAAGTTTCTCATTCATGTATGCTGACAGAAGTTGCAAAAAATGGATTTGGAAACTTCATTTAAAGGAACTTATGAAATGAATTTAAAAAGCAATACTCTCTTTTTTTTAAGGGCCTCTGATAAGTTGTTAAGTTGAACAAGCCCTTTTCTCTAATGTTTATAGTGGGTTATATACTGAACTTAGCTACTATTACTTTGAAATGTTGAATATTATTACAGTAAGGATACTTCAGCCCACTTTATCAGAATAATAAAGCACAGTTGTATTTAGTTGATTACTGTGATTTCTGTTCATTCCGTTTGCAGGGGTTCACAATGCTTTAATTTGCAGGGGTTCACAATGCTTTGATTTCACACAGGCTAGCTTTTACTCCTCCACTGTTTTAAGCAGCACTGGCAATTCACCAACCTTGCTACCTTTGTTTCCAAGTTCTTCAATTGCAGCATTTGTATTTTCCTTGGTTTTTTTGAAATTAAAAATGTTTTCTCTCTCCAGTACCATTAAGTTGTTGTTTTAAATATGTATTTTTTTACAGCCATGGAAAAGAAAACTTCTAGGTTTTTGAGCAGTGTGGTGCTGATAGCCATGCTGCTCATTATGAGGTTTGTACTTGTAGATGTTTATAGGCAATATCCTGTAGGAACCTCAAGCCAGGCTGCTCTCATCTTCCCATCATCTCCTGTTGCCTTCAGTTACTTGCTAATGTGAATGCTGACATAAGCTTTCAGATAACCCTATTCAATCCATCTGACATAATCCTGGGTTAATTAGACATTATGTCAAGGTCACTAGTGCATTTTGTTATTATATGGAAATCAGTGCAGTCTATTAAATAGTTCTTAGTGAGTATCTAATGTTTCTCAGTGCATCTTCAACATCTGCTGAAAAAAATTGAAAAGCTGTGCACATTTTACAGTAGTCATTTCAGAGCAGTTGTGCTTGGTTAACAAAAATTCACATATATTTAGATTTGATGACATTGCTGTATCAGGATTACATTATAAAATACATGATAAAATTAATAATTTATTTTTGCAACCATAAATCAGAACCTAGCACAGCAGGTCACCTTGTCATAGAAAGAGCTATGGTTAGTCAAGCAGGACCTGCTTTTCATAAACCCATGCTGACCATCTTGCAAATTTTTCAATTTCTGCAGTAGTACTTTTTTACCTGTATAGCTCAACAATTCCAGAAATTGTCATGTAGTTTTTCATATATGTAAAATAGTTACAAATTCCATGTACATTTTTAAAATATAGTTGCCTCTTCATGAGAAAACATACAGGTAGTTGTGCTTCATTTCTTTTTAACTTATTCTTTTGTGAGAAGATTGTGTTTATAAATACCATTATCAGATGCCATTCAGTGTATTTCAATTTATTTTCCATGGAAATTTGCATTGGAAAGATGTGATACCAGTGCTTTCCAATTTAAATGCATTAGCATCCACTAAGGAAGTTGCAATACCTGCATGTTGAAGAGCAATGTATGTTATGCAAACTGATGGATTGTGTTAATCTAATCAAACTGTCAAAGCCAACCTTATTAGAATACTCTTCTTCATAAACCCAGTAAGCATCTGAACTTGTGTTTTATGCCTTCTTTCTAGCAGAAAGTAAGCACTGATCACACTCAAAGCATTTAGAAGTGAGAATATTAACAAAGATGTAACTGGCAAGCTGGTATGCAACTGTGAGTAATGAACAGGAAAACCGATATCATGCTCATCAACAGTAGTTAAAATATAGTATATAAACTTACAGCTGGTACTTTAAAAAGAACTAAGGTACATATTTTCTGTACTTTTTAATATAGCATTTCAATCAAAGATACTTTCCTTTTTGAGGATAGCTGATTACTAGTGATTCACACAAAGCTCACATTATCTTTGTGTGTGATAATCTTTCAACCTGCAGTTTAAGTCATATTTTAAAACAGAGATTAATTATAAGGGGTTTATTTCTAAATTTGATGTGATGTTTTTTTCCTAATGACTAAAAAGACGTCTACATGTCATTTTATCCTATTATATTTTAGATATACTTAGTTATTTTACCTCTGTTATTACTTTCTGTTGTATCACATTATTTCAGAGACTGAACACAGAGGAAATATTAATAGCTGTGTTGATTTATTATTAAAATGTCAAATTAGAGAAAAGGTGCACAGAAATACTACTGTTGGGGAGCAGAATAAAAAAACTCCACTAAACACATTTCAGGATAGTTTGCAATTAAAGTATCTTTGGTGAACCTTTTCTTGTTATCAGTCTTGACATAATAAAGTTGTTGAGTAGTTATCAATTCAGATAAGACAGTGTGAGCCTCTGGGAAGTACTAAAGGAAAGGTATTTTGATGTATCACTATTTCTCCTTTATTCACTGTGAAGGAACTTACTTTGTTGATTAGAAATTTTAAAAAGGTCAATTTCAATTACTTTGAAATGCACAGAAGATGAAGTTGAAACAAAACAGTTATTCCTTTGTTTCATATCTGAACAAATGAGTAGTATCTGGTAGAATAACAAGATGAAAGTTTTCAGTTGAAAATACATTTTTAAATTGATGAACAGAAAGTACTGCAGATATCTGTACTTTTCCTGTGTGTGCTAGTTGTACATGTGCTATGCAGTATCATCACAAGTGATCAGGAAAGAAAAGTGAGTAACAGAAGAGGAAAGCCTGCAGCTGGTAAAAACTCATTCAGAATAAGGATTGAACTGAACTTACAAACCAAGAAACACTGAAAGACTGTCTGAGACAGAGTGACCAATATATAATGGCACTTAAAATTCCTATGTAATGTAAAGTGACATGGAATTTGGGTTGAAAAGGGAAGTTATATTCTGGTACATAGTCATTGACCATGAACTGTGTGTTACCAATTAGGAACAAGAACTGGAGGTGAGAATACTTTTAGGAAAATGATAGAACGAAGAATGAAACAGACCCTAATTTTGCCATTATATAAATCTACAGTGTTCCTATGGAACAGGTTGGAGGAAGTCAAGAATAGGTAAAAGTGAAGAATTGTACCTTCACGATTCTTGAGCCTGGGGGGTAAAAAATGATTGAGAGGAGAATGTAGAATAGGTGTACAAAGTACATGTGACATAGAGGGAAGTTTAGTCACATTTAAAAACTGGTGTCAGGTCCAAGCCTTAGATAGTTCTTTACACAGCAGTTCAACTGTTGAACTCTTTCCACAAGACTCTGTGGGTCCTGAATGTTACATGGATTCAAAAAGGGACTGAGCAACCTTGTGAGAGAAAAATCTATCATGAGGAATTGAAGCAGATTCCAATATCTGGATCAAGATGCCTCTGTGCTATGATGCTGGTGGATGGGATGTTACCTAAAACTTACACTTACTTGGATTTTCCCTGACTCAAAGATATTCAACCTTAATTCTTTTAGAGTAGCCATACTGGACTCTGAAACTGTTGATATACTCTGAAACTCTGTTGATATATGAAACTCTGTGCATATATTCCACATAGAAAAAGATCTTCAGGTTAGAAAGGTTGAAGAAGATGTTATTTTTTTACAAACTCCATGTGATTCAAGACTCTTTCTTCTTCCACAAGGCACTGTGTTTTTTCATCACCACATAATGCTTGGAATGTTTTATGTTATCTCTGGGGTCTAAAGAGTGCAAAGTTGATATGCAAAATTAGGCAGCATTTCTTTATCCACAGTTTTTTTCTAGCTTTCAATATTGATATTGCATTTTTCTACTAATTTAAATATCTAAATAGAAAAGTGCAACAGTTTGCTATGTGAAATATTAAAATCTATGTTTTCTTTGTAAATTTGTTTTGTTTAAAAGCAATTTTCTTAAATGTGTCCTCTTTTACTTTTCAAATATATTTTCTGCTCCTCCTTCCATGTACATTTTATTTGAGCACTTGGCAATATAACACAGTAGGAAAATTTAACTTCCTTATTTGGTCTTCAAATATATGAAGAGAGCTGTGAGGGGAGCTGGCTTCTTCACTCAGTCCAGGTCAGCAGGTTGCTTGATTTGCTGACAAATAAATAAGAACAGGAAAGTGTCAAGAAAAACATGGATTCAAATATTTTACATAAAATATTATTTGTGTTATAGGAAAACTGTATATTTGCTTCTAATTAATAAAGCCTTTGAATAATTATTCATTAAAGTTCTTACTTTTAATGGGATTATAATAGTAGACTTTTTAGTGTTAATAAACTTACTCAAACTGCAAAGTGATTTCCTTTAGGTGTTAATATTGCTCATAGAGTTAAGACTTGCTTTTTGTTTGTGTCCTGTCTTTACTGCTTCCTTGTCCTGGTCTCAAGCAAACATCCATTTTGACCTCCAATGTTTCCAGTAATCCCCTTTTTAATAATTTATATCTTATTTAGTTCCACATTGTTCATATCAGAAGCATTTTTCTCTTATATGTGTTTAAATGCCAGAAGCAAATATATTTGGAAATAAATATTTCTTCAATTTTAATCATTATAGTTTTCCACTACAGATAAGACATTTATCTTGTTCAACAGCATTAACAAAACCTATTGTTATTCTTTCAGCAGGGGAGCAGGGATGAAGTGGGGAGAACAAAGTGTAGGAGAGATGAGTCATCTTGTTTTTAATATTTCTAAATAAAGCAGTTGTATTAACATGCTTTGATCCCTCGAATAAGTGCTTGAAAAATGAAGGGGAAGATAAAAATTTCTTTCATCTTTTGGGTAATTTAAAACCATTTGGGATTTGGTTCTCTTCCAGGTTGTCCAGTTATATAAGTACTAAAGATTATTAGGTTTTCCATCATATTGCTAAGTAATTAACAGAAATGTATGCAAAATCAGAGTAATGGTGCAGGTACTTTTATTGTAGTAAATAAGTCTTGCAAAGTACTTTTTAATGAGGAATTTGACAATTATTCATTTTGGTATTAAAATGTAATGACTATCTGTTTTCTTTTAGGTGCATTTGAATTTATTATTTAAGTTACTCTGTGCATTTTATCCCCTTAGCTTTTATTCAGATTAATCAGCTTGTTGCTATAAATATTTTTCCCTAGTGTCATTTCCAAAAATTCTGCTAGTATCAGTAGAAAAGTAGACTTTGTAGAGTTAAATCTTCATTAAATGTTTTAACTCACCAAGACAGTTTGTTTCATTTTCTTCTTGCCCTTATTCTGCTTCATTGCTTTTAGAAGTGCAAATAAATCCTGAATCAGAAAACTTTTCATATTTAGAAGGAGTTCTTGGAAGTGTGAAGATGAGCACATGTGGAATCAAGCACACTTGTGCTATAACAGGCTTAATCTCACACATAATCCTGAAACTAATGCCCATGAGTTCATTAATGTTGTGTAAAAACAGTGTGTTAACAACCTGGAGAATCATCTTTATCTCATCAAACATGTGTCTTCTTGCAATCTACCTTTGGGGCAGCCTAGTTCTTTTGAATAATGCTATTTACTGAAACCCATGTGAGTTGTGAGTGCTTTCCCGTTCTCCTGTCAGACAGGGGGTTGAACTTGAGCTATCTCAGCTGCCATCAAGTTCTTTCTTTCTGCCCATGGCTATGAGGAGGATCCTCTTCTAATTTAACTTTATTGTTTATGAGACATGATTAAGTTTAGGGCAAGGCAGAGCTGGGCAGTTCTGTATCAGGCTTTTGTGAGAGGAGGCAGGGAATGGCCAGCTGACCATGTTAGAAGCAGGCATTTCTGGCCCACTTCTACTTGAGATGAGTCAGTTTTACTGACTGCACGTGCTAATAACTGGTTTTTTATGATCAATTAGTAGAACTGAATAGAATAGTTCATTTGAAAGGGACCTACAGTCATCATCTAGTCCAACTGCCTGACCACATTATGATAAATATTTGTTGCTCACCTACACTACAAAAAAAAAAAAAAAAAAAAGAAAGATATCAATCCTTTACTGATTTCTGTTGATGTCTTCTCTTCCTTACATTACTAGGAAAGCGTGTCACCAAAATGCTATATACTAAAGTCTAGCACCATTGCAGATACAATTTTAGCTATATACTTTCACTGGGGAAGGTGTTTTGTAGAGCTTCATCCTGAGTTTTGATCTTTTTACAAGCATGATTGAGAGGTGCAGGAAACTATTTAACACATTCCTACTGGAAAAGTTGCTGTTTATGTCACTGGAGCAGTGTAGTTTCTCAAGAAAATGTGATCAGTTGAGTCACACATTAAGTTTTATTGCATCTCTGGTGTGCTGAGATGTCAGTTTGTGTTCTGAAAACAGTGTTCAGAAGCCTCATTCACTTGCCACATCAATGCCTTATTCCTGAGAAGAGGCACAAAAGTCATTCTCTGTTTCTCCAAGCTGGAGTTGATGCTGGCATACTTCACAGCAGAGAGATTTCACTGTGTTCCTGTTCACTCTGAAATAGACTGTAGAGCGTGGTGCACTATTGAAATAATCTGCTGCTGGTCAAACACAAAGGCATTTCACAGTCTACAGCACCATCCTTCATCCTTTATGGAGCAGCACAGGAATTTAAATAAGCTCTCATGCAAGGAAGATTATTTCTTTTTGGTATAAACATTTTAAATGAAGGGAGAAAGAATATCCTGATGTCTGTCAGGAAGTAGGAACATAAACCCATTGGGTTTGTGATTCTGAAGTGTAAGTTTTAGAGAATTACTGGACTTGCAACTTAGTGTTGATTTGAAAGAGAATGTCCTACAAAAAGAATTAAGTTTTCTTAGCTTAGTTGATTCATTTTCTATGCCAGCTTTCTGTTGTCTTTCCTCCTTTCAGCCATTCCATCTAACAGACTGCATAGATTTTTCCTTATCATTGTAAAAATAAGTTTTGATTTAAATATTTAAAAAATATTTAGTAGAAATAAGCTTTCTTGAGGAAAGACACTGCTTTATAGCTGGTCAGAAAGTGGAATGTATCATAATTAACTATTGAGATATAAATTTTTGAAAAGCACTTTATAATGTATTTATTACTGAATATCACTAATGTATGTGAGCTAGAAAAATGCACTTTTTATTTTTACTGCACTTTTTATTTTTCCTGACAAAAAAGCATGGCTTACTTTCATGGTGGAGTTTTGATGATGTATTTCAAATTACAAAAATAAAAATAAAACCCTCTGATTTTGTCCAGAAAGCAATATTAAGGTATAAATGGCAATTCAGTTGCTTTCCTGAGTTGTCTGATAGCTCTGTCAATATGGCAGTCTAGATTCTGGGGGCATATTTGCAGAGATTTCATATCAGGCTTATCTGCTTCTTTTGGCTAAAGCCATGTACACAGCACCAGATAGTGCAGGGAGGAGACAGGCTGAGCTACCAAAACATTCTACTTTGAATATCAACAATCATCCATTTTTTGATCTGACCTCCAGTTTTCGTCACTTTATTAAAATGATTAAGAACAAGTTTGGGCTTAGGTCCTTACTTCAGCAAAAATAAAATGTGCTTAAGAAGAACTGAGTATTAATAGATGAGACATTCTGTGTAGAAAATTCTGAGTTTTTCTCACTACTAGCATAATTATTCCACTCATCCTTTTCGTATGACAAATGGAACACAACTGCTGCCAGTTGTCTATTAATTGCATCCTTTTTATCAACTTCCAACTCTTTCTATTAAACTGTGATATGCTCTATTTAGTATATTATTCTGTAGATTTTTTTTCTTAGCATTCCCACTCAGCAGACATTTATTTTTGTCATGCCTGTGTTTCTCTGTGAGAGTGAGGGAGTGTGAAGGAAGGTGTTGAGCAGTGTCAGAAGAAGCTCATTGCTATTCTAACAGCATGACTGCACTCCTTTAGGAGGGCATTCAATCTTTGGCATTCATTCCCTCACACTGATGTGATAACAGAATAAAAGAGCTTTACAGCTGATTGAAGTCAAGTAGTAGAGCCATTGTAAAGGCTCACAAGAAGATTACTGATGAATACCATTACTGCTGGAGGTTGGACTAGCAATTGTGCATGTCTGTGCTTTCTTAAAGAGATTGAATAATGAAAGAGAGCATGTGGTAATAATTCTGAATTAGCTATGTTTTCCTTTCCTAGAGGGAATATAGGGGTGTCCATTTGCCTTAGGAGTACTAAGAATTATGTCATAAATACTTACCAAGTTCTGAGAAATCTTCATTTTTAAGTGGTAATTGGAGTTGTGGCTGTACTAATTCTTTATTTTTGAATACCAGCATAAAGGAAATTGGGCATGATATTCTGCTTTAGTCTGGAGTCAAAAGGTGTTTGGCCACTTCAGGTATTAATGGAAATGCATAGTTTTTCCCATCTTTCACACTGCAACATTCTCGTTTTTCTTATGACGGGAGACGGATTGAAGGCTTTGAATTTATTGCAGTACATGGAACAGTCTTTGCTTATAAATGAAATAGATGACTGAGATAAAATCAAAGGCTCTTCTGTGGTTTAGTTTGGCTGAATATTTTTGAAACTGATATAGTTTGTGCCTTATTGTTTTTTCCTGCAGAGAGGGAGTGTATTGGAAAACATTACATGAAATTCCCAGTCTGACTTATTTTTTCTGTTATGCTTTTAAGTAATGAAGGAATAGGAGATAAATAAAACTTTGCAAGAAGACTTTCATGTGCAAGAGAATAGTTCATAACTACATGTACTAGCTCTGACAAGACCCTGGATGCTCCATGAAACCTCAGGTTGGCCTTGGCCATGGTTGAGTACATGATTATATGTGAGAATGTATTTCAAAAGGATGTCTGCAATCCAAATCAAACCACAGTAGCTGAGTCATTCAGAAATTACTTTCTGAATCCTAGAAAACTCCTCAGAGCCTTCTCTGGCCTCTACAAGATTCTTTTCATCAAACTCTGTTTACCTCCTGATCCTCCCATCAGTCTTTCTAGCTCTGGTTGGTGTTCTTTGCTGTAATTTTTTTCCTGGTATTCACTGTGATCCCTGGAATTTTCAATTTGTCTGAAGGGAAGCTCCTAAGGGATCTCACTTTCCCTCTGGAGACATCATCCTGACCTCCTATGTCTGTTTTTGAAAATGAATACAACCCCCACAAACTGAAAGCAAATAATAATCTTTTAGAGTACTCTTCAGTTGGATCATGGTAAATATCCATAGGATTGCTGTGCATTGGATCAAATAACCTTAATACATTTTCCCTTGGTTTTGGTAGATTAGAACAATTGCATGCTGTGATTTTTTTTTGTCCTTTATCTGTCTTTGAGAACAATAGCAGAAATTCCTTAGATTGTGTTGATATGTCTGAATGGAAAAGATATTATGAAAAGTAATAAATGGAAATTATGCCTCCAACTTCTATTTGCTCTGAATTTGTTTCTAATGGAACTTTTATGAAACATAATAAATAGTATTGAAAATGCAAGTTTTATGTAGTGACTTAGGAAATAGTAATAATACCTTGAATAAGCTAAATAGATACAAATAACTATGCAGCAGATTTTTTGCATTCTAGGCTGAAATTAATATTTTGGAGAGGAAACATGGTCTAGTAGATAGGAAAATAGATATAACACTTGAAATACCTATGCTTTTTTGCTTTTTCATTTCAATACAGTCAGTTTTTCTTTCTTTATTGCAAAAAGTTTGGATGAAAATTTCCAGATAACGTCACCTACTGTTTCCTTTCTGTAAAAGAACAGACTTTGTGAAAGTTTTATATAATTATTAAATGCAAATCAGCTCAACAAAGACTGTATCTTCTGATTATCCTTTAATAGATTCTCTTGTTGCTGAAAAAAGTCTTACACATTGTGCCCAAAAAGGTCCACAAAAATAATTGTAGCATTTTCATGACTGAGCCTTTAAATTCTAATAATCTTTCTGTTTGTTAATAAACAGCTTTTCTTCTTTCTAATGGGATTCTTGCCTTGTTAACAGTAATTTGTCAAGACTGTGGAAAATCAGTGTCTTAATGGAAGAGCAAATCAATCTGTCCTTTCTGAGAAGTATAAACAACATTCATTGGTGATACTTTTTTAAAGCTTCGGTTGCAGACAGAGAAAGTCACCTCTTAAGTATGTTTTAACTTTATTTTAATATTTCAGAAAAAAATCTTTTTTTGGCAGTTATGTGCTTTTTCTTTGTCTTGAAACAAGCCAACACCTGCTTTTTAGTAAAGCATTTTCATAATTAAAAATATGAATTTTCTTCCGTTTTCCATAAGATACAATTTGAAATGTTTTGTTTCATGATACTGTATGAATTTTTCAGTTAAATGTTTAAATCCAGACTAAAAGTTTGTATGTTTTCAGTGTATTTTTTTTGTGAAGTCTTAAGTGTGATTATTAATATAATCTCTGAATATCTGCTATGTAAATTAGGTGTATGGTAAAGATATTTTTGGTTTTCTGATTTGTAGCTTCTCTTCCTCTTAGGTTTTGACTCCCATTTCAGTACACATGCACTCTTCCTGGCTTTTATTCTGTCTGGGCTATGACTTCTGTTTTTCTTATTTTTCTTTTTGTTTTAAATTCTCTTTCTCTCGGGTTCTGTACCTGTTATGGAAACAGAACTCTGCTGCTTGGTTCCCTGTAGGCTCCCACTGAGCAGTGCTGACAACCTTTGCTTCCCACTTGTTTCCATGGTAGCAACACCTTGTTGTTTTTGAGAAGTGATTATTAATTTGGTTTATTGTTTAAGTGCCCAGGGATGCAGTGAATTTTCACAGCCTTCAAAGGCTGGCCAAGCTTTAATGAGATAACATGGAAAATAAACAGCTCTTGGAATGTTCCTGACACAGTCCTTGCTGTCTGAAAGTCATGTGACAAATGCAGGTTCTTGAAAGGTGGCCAGGATCCATCTTCAGTAGCTCATCAGTAGTCCTAAGAATTGTAAAACTTCTGGAATCAGTTAGTAGTTTGCCACCTCTGTTTCTGTCACTGTGCCTGGGTGCCTGGCTCTGGGAGTCTCTTCAGTGTATAAATTCTCAGTATAACTTTGTGTGAGCTGATGCTTTGTTTTGCAGCTCATTTTGCACATGGCTTGTTTCAAACATGTTTCTTCCAGCTATGCACACTGTGCTGCTTTTGTTTTGGCTGGAATGAGCTACAGATGTTGTCAGTGTGTGGTGAGCTTCATCTTTCCATAGAGCCATTCTGTAATGGCAGAGATTTTATACCAGTAAGTTTTTAATGCTACCCTGAAAAATAAGGTGTACAGAAAACAGTTTTCCAGAATGGTTTTGGGTGATTGGTTTTGATTACCATAAAATCTCTGCTTTGTTTGTTTTTTTTTTTTTTTGGTAAAGTATGTAATTGCATTAAATATAGTTTATTTTTTATTTAATTTTGTATATTCTTTGCTATTTTGATACTGATTTAGGGTATTTTGGAATCAAGAAATCACTATGTACACAAAGTAACAGATTAAGCAGTGTTAAAAATCTTGTATCTATGTACCAAAATAAGTTCTATTTGCAGTTTACAGTATTTGTGAGATATGAAAACATTGACATTGACATTTATGCCTGAACATACAGCATTATGTCCTTCTTTCAGCATTTTGGGATATGTTGGTCAGATTTTAAAGTCTAAAGGTTCAAAGTCTTCAGCCTTCATTGCTATAAGGAAAATCATGTGAAAAAAATATTATAAAGATGAAGGACAGATACAGTTAACAATTGCATTTTGATGCTACATCCTTTAATAGGTAAATATTTTAGTTCACACCTTGGGTAGATAATATTTTGTTTGGTTCCTGTTTTAATTTTCTAGAGGCTGAGTTGTTACTGTGGAGCATATTTGTTTGTTTTTTCACATTCATTTTGTTGATAAAATTCATCTTGAAGCCTGGCAGCATAATTTTTTTATGATTGCTTTTCTGTTGCCTGCTACAACTTAATAAGAGAGATTTAAAGAAAATTGTTTGTAATTTTTTTCTTTTATAGTAGTAAAAAATAAATCCAGAAAATGCCATTTATAACTTCACTGTGTACTCTTTTAAAGTCTTGAATAAAATAAATAAGTAAAATGCTTCTGAAAATTTGGAGAGATGCTTGGGAATCTAATGCAGTGTCCAGGCTGTTTCAGTGGGACTAGTATTGTCCTTTCAATGTATTTGGTCTGTATTTTTTGCTAAAGAAATTCACAGAAGTGCTATACTAGATGTTATACTGTGAATTTCAGCTGAAGATTTTGCATTTGGTCAAAAAAACCAGCCAGAAAGCTTTTCTTTGGATCAAAGCTGTGCTTCTATTTTGAGCTGCTTAAGGGGAGGGGCAGTGATTAGGGCACTCTTTGCTTTGTCTTCTGTTGGAAATGTCTCAAGCTCCTGGTACTGAAGACTCAGTTCTTTCAGTGCCAGCATGGATTAGTGGAGTGTTGCTCACAAAAGCTGATGGAAGGAAAACAGCAAGTCATGTTTATTGACAGCAGTAAGAGATTTGAGTGATCTTAACTTCAGTCTGGTGATGTCATGTCACACAGGAAAAACATGAAGCTGTGCAGGTTACGTCAGGCTTTCAGTATGGGAAAAGCTGTTGAAGAGCAAGAGCTTTTTAAGCCCTTCTGCTGTATTTGTGATGGAGTAAGGTTTTCTAGAAAAACCCCCAATGCATTATTGGTAATATTAGAACTAATAAAGTTGCATGTAGGTGGTAATACCTTAAAATTTGCCATACTTTCTGCCACTTTTTTCTTCATTTACACTGCTACTGGATATTCCTGTAGGAGCTTTTCTAAGGAAGGGGCTGCTAGGAAAGCATTGATGGTTAGTGACTGATACACCTGAGATGGAGAAAAGTATAAAAGTGTTACTGTTGTAGTAATCTCGTAATTGCTCAGGGCTCTTTGGGGTCAACATAAAAATTTTGTTTTTCAGAGATAAGAATAGTAGCATCAGAGGCAACTTCCAGAGGACCTTGATAAAGCAGACTGCAACAACTCTACAGGCGTTCCCATTCCCAATGAGTCTTTTGCTTTATGCTGCTGTCTTCAGTCAGTGGTCTGGTGTGAAGATTTATTATTAAAGCAGACTTTGTCTTGATCTGCAGTTGATTGTCAGCATCTTAAGAAGGCTTAAATCAAAGATCTTACCTTGATTCCGTGTCCTGAAAGATACTTAAGGTCTGAGCAGGTTGTGGCATCTATGGAGTAATTCAGCATCCTCATAGCTGTAGTGTTATTCACAGGAAAATTTTTTGCTAAATCTAATAATGGCAGTCTTATTTAGTAGATGTAGTCTCTCATTTTGATCAGAGTTCAACAAAGCTGCACCTGATCTTCACTATTAATTCTTTGTGTGCTAAGCAGTTGGTGGATGGGAATAGAAGTAGTCTGAAGAGTAGTTTTTGGATTAGCTTGGTGAGTCTTTTGTATTAACAAAAGAAGCAGCTAGTCTTATTCATCCCAACGTGATCAAACTCCTGGTGATAGCTATCAAGTATTTAATGAATTTAATTAAAATGCATGCATTATTAACATTACCAGCTGTGATATTGAGTGACTAGCTATTTTCAGATACTTGGAATGAGTAATGGCGTTGGCTTTTCAGTTGCTTTGACATAAGCCCTTTTATAAACCTGCAGTTTAGCACTATCATGACTATAGAGCCTCTCTGTGCTGGATGTAGCTGAAGAGCTGTTGAGTAATGTTTTCAGATGTTTTGCTTTTCTTTAACCAGACAAGATGTTGCTGCATTCAGCAACTGCCTACTTTAGTTTCAGTGGCATTATTAGTTTGTTTTAATGGAAGTTGAATGAAATGTGAAACATGCAGACCAAGGAATGTTGTGAGCAGTCACATGGTCACAAAAAGCTTGGTATAATTAAGTCATCATCACAAAGCAAGACTGAACACTCAGGCAAATTGCCATCCCTAAGCAGAGACTGATTCAGATAGTGTTGCTGTGCAATGAAAGTATTTTCATGAATAAGATTTTTGCAGGACAGCAAATGAAGGAAAAGAACAGTCCCAGCTATTTCCTAGCCTCTAATAGGAATAATGGTAATAAGAAATTAAGGATTTTGTTGCTTGCTTCTTGTTTTGTAGAATGTGGTTTAATGATGGGAGAAGGGGAAGCAGCCAGTGATGTGTCTTGATTATCTTGATAATGGTTGTGCTAGAAAGTTGGATGATGTTCTTGACTCTGTGTTATGATTTAAGTCTGTCATGCCTAAACTTGTTAGCTTAGAGAACAGGGAAGGAAGGTAATATCTCATGCTTATTGCTAAATATACTTTTGATATTTCTACTTATCATCTTAGTCAACAAGACCACCTATTAGAAAACACATGACTGAACATGTGAGATATTTGATCATTCTCAGCTTTTATGGTATGTTCCTTGAGAGAAAGAAAAGTTTTGGAAATAGTTTGCCTGAAAATTTATTTTTTGTTATTATTAAGAAGAAAATAGGTTTTTCTTAGAACAGACAAGGTTCTGGTATAAATGCCAATGTAATCAGAAATCTTCATAAAACTTTTACATTACATTGATGTAATCATCCCCCAATTTACAGAAGGAGGAATTTGGGGATTGTAGAGATTTTATTTACTGAACAAGAATTCAGCAATATCTTTGTTGGATTGTTTACTATGCTTTTCTCAAAAGACCTATAATATTTAATTTAAGAGTTCATTGTACTCCAACCAGCAACTGTTTCCATAAAGGCACATGAGAACCTCTCTATCTGGAAGTGACATATGTAGCCTAAAACATACTTCATGAGAGGATTTCTTTGAATTATGTGTTGGCAGTGTGTCAGTAAGCACTTTCTTGTTATTTGATGAGAAGTTGGAATAAGCAACCGTTATTTTTTAATACTGTTACTTAGATTTTGCTTTAGTCTTTCAGTATAAATATGTGATATATATGTGTAGAGGTATTCTCACTACTTTTTTCAGTTGTGAAATGGTAAACTAGCACTTACTACTTTCTGTAGATCTGCCTTGAAGTATTAATTTGATAACTTTTATGAAAGCTAATAATATGATAAAGCTAAAGCCAATTAATTAAACAATGATACAACTATTATACAGCTATTTCAGTGTCTTTGAAATCCATGGACTGAAAGCTCTAATGACTGTCTCAAGCATGTATTTCAGTATATTTGATAACCCATGAATATCTGTAGAAAAGGATATCATTGTGCTCTTTTTAATGAACTAACAATTTCATACCAAAAATTCAGCAGTACCTCTGTTTAGAATAAAGGGCTACATGTAAATGAGGCTAGTGCAGAAATTATATTTAAACAATGCTGACAGTTCTTCTATTGTGCCCATTAATTAACTTCCCAGTATCGCGGTTCTCTGGGAATGAACTGTAAAAATAATTAAAGTGATACATGAAGTAAATAATTCTGAAATTCAAAAGGTGAAGTAGGGAATTGGTTTAGTAAATATTAGTCATAGTGCTTATTTGTGCTCGTTTGCCTTTTAAAAGCAGGTTGGTGAGGAAATGTGTTCTGGTTTTGGTTCCTGTGATCTGCTGAAGTTCTCACAGGTGGAAAAGTTGCCATATTCTTTTTTGATTGTGCTTGTGCAATTGTGCTTGTCCCTATATCAAATCAGTAGTTTGCTTAAAGCAGGTTGGCATTTATGTAAAGATATTTTGCCTTGCAGCCAAGTACTTCAGAATTAAATCAGTTGCAGCTGATCATATTTACTAATGATCTGGATTTAGTTTATGCTTTTTAAGTTAAATCATACTTTTAAATGGAGTTCTCTGACTAAAATCAGTGCTGATTTTAGTGTGACAAGCTTTGCTTTTTTTCCCACCGCATTTTTGGCCAACTAATTGGTGTCAAGTCTTGACTTGAGACAGAATTTGAATGTTTAAGTACAAATTAAATTAGTGATTTCAGAGAGAACGAATGGGGTTTTAATTAGAAGGAAACTTCAAAACAAATTTCTTTCCAACCGGACAGTCATGTCTGAATAAATGAAGCCCAGTTTCCAGCCTAGCTTAAAATATAAGAAGTTTTTGCAATACATATTCTTTCTCTCATTGAATAGTGAAACAAAGATGAAATCTAAAATTTGGTATCCCAAATGTGCATGCCTTTGAAAATACTTTGTCCGGATATTTTTAGTCAAATCTGCCGTGTAACCTGTTGAAAAAGAAATAGCCCACAGGTTTTAGCAAGTTTTTTCTGTGACTTCACTTATGCTGGGGAGGCAGATAGTTTGTAACTTCTGGGTTTATCCTTATCTTATTGCTCCTCAGACTTTCCATAACAACTCAGTGCTTCCATAACTTCACGCCTGCAAGACGGGATTTTAAATTCAGGTGGGGCAATCTCAGCAAATTAAAGATGCAAAGTGAATTTTCTGGGAAATAGCTAGAGAATTAAACTTTTCCAGCAGTGGAAGTTTTTGAAAAGGCTGTTGGTAGTCTTGTCTTCTCATTCGCTCTTACAGCTTGTGTGATCTGTCTGTCTAAGCCTTTTCTGAAGAAAAGACTCAGGACTAAGGTGTGTAGGGAAGTATATGCTTCACCTTTATATACATGAGAAACAGAATTAATTGAATGCTTGCATTTCATGCTGTTAGAGGAGGTAAATGACGTAGTGGTGTTCGGTGTTAATGAGACAGAGATTCGCTACTTTGAGTCATTACACTGTGTCATGGTTTGGTAAGATAATTAGGAACCATATTAATGGCTCTAACCTAAATAGTTTGTTTTTTAATACATCAGCTCTGTGAACAAAAAAAAAAAAAATATAGCTGTAAGTAATCAACTGCTCTCTAAAACCTAAACAGTGTAAATTAACTATTGTTATTAATTTGGGCTCATAATGCTATGTGGTTCCTACTTGTTAATGTACTGAAATCAACCTGGAAGAGTTTCATTAGTTCTTGCTGCTGGTTCTTCTGTTCTCCTTGACAAACAAATTACTTGCAGAAAGTAATTTTTTGTTCCTAGTAGAGGAACAAAATATAAAATATGTATATTAGATTGGGGTTTTATATACAGCCCTCACTATTGTTATCTAAAATCACAGTGATTGATCTATTGCTGGCAGAATTCATGCTCACATTGCCACATCCCTGTTTTGCTATGTTCTATATAGTTATAATTGCCAGGTAAAATGGAAGTTGCTTGCCTTTTCAAATTGTAAAAATTCAAAGCTGTAGATTAGTAATAGTTTCTCCAGCAAGTACAAAGACCAACTCATGTTCACTCTTCACTACAGATAGATAACAAGAGGCTTATTAACATGGGAAATTAGAGGAAAGAATTTTTTTTTTTCTGATAGTCTCACTATCCCTAATGCTTCTGTGTCTATCTAGGTTCTTTTCAAAATAATGTTAGAAATAAGTGTTGCAAAGTGTTCCCCTTGTGTAGAGTTCAGCATCTTCTAGCATTTGTATCGAAGGCATTTTTCAAGAAAACTGCTTTCCTCCACTTTCTTCTGTCAATATGCAATTCAGCAAGAAAAGGCTTTAAGGGAGCTGCATAAGAATCTCCATTCCCTTGCTAAGGTCCAGCAGCACTCCTGTGTGCAAAGGTAATAAACCACCACACAAGAGGAGGAAAAATAGCTGTAAAAGATGACAGTTCAGTGTTTCATGTGAAAGCGTTTGATTGAGTGAGAATCCACTTGACATCCTAGTCATGACTGAACTCTTTAAAAACTTCATGGTGAATTCTTTAAAAGAACCAAATGAGAAACATTGATTTTTGCTTTCCTCCACAGTTTATTCTGGAAAAGCTAGGACAAAAAAGTCAAATACACACTTTGTTAGTTATTTTTTTAATCTGTTTGAATTGAGCGTGTTAGCAAGTGAAGAGGGCAGTGATTTAAACTCCATTCTGAAAATACAAGGTCATGTGGAAATTTATATGAAAGCTGTTTCATAAAACTAAATTATTAGTTGAAGAGTGCATGAATCGGGTAAATAGTAATTATCACTAGCATGCATTTGTATTTGACATTGATACATAGTCTTAACATGAATTTTGCATGCCATATGGAGCATTCCAACAGGGCAAGGTATTGATCCAAAAAAATTCCAGCAGTGGACTGTGTTCTTTGTGGCTGGGATTTCACAGCAGAAGTTTGTATCAGAAGTCATATTTTAGGAATTATTGCCATGTTGTTGGTGACTAGATCAGAGAGGCCAATGACTAAATTTTTGTGAAAGCTGATCTTCACTTAGTTTTCAGCATAAATTTGCCAAATCTAAAGGAAGATTTTGCAATAAATTTTTTTTTGTACATGCTTAGCAAAAATAGAGAATGTAAACACAGTTCTTGTAACTTTTTTTAAAAATAGCTCTTGTATAAGGGATTTAGTGAACTCTAAGAATTGAGATATTTGCATAGTTTTTTGGCTGTGACAGATACTTCTAGCTTGATGTTATGACCTGGAAATGTTACTTTCCATTAAAGATTTTGAAATGCTATGAAATGTGTTTGGGTCAGGTTTTCTTTTATGCTAAGATCAAACCTGCCTATAAATTTTCATGTTAATTGATGGATGTTTGCATTAGAAACAGCTGCTTGTAGGCCTTACCTGTAGGTTAGGTTTTGTTTGTTTCTTTTGTTTTTTTTAAAGCATAAAAGATCCAACTTTGTTGCTGCATTTATGGTAAGAATGGATTCAGCTTACTGCTTTTAGGATCATCCTCTTAGGAATAGACATAGTGAAGCAAAAACTGTGATACAAGACAATCCAAAATGTGCAAACTCAGGAAAAGTGTTGTTAATAGGTATTTTTGCATATAACTGTAAAAAAACTTTTTAACTTGTATAATGAATAAAATTAAAATTTTTAGCACTTTTCGAATAATTGAAATTTCATTTTATAACTGACTGGAAAACTGACAAGCAGAGAAGGGTATGATCCCACATGAGCTGGTAGGCTGCTGTGTACAATAAAAATAGTTGCAGTCTGCAAAGTATTCCAGTATCTTTTAGAATGCCAAGATTAAGGTGACTTCAGTTCAATGTTCTCTAAACTTGATTGTAATATTTTTTCACCATGACTAATTATGTCATTTTAAGAAAGTGTTGACATTTTTGTAGGGGAAAATCACACCTCACAAAGCTTGAGAGCCAGTGAACAGATGTACCAGGTTGATGTAGAATATTGAAACCATTGAAGAGGGTTCTGCACTAAAGGTTATTAAAGAAGAAACACAGCTGTGGAATTCAAGGGAATGCCTTTGTATGAATATTAATAACTGCCTGAAAGAGAGAACATATGTTAAGAACAAGCAGGCAAGTTTCAAAATTAAAGGAAATAACATGGAATTCTTTTGCAATTTCTCATGAGGCTTAAGCTCTTTCTGCTGAAGAGAAAAAAAGGGATAGAGGAGCAACTGAGACAGCAAAGTTTGCTGACAGCACCGTGTTACGAAGGGTAGTAAAGGTGAGAGGTGGACAGCAAAGAGTCACAGGACTTCATGTTTCTGTTAAATATGTTAGCCTGGCATAAATAACACATGAAATTTGGTGTGGACTAAATAAAGTGAAATAAAATGATATGGTGTGTTTGGACCAATCCTAGCTTTACTGGTATTACTATGGGCTTCCAGGTAGCTTCCTACAGTCAAGCACAAGAGAAAAATACAAGCTCAGTAGCAGTCAAGAACAGAAAAATAAAAAAAAAAAAAAACCCAAAGGTTCAGAATCATTGGAAAAGGTAAGGAGAACAAATTATCATTATGAGCATTATGGGAGTTACATTCTTTCTGCAACATACATGCTATACACGGGTCAGGCTCTATTTCAAAATGAGAAAACTACAGGAAAGGATGCTGAAGAAGGCTGAGCAAAGGGGGTGGAGCTGGTGCATGAGGAAGAGTGGAATAAGCAAAACAGTTCTAGTCTGCAAAAGAGAAAGAAATATCAATGGATATCAGAAAGTGAACAGGAAGGGATTCATACTCTTTCACTATCTGAACTACTTTGAATGAAACTAGCAGGTTTAAACCAGACATGCTATATGGAATGCACTTGTGTTTTGGAATTCTTTGTTCCAGGACTTGGTGATTTACCAAAAAGCTTAGAGTTGCAAAAAGATTTTGGAAGTTAAGACAAATTCATTAACTCCTATAAAATGGACAAATTCTGCAGCTTCTCTTAGGGCATCTCTGAACATGAAACCTTTGAAACCTGGAGTATTCTGGGGAGGTACTGCTATATCTTGCACTCCTGTACTCAGTCATCTACTGTTGGCCATTCCTGCTGAGAGCCTCGTTACTGTCATGGACCTCTCTGGTGTGCTCTTGCTGTGTTTCTTCTCAGACTGGAACTCTTGAGTCTGTTTTGACAGTGAATTGAGTCTGAGCTTAGGAAGTCAAGGCTCCTGGCTGATCAAAAACGCAAAAGTTGGAGGAGCAGGCAACACATGCCACTTTTCATGATCTTCGTTTGTTGTCTTCTTTCTCTTTTTCTGCCATAGATTGCTTGGATATTTTGGCAAAAATTATTTAAATCTCTTTTCACCTAAACTATCTGCTCTTTGTAATGTGGTAGAAATGGAGTTGCTTAAGGTTGCTTTATTCATGTGTAATTATTGAGTGTTTGGAAGTCCTTTTGTCTGAGCTATTACTTGAGTGTGAAATGTGGTTTAATACCTAACCCTGACAAAATTTCATAGCTTTAATTCTGAGTACCTTAAACAATAATCTTGTATTGTATATAAATACAAATATACAATAAAATTTGAATATAAATACAATATAAAATTTGAATATAAATATAATAGCATGAGGTGTTACACTCCCTAAATGTTGAACTATCCAGGGTGGAAGGCTGCTTAGACTAATGAATGACAAGTCAATAATCAGTCTAGTCATACAACAAAGTTTGCATTCTTTTGGTGGTTGTCTAATTCAAGAAGTTTGGGGAGTGCCGTCCAAAGAATGCCTTTTTTTTCAGTTGCAGAGGAGATCCAGCATTTTCAGGGCAATGAGATACTTGTGATGCTAACCATCTAAATGATTTTTATTGATAATGACAGATGGTTCTTAGATAATGTGCTCAGAGTCGTCTGTAATATGTTCAGAATAAGTCCTCTGGAAGGTTGTACATCTGCCTTGAGATTTTTTTCTGAAATATTTAAATCAAGGTCATTGTTTATACTTGATTTTAAATAGCTTTTAGCTGGTAGTCTGCATTTTTGTACATTTAGAGATCAAACTGTTTGTAGCTTCAAAAGCTGCAAATGGAAAAGTGTAATAGGTATCAGGTGTTAGAAAAGGCAATTATGCATTAGCTGTTTTACTCAATTTCTAAAACTGTCTAAAACTATCCATTGGAAATACTTTGTACCTAGACTTATCTCTGAAGCATGATGAATTTTTAAATCTGTAGGGGAAATGCATTTTTTCTCTAATGAATTGCATTTTTAAGCCTATTTTGTTTCATTTAAAAGAGCTTCATTTTGAAGAAACTTTTATTGGTGAAAAAAACCAGAAAAATCACAAGACAAAGTACAGATTTTTATACACATCCAGATAATTCTTCTACAACTCCTTAAAAGTATTTCCAAAATTAGCTAATTCTTATTTTCAGTTCCAAGTGCACTTTTAAACTTAAAAGCTTCCCTCCAAGTAGTTGGCATTGTCTCTTTTCTGGAACCTTACTGATTTGGTGGACCAGATGGTCTGTAGTTTCTGTAGCTGTTAACAAGGTGTTTTACAAACCTCTTGTAGCACACTCTGCTCTTTTATCAGTCAAGGATAGAGGAGAAGGAAAATTAGTAGGAGAAGAATATTTTTCTATTGTCACTCATTATAGCTGGGAAGTTTATTGATTGCATGAATTTTAAATACCTTGTTCTAGGTTAAATAGCAAAAAAATAGGTATTTTATCATTTTATTCTTTATGTAAGAAATTGTACACTTCACTGTACTTGAGCAGAACACTATATTTTTCTAAAGAGTAAACTTCAGCTTTGAAATGACCAACAAAGAATATGAAAAAAGTTGCTATCTTTTTAAAGCACTATAATTAGATTTTGTAAATCATATAGATATCAGCAATTAAATACACCTCAATTTGCCAGATTATGTAGTTTAATTTCATAATTATAATTTTCAAATTTTATTTTAATGAGTTTTACATCGCATTATTTCACAGTCATAACATTGATAATTTAATACCATAATTATTTTTTCAGTCCTTAGTGGTATAGAAAATAAAATCTGAGATTAATTTGATAATATGAGCAAACTTAGTGATGTCTTTTAAAGACCTCATCACAAAATTTTCTCAACTCTTATGTGAAATTATAGAATACTAATTTCTAGGGGGAGTTTTATAAAGGGATGGAATCTGCTGACCCGAACCAGAACAGAAAGCTGCAGATCTGAATACAAAACTGAGCTGTATATGTTATGTTTTTTGAGTAAGTTTTCTTCCTACAGTGACAATATCTAATTCAGTTCAATATAATAAAAGTTATTTTTATTTTTACAATGCTTAATAATTTCCTATATCAAAATTTATACTTCAAAAGCTGCTGCTAGTAGAAGAGTTGACTTAATAACAGAGATGAAGCATATGTTCACACCACAGTGTTGAGCTGGTCAGTACAGCATTTCATACCAGAAATGGAAAACACATTGGGAAAGAATGGATTTAAATATGAGAAATGGAAGCTGCCTCACCTCTGTCCCTGTTACAGATAATAGCAATGAATAGGTTTGGCATAGATTAAATGCAAGCATGTTTGTGATACAAAGAGAGACAGACGTGGCTGACATTTATAGTTAGAAGTAAATGTCAGAAAAATACTCTTGGGGCATATGGTGATCAAAAGTATTATTGTTTGTGTATTGAAAGGATGATCTATTTTTATTTTTTCTAGTCTGAACCAGAGGGTTTTTCTCACTTCCACTTGTACGTCTGCGCTGCCTTCCTTGTCAGGTGGAGGAAAGAGATCCTGGAGGAGAAAGATTTTCAAGTAAGTGAAGAAGATATTTTTCAAGCACAGGGTGCCATTTCTTAGATTTACCTTCCTAACATTACTTTGGGAATGAATTTAAGACGAAACAGGAGCAGCAAGACAGTATCTTACTATTAGTTAGAGTTGCTCCAAAACTGTTAGACCTGAAGTGATGGACTATAAGCAGTAAGAGATGTGTTTTCTTTGTCCACTCTGGAAAAAAAATGCTTTTTTAACTGAGGCAGACTTTGAGAAGATGATTTCTGGGGATGCTGTTACCTTGGTATTTTGCAGAGATTTCTGAAAAGGTAAATTTTGTTAATCTTAAATGCATCACTGAAGAATTTATTTGTAATTTCTCATCTGTATAATATAACATTCTCTAACAAGGTCACGTTCATTCTTTCAAAAAAGCTGGACAAACAGTCTTAAAATATGGAGCCTGTTTTTCAGTAGGAAGTAAAAGGACTTCAGGCCCCTATGTTTCAAAACCTTACATTCTTTTCAGCAAAAAGCATATCAGGATGTTGTATATAAGAAGATTTGAATATGGTAGATAGGCAGATCATTTGCATACATCCATAGAAGTCCAATTTTTTTTTGTGAACTGGTGACAGTTCACTTTCATAGAAATATTTATATTGAATTTTACCCTATGATACACACTGAATGCCTAAAAGGCTTTAAAGTCTCCTTTGAAGGCTGAATGTGAATAGCCTGTGCTGCAAAGCCCCCACCATTGCCTACCCAGGGGAAATGGCCCATTACCAGCTTATTTTCTCTCCAGCTGACTGAACTCTGTGGCCCTCTACAAATGAACCATTGTGCAAATTTGTGTATCACTTCAATCTATTTTATCTTCATGAAAGGATTTATTCAGAGCTGTCATTGCCTGTCTTTGAAATGAATAAATCCCTAAGGGCACAACATAACAGCTTTAATTTCTACTACCTGCTAACACTGTCAGATTTTCTCAATTTATGGTACTTTGTCAAAATCATCTCTAATGTTGGTATCCATACCTCTCGATTACAATTGTTCACTGTTAATCCTCCCTATTAAATTGTTCATGTTGATTTCCCACACCAAAGACCATAATTTTCCTCTCTCTACCAAATCTATTACAACTATGCTTCAAGTAAATTACACCATGGTATAGTACTATGAAGACTGGTTTTGTTCTCCTTACAGACATTCAGATTCGTTTGCTTATTTAATAGTTAAGGTATTTCTGTATGGTTTAATTTCTTTATAGGCCGTGTGAACTAGAATATAAAGTACAGAAATCAGGAATACCCTGGAATGCATTTATCACACTGCTTTGGATTGCTTACAACATGGAAATGCAATTGGTAATTTTGAGGATCTGTAGATCCATGCTAGTTTTATCACCATCATATGTTATCTCTAAAAGCCTTGGCCTTCTTTATTGTGTAACATGACCTTTTAAAATGGCTGAACTAAAGTGTTATCAATTCTCTAAATGATACTTCTGTCCCACAGGCAAGAATAATATCCATTATTCTTCTGCTTTGTTAATAATAGCTGTAGATCAGTGCCTAGTCTTCAAAGTAATAAGCACTTAAACTACATTGGAAAATTGGGGAGTTCAGTATATGCTGTCTGGAGTTCTCTGATTGCACTGAATTCACATTATTGAGAAGTCACAGCTATAGTACATTTTGTACAGAAGGTTTTTCTTCTGTAAACTGTGTCAAGAACCACATGCATTCAGTCATTTCTCTTGCACATAGTGTGGTCTGTATCTGTTTTTCTACATATGACAGCAATAAGGGAAGTCTCTCCTAACTGTCAGTCAGAGGGCCTGGTTCTTTTCTACTAGCTGTGAAAACTCCTGCTCTTCTTTTACATGTCTGTTTGACCTCTTTCAGTAGAAATGCAGACCTCACAGGAATTTTAAGTTGGAATAATTTCCCTAGAACATCAGATGTGGCACTATGCCAGAAGAGACACTGAACAGATTTTGAATGAAAGATCAATTTTAAAGGAATTGGTTATGCAATAATTTTATTCTTATTATTAGATGAAGTATATTATCAGTAATATTACAGACAGGGTGCTGATAGAAAATAGTCTTTGCTCTTCAGATACTTGTTTTCATTCTTTTAAGTGTGTCTGAAACCAAGCAATCAGTAAAAGTATGATTTTTGAAAAGGGAAGGGTAGGGTGGAAGAAATAAATGTTTCAACTCAGACCTCCTAATGTTCAAATGTTCTTGTGTATATATTATATGTGTATATTGTAATGTACATGTATATACCTAAACATGTGTATATATAGACTTGGAACACAGGCATATAAAACTGTGTTGATTTTTTTTTTCATTGTAAGATGATAATCAAGTAATGATGATAGTTGTCCTCTTTTGAATAATTTGAACAAGTTATTGCTCTCACTGCCATTTCTTTGGTTAAGTACAAAATATCAGATGGTTTTATTTTCCTAGGAGTTTAAAGCTGCTTAAATTTTGTCCTACTTATTCAGTGATCTTTCTAGTGAGCTGTAATCCCATTTTGAAATTTGCTATTTATGGCGATGAGCTGTGTGATGCAATGCTATGTAATGAGGACAAAAATTACTCCATTCAGCAATTTTTAAATTCCTCAGAGTCACTTTTTGATACCAGTGAAATTAAACTGACATGTTTACAGGGAGATGTTTTAAATATTTTATGCCCATGTATAATACAAAGATTAATATTATGGAAAAGAGTGAGGATTTTTAAAATTTTCATTACAGGTTGTTATTCTCTTTTGGCTCTCACTTCTAGAGAGTCCTCTTTATCTAGATAGGGTGCCCCATCCCTCTGTTACTCTGTTTATAGTTCAGATTAACAGTTTATACTTCTCATGTAGGGGAGCAGAGAACACAATGGTAGGCAGTAAATGGCAGAAATTTTAATCCTGCCTTAGATTTTCCCTTGTAACCAGTGTGATGTTTTATAGACTCAAACAGGTCATTCTTGGTTTCTGATGTTTCTATTGATAATATGAATATTCTCTGTTAATTGCCTGGTTCCATACTAGTGTCAGACAAAAAAAAAAAAAAAAGAAAAAAGCAGTAAGCTAATATAAATAAAAATACTTTTTAAAATGTGATACACTATGCCTTTTGAATACAAAATGTGCAGTTCATTTATCTTAAGTATCTAAGCTTAAGTAATTAAACGTGCAAGTAATGAAAACCTTTCTACTCATCAGCATGTCTCAGACTTTGCCTTGCTGTTATTCATTTTCCTAACTACAGACATAAATCCAAAATTCTCCTGGATTCTTGAGAGGTGTGGATAGCTGATGCTGTTAAATGATAAAATATTCATGTATGATTTTGAACATATTTTGAAATAAAGTATTAATAGAAAATAAGGCTACTGAGATGGAATGTACAAGATATGTGAAAGATTTTTACAGAAACTAGACTTCAGGGACTAGATTCAACTGTTGAACTAAATATAAGCTAATGGTAATTATAATTAAGTTAGTAATAGTTGAATTCATACTGGCTTATCTGTTAGATTTGTACTTTAAGGAGATTATAATTTTGTTGACATAGCTGAGCTACAAAAATATATTCAGTATGTTTTAATAAGGAATCTCTCTTGCAGATCTTTTCTTATTCGTGATTTTAAGATCTAGGCTTTTCTGTCTGTCTACAAGACATTTTCACCCACACTGTCACCAACTCACGTCTTTATTACTGCATTGTCCTTTTCTTTGTCATTGACAAATGCATTTTTGCTCCAATTATATTCACCCAGACTGCAAAGAAGCTGTAAAGATAATTTTTCAGTCCATCATTTTTTCTTGCTTTCTTGCTCTGCATCTCCCTTAGCTCCCTCTTTTTTAGAGCACCAAGGAAAACTTCGACATTTTCTCTTTTGAGGCCTTTAATGGACTAATACTGACACTCTACATGGCATCTGAGATTCAGCAGTGAGATGCTGACTGCAGTCTATCAGCCCGTGATGACAGCTTCATCACCCACCTGCACTCCCAAGAAAGTAGCAGTGCTATCTCCCACTTTGCCACCTTACTTAAATGGAGCACCTAATGCAGATATTCAGCTACTTTGCTCCAAGCCATGCTAAGTTCTGCGTTTTTGCTATGCCCAGAATAGATTTGACAGGTTGGCTTGAGTCTGTTAGTAGCACTTAGAGTCACATTGATGAGTTTTGTGTTGCTTCTTTTTACTTTTCTGTGAATTTATTGTCTCTTGCTTTACACTTGAGCCATAAAATCTTCAGGATAGTGACTGTGCTTTATTCTTACTTATATAATATTTAAAATAATTATTATTTAATTATTTTTTGAATATAGGAAGTAAGTTTTATTGACTTGTTTACCAAAATGAATGCACACACAATTGCATATCTAATTAGAAGTTAGATAAATGCTGAAAAACAAGATGCTTAGAAGAAAAAAATCATGTCTGCTGCCTATATAAGTAATAGGCTTTATTTTAGAAAGTTTTATATTAATATCTTTCCTAGAAATTATCTACTGTAGAAACATGTCAGATATCAGAAATGTAACTTCATACTATATTTTTACACTCAACCCCAGTAATGTAGATTTCATTAGTCTTTTGTGATCTTTACATAGATTATGATGTAAATTTTTAAATTTTACTTTTTCTGCTGAAAGTATAGGAGTGCTTACTTCATATCATATGAGGTGTAGCTAATAAATCTATTTTAATTTAGCTTCCTGGTATGTACTGTGCTAAAAAATTAATTTCCATTGCTCCTGAAGTAAAAAGACATGTTTTTCAATTAAAGAAAAAATAAAAAATTATTTTTCTGAAAGGATTAATTTTTTGAACAGAAGAATGTTTGCCCTCCTTCTCTCTAAGCTCTATGATTAGATGAATTTGTTCCCTCATTCTTCTGCGTATCATCTTTTCAGGGGATGTTCCAAAACTTGTAAAGAATTAAAAACTGTGAACATGGAAATCTTTCTAACTGTAAAGAGCCTGACTACTACCCCTGCTGTGATTTAATTCCCTGCTGAGAGCACTTTTGGAAGATTTTCAATATATTGTAATGTGTTTCAAGAAACTGGAAGCTCTGCTGTTTCAGACTTTGAAAGTCATAGCTGGCAACCTGACGTGAGATCACTTCTTAATCTCTGAGTACTGGTAGCAGACAGCTGGGATTTAACACTCTTGAATCATTTATGTTCAGAAGAGCCAATTTGCAATAATAACATTGCTGACTTCAGTTTTGCACGCAGAGCTTAATGAACAGAGAATGATGTGAGTGGTAATAGTTTAACTGCTCTGTTATCAGCCCTACTCAACTTTGTCAAGAGCTTCTGCATATTTTGATTGTTATGAATATCTTGACTTGGTCTCCACATGTGAGTGTATTGTAAATTAAACAGAACGGTGCAAAGATGTTTTAATATCCAGTTACATCTTAGAAGTACAGGTTTTGTCCCACAGAAATTATTATTGCAAAATTTTAATATTGAACTGAAATGTAACAGATAGACTGTAGGTCATCTTTCTTTTAACACTGATACTTATCTAGTACTAGGAGGAAAACTTGCCCTTTGTCTGGAAAGCTGCTGGAAGATTCTGACCAGTTTAAATGGTACACTAAAAAAGCTTAAGAAGCATGATAAAGGAAATAAAATTGTAACTCTACCCTTACTTATCTCTTGCTGTATGGCTTTCCATTTTCTTTTGATTATCCTGTAGGCCTATTTTTCCTAAGTTATTCATTGTTTTTCCCCAAAGTTTGGCTTCAATTGTGCAAAGAGGAGAATGAAAATTGTTTAAAAACAAACAAACAAACAAACAAACAAACCCCAGTGTTGATTTATATCTTATATAGCTATCAATGTGTGCATTTTCATTCCTAAATTCACCTCTTTTTCTTTGTTTTGCTTGAGTTTCTGGGCCAAGAGCCTATAGGAATAATATATTACTCACGCCTGGCATGTTAAAAATAATATGCAATATACTACCAGTATTACAGGTAGACTTTGTAATATCTGAATTTGAAATCTGCCTCTGTTTCTGTTGCCCTCCTTCCATCTAGCTCTCTCCCAGAAGTCCTCCTTCCTCCTCAAGATATTTGGAACAGTGGCACATAGTAAAATTACTAGCTGTAGTACAGTGGTTTTGAATTACAAGTAGCTTAAATATATGTATTTGCTACTGAAACTCAAAAGTTATTCTGTGATATGGTGTAGTCTAATATTATCAGATAAATCATAGCAGTCAGTGAGACTAAGCCCTGCTCTGCAAAGCAATTGAGGAAGAACAGTAGTCCTTGAACACCTAATCACTACAGCCATGGCTTGGAAATCTGTCCAGTTTTTGGGTTTTTTTGCACTGAAATAAGTTGGTCAAAACAGGAAGAAATTTTCAAAATCCCTGCTGGAGACTAGTTCCACAAGGCCAGCAGACTGTATAGGTAGAAATTTTATTTGGGATGCAGCATGGTAAGTGGACAGCTGAAACCATGCTTATAAAAAACAGGACAAGGATCTTCAGCTTTTGATATTGATATAAGTAGAATAATATTTTAAAAATTTTTAAAGATCTTAATACTTTATAAATATTTCTAACTGTAATCTTTGTTACAAAGTGTTGAAATTTAGTAACTTAATTTTTACCTCACCTGTTTTAAGTGTAATTCCAAGGCACGTGGCTTTTACAAAGTCACTTATTTCTCAGGAGTTTAACAAATCTGAAAATCAAGGTACTGGGAGATAGTAAAAAGTGCCTTCTTCCCTAGCCCACCAGCTGAGAGCATCTGAAAGGGGATGAGGTACTACAGTGTAAAAGCTGCAGTGGCTCTTTCTAGAGGAAATGTGTAAGATGTAAGAGGAGTACAGAGAATTGTTTTGAAGTGATGGCCAGCTACTTTTTCTTAAAAGTAGATGGGGAGCATGCTTGAAGAGCCAAGGTCTTAAGAACTTATGTCTCTTACCAGAGCAGTTTGGAGATATGTTTTGACTCATTGGAGATATGTTTTGACTCATTGCACACAAGTGTCAGTTTGTAATACTTTCACATTTGCTTACTATTAAAAAAAAAATACCAAAAGGGATATAGTAACTTATAGTCCTGAATTGTCTGTATTTTCTTCTATGTAAATGTTCACACCATTTGAAAAATTGCATTTCCTCAGTTTTTTCCCTTCAGTTAGTTTAAAATTAAGTTGTTATTTGAATAGTTTGCTTTTCTGATAGTCAGGGGATGTGTTGCAATTTTATGTGGTGCATCAAATTAAAAAGTTCAAATGTGAGCACTGAAAGTGCAGATTTGTGCTTGGATTTCATGTGTGACATAGTGCAATTCATTAACTTCTAACCCTTCTTTCATACAGAGCAAAACAACAGATGTAGTGTATTTGATAGCTCAGTTCATTACACCATATATTAGTACGAGAGAGTTCTTACTCTAGTGCTTGTCTGTGTTCTTCAAAAAACCCCTAAGCAACTATATGACAAAGTGAGCAGTTATTTCTATTTTCTAAATCAGTTATGTGTGATATTAGCTAATGTCTTCCTTATTTTTCAGATAATAATTTTCAAAGCAATGAAGATGTTAACCAGCTGCATAGTTCAGTACAAATATTCTATGAAGATATGATTCGTGTTTCAGAGACCAGTTAGATTGAAAATGTGTTACATTATTTACTTTGGCTTAAGGTTTAGCAAAATAAAGTAAATCCTCTAACTCAGATCTAAATTAGAAATAAAGTCACTTATAAATTACATTTGTAGTCAGTGGAAAGACATGTATGAATTAGTCACTTTTGATCTCACCCTATCCTGTGCAAATATTTATGTCACTGTATTATTTATGAAGGAATATGGCATTGACAGAAATTAGAATTCATCTGTTAAATCCTACATTTAATGGTCTGAATATTAAATACTCTGTGAAGATTTGCTTGAGGATGTGAATGTCTCTTTGCAAGCCCAAATGTTGTTTCCTGTACTGAGTTTTACCAGAGGTTTTGCCAGTAAAGAAGAGGGATGGAAGCTCTGAAGCATCCAGGAGCAAATCCAGTAGAGACTGCTTGATAGAGGGAAAGACATATTGAACATAATTTCTCTAAAATTTGCTGTTGTGTGGAGAAAAACTGTAGGACATAGTGTCTGTACTATTCATATTTCTTGGGAGATCCCTTTACATTCTGTGTATTTTCATGGAAACGGTATCTGTTTCTTTAGCAGGCATTCCTTCTTCAGACAGAGCTACCTGACTCAGAGACACCTGAGCCCTTGCCTTTGTGTACACCCCTATTCTTATTATTTGAATTTAAGGAATTTATTATTATGGATTTGGGATCTTACTTTTTACTGTCACTGAGTGAGCTCTAGAATTAATTTTTATTTTACTTTATAGTTATTCTGTAAAATCATACTATTGTGTTCTGTATATTCTTGACAATAATTGTTTTAATGTATTTTATTGATTGGGTTCAAACCTTTCCATTACTACCCATTTTGCATAGTGACTAATTAGCAGAGCAACCTAAAAAGAGTCTTGCCAACATATCACTTGGTCCCTGACTATCTGCCAGGGTCTTCAGAATCAGAGTTCCTTGAAGAAGGAAATGTAAAGGATTAAAACAAATAGAAGACATGGAGATTTTCCTGGATTTTCCTGACTTCAGAGATCATTGCAGTAACCATGTCATAGTAATAATTTCTGTCTCGAACTCTGGGTACCGTAAAAGCTCTAGGATCTCTGGAAAGCTGAATACATAGTGTCTTCAAAGTTCTGCAGTTTACCAAAATCTTTATTTCATTTTGCTCCCTGAAAATTGCATATTTTGAATGTGATTAGATTAATCCCATTAACCTTATAATGTAATTGGTCAGCTTTTCCTGTTTTCCCCAGGAATTAATTCCTAATTTTTAATGGAAATTGCTTAGTGAAATTTGTGCTAGATTAGGTGCTTTTTTCTTTATTGTTTTTGTTAATGCTGTTTTTAATTGTAGGAAAATGTTAATGTGGCTTTATGTCCCTTATTCGATTGTTTTTCTTGAAGGTTGTCCCTGCAGAATTAACTGCCACCTAATAAATAGGCCCAGATGTAGCAACAAGAATGAACAGCAAATGCAACTTTTAGAGTGAATGAGACTGGCCTGGACAGAATGTAGCACAATCATTGCTATTTTAAAGGAGGTTTCTTTATGAACAGTGTTACAGAAGCCAGTGTTTGGATTCAGATATTCTGATGGGGTCATAAAGCATTCATGCATAAGATATTTAAAGATGGATGACAACTTTTTCCTAAGCTGAAGAGCAGCACTTGGAGTTTCACATTTGCCAGCCTGCATTAAAATACATGAAGAAAATAAATATCAGGTGAAATTAATTCTAGTGATTAAGAACCATTACAGGTTTCAGATACAGTCACGCAGAACCATATTTCAATGATTATAGAACTATACAGCCGTGTTTTTCCAAATGAAAGATTTAGCTGTTAATTACACGAGAACAGCTTATTTACATTGAGACTTTAACACGAGTTTTTATTTTTCTTTGATCCTAAGAGTCCTTGTTTAGCTGTGTGTGTTCTTTGTAACTTCAGGAATACTGTGGTTTGGATTTTCTACTGTGGATTTTACTGTGCAAGTACTTGAACAGTACTTGGACCTTGCAAGATCAGAAAATGATTTTACAATACAGTGTATAATTGGATTGGATCTTTTTTTTTTGGTCGTTTTTTTTTTTTTTTTAACAGACCTGTAATGTAGTCTTACAACTGATGGCACCCATATGGTTTTTATGTTTCTTCACATTATCAGATCATTGCATAGGGTGAGGATAGGTTTTTTTAGGAAAAAAAAACCCAAAACAAACCCAAACAAACTGCCCAAAACCTTAGTACCATTTTTTTTTTCTGTAATACAGGGGAACTGTGAACAGTTTTGTTATATTCAACTGAAGAAAATAGAGGTCAAAAAGCTGTAGCAAATCTCTACTGTTCAGAAGGACATTTATCATTAATTCTTCTAATGTGCAAAGAGCACAATGAATTCAAATTTATGAAAATGTAATAGGATCCTAGAATTCATAAATCTGTAGGTTAAAATGAAGTTGGTGGGAAACTTTTTTCTCCTCCAACTCTTTAAAAGACAATTACATATGAAGAGGGAAGATACCTGTTTAGGGACAGGGGACTCTTGACAGTCTCTAACAGATCTGGCCTTTTTTCAGTAAGTTTATATAAATAACTTTTTCTAAATTTGTATGTCTTTGGCTCAATTTTCTAATAACTTTTAGATTAAGTAATTGTGATTGTGCATGCCATAATTGAAACAGGATTCTATTTTGCCTATTTGAGAAAAAAGAATATGATTACAAGTATTTACACAGAATAACGGGCAATGAATATTGCTGGGCTAATAACCCTTTGGGAAGGATGCAAGAATACAGATTGATTTTTGTTCTCTTATCCATAAAGTAGTTTCTTGATACCCCTCTAGGTCTTTGGATGGCTTTAAGTGAACCAGAATAATAATTTGATTTTGGCTTCAGTTGAGTTATTTGACAAATTGAATTCACCATTTTTAGTAAGTGCTGCTGTTGAAGAGTTAAATTGATCACAGAGCAAAAAAAAAAGGCATAGCATTTTAAATATTTTGAGTAAGCTCTCAGGGATCCAGAGGCATGCTGCTGCTACATGAATACAATCATACCTCTTTTCAAAGCGTGCTCACTTGGGCACATTGAGAATCAATAGAATATAAGATCTGTAAATAGGCTTCGAAACAAAAAGTGTTTTGCAAATATGCAGAGCAATTCAAATATAATTTGCAGAGCATTTTACCAAGATGCAAAGGTTTCAGTCTTTCTGTTTTATAGTTAAGACTTACACGAATCATTGTTAATACTGCATAAAATCCTGACAGAAAATCATATGGAAAAGCTGAGCTGAGGCTTTTGCATCCATATTCTGGTGTTTTTAAAAAGTGCTGTTTTGTTCTGGACATGCTTTTCTTAGCCAGTCTTAGGTACCAAAACCAGAGAAGGCCTTCTACCAATAGAAAATAAAATTGCCACTAGAAATTTTCAGTCTGGTGAAACCTCAAAGGTATTGGATGTTCCTTTATGTTAAAAAAACAAGCAAATGAGGAAAGAAAGAAGCCCCCACAAGCCCAGCCAAAACCATCCAAACCAGAAGAAGTTTTCTATGCTAGCTGGTAAAAAACCAACTGTGTTTTTTCATGGGTTCATTTATATACATTCCAGCTATGATTTGTGCATTGGAACAGCACATAATGTGTAACTTTCCATGATGTTTGAATTTTCAACTGGTAGAATAGTACACTTCTGGGCACTGGAGGGGATTTTTGTTTCTTCTAAATTCCACTGGATGTTCTTGTCAGTCCAGATTTCATTTTTGCTCCATTACAGTCATGCTGTATCTCGAATGGTTTCATCATAATTACTTATTCTTTCTCAGAAGAAACATTGGGTTAGTCTTAATTGCAGAATTATCATGTTTTAACTTCAGTAAAGTTGCCTGTCTTAACAATTTGAGCCTTAGGATAAAAATATCTACATAATAGTGGATATTGTTGTAGAAAAGCAATGCCAGACTGTCAAGTGTGTCAACAAATTATACTGAAGGTAATTCAGCAAAAATTGCTGTGGTGAAGATCAACAGAATTAAGAAAGTTGACTAAAACAAAATGATTAATGCTGGAAACATAAAATTGGAAGGTGGTTTAGCATGTATTTTATATAATGCCCATTTCTACAATCTTAGTGGAGAGAGAATTAGAAACAGAATAAATCTAGGTTTTATTTACAGAAAGATGAAAATATCTAAAAATATTTTGAGTAATTAAATGAATATCATTAAATTGAAAAAAATATTCCAATTTATTTCAGAGCAACCAAAGTTTAGGTATTCGGCAAAAGAAACTAGCAAAATTATACTCCAGTGGAATGATTGAACTTATTTGAAGATTTGATCAAAGAAATTAGAAATTAGAAGGGGAATTTTTTATTGGAGGTTGCAGGTGATCTATAGACAGTATTTCTATAATGCTTTCCAAATCTGACTTTTCAGATAAAATCTTGTTAGTAAGCCAAGGGGTTTTCTTGCTGTTTGGGTTCCCAGGAATTTTGTTCAAGTTATTTCTTAAAGTTGGCAAATAGAATTGGTGAAGATGCACTATAAGAAACCCTAGAAAAATCCAAATCACAGTATTCCTGAAGATACAAAGCACACACACAGCTAAAGAAAGACTCTTTGGATCAAAGAAAAATAAAAACTTTTGTTAAAGCCTCAATGTAAATAAGCTGTTCTCATTTAATTAAATAGCTAAATCTTTTATTTGGCAAGACATGGCTGTATGTTTGTATAATCATTGAATAGGGTTCTATGTGACTGTATCTGTAACTGGGAATGGTTTTTAATCACTAGAATTAATTTCACCTGATATTCAGACTATGTATTTTAATGCAGGTAAGCAGCTGATGTTTCCTCTTGATGTGTAGTTCATCATCTGCTCTGGCTCTGACCATAATGAAGCCTCCCATCATGAAGTAGTGTGGTAACAGAATAAATATAATGTAGTAACAGCATGACTTAACTGCATGAATCAGCAGTGGACTGTTGGGGCTCTCCAAATCTGTGCTGCAATTTTGCTATCTCAACACAGCATTAGAAAATAAATGGGGTAGCTTTAGGCTTGGAATAGTTCCAGTCACCATGAGTAGTCTGACTTTGTGCTTTGCTGGGGCTGCAAGGATGCTATTTCATACTGCAGTCCTGTTTCAGTCTTGCTGAGTGTGTTATCATTTCCCTTGTGGCAACATGATCACTCACCAATAAGCAATACACTCTAGGTCATGAATGTGGAACTTCAATGAAATAATTTGCCATTTTATTACCTTTATTTATGTTTATTTTTCAGAAAGAAATTACAATTACTTTGGATATTTTTAGCTATATGGATAGTTTTGGATATTTATTTTTGCCTCCATGTAGATTTTGAATACTCAATCAGTTTTTGTTAATATATCTACACAGGTATCAGAGCTCTTCCAGTTGATTTACCAGTAGACTATCCAAAGCTTTTCCTAATTTTCAGGAAGACTGTAAATAGGGAAACTCCAACATATCAGAGGATAATACTGTGATGAGACTGGTTTTATAGTGACCACAGTATGTCCAGCTAACAATAGTAATGACTTATTAATATTGACTGCAAAAAGAACTAGATGTTCATTTTTCTGTATGGATTTTTATGGAAATCTTGTAACATGTAAGTGCTTCCTGTATGTGTGGCAGTTTTTGTTTATCTATCTCAGAAGGCACAATGGGAAGAAAATACTTTGATCAGGAAGATAATAAAGACATAGTTTTGATTTCAAGTATTAAATTCTGTCGTCTTTACTTATTATCTCTCTAATAATTATTATTTATTAGTATTAGCCAGTTTTCTTGCTATCAGTTAATCAGTTAATTTTTTCATTAAAAAATGAAACACTTTTTCCCCCGTGTCATTCTTAACAGCTTCAGTTCTCTCTTTAATTCTGAAAAGTGAATCCACATTGGTGGATGCAAAAGTGCAATAGAATAATTTAATGTGGTCTACTTCATTCTGTACACTTAAGTAGCATTTAACAGTATCAACAAAAATATAATACAATGTCCTAAATACTTTTTTTTGTTAATCATCTACAAGAGGAGGCTTTTTTAGTGGGAGTCAGTATGAGGCTGTTCAGCATTTTCACTAACAAAATAGCTGATAATAGAAATCTGCAGATGACACAGATTTACCATTCTGACAAAGTGAGAAGAGCAGAGCAGTTACATAAACAAATCTTGAATCACTTGTTCAGTTGAACTCTTCAGGTGAGCTGTATTTTGATATAGTCAAGTGAAAAAAAATTGCAAATATAGTAAATTAGAATAGGTCATACCTCTAGAGTGTGAGACTGTACCCTATGACATGTAGCTTCAAAAGGGTGGGTGATGCCTACATCTCCTAATGAGCTCCCAGAATGATGCTGTGGCACATGGGAGTGATTGGATCCTTGAATTAATGAACCTAAGACCTTGTTTTGCCTTTTGGTGGTTTTCTTTCTTTGTCAATATTCCATCCAGTTCTGATGTCTTAGGTCAAAGACATAGAGAGGGCTCAGAGAGCATGACTGAAGTATTTGACATACTTAATTTGTCAAAAAGAAAACCAATAGGTGAATTGATTCATATATGAGAAAATTTATATGGAAAAAAACCTGAGACATTAACTGATAATGAATTTCTGTAGCTCTTAAAGATTTCAAATTGGTGTTTTTCCCAAAATTTAAAAAAAAAAACCCTAAGCATATGTTTAGGTTTAGTTCCTGTTATCCACACAGGAGGTCAGACCAGGATAAGTGATGATCTTCTCTGGCAGCATCATCTATGACTCCTGGAACCAGCCCCAAATTTATGTTGTGTACCTGCCACGTAATACTCCCACTGACATACATGGTTGCTAGTGTGTGGCGGTACAAAAAGCATCTGAAGCTCTCACAGTTGTTGAAACAGTTAGATAATGAACTGGCCTTAAAATATAATTTTGAATTGTCAGTCACCATTTCTAAAACATGTATAATGTTTTTGTCTACAAATAGCCTTCTAAGCATTTTGGACTCCAGTAATTTTTAGTTATCCTTACCAACTGAGAGCACACAGTGTAAGAACCACATTGCAGTGGTAAATATGTCTAAAACTGTGATTCTCTGTAAAGCCTAGTTGCAGAGGAAAAGCACTACTTTGGACAAAAACAGGTTCAATAATTGTTGAGTAATCACTGTTTTTTCCTTATTGTTTTTATTTTTTGTCACTGTATCCAATAACATTACTGAACTCTAGAAGCAAGTTGATAAAGTTCTGCCTCTAAGTTGTGTCCTTCCTTGTCCTGGAAGGCTACATGAAGTAAAAAGAAATAGATGTATATTTTCTGTTCAGACTGTTCAGACCTCTATGCCTCTAAGGATGCTGGGACTAAACTCTTTAGGGATTGAGCAGTGTGGTTTGGAGGCTGGGATACAGAACTGGGGTCCCCTTCATCTGCACATGTTGGCAAGAGTTGTGTTTGGTCCAGTTCCTGCTACATGAAAGGAAAGATGTGATGCTAGGTGTGTATAATCTGAAGGGATTTCCAGTAAGCTTTGCTTTATGGCTTCTACTTCAGAGTGCTTCTGTTACTGTCCAAGTTTTAAATCAAATCTTCCACAGAATGAAAACCTGATTTTACTGTCCTGTAAGTTTCTAGAAAAAGCACTTTCTGATGCCTGTACCCTATATTTCTCTCACCAATCAATTTTTTAAAATTTATTTTCAGTAAATATCACAAAGGGATCGCTGCATTTTCTCCATTTCAATATAAAAAGGGTTTTTCTTGAACAAAGGAAGGACTCCTGTTCATCCTGAGCAATTTAAGTGACCTGCTAAACTAAATGCACTGGCAGGACTTCCATTTAGTTAGTAATTCACAGCTGTCACTGGAGACATCTCTCTACAAAGAAAACTGTTTTCTTTCTATGTTTATTTGTTCAGCAGAACCTGCTGCATAACAATGTCAATTATTGGCCTTATCAGTGTGTAACCCTGGAGAAGACTAAAATCACAGGAGCCTGTACGCTTGACAACCAAACTCAATCAAAACTACTGATAAGAGAACAAAGAGAAACCAGAAGTTTTTGGAGTATGAGCTTAGTAATAGGATGAAGTGACATATGCCTTTCTTTGAGACAAGAAGATGGAGGAGGATTAATTTTCTTTCTTTCAATTTTCTGTTCTCTCCTATGGTTTCCTAAATGCTAGTGCATGTAGATTTTGCTGTCTTACAACAAAATTGTCTCTTTGCTACTACAAGACAGTAAAAATGAGAAGAATTGAAATGCTTATAGTTTTGTCATCCTCATAAACAAATCAGAATTAGATTTTTTCCAGAAATGTCATTATGGCAGATTTACTGTTACTATCATAGCCTCCTGGTTAGATCTTTCAGCTGCTTTAAAGAGTAAAACCTTTGCACAACTTGTTTGCTCTCTGTAGTGTTTTTTGCATTAGACATCCCTTTTCAAATATACAAAGAGCTCTCATTTATCCCATCTTAATTTGTTTTCTTCACAGTAGCATTTGCTTGGTGTTAGCTGAATGAATAGCAATGGCTCCATCCAGTCCTCAGCAGCTGAGTCACTAAAGCTTCGTGTTAATTTTTTTCCTTGCAATTCTCACCCTTCTTGCTTAGTTTCAGACGCTGATCCCCATAGGTCAGCAGGTTAAAAAGGGGCATCTGAAATCCTTAATAGCTGTTGTTCTCTACCCCATCCTTTCTTAAATATTGCCACCTCTGAGAAATGATGGCAGAGCACGGCACAGAAGTGCTATGGCAGTGCCAGCTCGCAGGCAAGGCTGTTAAAGCAACCCGAAATTGCCAGCAGCAATATTCCTCTGAAAGTTATATTTCGTGTAGTTGACATCTTTATTCTCTTCTGTGAGAAAAGGTCACATCTTCCGAGCTGTGCTATGGTGTCCTTTCTAGGAGATTATTGTGATAAATGCAGGAATTCCTCCTCTCATCTGCCTGCTAAAGAAGCAGAAACAGACGAGAGATGCGTTACCTTCGGTGACCAGCCCATCAAACACGTTCTTCTACAGAGTGCATCACTGACATGTTTATCCATTAGAGCTGTTAGTATGGTTTTTTGCCAGACCCTGAAACGCTTTTTGGTCATGTTTATTTATTTAAACAAAATGACATTTTATTCACAAGGTATGGTTTTGTAAAAGAAATAATGTTGTCACAAATCCAGTTATCCAGAGAAAATGAATTTAGGTATAATGTTGTCCTTAAAACCTATTTGGTTTATGTGTGGTTTTGATTCTTTGGATAACCATTTCAGATAGATTTTTTCGAGGCTTTTCTTTGAATCTCTGAAGGCTACAACCTTCTTCTTAGTGTAATTGGAATTTTTATGAAACCAAGTGGGTGTAAGAACCCAACACCTGGGAGAAGTACAGCAAAATATTACTCATATTCAGTTTATGTAAATCTAGTTGTCATATGCTGAAATAACTATTATGAAAACAGCATTTTTCTCTCCATTTTGATTCTCTCTGGTTTTAGTAATATTTCTCCTTACATAGAGGGAAATTAACGACCTCAACCTATTTGATCTTTGATGACCATTCTAGAGCTTCTGTGCTATTGGTGGTTTTCAGAGTGTTCATTGGCCAAACTGCTCTTTGGGTATTGATACCATGACAGAGGCCACTGCTTTCAGTGGGCAGCTTCTTTTAAAGTTTGAGTGTAAGCTTGTTTATTTCCTTATGTTTATGGACCAGGATTACCAAGAAGAGGTAGTCATGGCCTCAGAGCTTTTACTACTTTCATCTTTGAAATCTTAAAAATGAGCAGTCTGAAAAGATTAAGCTAGCCCATTGTCACCCACTGTACTGAAAAGACATTATTCAGTTCTCTCATGTTTGTCTGGAGGCTGTTCTTTTGTAGATAAATAAAGATATGTACTGGTTTTGCATTGGAGCCCTTCATTCAGCTTTTGGTTGACAAACACATATTTTTGATGAAACTTGAGGCATTTATCATCTTATATAGAAATTTAATCTCAAATTCTGGCTGGCCAAGGTTGGTTTGTAGATATCTATTTTTATCAATATAGTGATGTGTAAGAAAGGCAGTTAAATATTATATAAAGAAAGTGTGATAGTATTTTAATTGTCTTAGAAGTCCAGGGCCTTAGGATATTTGTATGTACCTTGGGGCTTCCAAGTACTCCATTTAGAGTTATTATTTTTCCGTGGTTCCAGTAATATATACTTTGTTTTTAAAATTTGCATTTCTCTGGCACTTGAATGAGAATTATTTATTTGGGTTTCATGTAATTTCTTTAGTTATGTTTAACAACAGTAGACTGGGAAATGAAGAACTGACCTTAGCAGAGTGTTAGAAGAATGTTGTTTGTTTAACCTTCTGAAGCAAACCTTGATAGAGAATATGATCATCTTCTAGAATGCCTTTGGATTGCTTTATAAAGGGGGTAAAGATTTAAGTCATAATGTAACTTTGGTGAAAGATCAAAAGTATATAAATTATTTCACTTTGATTTATAAACCATTAGATAAAGTGAAGCATCTTGTCTGTGAAATATCAGGACATAAGGAGCAGCATATATTTTTCTAACAAAGCTTGATAAATTTATGTTATTGTGTGGTACAGGAAGAATCATCCTGGTTTGTTTGGGGGCTTTTCTTGCCCCCAAACGAACTGAAGGTGTCTTGAGCACAGTCTCAGTTATTAATCCTGTTTCTCATATGGTATTTATTGGTTTAGGATATTTTAATTATTTAGCTTATAGTACAACTGGATTACATTGTGTGAATTTGAATTGATTCTTCAGTCTATTGCCTGTGGATGCACTTTTGGACTTTCTCTCTGATTGAAGCATTCATATATTTTTTTTTCTTAAGGCATCAAGGAATGATAGAAATTTGTGGGGATGTTTTTGTGATTTGTACATTGGGAAAACCTGTGCAGCTTGGGTGATCCCTTGTCTTGTGTTCTTGTGCCTGCGTGCTATGCTCACCAGGGAAGCTTAATTGATTTCTTAATTTGAACAGTGGCATTTTCCTCAGAGCTGAAGGGATTTTCAGATTACTTCTTATTGATTTTTGTGAGTCTTCTCAAGTTAACTGGGAAATTTTCAGTTATCAGATGGGGCAAATTGTTTCCTTTAAAAGTGATATCTTCATGAAGGTCTTTTCCACTGCCAATTCATTGGTTCTCTGTACTGCTGATCTTAAGTCTCTTAGAGGTGCACAAATGCTTTATGGGCTTTGTCATGGCAAGTAGGGAATGATTGTTATTCAGAACAAAACACCAAAATGTGGCTTCATTTGGTGGTGATTGAGCAATGAAATGGAACTGGCCTTTCAGCCCTATGTCCCCTAGGATACTGACAATATTCCGTTTGAGCTGTGCTTAGGACTGCTTGTTTTACTTATAAGAATATACTAGTTTAAGTAGGCTCTGCACTGTGACATATTTATTGGATGTAAAAGTTATATATCTCAGGCAATACTACTTAAGTTCTAGAAAACAGGTAATTTTGCGTCAGTAATCCTTAATATATGTTTTCTCTAAAAATTCTCTAAAACAAGATGAGATTTTTCTCAGAGCAATTGACAGCATTTTGTCAAAACATAATAATTACTTTAGTTTAGAAATACATACCATTTTTATACACTTTTCTCCTGAGCTTCATTATATTCAGTTGGTATTTTATGATTTGCTTTCCTTTATTTTTGCTGAGCTTTTAGCTATACATACTACAGTGTTAAAATCGAAGTCATTGTAGATAAGGAAATGAAATATGTGTGAATTTGTAGCTGTAGAATTGTCCCACTTAAAATGCATTGCCAAATTATGGTCAGGAAAACCAAATCAAGAAGAGTGGTTAGCATATGGACTTCATGGCAAGGTAGAATTGTAAATTTTCTCTTGGAATCTGCTATAGAAATATTTTGATCTTGCTTGACTACAGAAAAAAATAGAATGTAGTAACTTATTGGTAAGTCATTTCAGAAATTAAATTCTGCCATAATTGCTGCAGGCTTAATTGGTACAATACATTCTGTGTTTGGAGGGATTGTCTTTGGATTTTCTCTGTATAGAATGACCACTGATCTCCATGACTTTTTATATTCTGCATATTTGCATCTGTTCTCCTTTATTTGTTGTGTTTTGGATGGAACTAGTGATAAATTACATAGTTGGGCTTTTCATTATTTATTTGTTATGATTTGTATTTTGGTACATAAGAAGTAAACATATCTTCAAATACCATCAATATAACAGTATTTCATAAAACAATATGGCAAAAATTATAATCAGAGGGGTTCAGGACTGTTCTGTTCTGAGCTCTAGCAATTGGAACTGTCAGCTCTATTTCCTGGATACAAGTGTGAAGCTTCCTGAGACACTCAATTTCCATATGAGATATATAAAATAGAAGTTCTGTTTTCTCTAGTTTAAATGTGAGAAAAAAAACTAGGACTGTTTTTGTTTGGCTGTCCAATTAAAGTTTGAATTTAAATTAGTGTTTGAGTATCACAGAATCATGGAATGTTTTGGGATGGAAGGGACCTTAAATCCTTTAGGTTTTAAATCCTTTAGGTTTTAAATCCTTCATGTGGCAATGCCTGCTTTGATTCTAGCTCCTTAGCCTTGTCTCACAAGCTTGAGATGATAATGTGTGGATAGTAAGTTCAGCTGAGAAAAAGATGTAGCATTCAAATTTGATTCTTGTCTTAGGGATGGAGATTACTTGTGGGTTTGGTTTTTTTTTGGGACCAAGGTAATAAGACTACCTATAATAGCAGCTGAGATGTGGTCCTTTAATGTACTTTCAAACCAATACTCTTGGATTTGAAGATGTAAATCTCTTCAGCTAAGTGAGCTGAAGCTAAGCACAGCCTCTCAGACAGAGTCCTTTAGAACCACATATTTTATGATTAGTGATTAAGGTTGCTAATGACTTGTGTAAGAGATCCATACCAGATGAAACAGGACTTTAATTGCTAGTTTAGTGTGCTGAGTCCTGGAATCTATTTCAGTAGTCATGAAAAGGAAAACATGAAAGAGAAATGATAAAACCATTAACTTTCCATAAGCTTCCATTTTCAGGATGTTAAGGTGTATTTCCGTGAAATTCTTATTAGGAATATGAAATTAATTATAAGAATAGCATACTTCTTTATATTTTCATAAGATTAATGGCAGATTGATCATTTGAAATGAAGAATTAAAATATATATTTGAATCAAAGGATAAGATATCCTTGTTGAGAACCTTGAGGTGCCAAATGTAAGCTGTTAGCAGAAGAAATTAAACTTTAAAATATTTAGGTTTTTAAAAAGTATTCACTTTAAGATGCAGCAAGTCTAGTTGGAATTCTGAATATAATTTTGTTTTGTAGAGAAAAAATTTATTCCTACTGTTCGGAGTTCTGTGTGCTATAGTCTGTTGATTGACATGGTGTTTGAAAAAAAGGTCAAAATTAAGATGTATAAGACTGAAAGAATTCATGCTAATTTCAAGGAATTCTAGGAGCATAATGTAAGTAATGCAAAATAAAGGAATGTACAAGAAAAGATCAAATTTAGCATTGAATTTAGGAAGTTCAATATTACAGTATTTCAGCAAATATTTGAGTCAGGGTTTTTTGATTCTTGTTTTTTTCCTCTAAACATTCACATTCCAGGAGGAAGTTTTTGAGTGACACTGATTTATGAGTGGCCAAGAATATGTCTCTCAAATCTTTCAGACTGTGTTGAGTGCAGGCTTCAATGCTCCTACCACTTAGAACAGATAAATCAGTGTTGCCCCATCTTGTGCTTATCAAAGTTTTGGTTCATCCATAGTCTTTGAAGTTACAGGAACCAGGAAGGCATTTTGCATCCAGGATCCAAAAGGGGCTGTGCTGTGCTACCTCAGCCATTGGGGCTGTGTGCTTTCCATGCTCAGGAACAGCACAGGCACTCAGCTGTACCACTGAAGGATCCAGGTCCACTTATGCCTCTTTACCCATATCTGCAGCAAATATTTCTTAAGCTGCAGTAGGTGACCCATTCCTAATATCTCTTTAATATTAGATTTTGAAATCTTGGTATTCTCAATTCCAGCTGGGCCCAACAGGAAAGAAATGTTTTCTCTGGCTCCAAGACACAGGTAATTAGTAAGAGGCACAGCACTCCAGGAATAGAGCTCATCATTTGCAACTCTTGTGTAGCAGGTTAGGACATCTGGAGAAGGAAGAAGTGGCAGCAGCATAGGGAATATTGCTGAGCATATTGTAAGAAACAGTACTCAAGAAAGAAAAGAGAACTTGTCTCAGAGCTAGAGCTGTATTCATTTGGTGCACTATCATATCAACAGCAAGGGGCAGAGAGAAGGGAAAGGTGGCACTGAGGCAGCTGAACAAGGTCATCCAGGCTCTGCAGAGTGTGCTGGACCTGTGCTTTCATGTCACCAGGCACTGCAGTTACTGCTTTGATAGCAGGCTGCTGGGGAGGATTTGCACTGAGCTTGGCTGAGTCCCAAAGCAGCAGGTATCCTTCATCCTAAATAGCTGGGAAGGGGATTAGAGGTTACCATGGCCCAGCACCCTGCCAGCCTGGCTACTGCAGCTCTTACAGGCTGTGAGGCACTGCAGCTCTGGCACATCTGGCTGTCTGCTCCACAGTGCAGGGAAGGGGACTGAGGCCACAGAGGGGTTGCCCACTTGGCACCAGCCATCCTTTCCTTTCACCCTTGACAATCCCAAATGCAATCAAGTGAAAAAGAATGTTGTAAAGGAAACAGGAGTTAAATAATCCCTATATTAAGGGTTTTTTTTTTTGCCTGTACAGTGGTTACATCTGGTTGCAAACAAATGTATGAATCATCCAGCTCTATCTCTAGTCCAACATTATGCAATTTCCTATAAAACCATAAAAAAATTTAGATTTCTTTTAATGCATGCACGAGGTTTATTTCTCTTTTCTATTATCTAAAAAGATAAATGAGCCTTTTTTTTTTTCCCCTGGCAATAATTGGTTTCCTCCTTTGCTTGTCTCAATAATTACTCTAAATAAATTTTTAGTAGGATTTTACTTCATTAGTTCTTTAAAAGTAGGTGCTGTATTCTGGGATTTAGAGTACAGCTTTGGAAAGTACAAATAAAGGGGCCATTTCATCAAATTGCCAGCATAAATTTTGCAGTGTTTTATATGTGTTCATAATGTGTACTACATTCAGCTCCTATTAAAATTATAGTTGTTAGCATTTTCTTATCAAATCATTGAAGATTATATATAAATTTAATTTACCTTTAAGTTACTTGTATACAGTCCTCAAGTATAATATTGTAAAGTTTATGATCATAAAGTATAGTAAGATTGTAGGTTCTGCCTATCAGTATAAAATAGAGGTGTGGTAGACCAGGAGTGCTCAGACTGTAATTACATTGCAGTTAACAGCAGGAAGGATTCACATCTCTCATAGATAAGTACTGCATTTTAGGCATGCCTTTATTTGTTAAATTAATAGATGGGTTCTCAGTTTTGACACTAAAAGCTAACTCTGTTAATGTCCTCACTATGTTCAAGTTTGATTTTAACTTTAGTTACTGCCATTTTATATTATCTAAATGGAAACACTATTAATGGTTTTTATGTCCTGTTTCTTCTCTTAAAAAAAACAAAATAACAAAACAACCTTGCAATTGAACTTTGTCAATAATTCACACAGACAAAAACTCTGTATTTTCAAATTAAATATACTGCTTTTATTAGCACCAAAGATACCTTAGTGTTCGACTCATTAAAATAACATTTTTATGTTTTGTAAGCTTTCAACATGTTTTCTGTTACTGGTTCTCTCTCTTTTTATGTTCCTTCCTTCAAGATCCACATATGGAGTCAAAGTAGGGGTGATAGTAAATAGCATAATAACTACAGGTAGCCATTGCCAAATAACCAGTATTAATGGCCAATCTTCTGCTAAAAATTGTATTTCTAACAGGATTATAGCAGACATCAATTATAGCAGACATCATACTGTAAGGAGATTTGGTAATGAACCAGATTCCAAAACACGATAAAATTTGCTTTCTTTGCTCTGGGTTTGGGTTTTTTAAAAATTGTTTTAATGTGCTGAGGTTTTACTGGGTTAAAATCTCAATGAGGAGAAAGAGTCTGATAACTTTGTAATAATTACTCTAAATATATTTTGTGAGGTTTTATTAATATTCAGTTTTGATTTAGTCTACAAGGAGCAGACCTTGACCTTTTTGGTTTTAGAGGAAACTGAGGAATAAAGGCTTTGGAAATCACCTTTTTTGAGCTGTCTATCTGGTAGTCTGGTATTTTATTTTAGCTACTTGTATTGGATCTTCTGGGATAACATTTTTTTCCCTCAAGAATAATTTTGTGTCTGACAACAGCCATTGCTTAACAGTAAGAGTATTGCTCTTGCTGTTGTGGTGTGTAAAACATAGACCTCATACTTTTACTCTTCATACATCTAGAGGGGCTTTTGTACCACAGCACTTCCAGCATGTTTCCTACTGTCTTGTCTTGACTACAAGGTGAAGGCAGTAGTTCTAGAATACATGTTAATTATCTGAGAAAAATTAGATTTTGAAAGTACATTCACTTTAAAACTGCACTCTATATAGCAACTTCTAAGTGTTTAAAAATACTTTATATATAGTAGCATAGTTGGACATGCTATATATAAGGTGTTGTAGCATATTTTACAAACACACATGGGTAAAGTGTGGTGTAAATCCAAATGTAGTTAAAGTTGTGGAAATATGATGAGTGAAATTCTATAAATTCAACATTTTTGGTAACAAAAAATGTTGAATTTCAAATGTACTAAAGAATTATTTTAGAATTGTGAGTTAAATACATCTCTGTAAAGCAAAAATCCCTTACAAAAGCTAGTATATAGTTTACATTCAGATCTTTTGCCATTCTTAAAAGTCAGTTTGATTTATAGGTTTTTAATCTATTCATAGTCTGATCCAGCAACTCTACTGCACCAGGCCCCTATATCCTTTAGTTACAAATGAAAAAAACACAATTCTACTTGTCAGGAAGCATACCTTTATTGTTTCTTGAAATGATCCAAAGGGGTAAATGTTTAGCTTTTTTGTTTGGTTGGTTGGTTTTTTGTTTAGTTTTGTTTTGTTTTTGTTGTTGTCTTTTTTTTTTTTTTTTTTTTTTTTTTTTTTTTTTTGCACTTTGGGTTTTATTTTCTATTTAAGCCCAGGTCCTTTAAAAAATGAAAGGCTGGAAAATTTCACTGTGGAAGTTAGGTCCATAGTGCAAGTTGCTGCTGCAAGGCAGGCTAGCATTGGAGCTTGAGCAGCCTGTTCAGGGGTGTGCCAGGCGAGCTGTGAAAATCCCAGTGGACAGATTTACAGTTTCCCTGGCAAGCTGCTCAAGCACCCTCGTTGCAAAGGATTGTTTTCGTGTGACAAGTTAGCTTCAGCTTGTTACTATTGCCTCTTGGCACCTTTTTTCTTCTTTCCAACCCCCTCTGTGTGGAACTGCTCTCAGACCCTGCCTTAGCCTTCTCCTCTCCCTGCTAACAAATGCCAGTTTCCTCTCACTCTCCTGGGTAACATCAGCTGCCCCCAACTATGGGAGTGACACTGTGACTAAAATCTCTTCACTGTTTGTGCTTGATGAGGGGCAGGAGCAAATACAAGTGGTACCTTGATCCTCCCCTGCTTGGCTGGCAAGGAGGGAGGGAGGATGGAGATGCCCTTCCCTGGTGTGGCATGAGAGGGCAGACAGCACAAGTAGAGATGAAGCTGTGCTGGCAGGCTGGGCCGTGCAGATGGGCCCCAGTTCAAGGGATTAATATAGCTGCTCCTCTCAGTGAGAGTCCAGGAAACCAGGGCACTCTGTTTGCTAAGTTCAAAGGACATAATTTGGAGCATATTTTATGTTGGTAAAGCCAAAATATAAACAAACATTGGCCTGGGATTTTAGAAATCCCAGCTCTGATGATGATGATCTATTGGCTGCCTGCTGATTCTTCAGCCAGGTGTCATCACAATATCATTTAAATTAAGCAGAAAACAAAACTTCTTCCAGGAATATTTTACAAAGATTGATTTTTAGACTCAGTTTTTGTCTGAAATAGACTAGGCAATTTATCATCTACAAGTTTTAAATGGTAAATGTTAATTCACATTATGAGTCATCATGTTTCAAAGAGTGCCTTATATTTTAATACTGTTGTGGATAGGAAAATGAATCTAAGAAGTTAGTATGCATGCCTTATTTGTACAAGCTGCTTAGGAGATCCTGTTTATCTGTTGGCAAAATAAATAATGATAATTAAAAATAAATTAGTGAGCTGGGGTCACTTGTAGTAATTCTTGCTCTTTTTTTTTTTGTTTGTTTTTTAACTGTAAAATGCTGAATTGAGTGGTTTTGGACAAACTTGTCATGTGATCTTTTAAATATTAAGTAGTGTGTTTGTACAATTTTTCAAATACAAAGACTTTGGGGGTTTTTGATAGCTTCTCTATAGTAGTTTTCTTATTTCCAAAGAATGCTTCATATGCAGCAATAAAGGCAGCATGATTTTCTTTAACAGTCAAAGAAAAATAAAATTTTCTTATTTAAAGAAAATAACATTTTCCTTAATGAGGTTTTTGCCAGCTTCTACTTTATTTTTAAAAAGATCTAAGCTTTATTTCTATCTGAGCAAGTTTTGAAGCTCTGTAATAGATCACAGGAAGATCAGCCTTATCTTTAGATGGCCATACAAGTAGTATGTCTTTGGCCAGTGACTTTCCATGGATTTATAACACATATTCACTAGTCAGTATCAGGCTTAGACTCTGGTCTTCTCCCCTGGTAGCAGTGGCAAAATGCCCACTCAAGCAGAAGTGAACTTGGAGACAGTAAATGCATTACATTTATTTATATATTTAATTCAGATGAAAACTATTATCAAATTTGAAGTTAATGGTAGAAGTATTAAACTAGTTCAGCACTAACAGTCCTATTTCAGATTTGAGCTATATGTTAAATTTCTTATAGCATGGATGTGGAAGCTATAATCTTTGGATGTTCCAAAGCCCAAAAGAAACCCAAAGCACTGCTCCAGCAATGTGAATCATTTGCACCAGTAGTCTGACCCAGAAAAGTCTGGAGACTGCAATGAGTAAAAGAGGTAATTTCTCAAAGCTCACTGAATTAATTGCTGTGTCTTAGGGCTGCTTGAAAGTTAGTTTTGTATAAGGGGAAAAGAACTTTCATGGAGGAAGGCATTTATGATCCCTCCAAACAACCTTCCTACACTCCACTGCTAATTTATTAATTACAGTTATCAACATAACTGTCAAATAAGTACATAGAAATTTTTTTAGAAGAGTGGGATTTTGACAATTGTACAATACTTTATTAGAAATATGTTCCCTCAAGTGTAATAGAGACATTCTCATGCTAACTCTGCTGTATTACTACTTATTATTCATAATTAAATATACAGTACTGCTCAACTTCTATCCTTTCTCTTTTCATATTACAAGAACCAGTATAGCAAGACTGTGAAATGGATGAAGTCAAAATAATTTTCTCACAAACACAAAGAAATAATTTAATGTTAATTTCTGCTCCTGGCTTTTCTTAAAATCAGTGAATCCTTGCTAAGGGCTTCTACAGCCATCTTCTGTGAAAGAAGGTGCAGAGAAGGGAGAAGCAAGGAAAATAGCACTCTTATGAAGAAGAATAATTTCCCTGGGTACTTATACATGCTACTGCAGGATTTTGATTTATAACAAGATAATGGCTATGGTTTTAATTGCATTCCCATTTACTTATTTCTGATCTTTAGAATAAACCTGAACAGATGTACTCACACAAAAATATACTTATACACATCCTCACAAATACATATGCATGTATACAAATGTGCACAAATTGTCTGCATTTTTTCTGCAAAAATAGAGCACCTAGAAGATACAAGCAGGCTTAACAACTTCACTTATTCCTAAGATTGCCTTATACCTCCCGTCATAAAAATCCACATTTATTTTTGTTGTGACTCATCCAAAACTTCTCTTTTGCTGTTTTGCCACAGTTTATCAAAACAATTAAAACAGGTGATCTGCTTTATGGAGACTTTCAAACATGAACTTCAAATTTGGCCTAGGGTGACTTTTGCATCAGTTGAGGGTTTCTGACCTAATGAATCACCAGTTTTTTTTTTCTTTAAAGAGCAAACTAACTTCCTGAGTTTAGTCAAATTAGGAGCCTTATAAAAATTGTCATTTGCATGAATTGTCAGGAGCTTCCAAAGAGTCCTGTCAGAGCTGGCAGGTTTCAGCCTACAGATGAGGATTTGAGGCTTTGTGCTGCTGGGGATCATGGTGGATTTTGATGCATGTTCATCAGAACTGAACATAGAGGCACTGTCCCAGAGAGCTTCTTGCTACTTCTGTTTCTGGGCTTAGGCTTCTTGGAAGTGAATTTCACTAAACCTAAAATGAGAGAGAGGAAAAGGTGACCCACAGGAAAATATTTTGGGATCAGAATCTGGCAGGGAATGGGAAACCTGGGCTAAGAATTGAGGTGGGAGTTGACTGCAACTGACTGAAATAATAATTTATTTCAAAATTCTTCATGTATAAGTAGAGTAGTAGCTTATCTTTGCATTGGTGTGAGAGAATCCCAGACTTAGCAATCATCCATAATTTTGAAAATTTATCCAATTGTATAACTTCATGCCCTGGAGCATAAAAGTAATTTGGATAGGCAGCAACACGGATTATTTTTCTCAAAAAAAATTATCTATCAAATGACCTTATTTCAACTACAATTAATAGCAGGTTTCTGAAATGAAAGGTTGAATAGCAAGTATCTATGTAAAAAATCCCTAAACCTAATTGGATCTCAGGTTTGTTTGAGATGCAGATGTGCTACACGAGTGGTTCCTTATAAATGATCATTGTATAAGTAATACATAGTTATTACACTGCTATTTGGAAAAATATATTTACTTTTTTTTTTTTTTTTCTTTTCAATTAGGAGTTACTGATATTTTTACAGAATTTGCCCACAGTACACTGGGGAAATGAAGACATCAGTGTGCTCCTGGCAGAGGCCTACAGACTGAAGTTTGCCTTTGCGGACGCCCCCAATCATTACAAGAAGTGAATATAAAGAGACAGAAAACATTAGAAGCGACGTGTTCTGCAGTATTATGGCATCTCTTGTTCTGGTTATGCTTTCAGCTCACTGCTCTTTCATTTGAAGTAAGATGACCATTAAAATTCTGTTAGAATTTGCAGAATGAGAACAGAATACCAAAGAAGTGGACAAAGCAGGATATCAAGCACTGAATGAACTTAAAAGTGAATTTTTTTGCTCAGCATGAAAAATGAGTTCAGAAGTCTTATAATTTTTTTCTTTTTTGCCCCCTTCTCTAAATAGAATAGTTGTCTCTCTTATTTATGTTGAGCAATTTTTCAGTTGTACTTTAGACTTAAAACTACTTATGGAATGACTTTGTCATTACTTCAGTGTCACCTGCCATGAATTATCCACCCGTTTTGGTTGGTAAAATCTACTTTGAGTAGCAAAAAAGAACTTTTCCTTGTTCGTACAGACCACATGAGACAGCAAGGCCTGTGTTTTGAGGTCTGGTTGTGACTCAAAAGACAGTGATATTAGCACACCATCTGTTGTTTTTCCATGGAATTAGGTTAGATTACTTCTATAATATAAGAATATGGAAGTAATGGAAATTGGTGGCATTTTTCTAAACATTATTCAGTCTTGAAGGATGCTATAGAAGCTTTTTAGCCATAAAAAGGAGTTAAAGCCCAAGACTCATCTATTACACTGAAATAAGTCCCTCTCAATATATTCTGGAGTGCTTTAAAATAGTGAATTAAACAGAAGGCATGGTCTTGTCAAAGTAATTAAAGTTTCTCTTTTAAGGCCTTGCAATTTTTCAGCATGAAATTTCACTTTTAAGAAATGTATTAAGAAGCTTGGTTTACTAAGCAAGATATATTTTTATCTCAGTTGTTGCCTTATTCTCCATTTCTAGCGATTAGAAAAGGAAAATTAATATATCTTTCCAAAGCTTTTTTGTTAAATAATTTAATACCTTTTTCCTGATTATTCAGAGGAAGAGAGCTAGTTCCCAACAACAATAACAGTAACTGTATACTCAGATTGCTCGTGGGTCATTAGCAGAACAAAAATGCTCTATGAATTTATAGACTAAAAGTAATTTTTCTTCATATAACCATGGGATACTGAATAATTTCTTAAAACTTACATAATTCACATGCACTGTTTTTTTTCAAGAAATATTTTCTGATAGGAATTCTAATTTTGCTCTGTTGGATGTAAATAACTCATGTTAATTTGTGCCTACTATACACATGCAGGTTATGAAGGGTGGGAGTTGCAATAAGCAATACACTTAAAAGTTCAGACTTACTATTCCTCAGTTTGGTTCTTGAGTTGCACAGCGTTGCACAGAAAGTGTAGTGCACTTTTAAGTTTGGGAAATAAAAAACCTTTAAGAGATTTTCTCTTATAACTTGTTATTGAAAGATTATTTTCAACTTCTTAAAAATATGTGGATACATATTTTGAAGAGAGGTATTAGTTGCATTACTTGCTCTAGGGGCCTTAGTTCTTCACACAGACTTCGTAATAATTAGGTGTTTCAGGGTAAGTAAAGTAAAATACGTTTTTACCACCATGTGATTATGAGACCATCTCTATTTGAAAAGTATATGGACTCTTTGGTAGAAGATAACAAGAGAATTATTTCAAAAACCTAGTTTGGCAACTAGGATGCATTTCTTTTCCACTGGGTGTCAGCTGGGTGTTTCAGTTGTGATGGATACAGGGTCAGGCCTCCCAGATGGCTGCATTTGTGCCTGGAATGTGTAGTGGATCTGTGCTTCTTACATGTCTGTGTACTGCTTTCTGTAACTTCAGTTCGTGGTCTAATGTATCAAAATTTATGTTTACAAAGAATGTCATATTGTGCCTAACAGTGTCTACCAATAACAGAATAAAAGAAACATGAAATCTACAACCATTTGCTTTAAACTTGGTATCTGCAATCATTTGTTAATAGAAATGAATATTATTGTAACAAGAGAAGACAACACAGCATTAACTGGTGTAAGGGTTTTCTATAATTAACTTTTTTCTATTAAGACATTATTTAGGTAGTTACATGTAACATGGAAAGTTGACCCAAAGTTGTCTGCTGTGTCAGATCCTCCTGCATAACATTTTTGGGACTGGATATATAAAATTTCCTTCATTGGGTCCACATAAGTTGTCTGTCATGTCTTCCAAATTCAACAGGTACCTCTTACTTCCCTTGGAAGGAAGTATTACCATTAGAGGTCACATTTACTATTGTGTCTGTGTCAGAAGTTGAATATTGTACTTGAGCACATTGCTTTTTAAGGATAGTGGGAAGTTTCCTAATATAATACCAATGTTTATTTATGTAGATACAGACTTTTTTTGGAAAATATGATATAGATATATAAATAACATTTATATATCTATAAGGATAGAAGTAGTTCTCCGTAAATAGAATGCCAACATATATGTAAAATTTCAATTTTTTATCAAAAGCCCACACATTTAACAGTTTTTACATCTCAGGTAAAATGTCATTCCAAAAAAAAAATATCGCATAGAAAAGGAAATAGCATTATCATTATTACATCCTATGTACTTAGTTGTTTCAAAATTCAAGATTCTGAATATTATAAAATTTCTTTGTAATATGTATTTTCTTATGAAGGAGACATCTTGACATGTCACTAGTGAAACCAGGCAGTCATTTCCTAGAACTCATGTGAAATATTTAAATTGCGGTGTCTGAAATGCGTGTTAAATAATTTCTGTTATAAAAGTTTAAACTAGAATGTACAATATAAAAAGATTTATGACTACAGAATTTGAAAAATGTAAATAATAAATTAGTTAACTGTGTAAATACAGTACATGGAGTGAGATAGAAATGTAAGTTGAAATCTTAGGTAACTCTGTAACATGCTATAAAAAATTAGTTTCATTATTATTTGGCGCAGTTCCGTATGGAAAGGCCAGTTAATTTTTTTCATTTCCTAACTAAAGAATAGAACTATCTGAAGTTCCATTGTATGCTTCTGACAAACATTAACACTGAGGCACTGGTTAAAACTGTAAAACTGGTGAAAGATGAGGAAATAAACACATATTTATGAAGTGCTATATAGAGTGGAAAGCTTGTGTTTATTTTTTTCTTCAAACACATTGCACCCTACGCCAAAGCATGGACTCGGTGTGTTTGTTTTACAGCCTCAAGAGCCTTTATCACAGGAGGAGATGGGTTAACAGAGCCTCAGTTCCCAGTTCCATTTCTGCCACTCTCTGCCCAGGCATCTTATAGGTTTTGCAAGTTGGTAATGCAGGCAAGTTCCAAGGGTGCATGTACATACAGAGTATGGAGCATTTTCTGGAAACAGTAGATGAAGATAGATTTGACAACACAGCAGAAATAAATTGAAGAGAAGGTGAAGCAAATCAGGGCAAGGCACGCAGAGGAAGCACAGAATTCTGTATGGCTCTGGGGGTAAAGGAGAAGGGGAAACTTCAGCTCATGGTGAGGAAACAGTAAACAGGGGATAGGGTCAATAAGATCTGGAAACTAAGATGATTTAGGCAGATAAACTATCAGGGAGAAATGTCATATATGTATATGCACAAGTAGCTCAAGTCCCTCATGTCAAGAAAGCTACTGGGAGACTTCCAATAATCCTGTGTATCTGGTGAGAAATATGCAAGGGAGGCAAAGACAGTAACTTCTCTCTTTTGAACTCCACACCTCATTCAGGGGAAAAGAGATGAGGATGCAGAGGCAGTCTGTCTGTTATGTGCTTGAATGACAATGAATTGTAATCATGCTGGTTTCTCACCTTCAGTAAAACTTGTGTTTCTTTATCTGCTATAATCCTCTAAAGATCCTGCATAAAATCCCCAATGGGAGGTCTTTCAAATTGTTTGTTCAAAAGCAGAATAGATCAAGAAAGTGGAGTAAAGGCCCCAAAGGGTCAGGAGGTATGTGCTGGTACTTGTTTGTTGGTTTTTCTCCTGCAAAAGGAGTCCTAGAAATCTGTCTGGGCAGATGGAGGACTTTCCATGGATATAAATGTGAAGTACAACAGAAAGGACTTTCTGAAAATCTGATCTGTACTTCAGGTCAGTTCCTCCTTGAAAACAGAGTTGAGTGGAAGATAAGTACTTTGTAGCACATTCAATTCTTTGGAGATCAGAAGAGGAGGTGAGGTGGAAAGGCTCCCAGTCCAGCCATCACTCTGGCAGAATTCTGTGCCATGGGAAAGAGCTGCAGCTCAAGTGCTTCTTATCACTGTATGATGGAGAGTCAAGTTCCTGAGCAATTTAATTCCAGATCATTTGCATTTTTATAAGTTAAAACTAAAATCTTGAATCCCATCTATTTCCTTAAGCTTAGTGTAGCTGAGGCAGCACGGGAGAAAATAATTAAATTGCTGTGGCATTATATCAGAGACTCTTTTAACACTTCAAAGTCTTCTGTGTGGAGCCCACAGGACTGTCAATGCATGTGCCAGAAGTGAGAGGCTGAGAGATGTGATGCTACAGAAAGTGTCTCAGAGAAAAGTTCTCTGAAAATTGGGCTTTTTCTGGCCACAAGAATTTCCTGCAATTTCCTACAAGCTTCCAAAGCTTCTCCAAAGGAGAATTAATGTACACTGTAAATGGTTATTTGAACTGGGCTTCCATGTTTGTTCTTGTAATCAAGCTTCCACATCAAAGAAAATTAAAGTCTGAAATTGCAACCAGTATGAGCAGAGGTGCTCAATTTTTGTTATCAAACCAATCAAGATTTAGTATCATACTTCTCTGATTTTCCTGTTATATATCCTTCAGAACTGAGATCTCATTTCTGTGAGAACTGGATTTGGGGATCCAATCCACTTTACTCCAGAAATTTCTTACCCAGCCATCACTTACTTGTGCCTTCTCAGAAATCCTCCTCATGGGAAGAAGAGCATTCTGAAATTTACAGCAGTGGAAGAAAAAACCCCAAACACAACAAAACAAACAGGCCGAATAGAGGAGTTTTATTCCCAATAATTTCTGATTTCCAGAAAGGAGAAAATGTGCCTCTTGGGGTATTTAGACCACTTCATCTCTAAACTCAGGATGCAATCTCTCACAGAGGGCTTTTTTGAAACTCAGCTTATGTATTTTCATATATTTCCATCTTCCTCCAGAAATATCTGAGATTTCCAGTGAATAGTTCCTGCTACCAGCCCATTTGATCAATTCTGTTCACTCTTTTAGCAGCAGCAGAAATACAAAATATGTATCTGTCATGACAGCTCACAGGAGGCAATGAGATACCCAGGCTTATCAATAGTTAGATGGCTATCTCACTCATAAAATCTCATTCAAACAGCAAAGAGACTTGGTAATTTTTCATCTCTTGTGGTCAAAAAAGAAGTCTGTAGCTCCAGCTTAAAGCTGTGTTTGTAGAAGCACTTTCAGACTGTAACTAACAATAAACTATATATCTGGAGAAAGAAATGTAGCCCTATACTTCTGTGATCAAGTAAAAACTTTTCCTGAGACATCAAGTATTTGCTGCAACTGTATAGAATGAATTGCCTCATGCAAATAAATAATTCATCTTTTGCAAGCAGAAATGAATAAAGTTGGCATATCGGTAAAGAAAATTTTCACTGTTATATTTTTCCCCAGATATTTTACTATTATTGCATCAGTGAAAAATTCTGTATAAATTTTAAAAAGGACTACTTTTCTTTCCATCACTGTCATCAAACACAGGGCATCAGACTTCTTCACATTCAGGTGAAGCAGCCATCACATTCTCAGTAAAGAAACTTTATGTGAATATTTTGATGGTAAGGGCCAGCTTGCTGTTGCATGTGCAGTCATCCTCTGGATTATAATAGCTTATCCAGATAATTAAAACCATACTGGATAATGTCTCTGTTATCTATGAAAGAATAATAAGGAAAAGTCCATCTTTCTTTATCCAAGGACACCTGTTCAGTTTTGATAACTTGTATTCATTATGGAAATTTTATATATAATATACATATATGATATTATATAATATATATATATAATTTTATATAAAATATGCATATATAATATTATTCAATTTTCATAGGAATTTAAGTTAAATCGATACTTGTAGCCAGCAAGGGATTCCCAAATCCAACAAGTATTCCCCACAAAATGTAATAGTCACAAAATATTTGTCGTGACAGGGGTATGTCCATGAACAAAAGATTTAGTGTTGGATAAGTAGTAACTTTGCTTATTTATGCAAGTTACTCTCTCCCCAGTCTTACAGTATGTCAGAAATGGAGAAGTCTACATCTGAGCTTCTGTCACACTCCTTTCATAGCCAGGAGAAAGAATCAGGTCTTTATTTCCAAACCACAGAATCTTCTGACTTGGAAGGGACCTTCAAGGATCTTGAAGTCCTGCTCTTAACATGAATGACCTGTTCAGGACTGACCCCAGAACTTTGGTGTTATTTGCACCAGGCACCAGGGAGCTGAGCAGAGCTCAGGCCCTTCAAGGTGCCATTGCCCCTGCCTCTGAGTACACCCCTGCACTGTGACAAGTGCCAGAGCCTGGGAACAACAGGTGAAGATGAAGAACATCAGCAGATGAAGCACATGGAACTTTTGGAGCAAATCCAGGAGAGGAACATGAAATTTATAAGGGGTCTAGAGCACCTCCACTATGAAGACAGACTAAGAGAGCTGGGGCTGTTCAGCATGGAGAAGGTTGTGTGGAGACCTCACAGCAACCTTCCAGTATCTGAAGGGGGAAAATGGAGAGGGACTCTTCATCAGGAACTGTATGACAGAACAAGGAGTAATGGGTTCACACTGAAAGAGGGGAAATCTAGGTTAGATATATGGAAGAAATTCTTTACTGTGAGGCTGGTGAGGCACTGAAGAGTTTGGTCAGAGAAGCTCTGGAGGTCTCCTCCTTGGAGGTGCTCAAGGCTGGGTTGAATGGGGCATTGAGGAACCCGGTCTAGAGCCCCTGGCAGAGGGTTTGGAACTAGATGATCTTGAAGGTCCCTTCCATCCCAAACCATTCTATATTTCTGTGATTCTGAGTGACACCCAAGAAGTTTTCTGTCTCTCCACTGGCTCTAAAGGAGGACAAATAGTGGACATCTATAGATAGATGTCAACATTGCCAGTTTGGTATTTTGAAGTGTCTGCTACAATAGCAATTTGAAACAGCATTCCTGTACATTAGAAAGAATCACAAGCTGTCTCAGATGCATTCTTAAAATGCACACTTGAATTTCAAATCTTATATTCATTTTCATGGCCCAAATAATTTATAATTTGCAGCTCACATTGACTTGTTTGCTGCAGCTACTGTACTGTGACATCAGCTGAAGGTAAGCTTCAGCTCCAGCTAGATGGTGGCTCAGCCCATTAGCTTGCTATTTATATTTGCTCTTTCTCCTGCTGTGAATAAACTATAGCCCTGTAGCACAGCCAGAGATAAAATTTAGTATCCTTGCATGCAAATAGAAATGAGTGGAAAAACAAATGTTGACAAATTACTTCATTTTAAAATGGAATCTTTGTGCTGTGATCTTCCTCCTACTGCCTGTTATGTAAATAAATGTTATAGGCTGCTAACTAAAATGTATAGGACACAAATTCCCATTCTGTCTAACCCAAAGTAATAGTAATGGTCAGGTTTACTCTTCCTATTAAAGTAACATCCAAACTGTATAATCTGTTCTCCAGACAGTAAGGAAGATGAAGATCCCACCTCACAGAATGGAATGTGTGGAGCGCTACAGGGAGTGTTGGCTGGGACGGTGATATCTGACAGGGACCAAGGAATTGACAAATGTCCAGAGGAGGCCCTGCTTAGCTGACCAGATTTCCAATCCACAAATTAGTGTGAAATACATTCACTTCATATACTTGCATGTTTCTTGGGAACACAGCATGTTAGCAATAAAATGGCCTGATGGTGTCCTGACTGTGTTGTTTATTAAAACAAAAATAAACAACCTCCCCAAATTAGTACCTGCCTGTAGCATATTATCAACCCATGGGATAAACAAAGTAACTTCAGTGTTGTGAAACCATTGTTTAAGTACGCTGATATCAAGCAACAGTATTAGCAATGTAAAATTGGAGGCTATTGCTGAAGTTTAGAATTAATCCAACAGCTATCTGAGAAGTACCTGCATGTGATAGGAGGTGACACACAGAGTCTGCATATTAGAGGTTAGACTAGTTCTCAGAGCTCTTTGAAACCTTGCATTCATTTTTATGGATGGGGTTGGGGTTTTTTACCATGTCAGGAAAAAAGGCAAGCTTTGGTACAGAGGGCTTCAGAAACGGCAGGTTTCCATGTAATCCCCTCCTTAGTTTAGAAACCCATCTCTGTATCAAGGCCCAAACAGTCCACTTTATGTTGTTGTTCCTCAACTAAATTAATAGCATCAATCTTTTGTCTTGCTACTTGCATACACTGATTGTATTTGTATATGATGCTCTTGTAAAGTACTGATGTTGAAATATTCTGTAAGACAGCACAGGTACTCTCCTAATTATCAAGTAGAGCTAGGGAAAAATACATCAAGTTTTATTGAGCAGGAACATTGTGAAGATGCCTCTTTTCATTCTGAATTATTGCTTCAGTTCCCTAAACTGCCTGGGGCTCTTGATCTAGATTTTGTTAGACTTCTTTCTAACTGGCAGGACAAACCAACTTTCCTCTAGCTTCAGAGATATCAGAAATGGTTGGAGGAAAATGGTGCTAGAGGGCATGTATGCCATAATTGGTAACATATTGTGGAACTCATGCAAGCTACCTGTAAATGATATCTATGGATTGATACAGCCACAACAAGTAGAAATTGGTTTCAAACCAATATAGGATAGTTTTGGGATCCTGAGGGACAGCAGGTGTTTTAGACAACCTCTTAGAGACTAGTAAACACTACCAGCTAGGTTTTAAACTCAGCTCAAAAACCAACTCTGCAAAATATTTGACTGTACTCTTGAATTTTTTGTCAAATCCAGTTTTGGGCCCTAGGTGTTAGAACTGTAAAAAATCTTCCCAATCTGTCATATTACGTGGTAACTTTATATTGTATGCATCAAATATATTTGAGAATTTAGTAATGGCACAAACATCAATCTCCGCTTTTTTATAATCATCTTTATAAGCTTTTTTTTTTTTCCCCCACTGGCTTTTAAGGCATACTAACAGGAGCTACAGAATGAGAAAATGATACAGCATCAGCTTCTGGCTTATTGAAAAGGAAGTGATTTAAATATCAGAAATAATTGGTAGGTTTCTTTTCTTGGTTGGCCTGAGTGAAAGGAAGTGTCATTTCAGGACCTAAAACCAGGTTCCACTTACAAGATTCTTTTTATTAAAGGAAAGAAACAAATTTGGGCAAAAAACCAACAACAAACCTGATAGATCTGAGGCAGCCCACAGTGTAAGAGCAGCCTGAATGAGGACTAAGTGTTGCCTATGTTTAAAGTGCAAATTAATTTTCTCTCTAGAGAAATGAAGTAGCTCAAAGCTATGAAAATCTCATATGTGAACAAAGACTATTAAAGAAACTGCCAGTTAAGACAACTGATGGAACAAATGCAGCAGAGGAAGAACATTGAAATTTATGGTGACTAGGCAAAATAGATCAATAGAAGGAAAATGTATCTGGAATTTCCCTAACTACAATAGGAGATGAAGAGAAATTGCCTGAAAAAGATCCAAGGACAGATATACCACTCCTTTCTGTAGAAGAAAATAGGAAAAAAAAATAATAGACAAGATTTAATCTGACTGGATAATCTGTTAAAAGGAAAGCAGTCCAATACATCTCTAACCAAATAAAGATACTGACCATTTGATTGTCTTGGAAAGCAGGATAAAGAAAGAAGGAAGGCAAAGCATATTTCTGAAGCACCTATGTTGTCACACAGCAGGTATTATTCACAGTGCCACCTTTAAACAGCCGGTTTACTGCCTACATTGTCTCTTTGAGGATCCCTTTAAGTTGCTTCCAGGGACCTCAAAGAGACAAAGATACAGAGACAGCCTCCAACCTCTGTCCTGCTCCCAGTCACTGAGGACATGTGCCAAGAATTGAGATGGATTAGTCAGCTATGTGAAAATGGGCAACAGGAATACCTCCCTTTCCTAATCCATACCATTGCTGAGAGAAAATGTAAAGAATTGTAGGTAGACAGTTTGTGGTAATTGGGCTGGGGCTGTGGCTGAGCCTCATCCCCAATGGGCACAGCTGTGAGCAGCAGCAGGTGAGCAGCACTGCCAGCAATGAGCCCTGGAGTGCCCAGGGGCACTGAGCAACCACCACAGGGAGCAGAGGGCACACAGGGGCAGTGCATGAACATGGGGAGTATAAAAGGCTGGGCTAAAGACCAAGAAGGGCAGCTGCTTGTGGCCTTCTGATGTGGTTTGGTGTTACTCTGCATGGGTTGAAGCTTTCTGAAATGGTATGTCAATACTTTGTGTATCGTGGCCCTCTCAACTGCAATATATACTGTGGAGTGTGCTGTGACAAAGAATGTCTGACATAAATTTTCTGCTGCTTGAAATAGATTTATCTTCAGGACCTTTTCCTTGCCAGTGAAGAACATCTCTTGGGCAGTTGGGGGATTCTTGTATTACAGTTTTGTAATGTGAATACCTCACAATTTAATAATATGCTCTTATACTCTTATACTAGGGAGAAACACAGACTCTTGGAAAACACAATAATTTCCGCTGTTGTACATAGATTCTGATGGCCACTATTTTCATTTGATGTTTTGTGGTGAATCCGTGGAGCAATTTGATGTTTTGTGGTGAATGGTGTCAAAATCAAAGTAAGTAAAAACTAAAATATTTCTTAGTGGTTCTACCTAAGCTCTGCTGGTTCCCTGAATTCAAAATGTGCAGCTGGTGCTACACTTCTTCAAAGGAGTTCATGCAAAGGGACTGTCACCTTGAAATACTTCATTCTTTACCCTTCTCTATTTGACAGAAATCTTACTGATTTTATGGAAGGTCTTATTAGATCCTCCTTGGGAGTAGCAAAATCTCTTGGTGGATGTATTCTTGTTTTTTCTGACTTGGGTTCTCTGCATAAGCAAAAAAAGCTATGTGGGGAACACTCAGCCCCACTATTATTGCTGTTTAGCAAGTCTAAGCTTCTCAATGTTTTCCAAATTAAATTTTTATCAATAAGTTCTGGCAGATTGAATAGTCAGTTTTTGCAGAGTTGCTATTTGACGGAATTAAAAACCAAAACAAACAGAACCCCAGATCTCCAGAGGGTTGCCTCGATGCCCAGACGCTGTGTCTCTGCAAACACTTCAGCGCCGGTACACGGGAGGGCGCATCTACCCTACAATTGCAGCGCCTAAGCCGCGCTCGGCTCCGCCGCAGTAACCCTTTCCTTCTGAGGTGCAAAAACCGGCTTTAGCAATCGCCTCTCCAGCTGGAGCACAGGAGTAGTAAAAATAGCCGTGGTCCAGGAGCTTATGCCAGACAGGGATGGTTACATTACAAGCCACGCTTCAGAAATTACTCGCTTCCCTTCAGTAAGGGCAATCAAAAGAAATTTGCTTAAGCAGCCATGATGCTGCCTTCGGAACCAGGAAAATCATGTGTGTGGTTTCTGTGGCTTTCTGGGGGGCTGGTCAGATCTGACAGGACACATCTTCAGGGGAATAAATCTAGCAAAATGTGACCTTTAGTGTAAGTCGTGCTATACTTTGGCATATAGGCTGAATCTATAGGAAAATAGCATACTGAAGACATGGACCATATGGTAAAATTAGTGGAATACCAGCAGCAGTAAGACTGGAATGACGTATCTTTCCATACTGGTACTGTGTCTCATTAAAGTTTTATATTACAGGCTGTCCCAGTCAGAATTAGGGGCCTCTGTGTGAGGTATTCAACAATCACTTTGCCTTGAGCAAACAAAGCTGGGAAAACAACAAAGACTGGGATTTAAAAATCCCAGCCTAAAGCAACAAGCAGCACAAAGCAGAGTCTCCTAGCTCGTTGTAAATGCCTCTGATCACGGGATTTATCGTTCTCCCACCTGTGTTCTTTTAATCTAGCTACTTAGCCTCTGCAAGCTGATTCAGAAGATGACTATCTGAATGCTTCAGCTGTTCACCTTGAGTAGTACCATGGGGCCAGAATTTGTCTCTGCAACTTGGTTGAATATTGAAATGGAAGGAGACAAAATGAGCACATGCCTCATGTAGGGATGCATCCCAGTTAAAGTGTCTGTTGTTTCTTCATTACAAGGACAGATACTGGCCTGTGATATCATGAAGGAGAAAAGCAGAGTCCTGCTACTGCCTCATTTTTTGCACAAGGCAACCCTGTTTTACTGCTCCAATGGGGAGACCATGTCTTGAGACAAGACCAACCTCTGAAAGTTCAACTATGGCACTTATTTCACCTTTTCCAGTTTGAGGTCACTTGCTGTTAGAAAACACAATTATCCCCTGTAGCAAAAATCTCCAAGCAGTTCTCTCCCTGCCTCTGAAGGCTGGGAAGCTCTGGAGCTGCTGCATTGTGTATCAGCACAATGTGGTCAAGTACTTGGGCACTGGTCTTTGCATCTGAGGTTGTGCTTCTCCTAATAAACCAAAGCAATCAATTAAAACAGCAGCAAAGGCATGTAAAACCTCCTGAAGCAAGCTAACAGGTGAAGAAATGCAACCAGATACCAGTAAGGCCCCAGATAAATGAAAATCTGAAAACTGTTTCCCTAATGGGATAATTCAGAGGACTGCTGTTTGGAAATTCAATGGCCTGGAAAGCGGGGTCAATAAAGCAACAAAGGACAACTAACATAGCTGAAAGGGGGAGCATTTGATGGAAATAATTTAATCATCAAACTAATTCCTTATCTGTTAAGTAGGGAATGCTGTGCTGGGAATGCAGTGGAGCATGCTAAGTCTAAACAGCTAAAGTCCTAACAATATAGTTAGCAGCTCTTTGATGTAGCAACACATACCCTTTGGGATGGAGCAGCTCCTCTTGTGCTGCTTTTCTCCAAAAAGTACTGAAATGGCTACAGCCAGTAACGAGAGCTTGTTTTGTTGTTGTTGAGACCAGGGTTATTCTATATAAACTCAACACTTTGTATTTTCTTTCTTACTATGTTTTTCATTCTTACCACATCACCCTGGCTGCTGTGTACTTGATACCAGGTCTACCACAATGACTGTGGTCTGACAGCTGATGGCAGGCCCTTGGTGGAGTCCTGCACCATTTCCACTGAACTCCATTGCCCAACACGGGACACGCTTTAAGGTGAAGTTTAGGACCCACAGATGAAATGTCATCCCTTGCAAAAATTCCTCCAGTGTAACTTGTCACCAAGTCTCCCACTGCAGTTTATCCTGGCCAGAAAGTGGTATTGGAGTTTGCTGCCTCCTACCATCATCAGTATGTGACATAATGTCATGTAATTCAGACTAATTCTTCCAGAAAATCAGGAACCGTTGCTGCATGAAGTGTTCAAATATAGTCTGCCTTAAGAGAAGACTCAAGGAAATAATATAGCATCTAACACAATAAAAGGCAGTAGGACAAAAAAATAGCAGAAATCTATGTTGGTGATTGACTGTCTGTAGGCAGACAATCTAATGTTACCTGACATTTTTTGAGCCAGCGCCCTTTCTAATGTTAGTTCTGTGCTTTTACATGTTTTCCATAGATATGTTTTCAAAGTATTTACTTTGAATTTGTATATAGCACTTAATCTTTCAGAAATATGCAATTAAAATTGAGCTGGGAAGTACAGCTGCATCTGTCCCTCCCTGATAAGGGATAGGAGTATTCATCTTTTTGTTTGTGGCAGAGAAAGGCTGGAGACCAGCCAGTGTTAAGCTATATCAACATTGTAAGGTAGACTCTGAGGGTACCAAGCAGTATCACAAGTCTGGACAAAGTGGGTTAGCAAAATGACCTGCGTGGATTAATCCAAGGAATTTCAGAAAGGAGGAAATGAAACCATCAAATATGTAGCCAATCAGACTCATGAGATATAAGGAGACCAAAGAGTCAAGAATAAATAGTCCTTAAATAGTAAGATGCCATGCTTCAGGGATAAGAACGTTGCTGATTGAATATGATGTAGGTTAACTGCCTGTGTTTTCTGTTAACAGACCCTTTCCAGCACAGTCTGATCATCATTTAGGTTTTCATGTTCTTTGCCAAATGATGCAAATGCTATGCATATGGAGAAATTCACTGGAATGTGTAATACAAGAAGAAAGAAGATCTATACCAAAAGGTAAGATCAATAACAAAAAAGCAAGATATAATCAAAGTTCCAGAGGCTTTTCCCTTTGCCTTATTAATATATTTTCTCAGCTTTGATGTAGCAAATCACCTTCAAACACAGGATGAATCTTGAAAGCTCTGCCTCTGTCAGAGCTGATGCTGTTCACTAATGATTTGCTGCTACTGTCTACTGGAGAGTACTCTCATCAAACCTACAAGCCCTCTTTCAATCAGGAAAGCAACCTGGGGTAGAGGAACCACAAAACATCTTAGTTTATAAGAAAAGGTGTCTCTCTCTATTAGCCAAAGAGGCAGAATTTTATCTATGGAGTTGCAAAGAAGCTTGTGATATTTTCTGAGAGGCACCAGGGTGTGCTTCCACAGCAGCTCAAGGCAATCTAGGACTAGGTAACTGTAACCTGCACATTCCCTGTGGACCAAGGCTGCACACCTCTATCCCCACTCTTGCATTAGCCCTGGCATGTCTCTGATTTCACATGGATCCCATCCAGGGAACTTACCTTGCTGACAGCTAATTATTTTATTTCATAAGCTTTCAGTTTTTCTACTCTGTGAACAAATTCACTCTGTACTCCAATAAGTGCTTGTGCTAAAGTCACAGAGAAGGGCATAAAAAGCTGGAAATGGAAAGGATAGTGGGACCAGAGCTTGATGTAGATTAGCTTAAAATGCATGCTGAGATGCTTTTCCTGAGAGCTCTAAGTGGGGCAGGCCACAAAATCTGATCTGCCAGCTGCTAGATACCCTATGCTCACATTTTGATACTGTGGTCAGGCCTTTCTTTTTCCTCTACTGATTTGTCTACATAGCCTAAAGAATTCTTCTAGTCAGGCTTTGTGTATCTTTTGGTATTTGCCACTGGTCAGAAGAGAAGAAAAGCAGTGCTGCTGTTCTGTTGGTCTAATGGAAAGGGCACAATGATGGGCTTCCCTCTCCATGCAACAAAGATAATTAATATTCCCAACATTTATTGTTCAAACTAATTTACAGAGAGCAATCTTCGCTCTAAGAAAATCAGTTTTGCATGAGAATCCAGCAGAGAATATGTACAGGGTACTTTAAGGATGCTCATCTCCCTTCAGCCCTACTCTTCCTGGTCATTAGAGTCATCTTCTGACAGCAGCCTGCCCTCCTCCTTCCCCCTGCTCCACCCCACTCCTTTACTGTGCTTCCCTCTATTTCCAGTTTGTTGGCACTTTGCTTTTCCAACTAGGCCAATGTTTGTATACTTTTTACTTATATGTAAATGTTTTTTGTCTTTAGACCTTCAAGAGAGTACCAAACAATTTTTTTAAGCCCTGGCTTGTGTGCTCATTTAATCAGAATCTCTTACATAAAATGTTCCCCAGAAATCAGTCATCTCTCTTTGGTTCGCATATCTTGTATTAAAAATCTTGCTTAAAAATTCACACTATAATTCTTACTCCTTGCTTTCAAAGCTAGTGGGTAAATCCTGACACAGAGATGGACTCTGTTATATGACAGCAAATGCATTATGTATAATTACAAAGCACATGAGCTGTTATTCAGTGTTGTTAGCTTGGCTTCACTGGAATTCTGGAACACATCTGTACACAATTTATAGTTGCTTATAACATATGCTAGCACACAGTGTGTGAACAGCTAGAATTTAAACTCAGATCCTGCATGAGGCTCTTTAGGAACCACAGCTGCTGCCAGTATTGCTCAGTGTTGGAAAACAGGAGCAGTGGAATTCTACTGAAGGCAAAATGGAGATGAGGCATGAATACCAAGGCTCTGGGGGGGGGGGGGGGGGTGGGGCAGGGCAGGGCAGAGATTTGACTGACTCTAGAGTATCTTTCTATCTTTCTTCAAATAGGGATATGGAGAATTGTGGGTAGATTTTAGGAGTTCTTTTCTGAAAATTCAGATTTTTTTTTTTTTTTTTTTTAAGATTAAGGATTCCTGACAAAATAGGAAATAAACTTTTAGAGTGCAAGAGAAGTTAGTAGGTTAAAACTGCAGTGCCTATATTGGATTGACGTGGAGCCTCAGAATGTGTTTAGAGGTCTTGTATTAACATTAAACAGCTGTTGAGATCTTGCCTTTAATAATGCACAATGTTATTACTCTGAAGAGTACTAGCGCTGACATCTCAAAGCTCATATTAGAAGGAAAGCAGACTATTTTAATTGTATTATTCACTACTTCATATGTCAGCACAGCCACTTTAGCTTTCAGGCTCTGAAGAGGGACTACATTTACTGCTGTGTCTTATAGTCTGCAGTAAAAGCTTTCAGGCTACAGAGAATGCTATTTAAAAAGTAACCCTTCAGCTTTTCTAAATTTCATGGAATAAAGTACATTGTTTCATCTCAACAGACTGTAAATATAATTTTTCAGTGGCAAACAATGTAGGTGTTACTGTACCTTGTGAAAACCAAACACTGTAATTTCCCAGCCTGGATGACTGAAAGTTTTTCTTCTCTCAACTGCTTCAGAGAGCTTGGCTACAGATTTACTGTCTTCTGTGCCTTGAGTCAGCTGCATCTCTTACAGCCATGTGTGGTCTGACAGGTGCTTCCAGGGAAACCCAGCCTGTGAGTGTCTGCTTTCAGAGTCCAGAAAATTTAACTGCCATCCTGCTATGCAGCTGACCATCTTCCAGGTGAACCTTTAAAGTCAAGCTTGTAGGAGAGAGGATGATGTGAGGATCCCAAATTCATTCCCTTCTCAGAGCTGGTTACCATTCTATCTAAACTGACCAATGGTAATACACTGCGTGTATGTCTGGTTGTGACATCCTATTAAACATGCTTAACAAGGTGGATGTATATGCAGAACTAAAATTTTACATGTGAAAAAGTTTATTCCTGCCTTTGCATAACATCCCTGCAAAAGTCATTATGCTAAGCTAATACTCTGCTAAGGTTTATTGTGGGTGTGGTTGCTTCTGGTCAGCAATGACCAGTTGAGAGTGGTATTGCCTGTGCAAAGCAGTTGTAACAGGCAATGACTTTATGTGAGGGAGGTAGAGAGGTTTCTGCTTGAGCTAATTAACAAAAAAGCAGGGAGAGCTCAGAATTTGACTTACACCCGGGTGTGGAGCTGGGTTGTGAAAGAAGCTAGAATGCCCTTCAACCCCATCCTCTTCTAAGAGTACAAATGGAGGACACAAGGTAGGATAAAAGTGTCCTCAGCAGAAGGGCTGGCAGTGGCTGGCACCTTTTCAGCTGGACCATGCCAATGGAGCAGTCACGTGTGAGGCATGCTTCGTTCCCCTTCATTTCTGTCCAACTGTTTCCACAGACAGCGGAGCTGCTCTCCTTCAATTTGCTATACAGATTTCCTTTAGGCTTTTCCTACCCTTTCCTAAGGGCAGTTTCAGAGTAACTGGCAAAATTGCAAGGCTCCATCATTTTTCAATGTTTATCCTGAGGACAGGAGAATGGGCTTTCACTTAGCCAGCCTGAACTCCTAGAGAAAGAATGGTCCTCCGTGGCCAACAGGAGTCAGGAAGTGTCTGGCATGCAGCTGGGAAGGGGAAGGATGAAGGAACAGGCAGTGTCAGTGCCACTAGGAACTGGCACTGCACTGAGCTGACAGACTGTTCTGGGTGGCCCAGGTGAGCCTTGACACCGGAACTGCTCCTCCAGGGATCCCCATTATTCCCCTTTCCCCAGGCTGCAAGGCTCAAATGGAGTGTGGACACTGATGGCTGGGGTACAGCCTCAAGGAGTCTGTCCTGCTGGGGGCTGAGGATAAGCCCTTGAAAAGCACAAATATTCCAGCTGAATCCTGTCTGACAAGAGTCTGTGGGGTCCTTCCTTCTGCTTAGTGGAAAGAATCATTGATATTGACTTTTCTCCACAAGGAATTTTCCTTTCATTTTCAGACTGTTTTCTGACACAAACTTTGTGAAATAAAATATTATCAACAGGCTGTATAGAGTGCCAAAGTTATGCTCAGGCATTGATCTACTGTCCAATGTCATTATGGTCAGAGTGGATTGGTATGACTATCTGATTTAAACAGCTGCTTCTAGCCTTGTCTCAAAGGTTCTACAACTTCCCTCTAGCTTCTGTTCCAGTCAGAAGTTGAAATTCAAATACTTCGAGTCATGGAAAGTGATATTTTTCTTTATGTCTTTTTCAAGGCTCGAACAATCAGAAATATGATTTAAATTTTTTTATAGCCCTGTTTTTCATACATCAAGAAGAGCTTAGCCCATGGATCTCAGAGTTGTGAAGTGAATTCATCTTTATAGCTGGTGTGTCTGAGAAAGAGCAATTTGGGTCATTTTGTTGGTAGTTATAGAAATCACTGAAATAGGGAACTCTTTTGTTAATACACTGACCATTGCAAAATGCAATTATATATTTTTATTCCCTACACTTTAGGAAGTGGAACCACTGGTTAGTGATGGCTGTCATCAATGAGTGCCCCAGAATTCATATGTTAAACAAAGTGCCACTCATGGAAGGACAAAGTAGAAAACTCCAGCTTCACAAAATCTCTCCCTGCTTTTTCCAGCTGTGCTGAAAACCCTATTCCAATTTAAACTAGCACTTGAACTAGTGTTCACCACTAACAGAGAAGGACTCACTTGGAGGTAGCACATCTCTTTCTAAAAGATTTTCTTGCTTAATTTTGACAAGTACCATGACTTTCTGGTTTCTCCTGATGATAATGTGGGCTGCATTTTTTTCTGACACTGTGAGAACCAAAATGTCCTGAATAAAAGCACCTGTGTTGAATGACAGAATTACATCCAAATCCCATCAAAATCAGTGGCAGCCTTTCCACAGAGCTCCAAGAGAGTTGGACTAGATGTGTTAGTGATCATATTTTATCTTCTCTCTATGGTTCCTTAGAGTACATATGTTTATTCATGGCCAAACAGATTACAGGTCAAGATGACTCCACATAAAACTTGACCCTGCATCTGAAAGGAATTAGTTTCTCCTTGGATAGTACTTAAGGTGAATTACAGGCTTTCTTCCTTTAGAGTGGACTTGCTTATCTTTAGAAAAAAAAGTTTTTTTTTTCTTATCTGATTGTAGGTCTTGCTTGTATCTCTTGCTTGAACTGTTGCAATAAATCTTAGCAGGATTATCAGAGTTTTACAGGCTTTTGGAAGCTTTGGATTTCCCTTCATGCTGTTAGTCAGGGCAGGCATAAGAGGATGAATCTGCATCACAGCTAAACACCTGCCACTTCAAATCCTGCAGTGACAATCAGAGTGTCCCAGTAGGATCACCCAATTACTGCAGCCTACAGCACACACCATTTTTCCTGCAGCCACAAAAAATTAGTTCATGTTTTGTCATAGGCTAACTGCACCATGCTATGATGCAGAAAAATATGAGGAGGCTGGAGCCTATGACAGAATAAAAATGAATTTTCTCTGAAATTAGGTAGTACTATGCTAGGAGGGATAAAGATACCTCCTTGTCCTAGAAAGTGGATTACGTATTCTTCCATTTGAGTAGAAATCCCTTTGACAGATGATGTATTGGGCTGTGGAGAAGAGAAGGGCTTTATTATTACAGACATAAACACCTTTAATGGTAAAGATCAGGTAAAACAATAGTTTAGTAGAAAGATGTTATCAAGGAGCTGCAAATAGCAGTCATGCTCCAAAGGAACTACTGATTTTGCTGTCCTGAAGGAGAATAGGTGGAGGAGTGCTGGGAGTCTGTAGTGACATCAGTGAAGAAGAATGAAATGTCATCTGCACCTCTGCATTGCTTTCCAGATCTATAACTATGTGACAAGAAAACACAGATGCAACAGTTCAGTGGCAATTTGGGCTGTTATTTGTTTTGATGAATTTGTGCTCTTTTTTTATAAAAAGCTGTTATACATTTTAATTCAGGGATTTGTGAAAAGGTTCAATTATGTAAAAAAACCACCCCACAGCAGGGCTCCAATTTCACGCAAATGTTCACAAGATAAAAAAGGCCAAGTAAGTCTTTTAATTTTAAAGCTATTTGATTTATAATTGTAGCTTGATACATGTTATAAAAACAGTCTTAGAGAAATACTTTATACCAGGAACTAAGAATATCCTAATAATCCTAGTACTAGCAGCAAAGCAAAAAGAGCTTGTTTTTCAGAAGTGTGTCTAATTATTGCCAGGCAGTAGATAATTCCAGATTCTCAAAATCAAGACTCAAAAAATTTTCAGTCATTCAGAATGATTACTGACTGCAGCATCATATCCCAATGAAAATAGCTTGAGAACATCACCTGAAAACACCCTGAGTTTAGGTACCTAGAGAATGGCTTCATGGTTTAAGTCTGGTGGTGTCCACCACCTCTTCTGTGGTTCCCAGCAATGCACAGTTTACTTTGTGCAGGATCTAGCATTCAGAGACAAAGCTCTGACCCAGTTAAATGTTTCCAGGAGAAGATTGAACTGTAAAAATTACTAGATTAGTGAATTTAAAAGATCTCAAATAAAAGTAGAATTCAGGGAACAGATAAAAAGTTATAAGGGTGAGAGAGAAAGGAGGAGAACAAGATAGATGAGTGAAAAAGAAAAAATCTCCCTTTAGGAAAGCTGTGTTCAACCCCACAGCTTCAGATATTGACTGGAAGGGGGACATGGAGCCCAAGTGCCTTTTACAGCCTTTTACATGGCTGCTTTACTCTCTGTTCTTTTCACAAGGGCAGGTAGTGATAGGACAAGGGGACATGGCCTTAAACTGAAAGAGGGCAGGTCTAGATTAGATATTAGGAAGAAATTCTTTACTATGAGGGTGGTGAGGCCCTGGAACAGGTTGCCCAGAGAGGCTGAGGATGCCCCATCCCTGAGAGTGTTCAAGACTAGATTGGATGGGGCTCTGGTTAGTGGCAGGGGGGTTGGAACTAGATCTTTATGTTCCTTTCAACCCAAACCATTTAATGATTTTATGACTCTTGAGATAAAAAGCATGATGAAACAACTGCAAGCTTCATCTACCTTTTTGACTGACTCCCTAATTTTATTTTTTTAAAAAATTAACTTTTCTCTCTGCAGTCTCAAATTCCTGTGAGCAAATGCTGCATCATAGAAAAAGCTTTGGAGCAACAGTTTCTATAAGTTAGGAAACAATAAAGATTCTTGCATGTCAACCAAAAGTTTCCCAAGTCCATCAGTACAGTGCTGGCATCTTAATTTGTACCATTGGGGCACCCTCCAGCAGCTTGTTATAGCAGAACAGGGTGGAAGAGAGGACAGATTTATGAGCTCTCCAGAAGCAAGGTCTCTGGGACCAAGCCAACAATCATAAAGTGGTTTTTCAGGTTTCATGGTTCCATGCTGATTTTCTCTTGTAGAGAAAAGCTTTCCACACACTGCTTGAAGCTGATCTCACAAATGCAATTGCCTGTTGCTCATGATCCAAACTACTTGTGCAGTAGGATCAAGGTAAATGAATGGTAGTTGTTGTCCTTTTTTAAAATGGCTTTTGTTTTTAAAAACAGTCATTTGGCTGGTCTTGTTTAGAACATTTTCTCAACAGATGCTTGCACTATTGGGTGCAGAAAATTGCAGAGAGGGAGGATGGACAGAATAGGAACTTCTCATATTGCCTTTCCTGTAGAGAACTGGCATTCTAGTCACTGCCTAAGACTGGATAGACAATCAAGGTGACTGATTACAACAATATCACTTCAGTTCTCTCCCTTTTCTACTTTCGGATCAAAAAGTTGCAGTTTTAGGTCACACGTTTCCATGCAAAGAGAGAATTTTCCATCAATGCTGCTGCCAAGGCACCTGCTATGGGCAGTAGATGTTAAGAAGGGGCAGTTTACTGGCCTGCATTAAGTTAGAAGTGACCTTTGAGGTGTACTCTGTAGAGGTCTTTACGCTCCAGAGGAGTTTAATTGGCTGCAGCTGAAGAGGCTGCTCTGAGGGTTGCTTTTTTGTCTCTGGTCCATGTCCTGGCAGTGCACTAGAAGAGTGACACTGGGTGCTGGGTGTGGGTAGTGGGCTGCCTGGAGGAGCACTGCTGGAAAGGACTGGCTTAGCAGTCGGGCTGGTTCAAGCACAGCAGCCTCACCACAGCCCCGTGTCAGCTGCAGAGTGGGGCGTGCTGGGGATGAGGTGTTGTTTAGGATGCCAGGCACAAAGAACACTGCTATTTATCCTTTCTTCAAAAATACACAGTAATTGAAAATGCTTCTGCAATAATCTGTCACAAGCATGTTGTGGCTGGCTCACTATCTTGGTCTCAATGGAGTTACATTAGCACCTTGTTAAATACTCCATTGATTTTAGAATTGCTGTAATGGCCTATAAGTATTGCAGGGTTCTGAGTGTCTGTATTGATCTCAGTGGCTGGTCTTGCACTGAGCCTAGATGTTACACAGCAGGGCTTCTTTGGAAGTTGTACTGCAGGATATTTGAAAACACAGGTGCAGAACTGTGCCCTTTTGCTTGCTGAGCATGACTCTTTAGGCATCAATTTGCAACAGAAGCCTGAGACTCTGAGTCATACAAGATGCCATTTTTCTATTTCTTTAATAAGATTTCTATTATTCTGACAGCCTTTATAACATTTTGTCTACTGTTAATACCTAGAGAGGTATTCACTTAAAGAACTGTTTTATTTTATTAATTACAATTTATTCTTTTTCTTTAGAAGACAAAAGTCAACAAAATGATAAAACAAGATCTTGTCTCTCCCCTTTCTTTGTCAGGACTTTCAATTTCACTTCAATGAAATACAGCTGAATGCAGCAATCATTTGATGGCTGATGTTCTTATTGTTTGGGGAAGTAGCTACCAGTGAGTTACAGGGAGCCCAAAAGCTAAACTGATTCCTTTACGTGTGCACTCTGTGAAGGCACTCAAAATGATCTCAGCTTTGCACCACGGGTGCCTTAGTCTGCCTCAGTTGGAAACACACATTTCAAAATGACCTTGGCCATCCAACAGCCATGTCCCATGGCACTGATTCCCTGAGTAACAAGTTGACTGCCTTCAAATGCAGGGGAATGGGAAAAAGATATTGCAAGGAATAAATTTCCTATATATTTTCCAGTGGTTTTGGCTATTAGGTGCTGATGTTTCTTCTTGTCTGAGAGGAGCATTGGGCTCAGATCTTTAGACTTCTGAGGTGACTTGGGGTTTTCAGTCCTTGAGTAAATGATCCCTCTTTCAGGGAATAACTAGAGTTAAATAGCAACAATTAGTTTATGGTTACTGAGAGAGAGAATAAATATGAGGTATTCTTTTGGAGGTATGGATGTGTCTCTATTTAGCTACAAATGACAGCTGAAGAGGGGTTTCTCAGGTCCCTGCAGAACTCTGTTTTGTCCCAGTCATTCTCAAGCACATCCATCTAAAGCACCAGCAGGGCTCTCTGGCACGGGCAGCACACTCGGATTGCTGATTATCACTGTGCACCAGGTAGCAGATATGGACAACAGGGGAATGACTGAAAAAGACATTCCTCAAATATTCCAGAACTTATTTACTGCCAAAGACAGAGGGAACACTGTAAAGTTCAGGCTGGGAAATAATTATGTGGCACAGAGGCACAAATATTAGTAGTATTTAGCACCTCCTGAGAAAACCAAACAAACCAAAAAACACACAAAAAATGACAGAGACTTCTGTAAGGAAAACCACTGACACGGGGGTAAGATGATGAATAAAATGTGTATGTGTGTGTGTATTTCTGATCACTTCTGGTCAAAAAAGGGGATTTCTGTGTTGACTAGCTGCAGGAAAAGGCTGGTAGGGTGGAGGAGTGACAAGTTTGCTTTAGAAGTGGAAGTTCAGCTTCTTTAATCTAGGAGAAAGGAAGCTGAGAAAGGGCTTTCTCTATAAATTCATCAAATACATGTGAACAGTTCTAGAGCAAACACTGAACAAACAACAAACACTGAAAAAAATTCAACTGGCTGTCAAAAAAAAACCTTCAAATATTATTAGAGGCTGGAAAATAAGTCTAATAATATAAAGTTTAAAGAGATTGCTATGGTTAGGTTTATCAAAAAGGAAAGAGAGATGATTTACTCTAATATATAAGTACTTCCCAGGAAAAATACACTTGATATCTAGGAATCATAGAATAATTAAGGTTGGAAAAGACCTCTGAGATCATTGAGTCCAACCTTTGAACCATCACCACCTTGTCAACTGGACCATGGCACTAAGTGCCATGTCCAGTCATTTCATGAACACCTCCAGGGACAGTGTCTTCATCACGTCCATGGGCAGCCCATTCCAATGCTTAACCATCCTTTCTGTGGATAAATTCTTCCTGATGTTCAACATAAACCTCATCAGGTGCAATTTGAGGCTGGGTCCTCTCTTCCTGTCACCAGCTGCCTGCAAGAAGAGACTGACCCCCACCTGGCTACAACCTCCTTTCAGGCAGTTGCAGAGTGATGAGGTCCCCAGAGATTCTTCTTCTCCAGACTAATTCAGCAGCTCCTAAGACTTGTGCTCCAGACCCTTTACCAGCTTTGTTGCCCTTCTTCAGTTTCACTCCTCAATGTCTTGCTTTCACAGTGAGAGGCGTAAAACTGAGCACAGGGTTTGAGGCGTGGTCTCACCAATGCCAAGTATCAAGGGACAATCACTTCCTGCTGCTCACACGGGTTCTGATACAAGCCAGGATTCCTTCTTGGCCACCAGGGCACACTCAGACTCAGCACCCCCAAGGCCAGCAGCCCCAGATCCTGCTCTGCTGAGCAGCCACTCTGCCCCCAGCCTATAGCACTGTGTGGGATAGTTGTGAGGGAGCTCTCTCAAACAGAACAGAAACGTGCTGAGCAACCACTGCCATGAACAAAGCTCTTGTCCTGCTCCAGAGAGGAAACAGAGCTCAGGTCCTCCACATAAGGATTAACTGTTACAGCAACCTAGGAGAGAGTGTGCCGAATGCTTCAGCTCCCAGTGCTCATCTAGAAGAGATGGTTTTAATCAAAAGCAGTTACTGCTCCATGCAAATGTGTGTTAGGTGAACTTTCACAGACTGAAAGAGGTACGGCCTGTTGTGACTTTCAGGTGTAAGAACATATCCTACAACAGAACTCAGAACATACAGCTCTGCAGGAAATAAAACTCTGCTAAAACCCCGAAAATGAACAAGCAAACACATGGACTTTCTCCGCCCTTTCTGAATAAGTTTGATTCATTGATTCTGGCTGTTTGCTTCACTTACAGAGACTCTCCTGTTCTGAACTAAGTCATTGACAGTCTCTCGCTCCTCTTCTGCTCACAGAATTTTTCATGCCCAGCCTCTCTCTGGCAGCCATTTGGTTCAGTCCACCTGGTGGCACCAATGGCATTTTACAGCTTGAAAGGCTTTTACACCTTTGGTTCCTTCACAACTTTGTGCTACTGGAGCTTATAATCCCCTTTCCTGCTCAGCTCCATAAACCAGCCTTGTGATTAACCTGGCTGTGCCCACAATGGACAGACCTGCGGGCAAGTAACTTTGATCTTGGATATCAGACATGCCAAACCTTACAGCTCACTGCATGCAAAATCCTTCCAGATAGCAGGGGACATTCCAGTATTTACATTTCATATCTACTCCCGCTTTCTAGCCCCAAAGTCAATTACCAACAGCATTTATTGATAACCTTTTAATTTCAGAAATGTAGCAACCATACAAACACAAATGCATACAAAATATTTTACAGTAAACAGAAAAAGAGAGACCAGATATTTTTGCAGAACTTCAATGCAACTGACTTGTTATTTGAAAATTGATCAACTTGCCAGCTAATAACTGGTAACTGTGACATGGCACAAGGGATATCTGCCAGGCTGGTTTTCATGTGGAAAAAGCATAATTAGGAGACAGTTTTTCTCAGAATTCATGTGCAGCTATCCCCTTGTGCTATGTGGAAAAGAAAAATGGATTCTGCCCTGTTATTGTGACTAAGTCAGGATTTGACATCTTTGTGGGGTGATGTCAGGTTTGCAGGGAGCTCTGCTTGTTAGCCCTGTGAGCAGAGGATGCAGCAGCCAGCATGGCTGTAAGTGACAAAAGGCAGCTTAGTGGGCTCGGCACTGCTCCTGCTGGGGTTCCACCAGCTCGCTCCCAAGGAGGCGCTAAGAAGCTCAGGCACAATGAGAACCATAACTCGTTCTATAGATCATATTTCTTCCCACTCTCCCTAATTTTCCTGTGGCATGTAAACATTTACCTGTCAGCTTCAGAAGCTGAAAATTGAGTGAGATCTCAGTAAATTCTCTCTGCAGCTTCATGAAGCATAGCTGCAGAAATGGGCACTTTTATTCCTTCATTATGAACCTACCTCCATGAGATCACCACAGGCTCTGATTTGCAATTTAATATCTCTTCTCCTAATACCGAGATGAACTGAAGTAGCTACAAAGAAACTCAATTAGTATTGCAGCTAATAAAAATGATAGTTGTGATAGAAAAATGATTCATAACTGCAGAATGTGCTTCTGCATGTTTTTCATTACTTAGCCTCCACTAACTCTTGTAATATATTTCCCTGCACTTTCTGAACCACACATCTTCCCACTGTGTAGCATCTAAAATTTGTATTTACTCCAGAGTGGTTTTTACTGACACTTCCTTTTGCCAGTATCATCTTCTTCCACTGAAGGTTGTAGTGTAAAACATGAACTAATATTTTAGGCAAAACTAAATTTTTAGGCATAAAAAAACTCCATAATTGTCAAATAAAATTTGTCTATGGACATGCTTCCTTTGCTGCTCACCTGGCAATGGCAGTAGTGAGCTTTTCTGTCATTAGACTTCCACAAACCTCTGGATGTCAACTGTGGCATATGTAGATTTGCCAGTGTTTTTCTAGTGTTTTATTTTGTAAACAGGTTATAACCTATTTTAGTGTTAGCAAGAGGTGCTGAAATACATTAACAAGGGGATTTTTCACAGAGGCATTGATAGCATTCAGTGGCCATGGAGATTCCTGGAGAGGTTAATATATAATTGCCACTTGTGGCTGTGAAAAGCTGTTCCTCTCCTGATGTCTTTTACAAATAATACTTTACTCTGGTGGTAATTATCTTCCACCTCTGGTGGCAGAAAGAATCATTCTGTGTTTCAAATTGCTTTTAATATTTTTATTTCTGGAATTAAAAAGCCCAATTTATTATACAAGCTTTATAAAAGATAATTGGAAACAAACTCAGTATTTTTAACTATAGAGATGGAAAGGAAAAGGAGATGTGTAATATCAAAAATACAGTTCTGTTTTTCACCTGAATTTTCCCGAAATTTTGTGACTGGACCTAAGTTAAGTCCTGCCAAGTTCAGTAAGATAAGAGGTACAGTTTGGCCTTTCAGAGTGGGTTTTTATCTCCAAGATATGTTTCCCCAATAATCATGGTAATACTTTTACTGTCACAAATTGAAGGTCTGATTATTTAAGAGCAATAATATATGCCAGCCTGAAAAAGTAACATTTGATGTCGCAAAATCTCTGCTGTGAATACATGAAAATTCTTCTTTTCCTCTGTGTGCAGAAGTACAGTGTCAGAATAGCAAAAAAGGGAAGAATCTGAAAGCTGATTCTGCCCTGGCAGTAATGAGTTACAACAATCACTGAATGCTAGGATGAGACTTCTGAAGTAATTTGATTAGCAAGTTGCTTATGCATTTTGATTAGTACAAAGTAGACTGTAGAAAAACCTGCTTGTGGTACAGTTCATCTCTGGTGTAACTCTGCTGATAAGGGCCCAGTGGGAGTGATAAAAAAGAAAAAAAAAAGAGATCCATTCTTCCATTAATAATTTATATTCTTTTCTTTGTAAGTGACCTACTAAATGGAAATATAAGAATCATCTGGAAATGTCTCAAATATAAAACTAGGTGCAAGTGTCTTTCTATATCTCACTCAAGATTTTCAGTTGCTCAACAGAAGAAGATTTTTCTAGTTTGGGGGGTACATGGCCAGGCATTAGAGGAAAACAGAGACATAAGGCAGCAGCTGAAGAAACAGCATGATTTTTTCCTTAGTCCTTTGTGACAAATCTCAGCCCATCTGAAGCAAGTTATGATTATGGTGTGGAAATATGAAGATATTCTTAAAAGGTACATATTTTTACTGATCACATGAATTCCAGTAATGTTTTAATACCCACCAAATTACTTTCCATAGTAAAACTTCTCATTTCAGCACAACATGGAGATACTAACATAAATTTTTAAATGATGGGGTTAAAACACCATCTCCACACACATGTAAAGAACACAGGGGCACAAGCGAAGGCAAGAGGGTCAGCTCCAGTAGCCCAGTCAGGCAAAGAGCCCCCACTCTGGGATGGGCACTGGAGAGTCCAGAGACTCTGAGAGTTGGTTACTGGAGGGACTGGAAGTCTGTTGTAAATGGTCTCTGGAGCCCCATGGATTCCCAGTAGGCAGCATGGACCTTCAGGTCCCTTTGGGATGGTCCCAGAATAGGGAGCAGTGGCAGCCTCTCCTCTGCCAGGCTACTGGATTTGGCAACACTTAACGAAGTTCAACCTTCGTTCCTGGAAGTTTCACAAAGGAAACCACCTGAGCAGAGGAAGTGCAGCATCAGGACAATCCCAACCCTCTCGAGTGCTGAGTGGCACTAAAACTCCTCCTGTGGTGGGCAGCGCTCAGGAGAAGACAGAGCTGCTTTGTGATGGCAGGGGAGAAGCCCCACACTGCCAAGCCTGAGAACCCTTCCTTTGGACATGAGCAGGTGGGCTGACAGAGCCAGGTCTGGGGTGTCCCAGCCCTGCCACAGCACCACCTGCACACAGGGGAAGGCCCATGGCATCCTCCCCTCCTGGGCTCCCAGAGGGACAGCAAGAAGGAGCTGGAGCTCACAGTGTTTCCAAGACACTGCACACTCCAAAGCCTGGCCCTCTCCAGAGGACCCCATCTGTTTTTAAGCACTGCTGCTCCCTGAACTGAGGAATGTCAGTGGCTGTGAGGGAAGAAGGAATTTGTTGTAAGGGCTGGCTGGTCTGTATTTACATAATTGTTTTGTTTTCAAAGAAACTTGGCAAAACATTCCCTAAATAGGTCTGTACTGTGGACAACTGAGTTCTCCTTTTTGTTTCTCAAGTGGGTGCTGAGGAAATTACCTGGGGCCTGGGAGATGCACCAGGCAGGTGCCCACATGTTGTGCCTTGCTGTGCTGTGGGTGTTGCCAGCCAAGGAAAAGCTGGGCATGAGGGCAAGGGAATGCCTGGGAGGCTGAGTGCCCTTCTCTCCACAGCTGGTCCTTGTGAGGCTGAGCTGTCCCCTGAGGCACAGAGGAAGGATTTGTGGGGATGTCATGGGGGAATTGGACAGGGGAACAGATTTCTCACATGCTTGCTGTGCTGCTCTGGTGTGTGACCCCAAAGGTTCTCGCCTCTTGCTTTACAAGTTAGAGCATGCACTGTTCTCCTCCACAGCTGGCTTCATGCTAACAGGTATTTTCACTGAGCTTGAAGGCAGCACTTATTTGCAGAATAATCATTTTTGGCTCTGTTTGAAGTGTTCCCTTTTTTTCCCTTACAATGATATTTTCTGCTTTGCTGGAAGCATTTCTTAACAAGCTTCTTCAGCTTGCCTTGCAATCTCTGCAGCCAGGCAGGTGCTGGGCCACTAGGGCTGTTTCATTGAACATCACAGCTCTTTCCAAAGGATTGTTGCTGTCCTCAGGCCCACGGATGTCTCAGCATCTGTTTAGCTTTAAACTTGTGAGCCTGCTCACGCCACACATGTTTGGAGCATGTCCAGAAATTCCACAAAAGAGATTTTCAGGTCCTTATCTCTCCTAACTCAGTTGTGAGCTGTGTGCTCAAGCTCTCAGTTGAATTTTAAGAAACTTTTAAAGCAGCTCACAGTCACTCTTGTAGTTGCTTGGGACTCAGCCCTGGAGGGAGCCATTTCAGGCTCTTGCAATACTGAAGTTGCTCCTGATTTTTCTGGAGTCAGACGTTCAAGTCAAGCTTCTAACTTCCTGATGTTATCTCCAAATGTTGGGATATTTCACTGATATTATCTCCAAATGTTGGGATATTTCACTGATGGAAACCTGAGTAACTTCAGGGTAGCACAGAGCAGCTGTGCATGGCTGTAGTGGTCATATCCCTTGGGAGTTTCAGGCACCAGTGGGAGTAATCCAGCCCCATTAACTAATCTGTGTCTTAATTATTTAAATCTGCAAAACATGTCTCACCTTCCGTTCCTCTTAGAAATTTATAAAGGATTAAAAATAATGCCAGCCAAAACTTGCTCTTAAGCAATCCTTTTCCAGAATATTTTTAAATCTAAATGTCTTATTCAATTTCCAGTTGTTCTGAAGGTGCTATAAAACTGAACACATACTTCTCAAGATTAGGTTCAGTGTTTGGTACTTATTCTCTGCAAGACAATGGCTTTTTTAAAACAGAGAGAGAATTAGTGGTTTTTGTGGTATGGCTTGTTTTTATATTTTGCATTTTCAGTAGTGGAATATACTTTAGAAAGCAAATTAATATCTTGACCCAGAATGAAAATAATTTCTCATGAAATTTGCAGAAATGATCTAGATAGGAAAAGCAACTACCTAAGACAAATGTGCAAAAAAGCCTGGGTTACAGCTTTCTTACTGAAACTCAATCACTCCTTGTCAAGTTTGCACGGGAAAAACTTGATATTCAAGGGACACTGATTCAAGGGACACTAATCATCTGCTTTTGTAAGCAGAAAATGAGATAGCTTTGTAGGAGAGACACAATTAGTTTGTGTTAAAATTTTTTTAACCATTTAGCATATGCAGCACTATGACTTTTGATTTTGCTCAGATATTCACGAGTAAATTTGATCCCTGCACTGTACTGTTCTTTTAATATCCTCTCTCCTGTAAAGTTTTCAATTTATTCCACTTTCTCTGGTATGCTTTTCATAACTATAATATATTCCAGTATCAGGTTTTATAATTACTTGGACTCTATTCATTTCCAAATTTATATTTCAGGCTGTATTTCTTCCTGTGCAACAAGTAACAGATCATTGTGCTGAACAGCAATCTAGGATGAATGTTAAAGTTATTGCAACACTAGTGTAGGAAATCTAGTTTAATTTGGGGAGTGTCTGGGGTGGTGGTTGAAGAGCATGGGGGAATTACTCAGCAGAAAACTGGAGAAATGACTTGGTACATCTATAGACAGCTACTCGGTAATGTGGTGATTGGCAGGTGGGTGTGTCTGCCAGCATCATATTTGGTTTTACTGAAATTAAATGTCAGCGCTGGAGGATGCAGAAGGCACAGAGTTCCCCCACATTAGTATTACAAAAATTGCAGTGGTTTGGGTCTGACTCTGGAGAACTCAGTGCTGCAGGGATGTGATTCTGCACTGAGCAGCACCCCAGGATGTCAGAGGAAAAGATGAGGCTCAGCTCTGGACTGACCCATGAACTCTGATCCACTTGAGGACTTAATTTCATACTTAAATTTAAATATGTGAGCAGGTGCTTCCAGCTGGGGCAGATTGCATTTGTGCTGAACAGTAAGTCAATGTTTAAGTGATCCAATGCACTGTTGGGTTTAGTATACTCAAAAGCTGAGCTCTAGGTGGCTTGGGACAATGGTACAAGAATAAGTTATGGGTCAGAAAGATGCTGATTCTTCAGTTTAGAGAGTAAATATGTTACAAATATGAGGAAAATCACAACATGGGCATTTTTTAGACAGGGAAAACTGTAAATTCTTCAAAGATTAGTGGAGGGTGAATGTAACTACTTGCAGGATCACTTGTTTTTGCAGAGCAAAAAAATATGACTTTAATGAATTGGAATGGCAGGCATGAAACTAATTTCAGTGTACTAATATTCAGAAGGTAAAATGTGTAGTTTGTCCAAAAATACGACGGATTACCGTAACTGTGCTGTTTGTATCATGGGAACCTGTGTGAAATGAGCACTGAGGAGAAGAGAGGTAAGAAAAATACAACAATACTTCAGGAATCACACTGAGGGAAATGGAGATGGAAAATGTGGTGGGAGTTGACAAAAGATATCGGCACTGATAAAAGAGTTCTCAAAAGGCACTGAAGTAGTGATTTTTGAATCAAAAAAAAGGCATATACTTTTGAAAAAAAAGGGCTTAACAATGATTTTTGTAGAAGAAATGGAATAAGAGGTAGTAGAATGAGCACTGGAAGTGGATCAAAAGAAAATGTGATCTTTTTTTTCCTAAGCAGAACAGTTATATTCATTGAGTTTATAAACCAAATAGCATAAAGAGGAAGGAGCACAGGAAGGTGGGGAGGGGTGGCACAAACGGAGCCAGAGGGAGGAAGGGAGTGCTGAGAGTAGAGTCCTGAGTTCACCATGTCACCAATGGCAACAAAAGGAAAAGAAAAAATACAGAAATGAAGGAAAAATGCAAATTTTTCTTAGCTACCATACTGAAAAGAACAAAGTTTTATTGGGGAATAGGTCACGAAAGATGTGAGGAGGAGAGGGAAGAAGGCAGGACCTTTGTTTGCAAGTGCAGCATTAAAGCGGGGTTGTTCTGACAGAAACATTGTGATCAGAGAGGAGACTTCTGAGGCTGGAATGGACAGTCTGCTGCTTTTCAGTGTCTCATTGTATTCAAGATCAAAGGATGGCCATTGTAGTATCATTGCTTACAGATAAAAGTCAGAGAGGTTTTGAGACAGGCATTTTCATGATGAAATGGGGAATTAACAGCTGTATTAACATTTGCAATGGTTACCATGCTTAGGAGTGAAGGCAGTGTAATTGTTTGTTTGCTTTAAACAATTTTCCATCCCTGGGATATCTGAGTGACTTCCATGTAAAACTCAGAGCTGAAACTGAAATCCAGAGGGCGGTACAGGGTAGTCAGAGGTCCTGCTAGTTTAAGAGGACACAGTGACATTTTGTACCTGGTGCCATCCCTATGGCTCTTGCACCCATCTGACTGAAGACCAGAGCCTGATTTACACCCCACCATGTCCCCCATGGGCTGCTCAGCCCCAGTTCCACACACTCCCTCAGCAGCTGCAGGGCAGTGCCTGGCCCTCCCATGCTGCACAGCTGGCCCAGGTGGGGACACCCAGCAGGACCAGCAGTGTCACCCCTCTGACACCTGTCTGGGCTGGCAGCCACTGCTGCTCCTTGCCAGGCTCTGGAAGCCCTGATGTGCCACTGCATCCATCCGCAGCTCTGGACCAGGCTTCACAAGTACTGAGTGTGTCCTGCAGCCCAAAACTCTTCAGATACCCCAATGTCCATGCTCTGACCCTGGCAGGCTTCAGGAACATCCCCCCACTGTGCTCAGCTGTCTGCCACTGCTCAGCTTCTGCTGGTTTGAGCTGCACTCAGACCTCAGGGGCTGCCTGGTGACTGTGGGTACACTGAAACATCTGCCTCCAGAAGGTACTAGATTGGGCTTCAGAGCTTAGACTAGATGCCTAAAAAGTCTGTCTGACTATAGCTTTCCTACAATAAGTAAGAGCTCTCCCAGATATGGTAAAATAGAACTCAGAGACACTCTGGATTTTTTTTTCTAATTCTTGCTTGTCCCTCCATTTCTAAGACAAATACCCTTCCTGCAACTCATCTTCCTGTGCACAGAAATAATTTACATGGAATAGTTTGGTCAGTAGGCTGGTTTATGGTTTATAATTAGGGTTACGCTGATTACAAATAGGAAAAAATTTAATTGCATAGTCTTGCAGGTCCAGGAACTCAACATTTCCTACCTCTTAATCTGATAGTTGACTAATGATCATCACCTTACTCTAACTAATTTCCCAACATTCATAGAAGAGCAAATGTATAAAAAATTCATCTGAATTTTAGGCATTTCAGGCATGTGTATGGGGCATTAATTTACAATTCTGCCCTGTACAATATTTCACCTAAACATTAGCAATTCTATCTGGTAAGTTTTTCTTTCTTACCTGAAAGTATTATTACTGAATCATCTTCTCTAGAAAGAAAACAATCATTCATCTGCTGAGAGTGAATCTATGACAGTAAACAGAATGATTATGAATCTTATATGGAATCAGAATATCTTTCTCATCTGAATAGTGCCCCACTTAGGCCAAGAGAGACTATGGCCCTCCATTATACAGGAAAAAAAAAGAAAAACTTCATAAAAGCTACTTGGTAAAGGCTTTGATTTTTCTCAGATGATTTCATTACCTTCACATACCAATGTACACTGAGCTTAATTTTCATGTGAGAAAATCACAGTCAGTGGCAGGAACATTTCTATTTGGCTGCAGCTTCAAAAAGAGAATGAAAAATTTAGAAGGTAAGATCAATAGCTGGGAAACGAAGTTAATCTTAACAAGGAAACTTAAGGCTTACAGCCATGGAAAACAGCTGGAGAAGCTGGGACTTTCAAAATCACTCTGGATGAGAAATGATAAATTTCAACTGAATGAAGCAGCTGTTCAGCTAAAACAGAGAATTGTAAAAGGAAAAAACTCACTTTTCTTCCCCCTTTCCCAAACAACTTGGAGATAAAAATTTGGAACAGTGGCTTAGTCCACCTTCCATCCTGAGCTGTAGGGGCCAGGTGTACCTGCAGAGCACACACCTTCCCATCCTAGAGCACCAGGTATCTAGAAGCCTTAAGGAGCACAGAGAAGTGGCTTGGAAGCTGACTCCACAGAGGGAAGAAGGCACTGAAGAGGAGATTTCTATTTCCTGAGTATTTGTATCAACTGGTGGAAGTGTTGTAGAAAAGAGAGGAGAAGCTTCTTGTGCTCAGCCCCAGGCTGAGGCTCATAACTCATAACCATGAATGAGTTCAGCTGAGGGCCACCATGATGGTGGGGAACTGGAGCACTTGCCCTGCGGGGAGAGGCAGAGGGAGCTGGGGCTGTCTGGCCTGGAGCAGGGATAGCTTCTGCTGGGCTACAGAGCCACTCCAGGTGCCTGCAGAAGTCACTGAGAAGGTGGAGCCAGGCCCTGCACAGCAGAAAATGGAAGGAGGATTAGGGACAGCAGGCATGAGCTGAAACAGGGATATTCAGATGGGAAAGGAAAGGAAGAAAGGAAAGAAAGGAAGACCTTTTTCTCTGTGGGGACAATGAAGGTTTGTGCTGGGTTGCCCACAGAATACATGCGGTCTTTATCCTTTTAGTTTTTCAAGACTCAGCTAGATAAAGCCCTCAGTAACCTGCTCTTATCTAAGAGCTGACACTGCTCTGAGAAAGAGGTTTGCCTAGAGACATCCTGAGGTCCCTTCCTACCTGAATTTATTGTATTAAATACAAATATGCACACAAAATAAAACCCCATGGATGAAAGGTCTGTATATCAAGACTGATATGAGTACCTCACCCTAAGAAATATTTTCAGACCCACTTTGGACACAATACTTCAGATAGAGGTTTCAGTTCAGAATTTCTTTTTTGTTGACCTCTCTCCACACTTGCAGTGCTGCTGCAGCAGTTCCAAGCAGACCAAGGTACCCATTTCCTCCTGTGTGCAGAAAAGGGAATCCATGTCTGGGACATAAAATATGGCACTACTGTGTGAGACAATATAAAAATACATTTGGGACTTTGGTCTGGAGTGCATAATAAGCCAGATAATAAGATAATAGCTACTAATTCATGTCCCTATATTGCAATTAGTCTGCAGACTTGTCTGCTACTTTGGAAGCTGTACCACACCTACCCATCCTCACAAAAAACAGTTCTGTAGACTGATTTCTAATCCTGCAAATTAAATGAGCTTAATTCTTTTCCGGTGGCAGATTCCACATGTTGCAAATGGCTCATCCCAGAGGAAGCTATAATGGCAGGCTCCAGATGGGGCAGTGACAAAGTATCAAACAATAATCCTACTCACGGGTTTGAAGATCAAATCCTATATTGCTCTGAAAGACGTAAGTACTGTTTGATGACGAATTCCCAAAGCATTTTGCTCAGCTGCTGGATAACCTTACGTGCTATAGAAACATGGAGCTTCGCCTCTGTGCATGCTCACAGATGCCTTCTATTTGACAATATCGAGCATTTTGGCATCTGTGTTACACCTGAGTGCTTTCACGTTTCACAAAGTGGATGCTGTGCCATCTGTCTCAGCATGGATATTTGGTGTATTAGACATGCTCTTAGCCTAGCTCTTGGATCAGAAATTTGGATCCTCACTTGAAAAAAGGGAAAGGAAGATCCTGAGTTGCAATCCTTTTCTGAGGACTGTTGATATATTGTGCAGTATCTGAGTAAAATGCTAGCTAGGTTGTAAAATGCTTACACTGGGATCTGAAATGCCAGAGATCCCCTCCTCAGTGTGTTCCCTTGTGGTGTAGCAGCAATCCAGTTTCATTTCTGGGAGCTTTCTTTGTGCCTTGGTTGGTTTTTCAGCCAGGACTGCACCATGACTTTGACAAGGGTGAGACGCAGTGCTGTGATTTGGTTAGTGAGAGGTGCCTCTGCCTGAAATAGGGTGCAAATGAGACCATATGCCAAAGTCAGTAATATGGAGTTTATTCAATAGTGAGCTAGAGAGATGGAAAGAAATAGAGAAGGGTGGCAGGGTGGGGAGAGAGAGATCAGGCAGAAGAGAGGCACCACCCATGGATCCAGGGGCATTCTGTTGGTCCTTCTTCACCCTGGGCTTCTCAGTGCTGGGGGCCCTGGAGTCCTTCTGCAGGTACCACCTTTATACAGCCCAGGTCTGGGTATCCACAGGGTGGTTGCAGGTGCTGTCCCTATAACTAGGGTGATATGCGTATGAGCAGTTGCCTCCTTCCTCACAGTTTGCCACAGTGGGAATTTTTGTCTGGACGCATTAACCAGGATGTGCAAACCAGGTCTTGCCTTGCCAGACTGGGAATTAGCACGCTCTTATTGCAAAGTCCTCCCCTCTGTGCTTATTTCAAGTACCTGCTGTTGTGGCTTTTCTGATGGCAAGGTCCTTCTGTGGATCAGTGTTTTGAGATGGGCTACTTTGCTCTTGAAGTCCTTAAAGCCCATCCTCAGGCTGGCCAGCAGTTCAGTCTCCTCCAGGGAGGTAGTTCTGAAATTCCAGTTTCAAAATATGCAGAGATGAATGGAATGAAACAGCCTGCATCTTATGTGGGTTAAATATCATGCAACTGCATGAAAGCCTGCTAGTTTCAGGGAAGAAAGATTTACCCTTGGGCAGTTAGTATCTCAGACTGATTCCTCCAGATGGAAGGAGGTATAAAGGAAGGAGAACAGGAAAAAAAAAGGAAAAACCTGTTCTGTCTCCTCTGGGCTAGATAAGCAGGTTCCCCTTCAGCAGGTTTATTTTGTGATCCTTTCTTGAGGCATCTCTTCAGATAGGGAGCCAAGTTCCTAAAATGGGGCCGTGAGACTGAGCGCCTTGTCTCTTTGTAATCTGGGCTGAGGTGTTTGTAATTCAGAAACAGCACATAGCTCATTCCTCAGGAGTATTTCCCTTCACTTCAGGGTAGGCATAGATTACATCCAGTGTTTGATCAGGTTTTATTTTAAATTGAGCCTCAGAGTCTCTGATGTTCTATAAAGGGCCAAGCACGCTGACGAGCCTGTCTGAAGGACAGCCCTTATGCAAACACAAGTGTGCTGCCTGCAGCCAGCTCCCTTAATAGCTTTCCACTGCTATTTTATTTTCCTCACTTTTACCTCTTGGGCACTTTAAAGTGATTTTTACTTTGTCCCACACCTTACTGTTACTCAGTCAATCAAGAAAGAATGGACAAAAGGATGCTCAGTCCTTTACACCACTTCTATATTACTCGTGCTTTTTCAAGTACTCATTCCTACCATGAGTTATTTTTACTAAGGGTTACTTTTATGAAAGGATTTAATCAGTGTAATGTCTTTTATGGCTAATTTATAAAATATAGAGCAGTTGCCTTATAGGAGGCCAAAGCTGAAAATAAGAGAATACCTAAAATTTGGAACAAAGACAACTTTTAAATTGACTCTTTCTAGTGTATGAACCACTGGGATTGTGTTTCCAGGCAACAAGTTACCTAACTATATGTGACCAGGAAAGACAACTACCATCTTTAACTGTCCTTAAAAGGCTCCACGATGCCTGCAGTCTTTTATATAAGCCTGGAAGGGTGAGTAACCTCTTCCTTTGCATGTTTAGCCAGAAGATTTGCTGGTACTAAGTGTCCTAGTCCATCAAACAGGATCACTGACCTGACATAATGAAATCATCATGCAGGTTTTCTATTTCACTGAATATTTTTCCCTTTCCCTCTTAGAGAAACAAAAGCTTTTTTCCTTAGGTAATATCTACTCCAAACCGGGCATGTCATGACCTATCAGCTTTTGATGAGTGCTTGCTCCCACTCCTGTTTTATCTCACAGAAATATGAGCTGCTCTTTTCTGAACTCATATCCATTAAAAAAAAAATCATGTAAAATAGAACACTTATTAAAATAGTTATTAGAAATTCTGCTTTACCTCCTTAGACATGTAGTTCTCTAGCAGAGCTGTTCCTCTGGTATGCTGGAATGGGAGAAAAAATGTGGACTGTTGCCTGTAGAGAATTCACGTCATGCTTTTTCCAAACAAATTGTGATTCAGGATGTTTATTTACTTTCCATTTGGAAGCATAGGATGCAACATACCTCATGCTTACACTGCACACATCTCTTAGATATGTGGACCAAAGCTGTATTACAATCTCACAATTACTCTTGCAGAAGAGCAAAAAAGAAAGTTCTAGGACAGAGTTACCACGAATCTAACACCAAATAACTGACATTTTGCTTTGACAACTCTAAAGCAAATAGACTTGTTTTCAGTGTGCAAATGAAAACTCCGTAGGATGTAAATTACAGATTTCCTGTAGCTTTAGAAGTATCTAAAACTGATTTAAGAAATGCTTGAGGCACACATTTACATGTGGGGCTATGTCTAGCCTGCTCCTCTCAGCATTTGAAGATTTCTCAGTGAAGGGGAGGAGAAGGGTGCTGAGTGTCACTGGCAAGAGCAGGATGATCACACACCATAATTCCAGGAGCTGGCACTGCCGCTCAAAGCGCCAACCTTGCTGAACACCCTTCCCCAGCAGCTTCTGCCTGATCTTGTTAGTTCACTGCCTTCATCCTTGTGCTTAAATTTCTCATGCAATAATGTAATGAGCATTTTGTTCCCTCTCCCACTTCAAATTGAGCTTGCTTCAGCTCCTAGCTCCAGTCTGCCACTCAGCTTCACATATCTTTGTGCCAGGGTGGAGAAATGCAACAGCAGGCAGGACAAGTAGAGGAAGTCAGCAGGGCAATTTTCTTAGGTCAATGCTGGCAAATGCCAGCTTAAAGCACTTGTGGACTTCTGGCCTGAAATAGGTCATGAAAAATAATGCCTTTGAATTCAGCAATAATACACATTTTTGTGGCAGAAGGACAAGTCATGAACAAAGCTTTTCTCTATGTTTAAAGATGGTATCTTACATAATTAAAAAGCAAGGCACTAGCTGCAGCTGCTTGAAAGATTCTTAGCCCTTAATAGAGTAACACAATTTATTAAAGCTTCTTTATTCCATTCTTCAGTTGCACAGGTCTTGGGTTCAAAGGTTGGTGTTTCCCTGAAAATTCAGACTGCAATAAAGGATTGAAACTATCTTTCATGCAGCCAGCTCTGGCTGGATCGACCCAAACTCCATTTCAGGAAACACATTTCTTTAATTTTACCTTGAAATCATATAATGGGTTGGATACAGCTTTCAAGAGGGAAAGATTATCAATAGATAATATAGCTTCAGGCTGTACCATTTGTCACTTCAATCTCAGTTAGGTCCATAATAATGTTTGTGCTCAGAAAATCCTCAAGAACATGAGAGTGCATTTGTATGGCCTGTTAGGCACAAAATTGCCTGTTTTATAGGTGCAATACAGGTTCACCTTTTAAAAATTTTACTCCCTTTGTTTATAACTGATCAACTAAAAAAATCTCAAAGCAGGTGTGACACACTGCCTGGTGATATGGAGATAGTGCCAGCTAATGCAATGTACACATAATTTGATATGTCATTTTTCTTAACATATTAATATGCTGCGTTTCTTCAGCCTACTTATCAGAATTCTTTCCTAAACAACATCCACACCAAAACAGAGCCAGAGGCGCTGAAGCAGTGGTATTGCACTATGATCTCATGAAATAGATATCTGCTTTCCTTCCTTAAACAGTTTTGTTACTGAACAGGTTGAACTCTACTACAAGGATATAGGTCAAATGCCTGCACTGTGTTTCAGTACACAAAAGTACCTCTAGTGTTTCACCCATATGGTTGGCTAAATCACACCACAACATTTCAGCATCCTGTGTTTGTGCTCGCTTCAGTAGCAGTTATCAGCTTAACTGTAGGCATCACTGTTGTGATGATGAGCTCATGAATACATATCTTGGGTTTTGAGAAAGTGCATTACTCTTTTGTAGTCTCACAAATGCAGTTCAGGTTTCACAGTGCAGTCTATAATAATGCAGCCAGATCATGATTCATGTACCCTTTGCATTTGACCAGAGAGGCTTTCTCACTGACAAGGTGTCTTCCATTGCTGCAGGTCCATTAGCCAGGATGTGCATGCTGCCACTAGCTCTCATTAGGATAAGGAATCAACCCTTTTTTATCTCTTTCTAAAGAAGAGAATGGAGTCCTCAGATAGCCTACAGCTCAGAGCCAAGCTCAGTGGTCTTAGGCAGGAGCTTAAAGAAGGCAGCAGGTCTTCCTTTGGATTTTTGGAATGGAAGGACACAGGGTCTGGGTAAACTCATGACAGATCTTGTTTTCTCCCTGTTTTCACTGCTGGCAGTGTGTTCCTGCAGGAATCATCACTTCCAACTGGCAGAAGCAACAAAGCTACAGTCACTCCATCCCACCAAGTACCTCAGAAAATTCCCTTTTCTTTAGCTCTGGACTACATGTATGTTTTCTGCTCTCCTCCACCTGTTTCTCCACCTTAGCATTTTCCTGCCTGCCAAGTCTGTCCCTTCCCAGATGCTGAGCTCTGCTCTCCTTCACCTTTTCCCCACTGAGCAAGTTCAGTTGCTGTCAGAAAAGAAACAACTGCCCTGTCTGTAAGCATTCCTCTATTGCCAAAGACCAGTGGCAAAGTAGTCAAGGCAAGGCAGACAAGCAGTCTTCTTGCCTGCTACCAGCCACTGATTTTAAAAAGGAACAAAAAAAACACTAACTGCAAACCAGAAAATTAAACAGATGGTTCATCACAGTCCCACCCTCAGCATCTGGACTGCTACACCGTCCTGTTTCTACCTCCACTCTTCTCTCTCCTCTACACCTCCTTCCTGTATACCCATCTCTCACTGTCACCCTAAATCCTTTCATATTTCCCGTAATATATATCAAAAGAATTTAATTTTTATTGAACTTTTACCCTCTTGTTCCAAAGACTTGATGTTCCTCAGATCATCCTTTTTTCTCTTCTGCTCACTTGTAAATTGCTTTTCATTCAAGAAGACTTTATTTTCTTTGCTTACCTGAAACCTGATATGCTTATAATACCTGATTATTTTTCTTCATTCTGAATCTACTCATCTCAGTCTTTCATTTCCTGACAAACTCTGTGCCCTTGGCTTGCACACATTTTTGAACACCTGTTTCAGTGTATCCAGACCAGATCCTTTCAGGAAGCATGCCATCTAAGTGGGCTGACATAAATTTTGATTTATTTACAATTATGCTTGCTCAGAATTTCATTCCTCTTTTTTTTCTCTCTTTCATTTAAATTTGGTCTAGTTAAAAAAAAAATCTCAATGATGATTGTATACCTTACCATTCCTGGTTTAGTTTGCAACTATGGAACATCTCCCCTCTTTTTTCCTATTGCTGACAAATAACTGACTGCTGTGCCTTTCCAGGACTGAAGCTGCCTTTTTTTTTGCTTGTATTCCTACTATGCTCACTAATATCTTTCTCAATATCTGTTCCTTATTTACTTTTTTCCCTTTATACCCCAGAAGTTTTATCTGATCTGTCAAGCTTCCTTTATAATTGTGTTCATATTCTTGACCTTGTCATGCGTTATTTTCCTTATAAGAACATGGGAATTGCCAAATCAGAAAACAAACGATTCATCAAGCCTACTAGCTTGTCAAAGAGGGCAGAAAAAGCTCACAGGATATCTAGACAGGAAGAAAATATTATGTAAGAGGATATAAATCCTCTTTGGCTTCCAGCATTGATCAGTTTGAGCCCTTAGGCTTTAGTTTATTTAGTTTACTGTTCTTATTTCAGCTAGTATAAACTACCTATGGCCTTTTTCTGTGCAGTTGTACTTTATGCTGGTAAAATTTTATCCTTTTAATATTTTGACTAAGTACTGTGTTGGTTATTTCCATATTCACTTTTCTGGAGTAGGATCCTTCCTCTCTCAGCTTTTATGTTTGTATATGACTCCTAAATTTTTCTTAAGAACATTAAATTGAGTCTTTCATCCACTCTGTCTGGACTTGTGGTCCAAGATACAAGAAGAAAAAGGACAGCTTTCCAAATGTAAAGGAAGCTATAGATCTGTAGATCTACAGCAGGAGAACACACAGGACAGGGTTGCAGTGTTATTTCTAGTGAAGCTCAATGGTGAGGCAGGGAAATGAGACAATCACTTTAGAAAGGTAGACTTGAGAAGACAGGTTTTGGGTAGCCTTTAGCTAGAAAATAGTTTTGCTTCCTTAAAACCTCTCCCTTTGGGAGGAGAGAATCCCCAAGATGCCACTTGCTAAGGAACTTCTCTTAAATGAATACAGTGGATACAGTGCCACTTACCAGTTTTTGGATACTTTATAGTCTTTACAGATTTTTCTTTCCCTCAAGTATGAAAAAATGCTTGAAATGGGATATGTAGGTGCCTTTTGTGGGCAAAACATATGAAGTATTCTTTTCAAACAGATGAGTGTTTCCTTCCTCCAGCAAGGAAATCAGCCGTGTGCTGCAGTGCTGCTCCAGCTAGATGGTGTTGTCCTGTTTGGAGGCAGTGCTCTGATACTGTCCTCAATTCCACTTTGAAACTTCACTCACGAGTTGAAACTGAGCATTATCTGCCCCAGCTGCAGAGAGAAGGCTCCCCAGTGCCACAGCCTCCAGCCAGCAGAGCCATCGCCTTCCCCCAGCCAAGGACAGCCTAGTCAGCACTGCAGGGTCCCACAAAACCAGCCATCACAGCCTGCCATGGGCCAGCTGGGAAACTCTTTCCCAAATGCCTGAGGGACCATAGTCAGTTCATAGTGACTGTTTATGAGAGTGTGCTTTGAGAAGTTCATGGAACATTATCAGTTAAGTCAGCTGAGTCATTATTAGTTTTGAGTCTCATTAGTTGTAACATGAAAAGTTCAGAGTAATGTACTGCATCCTGCACTACACTTCATGTAAACAAGAACAGCTGGGATAGAAATCATAGAGTAGAAATTAGGTTTTTCCCTCTCTAGCTTGTAAGTGGAGGTAGTTATCTCTTATTTTATCTCCACCTACTAGTACTAAGACTCAAAAATGTAACTACCTTGTCATATAAATGAGCTTTACCAGAGCTAGTAAATTTTCCAGTCATCTCAGTTCCCTCTGGTATTTTCAGCCCAAATAGGTGATGAATGAAGTATTTCTCTGGTTTAGTATCACAGGCTGATCTGATCTTTAAGCCTCCTGAATTATTTTCCCTCTTTTCCACTGAAAAGAGTGCCCAGCACTTCTTCTTTCTATAACTTATTGATATGACCTTTGATAACTTTTAAGTACAAAAGATTTTGTCTAAACATTGCCCCTGATTTCCTCTTGTTTCCTACCAATCACAGCCCTGGAGGAGGCTTATTTCCATTTCACTGATTGCAGATGAGCAGGAACTTCAGCTGCCATGTGTTGTTTCCTAACACACCCTTGTTAATCAGAGAGGCACCCAGAGAGACCAGCTGTGTGCAACTCAACCTCAGCCATTTAACCGAGATATAGCTGCTGGGTTCCAGCTTGCCTGGCTTCCTTCTTGAGCCCTCCTCTCTCTCCCAGCAGAAATTTGGGGAGGGCAGTCCTTGTTCTCCCCAGTTGGTGAGGAGGAGGGTTCCAGTGTGCATGCCACACTCTGACTTTCTAGACTGGAAAAGTAAATTCTTTGTTTGAAGTGTGTTTTCTATGTCTAACTGAAAAACATTTGCTCGTCATTTTGTATCATTACACTCTTGATGTATAAGGATTTAAAAATGAAAGGAGAGCTGGATCTTAAGCAGAACAATTGGTCTGAAGGATAGCTCCTACTGACTTGTAATGGTTATGAGGCTGAAGAAACCATTTGCTCTTGAGTACTTAGCAGCTGATTCAACACAGGCTGATTAGATAAAGAAAAGAGAGTGGAAGGATAATAAATAAAAAGAGTGCTGTGATGAGAGTTCTAAGGAAATGAAAAACACTTTATTGATAATCAATCTCTGGTAGATTTTGATAATGAACTCCTGAATAATAAGCAGCCCATGTGCTCACCCTGCCACTGGAATTCTAATGAGGAAGATAATAGATCCAAATTAGAAGTTTGCCAGTAAGCCTGTTATTAAAACAATCAAACATTTTAAATGCAAGTAAACAGAAGTTGGAATCCCTATTTTGCTATTAGGTTATTTTGCTATTAGGCTATCTTCCTTTTTTCTTTATATATCCAAGGTAACCCTTTGAATATATACCTTTAAGAGTTTTATGACTACCTTCTTGAAGCAAGTGAGACTATTATGGATGAAATGAGATTAAACATTGACATAAGATCATGTAATTATGTTGTATGGGGCAGGTAAAAATAGATTTCAAAGACACATAAATAGGGATATGGAAGTCCTTCTGCTGTTAAAGGTTATAAGCCCTATTGAGCTATGTTCTATTGCAAGGCAGCAAGTCCATACATGGTACAGTAGTTAAAAAATACATCTATCCACCCAGGGGTTAATCCAGACTCTTTCTTGCAACCTGACAGCTTTGATCATCCTCTTGCTGAGCTCTGTGGGAATGAGCATAGACCAGAGCCATTCCCACATTTGAACAGCAGTGTTTTCCCAGTTCAAACCCACCTTCTGGCAATGCCCCTATGCTTAATCACTTGCCATAATTCTGCCTCAGTGGCTGTAATATCCTTCATCAACTGCTTCTCACCAGCCTGTTGAGAATCTGCCTTTCCACCTTATTGAGCTACTGTTTAGCTTGTCCCTTGTTATTCTCATTTTCCTTTTCCAATGAGCTTACTGCATGATTGATTCTTGTTAATTCTGCCAGACAGTCACTAACTATCGCCAAAGAGCCTTGTCACACCACTTCACACCACTTCAGCAATTTTATACTTTGCTCTTCCCCTCCTCATGTTCCCAGTGCTGCCAGCACCGAAACCAGGGCCCAAGAGGTTGCCTGGAAGCTGAAATGGGACCCTGTGGCTCCATGGGCTGTTTTGTGTCTCAACACCGTCTCCTCTTCTCTTTTGCAAACACAGGTTAAGCAGCTGAGCAATTGATCTGGAGGTGGAAGGGTTTAATCTTTCCTGTTTCTTTGAATAATTCAAAGGAACTTTAATATTTCAGCTTCTACCACGCTTGGCAGAATACTCCATGTTTGGGAGTTGGGAGGAAAACAAGAGGAAGTACATGAGAAAGGAAAAGAGAAGGACCAAACTGTTCATAGAATGCCTTAGATAGCTTCATGAATTTCAGTTTTCCCAGGGAGTGACCCTTTTAAGGTGAAAGATGACTCAACACAGAACAAGTTTCACACGTACACTTATGGTAGATAATATGCTACTCCTGAATTGGGAAAAGCCTTTAAAATTGAGCATTTGAAGCCTTGAGTATCAGAGATCCTCAAGGAACCCCTGACACTCCTCACTTCAGATACTTCTGGAATGCCCTACCCAGGGTTGCAGGGTCTCAGCTCACCTCAAGAGTGAGCACCTGGCCCAGGCTACTCCTACAGTTACCCAGAAGGACAGAAGGATATCTTTTTATATATATATATATATATATATATATATATATATATATATATATATATATATATATATATATATAAAATTAATTGCAGTTCAGAAGACTGCAGCATGGCCATAGTGTATGGACAGTTCAGTTTCTGCTGGAATTATGAAAAAATATCTGTGCAATTGATAAGTGAATTGTCCACAAATCACGATCAAGGGAAAAGATTAAGTAACTTCTAGAGCAGAGGCGATTTAAGTATTAAAATAAAATATAAAATGGTAGCTGCTTCAGTCTTTTTTGTATGCATCAGTCTTCCATTTTACTGCTACCCGTTTTTGACGTGGACTCAAATTCATCTTGCAAGTTCTGTTGTTCAGAGGAGACAGCTCACTTTTAAAGGAGACATGAAAGGTCTAAAGATGTGTGGTTGAATTGCTAGCAGTTTAATCTTAGAGATTTCTAGTGATTAAATAATTTAATATAACTTTTACTTATGTAGGAAAAGAGGGAGAAAACTACATTACTGAAAACAAATTGAGTAGCACAAGGCATTAGAAGGAGATTGATTTAATACCGTGTGAAAACAAGAGACCAATATTTTAGATATCATCTAATTTTTCCATTCAAGAGAATTTTGGGGCTGAGGGGGAGCAGAGTTCCTTAGGTTTCTTATTAAATGTGATTTATATCACATATGGCTGCTCTACATATCAGACATATTTGAATAATGAAATCTGTGCTAGCTCCACTCAGAACACAGTCCATGTAAAAACTGGTGCTACTCAATGGAATTTTGTGGAAGTATGATATTTGTGGTGGAATGTGAATCTCCCTGAGCACTCTGAAAAAGCAAAGAGATTCCATGACACCAATTTCTTATGAAATATTTACATTTTCTTCGTACAAGAACTAGAATTTTTGTGGTTTTGATCTCTTTTACGGAAGATGGTCATGTCAGTATCAGACTGAACCTTAAACTGCAGTCAAGGTAAGGTACATCACAGTTTCTTCTCCTGTAGGGGTGTCATAGCTTCTCCTTCATAATTTTTCTTGTGCATGCACCCCATTTTTGACAACAGCACCAATTTCCACTAGTCCAATCACATCTACAGATAAAGTGCTCTTTGCTCCATATCGTTGATCCCATAAAGAAGTTCCCAAAGAAAGGTCATTTATTCATGCTCTTTTCCTCGTTCCTTGTGTACATATAACAGATTCTTTAATGTTAATAGTCTACCATAATAACCATGGGATTTTTTCCAGCTTTCTTACTCCATTCCTTCTCACTAATTTTGTTCCAATTGAGCTGCAGTCCATGGGGGCCTCTGCCTATCAACAGTATTTAACACAATGAGTGCTTAATAGGGTAAGACATGGTTAAGGGGAAGGGAAAATTCTAGGTGTTATAATAAAATTGGCAATGCAAATGAAAATGTCTTCTTTAGAGTATTTTTTTTTCTGTGCAAGGAAGGCTGAAAAATACCTTGTATTTAGTCTTCTACACTCAGACTTACATTTCAATATGCCTGAGGTAAAACTCAGAGATTGAGCATTTATTTCCCTCGGGTCACTGCGTTAAGATACTCTGCCATCAGGAAGGATACTGTTAATGGCATTCATGTAGGATGGTTTTCCATTTAAGTGAACTATCATGACCAGTCTGCTTTTTTTACCCAACTCATACAGTTGACCTTCATCAAAACAATTTTCTTTCTAAAGAAGATGAAACCAACAAGTGACACTTGCATTGTGAAATGAAAAAAATAATGATAAATCATACATGACAAATGAAGTTCCAGAAAAGATGAGGGTTCTGTTTACCACTGTTCCCCGTGCTGAAGTAGATTCAATTTACTGTTCCCCTAGGAACAGATACTGTAGGTCATGCAGTAAGGTATTGATTTTGCCAATTACTGAGGATAATATAGTATATTTTTGACTTGTCACATTATTTTTGAAACTTGTTTCTTGGTTACTAAACAAAAAAGTTTTTCATGCATATACTCTTCAGGCCTGTCAATTTAAAAATGAAATGTGTTTTATATAGTTCTCTAAAAATAGAATCATTATTACTGTATAATCTTTTTTTCATATAATTGGTGGAATTTAGGTTATATTCATATATGTATATTTAAGGACTTTTTTCAGAACTGCATTGTAACTAATTGGTCCTTAATAATTGTCCAAGTTATAAGCTTGACTACAAGGAACTGAACTAATAATTTTTCTTGAGCTGAAATAACAAGTTCAGAATGGATTGTTTACTTCTTAATTGAAGGTACTTCTTAAAACATCATTAAAGAAGAAAGAATCACTGGAAAATCAGAGGAAGACTGTACTAAGAAGGAATTATTTATTCCTAGATGAAAAGATTAATTTACACCTATTCCCAGCCAGAAGATGGCTGCCTTTGAAAAAGGGTCTGAGGTAAACCATTACAGAAACCCTAAACGATTCATAACATTGCAGCACATTTTTATGCTTACTGCCTAAATATTACTAACTGAAGGAGACAGTTGTGACTTAGAGTGTGTCTTCTGCAGATGACTTAACTACCATATGGTAAATTTCCACCCAAGCTTATGGTTAAGCAGTATGGACATAAGGGTCAAGTAATGATTTTGAACTGCTTTACTCTTACGTCATCTTTTCCAGAATTTTGTTGAAATGTCCTTAGGGAACAGACCTTGAAAATAATTGATGTGCTAATTTTTTAACATTCAGTAGAGTTGATCACAATTAGAGTTGGACTTTGAGAAAATGCTGAGCCCCTAGTAGACAACTTGTGTACTCACGTTATATTAAAACCAGGTTGCTTCCTTTGGTGTCTTAGTGAGACCTGAATTTTTTTTAATCTTTTGTCCCAGCTATTGAGGTTTAGTTATTCTGAACACTGTAGCATGAATTGCTGTCTTGATACTCCCCCTGAATTGCAAACAGGCATATTTTGTCACTCGAATGTTTTTATAGTTGCCTATAACTTGCAATGGTCTGTCATTGCAGAGTTTGCCTCCTAAACTTTCAGAGGAAGTTGGACTAGCTTGTACCAAATCTATATGTGAATTTTTGACACAGAGAGAAGTACAGCAGTAAAAAAGATTTATACTCAGAGTTTATTACTGATGAAAAGAATCATGCTAGAGTAAGGCTGGAAAAGACATGTTTACTGATAGTAAGTCTTCTGTTTAAAGTGGCAAGTCCCAAGTTTGATGGGATATGTGATATGCAAGCAGATGACAAAATTGAAGTGAATATAGTTTTCAGAAGGATTTTTGAAGGAGTGCAGAAAAGTTAGTAATTTACCTCCAGCTGATGTTCAGCAAAAACTGAGTGCCAAAGTTTCCTAAGCTCTCTTTTACATTTTGTACAGCAACTCTTCTGGAATTTTCTTAGACTTATTAATCACCACAAGGAGAGGTTCAGCCTTTTTTCTTCCAATCTCCTTTAGACAAGATGGGAAATTTTGTCAGCTTGCTTAGTTAAAGAGGGTGGGTGCTGTTTATGTTTTGAGAGGCTTTGTTTTGTTCATATTAAGAAAATGAAAATGTCCCTGTTTTATTGTCTGTGGGATCCTTACTGAAAGTGTGCAGGGGCAGACTAGTTTTCAGCATGAGAGAAGATTATTTGCTTGGAGATCATCCCTGTGTCAGGAGCACAATTTATAGGTTTGGAACTATAATTTTTTTTTCTCAATTTGAGAATTTTTTTACTTTAGGATTTGCAGATCCAATTGACTTGCCTCCCCCTTCAAGCTCTAACTCCATGCAGGTGTGTCTGTAGCCATTACACCTGCAAGCACTTCTGGTGCTCTTTTAGGATGCAGACTGGGATGGTTCAGTGGTGCAAGAGGCACATTGGAGGAGAGCTGTGCACCAGGGATTTGGTGCATCTAAATAATATCAATAAATAATGATTTGGTGCTTCTAAAAATATCCCTAAAATAGTGCTCCAATGAATATATCAAACTCTCTGTCCTGGAGTACCTTCACGGCTGTGGTGGAGTCAACCTGCTAGAGTTCTTGGGGAGAATCAAGTGGGTCTTTTACTTCCCAAGTTGACCCCAGGCCTGATTTGTCTGCAGGATGTCTGGTCCTGACTCTCTTTGTAGTCACTGGCTGCCCCATAAGCTCTTACTATGAGATAAGGGGTGAACACTTGCAGAGCAGGGGGAATAACCTATTATTTTTCCTTTCAAGACCTAAGAGAGCTCTGGGGATATACATCCTGTGGTGGTGAGGAGTTGTAGGAAATCTAAACACAGGCTGAATGCTGGTTGCCTTAAAGGAAAAAAATGGATTATCTGCTGTACCCCAGGAGTGCTCAGGGCTCCATGGTGTGCAGTGTCCAGCTCACACTACAGCCTCCTTGGCCAATATGGATATTTGTGCATGTCTTCATGGGAACCAAGGTCCCTGGGCCAAAGCACCATGAAAAGCTGGGAAGAAGCCTCAGCTGCACTGTGCAATAGCATAACACTCCTTGATTATGTGCTCACTGTACTGTGGTGGAGCAGATGCATGGGTGTTATGTTGCTCTCATTAGGGAAGATCCCATTTCCCATTTCTGATTTCTGTCCTTGCAAAACTTCATCCTATACACAAGTTCAGATTTGATTCTCCCTGCAGTTCTTGACAAAATACCCCTGGTATAGTCTTTAGTGTTTTTTTTTTTTGGGTTTTTTTTTTTTTTTTTTTAAACATCAAGCTCCTCTAAGTTTTGCTGGACATGTTTTAAGTAATTTCAGTATATGTTTCAAAGAGAACCCTAAGAGCAGGGCAGGAAATCAGTCTATTATGGAGGATTTTAGTTGATTTTTTGAATTAATGTTTCAGATCACCATGCAGCAGTAGCTATAATTAAGTGTCAGAGAGTGAGGGCTAAATGCATGAATAAAATATCTCATTGTATTACACTTTTATAATAAGATTTACTTGTCAACTTTTAATATAATAATGTAACTAACAAGATAATTTATTTCTCAATGTAATGAAGATGTACAGAAGGCAGAGGCAGGACCTTGTGAGATGCCAACTTCACTCTGTGGCTGAGCCTGCTGGGTAGCATGCACATATAATGAAGGAAAAACCCTAGTGTACTGAAGGAGGGGGTGTAGGATGGATAGCAGAGGAGGAAAGAGCAGGAACTTCAATGCATGAAGTTTGCATTTGGTACAGGAGTGAAAGATGAGAGAAAAACTGTGATAACAGAAGGCATAAGAGTCTGCTGGGGAAGATGATACTAAGTGTATTTCTCCAATTGGTAGAGCAAGACATTTCCATAATGTACACTTTCAGAAAAAGAAGGTTAAAATAGCTAATTGCCTTGGTGTGGGCTGAGAAGATATGTATGGAAAGTTATCCCAGACTGTATGACACGTGCTAAGCTGTCTGGCTGTGTAAGTTTAATGATACCTTCCTTAGGAAAAAAGAAGTCTACTGGATATCAACCAGGAAGACAGAAATCTTCATGAGTTTTCCCCCAATTTAGCTACATCTGATAGAGACTGTGATTTATAAAAGTGTGAGAGCTGCTGAAAGAGGTTGTGAGGAATAATTTGCTACCCTCTCATTTCTAAGACAATGTATGCATCAAGTCCTGGAAAGATCCTTCTTGTCACTGTTTCTAGCCCATGAGCAATGCCTCTTATTTGCCCTCTCTAAATTTCTCTACAGTGGAACTCTGTAGGGACAGACATGTATTTGCAAAGAAACAGGGGATTGTGTTGCCATTCTGGCTGGCTTCAAAAATAATATAGGGACTAGCAAAAATGAGACCCTGCAAAGTCTGTGATTGCATCCTTCCTGGCTCCTTCCCTCAGATATTGGTGCTTCCAGTGACCACCATAATCAAGCAAGGCAAATGGAGAAACATGTCTCACTGTGGGTGCATTTCTCTTCACAGAGAAAAGCAAGGCACAACTTCCTAGGGATATTTTCTGGGAATCGCAGTAAGAAAAGTCAGAGAAAGAAAAAAAAAACCAATTATTATCTCAATTGCTGCTGCTCTTGTTGTGTAGAAGTGGAATGCATTGTGGAAGATTGTTTACCTGAAGGGAATTAGTAATTGAATTCTGGTGTGAGTGGTTTGAGCCATTGACCAATTGAATCCACATGTGTGTCGGGACTGTCAGCTGACAGTCACAAGATTCTGTTCAGTTGAGTGGAGTTGAGTGCTTGTGCAAATTTAGTGTAATATAATATAGAATAATATAGTATAGTAAAGTAATTAATTAGCCTTCTGACATCAGTGGAGTCAGATGCATAATTTCCCCCTTTGTTGGGGTTCCCTGCCTTGAATCCTATACCTCTCCATGTCTGGAGTGGAGAAGAATATAGGTGCAGGTGTGCTGAATGCATCCATTCACCTGTTTCAGCATCTCTGAAGCAGGTGAATGGATGCAGCATTCTCTCAGAGAGAGAATGGCACATCCTAAATTAATCTGTTAATTCTTATTAGCCCCAGGGTTTGGCCAAGTGCTGAGGGAGGGGCTGTTGATGTCTGTGCAGTTCTGCAGGGATGCAGTGGGAACAGTTGCAGGATAGTGGGAGTTTCAGTCTGTGGGAGTGCTGGAGCTGGCTGTGAGGTGGTGGCAGGGTCTCTGTGTCAGCATGGTGGAAGAAGGAGCTGCTGTCATTATCATCCATGGTGCAGTGCAAGGCTGTGTTGTGGAAAGTATGTCATTTCTGTACAATGCACTGTCTCTCACATATCCCATGTAATCTACACAGCCAGGCAACACAGCAGTAGCAATGGCACACCATGTAAGTGCATTCCTGAGCTATGTAGCATAAATATGAATGAGAGGGAACATACTGCACTTTAAATATTTTGTACATTGTGCTGGGTGTTATGACAATGAGTGCACTGTGATACATTATTAAAAATGTGAGAAGTACCGTAACCTGCAAATGATGGTTTGTTTTTCCCTTTATAGCTGCCAGATGGTGTGGAACCATTTACACAACATCTGAGTGTTAGTGCATTTTAACCAGGGAATGAAGGATCCTGCTCAGTGCTTTTTTTCTTTTTTTTTTTTTTAATCTTAACTACCTAGCCAGTATACTTGTGTTGGAGCAAATGAAGTCTGCGTAGTGTTACTTTATTTTGTATTTCCAAGTCACTTCAGGAGCTTTGGTTTAAGCAGAGAAAGAACAGTTTCTCATTGTTGCTTTTAGGACACTGGAAAAAAATAGCAAAAGCTTTATTTACTATGATTATTTTGTTTCCTCACAGAGTATGATAAGATAGTTCTTGGAGATCCAACCAGACCACTTTTTTCAGGACTATTTTAAAGGATGTCCTAGACATATGTACCATGTAGATCCAATGACATAAGGCAACATTATATTGTGCTTCTGTTTGCAACAGAGGACTTACAAAAGAGATCTTCCACCTGTATACAATTCAATAAGCATACTGTTCCTAAACTAAGTAGGTTATTAGTCTTATCTTGTTTGTATTTTCTTGGCTGAGATGGTGCCTCAAAGCAGGCCACAAATGTGAGGTCAATATACTCATACTGGCTCCAAGTCAGCTCTTCAAAGAGACCTGGAAGCCTTCTAAATCAGTAATGTTTTATTTGAGTGTGATGTCACTTTAAAAAAAATAAAGCTCTAAGCAAGTAGGGATCACAGACTGGAAGTTAAAAAGAAAAGAAAAATAAAAATTTTATATGCAGCACTTACATTTCCCACTGTGTCCCAGCCAATGAGTTCTTGCTTCTGAGCTTTACTGGAGTTAACATTGCAATGGTAGCTTAGAAAAAACTGCTGTGTCCCCTTTGGTCTCAGGATATTCCTTTTCATTACCTCTGAGGTCTGTCTGTGGTGTGATTCTTACATGCATCATAGCATACATATTGATCCTTTTCTTACTGAAGAAAATGTGAAATCTTTTCTTCTTCTAGAAGTTCTGTCAGAATCAGTACAAAACCATTTTTTTTTTTCTTAAAGGAAATGTTTAAAACAAGTCAAATATACCCTCAAACACACCACGGATATTATGATGATGGAGATTTCAATTTTGCCTTCTGCAGTGAAGGCCAAGGCCACAACAATACTGTGGCATGTTTAGAAAACCCACAGCTAGTGTAAAATTACCTTTCTTGGATACTGCTGGCAGTGCTGCCACAATAGCACATTCTTGTAGTGGGCTCCAGGGAAGTTGGGAAAAACTTCAGATACAAGGAACCACTAATACAGCTATTCCACTGGTGCTGACCTACTTAAAAATGAGCAAAAATATGTATATGTGGGATACAGATGTTGCTGTTTGAGCTTAACCCTAATGAAGAGAAAATCTTTTATGTTTCTGAAGTCATATATTTGATTAACTAACTGGCATTTTTCCAGTCACCCTTTTCTAGGTTTGAGTTGTTTTTGCTTTCTGTTACCAGTTCCAGTCATGTCAACATATTGCTTTCTGTATATAAATCCTGATATGTTCAATCCTGTCAATGCATTTGGTTACCTTTCCCTCTTAAATGAAAAGAATCAATACACCTTGATGATCAGCTTAGAGAAATTATCATTTTTCTTACTTTTTGTGGAAAAATGAAAAAAGGAAAAAAGTTTTGGTAGATTTCTGGAGCTGGCAAGAAATTCTTCATCCTTTGAACGTGGGGATTAAAGTAGTGACCTTTGCTGCATGTACGAGGGAGAAAGGAAGGAGAACTGTTGCTCACCTTCAGTTTCCAGCATTCTCCCACCTGTTCACACAGTAGGAAGTCACCAACATTCAAAGTCAAATTCCTAAAGTATCTGAGCATTTGAAGTCTGCATTATAATACTGGCCAGTGTAAGTGACTTCTATCCAGTCTTGGAGAAGGGGAGGGTGAGAGGAAAGGAGGAGATATTGTATTACACTGGCAGTCGATTAGGGTCATTCAACCTTACAGAATACATGTATTTTGATATAAATTGATACAGTACATCTTCCAGAAATACAGTTTTCACAGTGGGTAGAAGCTTGTGGGCAGGTAGTAAAATCCCTGCACTGACCAGAAACTGTTGTGAACATCTGTTCCCTGACTACTTAAATTATACTTGGACAGTTTGATGCATCTCTGGCATCCATCCCATGTGCTACCAGAATGAAAGTGGAAGAAAAGAAGAATGTAAAATCAGGCATCCTGTTGGGCTGTAATATTTCTGCTCTTTCTATTTTCTTCTCTGTCCAGAAAATGTCACATCTTTGTTTAGCAATATATGACAGCCTTTCTTTCCCTCTATTGTATTTGCAGCTGCCTGCTTACTTATTTTGTGTACGTTCCTTTGAGCCATGAAAGACTTTAAACTTAATTAAAAGGCATGACAAAAGAGAGATTTCTATAGAAATATCTTCTTGTGGAAAGTCCTATTAAGTTAAATCTGCCCTACCAAACTATAATTACTGAAATAAATGATTCTTCCATGAATCTGATCTTTCAGTACTAACTTCTCTTGAATTCTGCTGCATGACTTGTGTCATGCTCAGGGGTTTTATATAGCCTTGGAAATGAGGCTAGAAGGATGATTAGTTTGGGTGAAACTACTGTGGTGGCACACAGAAATGTGAATTGCCTTCAGCTTCCCCAGATATTACAGCAAAAGAACAATTAATTCCCATCCTCATGTTAAAGCTACACTTGCTCAATTTTTAGACTGTAGTTATGCACTTGAAGTGTTATTGCAATGTGACAGATTTTCCATTCTGGCAAAACCAGTGCTTGATTTAACAAAAAGTGAAAATCAAAGCTGCTGTGCAAATTCTAAACTCCATTTTAAAAGAGCAATAATCATTGATTAAGTCAAAATTATTAGTGTTTTTAAGGGCCTTTTTAATTGCAGTTTGGCTCAAAGATACAATCTCATTTTGGCATGCTTGCATGACAATGGATTGGTGCCTGAGGGCTGGCTTTCCACAACAGTAATTTGGAATCTGACTCATCTATCATTAGTTTAAGCACACATGAAAATACAGACCTCGTGTTTTATAGCAGTGGAGAAAGACTATAACATGTTATAACAGGTGTACCTCAGCTGAGGGGCCTTAGGAGATCCTCCAGATGATATTCTTCACTGCCAATGGCAGAGAAAGTCTTTTCTATGTAGGCTGGTATAACTCTGCTCCATACATAAAAAGGAACACATTGTGATTTCAGTAATCGTACTGGGCACAAAACACAACTGCTAGCTTGTATTCAAATAAAATTCTGTAATCCTTTCCACAAGCTCAGAGCTGCATTCATCTGGGAAATCTGAGAATAGATTATGTGCCTTATGAGAAATGGAGTACAGAGAAAGACAGAATTATGTGCCTAATTCAACAAATATGTTAATACTGAAGATTTTTTTTTTCCCCTGTGGGTAAAAAATTCCTGGACACAAAAGGCAGCCAAAATTTCTATGCTGAGATACACATGCTAGTTCTGTCAGGTATGCTATCTGTCTTCCCAAACATTTAGGGCTTGCCAAAATCCTTTTTTGCCATTCTTCTCCCTGCTTCCACTGAATCACTTCAATGCAATTCTTTGGTCTAATTTGTCATCAACCCGTATATTGGTACAGGTATGAAAATTGAGTTTAAATGCAAAATTCTTCCACATTAATCCTTCACAGAATCATTAATTTATAAAGTCAAAGCTTGCTTCAATAAAAAGTAAAATTTGCAATATATAGAAAAATATTTAAATACTGTAATAAAAACCTAGAATCCTCTTTCCTTCTCTTCTAACCTGGATTTTTCTACTTCTTCTCTCATATATCTGAAGGCCACACCTCCATAAATTAAGCACATCATATAGTTAAAAATGGAAATAATAGTAAATGTTTTCTTTTCCTCAATTTTTAAGACCAGTAACTAGGACCAATTAATGTATGAAGATGTGTGTGAAGGTATTTTTCTTAGAAAAACTGAAGTTAAGTACTTTGTCTCTTCTGGGTGAAAGAAAACAGCTCCTTGTCTCTTCTGGAATGAGTTCTGTACCTGAGAATGGCAAAACAGGTTCACCTTACAGATTAGTACCCTCCAGTGGAAGCTAATGATCCTAGATTAAAAAGAAAAACAATAGCACAAAAAGGAAAAGAAAAAATAAAAACAAAACCCATAAGAGAAATCAAAGTGAAAGAGCAAAGCTTCAAGCAAAGTATAAGGGATTTGCTGTGATTGTTGAAATCAGTATGCGTCCCTTATTTTGTCCATGGAAAATGTATAGCTATACTAAAGAGATCTCAGAATAACATTAGGATGGTATATAATATGTAGCACATAGAAAAAAGAATTCCCTAAAACTCCCCAGAAAAAAAAAAAAACTCAACAAAAGGGAATGGTTTCTATGTAAGAAGAGAAAAGTAACCTAGCACTTTTGACCCTGGGAAAGAGACACCTGAGAAGCTATCTAGTAAATGATGTTATTTATAGATTATTAGGCCAGCAGTGGACTTTGCAAAGTTGTGTAAAGCAAATCATATCTCTGACCACCTCTAAGCACTTTGTTTCTCCGGGGGATTGAGACAGAAGCCAAGTGCCTGTTCATCTACATACAAGTTCCCAATTAGATAACACACTCATTTTTGCTGAAAGGGCACTTCTGAGCATGCAAAACCGATAGGAAACAGAGAAGAATCTAACAAGAGTGAAGGGCTGGGTGGGGTTAGAAAGGTTGTTAATTAGGTTTTCTGTCTGTCACTTAGCAGGATAGAAGATGCCTGGCAGGACTGAGGCAGGCTGCAGAGCACCCCAGGTTTATGCACAAAACAATGATGTACAATCTCCTATGTGCAGCATGGAAAGGCATTTTTACAGCTGTTGAATATCATACAGTCCATGACTCCGTGTGTGAGGAAGACCTTTCCTGGGGATGGATACTCTTCACATACAGTATTGCTGTCAAGGAGGCAACTTCTTTAGGGTTTTTTCTCAGTTCTTTTGATTTCTGCATCTTTACTCAGACACTGCTAGCAGGCTGCTGCTGGGAGAGCTGCTGAAGAAGCTGCACATGGTTCTCACTCTCACCTGTGTGGTGTTATCAATTCTGTGTACATTATCCTATCATCTCTCCCTAAAACTTCTGCAGGTATGGAGTAAAATGGAAAGGGGCAGAGCTGATGTGGAAAACAGGTCATTGTAATCAGCCTTTGAATTCAGCTAGAGAGGAGAAACCTGAGCCACCTCAGGGCAATTCCATTCAATGTGTTTTTAAGCTGCTCCAGACAGTTTACACATGAAATATATTTATTAAATAGGCCGTAAGAATTGTTCTTCAATTTTTTATTAGCCTAATTAAGTATTAATATCCAATTTGCTTTATATCTTGAACTTCAAAATCTAAGTTTTTGCTCACTACAATTTATTACAAAGAGTATTGTCATAATTATTTTGTTATGTTGAATGAGTATGCATCATTTAAAATGTAAATAGTCTTACCCAGAATAACAATCAAAGATAAGATCGGTGCATATGCAAGTTATGATCCTATCTTCAGAGGAATCCACAAACTTCCCATTGTATATGTCAGGTGCACATAAAATATGAAAACCTGCAGTGAATCTTCACAGCTGCACTTGGGGTACCTGTACACTGTAATGTGTGTACTCACAGCTTGATTGCCATCTGAAAGCCTCTGCTAGCTTTGGTGCAGGTACCTGGTACAGGTCTCGTGCCTCTGTACCAGGTATGGCAGCAGAGGATGCAAAACGTGTCTTTTAAATGCTGAGGTAATTATTTTGCAATTAACTCCCTGTTACTGCTGCTACACAGCTAATGGTGCCCATGGTAGTTTGCTTAGAAATAGCTGAAGAAATTCCATGAGCTGAAATCACCACTGACAGCAGTTTATAGATCAATAGGAATAAGAAGGTGATATTGCTCTTATTTTTCTGAAGGGAAGAAAAAAGGAACACTGGAATTAACTAGCTAGGGAGAAACTGGGAGGCTGATGGACTGCACAGAGAATGGCCACTCAATAAATCTAAGGTCTAATGTAGGTTCTAGTGCACTCTTGCATGATGATTGTGTCACTTAACTCCTCTGAATCTGAGTTTTCGTGTTCTAAGATAGAAGTAATTATATGCAGCTACCATATAATATCTGCAGAGAGATGTGCAGTTGAAAAGTATTACTGAGCCTATCAACAGAAAAAATGGGAGGTACTTAATAAATTTTAAGGCCAGAAGGGAACATCATGATCGTTTAACCTGTCCGACTGTGTTACTGAGGCCATAAAATTTCCTCTGTGTGATGTTTGAATTACTTCTGAAACTTGTAGTTTCAGGAAGGCATTCAGACACTTTCTGCTCTTGATGAGAATACTTTTAGAATTTGCACCAGTAAGTTTTTCTAAAGGCAATAAATAGAAGCATATCTTTAGTATCCTAGGGAATACTGTGCTTCAAAACAGGAGGAAAAACCCATTTAAAACAGTGTGAAGATATTCTTTAAACCAAAAATCCACAGTTTGAGTCAGTTGAAATATCGTCCTTGAATAAAATTGAAAATGTTAATTCTGTTCCCTCATCCTACTTCCCTCTCTGTCTGAGCAGGGTGGAGGTCTGCTGGCGGAGATGGATGTCTCCATATGTTCAGTGTGGGTCTCTCCAGCAGCTGGGCTCTTACACCCAACAGCTGTCCCTGGGTCCCAGTCTCACCAGTTTCTGGCACTTGGACATACGAGCCCCCAAAGTTGTAGCTTCATTCCAGCTGCTGGGACAGATTCTCTTACTCCCCTGCATTGGCACACACACACTGGGCCTCCCTTCTGGAGCTGGGCTCAGCCACAGAGCACATGCAGAAGTTCCCCTTCCTCCCACCTCACACCCAGACACACACACCAATGGCCACCCACCCCAGAGAGTCCCTCACCCAGGAAAAGAGTTAGAGAGAGGTTTAGCAGGAGGACAGGACACATTTCACTGATGGAGCGCAGGGTACAGCCAGATGAGTGTGCTGACCAGCCCCTGTTCTTACACAGCCCATCCCTTTAATCCCCGTACTCTTCTATCTTTCTGTGTGTGTTCCTTCCCAAATCACCTTGATCCTTCTCTTTCTCCAGCTCTGGTTCCCACCCTAAACATCCCACAATCAGTCCTATGCAATCCTCTTCCTCTGCATCTCACAGAGCATCCCCTGCCCTAGGCAGCAGTCCCCTCTGTGGTGGGTGAGCTGGAGAGCAGCTCCCATGGCTCATGGGGATGGATGCCCCCAGTCCATGATGCTGAGGCACTCCTGTGGCAGTCCTGGGTGGGGGCTGTTTCTCTGAATGGGATTTTGGGGTTTCTCCACCTGCCTTGAGCCCGTGTTCTCTTTCATGGACATGAACATGAGCCTGCTGAGATGGGGCTGGCATGAGAAGGGGCGGGGTGTGATTTGAACTCCCCCTCCTGCCTCTGTGCCTGTGTGTTCCTTTCTGTGTGTGCAGACAAGCTTTTTATCCCATTACTTAACAATTGTATTATTGGAATGCATGGCAAAATCACTTTTTTCCCCTTCTCATGTTTCTTTTCAAACAAGCAGTTTTCAAATTACTTAAGTGACGGTGAAACATTTCCTCTTGGGGAAATCCATATTAAAATATTAAGTGGGAATGTTTCCAGCTGGCCTCTTTTAACAGTTTTTGTAGTGAAGATTTGTACCTTATGAAAATACTTAAACAGCGTATAAATCCTACTACCTCCCACTTGTGCTTCTAATAGGGAAAATCAGCTCACTCTGCACTAGTCATCTTTGCCAATTATTTTAGGATGGAGAATCTCTGTCTGGAGGTTCCTCAGTCTTTCTGTAGTTTATAGGGTGAATCTGTACCTTAAGTAAAGCAAATGCCTAGATTTGAGATGGCTAAAACCAGGTGAGATGGTTGCCATCCAGCATATCATTTTGGAGGAAGAAAGTTAATATTTTTTTCCTACAATCACTGCTATGTGAAAATGTGGAGTGCTTTCCCCCATAATTTCCAGAAATGCTTAGACTAAAAATGTCTGATCAAGCAGCTGCATTTCAGGAGGTCCAATAGCCCAAAAAATAAACACTGGAAAATAATGAACCAATTTTTGTAGTTTTTATGATTTACAGGTGCAAAAGTCTATCCAAACCCTTTGTCCTGCAAGGTATTTACCAGTAAAAAGCTGTTGACACTGCTATGGATTGCACTTCAAATATGGCATGAGGGACAAAAAATCCTGGTAAACCTCATACCACAAGTTTAAAATTTCTGCATCACCCCTTTGTCAGCCATTGGTCCTAAGCACAGCTGATTGGAAGTGAAAGTGCTTCTTCTCCAGGCAATGTCTTTTCATAGTCCTGCACCTCCAGGTGCACTCTTCTCCACAGGCAGCTGACCTTACTGTGAGTGCCCATGCCACAGGGATGCATTTTATTATGTGGAATGGTAGATGGGAAATAGTGCAGTGACAGTAACTGAAGACTTTTCTGCCAGTCATAACTAATATTTTCGTTCTTAGACACCCTACCCCATTCCTTATACTTGCCACCTTGAGGAGGGTCAGAATGATCAGGCAAACAAAAACTTTCTCAATCCTCTCTGCGTCTCCCTGTTCAAGACTGACAAATATAACAACATCAAATAAAACTAGAGTGGGTGAGAAACACTACTGTAAAGCTTAACTGTGGTTTAAAGCCAGCTGACTAAATAGCAGTGAAGAGAATTTTGCCAATTATCTCAGTCCCTAGCTGATTGAAAGATTTAATGGGAGTATCATCTTTGCTATAAATACAGCATTACTCTTCTGACATATAGAGAGAAGTTGCAGGAAGTATAATGTATTTTTAGCAAGTTTAATTTAATGTTGAAAAATGTTAGTTCTTGAAACATTAGGTATTTTATATACAGTTGTATAATTGAGGACTGTGATTATCACAGCAAATGTAATCTGATTATGAAGGTCATTTTTTGGTCTATTATAGATACAAGTCTAATGTATGCCTTTTAGAACCTGTGTCAAAATGAGCGTGGCTATATGAGGCATTTGACTTCTGCCAGGAAAAACAAACTAGAAGGGTACCAAGATTAGTGATTCTGGTAACAGGATCTGTGCCCTGTGGAAAATCATAACCTCTTCTTGCTGCAGTGCTTCCTCTGGCTTGTATAGAGCCTGGTCCTGGCACACCCTGCCTGCTCCCCTGCCAGAATTTGGAGTGGCTGGAGTCCACCACAGCTGCCAGATGAGTGTATTGCATTGAGACAGGGAAGGCATTGCCCCCACCAGCTCCATTTTCTGCCAGCACAATGCAGAGGAAGGCATGAGTCACCCTGCACATGCTTCCTGTATGGGTTTGATTAGCTAAGATCTTTTTTTATGTAATTAAATTTTTAGAGAAGATATATAATGGCCTGTATTTTCCAGAGTAATAGGTTCCTTTGCTTATTCTCAGCTTCTTTGCTGAAGTTGGTAAAACTGAGTGTTCAGATCCCTTCTAAAAACAGACACACTTTAAGGATGAAGTCAGGCACATGCCTTGGTTTAAAAAATGCTGGCTGTTCTATCTTTTGGAGGGTATGAGAAACATACATATATTTGTAGCAAAATCCTCACCTTTTTAGTCTTTACTGTTTTTTCTAATTTAAAAAATATGCTCTACTCAGAATATTTCCCAAAATCATTACATCTCAACATTGCTATTAAAATCAGTACACACTTCTTTCTAAAATGTCCTCTTTTTTTAAAATCCATATTCCTGATAGTTGAAATTCCTCTTGACTTGTAAAATAGCAAATGATCTTAGGGGATGTGATGCAATGCAGACTGCAGGCAGCCCAGTCCCTTCAGAGTATTGAGGAAATGAGAAGTGTGGGCTGATGATGTTTGGCCCTGATTATGCTGGGTCCTGGTCTTTCAGCACAACGTGTGAAAATGATTGAGGTTTTGTTTGTTTGTTTTGGTTTTTGTCTGGTTGGTTTTGGTTTCTGTTTTTTGGGTTTTTTTCCCCTTTTGAATATTTTGATATTTTCTTGATGGGATTGCTATACAGCTCTGAAAACTGCCTACTGCACAGGTCATGCAGCTACTTTGATTTGCATTTACATTGCAAATTCTACCCATTTTAGAAATATTTGGAGAACATATGCTGCCATGTAATTAAACCATGATGGTTCCAGTGGAAGGAACCAGTGTTGTGCTCTATCCAGCTCATAACATCACTTGAAAATAATTTTTTCAAGAAGATGTACATGGCACAGTGTGGATAATATTATATCTTTTCACAATTTATTGAACTTCATTTACATAATTCACTTTTTTGCAGTCCATAAATATTTATTTGCAAGTGCTTGACATCATGATGTGACTATATCACTTCTCATGTAGCCTAATGAGAATAAAAGAAATGAAAATTAGGGCAATTAGCAGGAAAAGTCAAAAGAATCCTATAAAAATACCCAAGAAAATATGATATGAGAAAAGAAAATTAGACACATATAAAATTAAATCTGACATGCTATGCTCAGTCCATCCCACTGTGTCTAGGAGATATTGAACAGTGGGTGTTTTGTGATTGTTCTTCCAGAGTGAATTTCATTCTCAGGAAAAGTTCTGGGCTGATACAACCAGTATGCAAAAGGTGTGTTCTTTTTTAAAACGTTCCATACATGAAGTGCAGGAAAATCAAGAAAAGGATGAGCTGCTCTGCTTCCTTTTCTTCTGGGAACTGAGTGGAGAGAAGGACCTTCAGCATTCCACAGGATGGACTTTCTCTTTGTTTCTTTTCAATTCACTTGTAGCTTTTTGTCATTGGATCAAGTTCTAGATAAGGAAGTGATGAGGTTTCCTTGCCTCTCTTACCTTTAAATGTTGGATTTTTGGTAATTTCTGTGCCTCACATCTCCAATAAAGGAGCTGAAAGAGTTTTTAGCACTAAATCTCTCAACTAAGCACGAGACATTTTGTCTAGAAAACATCTCATTACAGGCCAAGGAAAATCAAACAAACTTGGGCACTGCTCCCTTCTGTGAAAAATTACAGGGAAGTCAATATCCTGGAAATGCATTTATTCACTTTTGTTTCCCAGTGCAAAAGAGACAGTTCTCTAAAATAAAGGAACAGAAGATTTAGTTAATCTCCCTCTGAAAGAGGTTTTTGTCTTTGCTTCAAGAATAAGAAAGTTTTTGCACTGATATCTTTGCAAGGCCAGGGTCTACTAGTGAATTAATTCTGATCAAAATCAATGTTAAACCTTTGCACACTGGTGTTTGTGAAGGAGTTCAAGTAATAAAGATCCATTTTCCTAGTAGAGAAAATAGATAGCATGAAAAACAGTCCAAAATAAGATTGTAGAGTTTTTAATTTGAACTTTAACAGAAAAAAAAAATTAGATTACTAGATTGGTCTAACTGCCCAATGTAGATGCTCACTTGAGGTATGAGGGCAGTATTTTCTTCTAGCTGGATTTGGGATCTCTTTCCAAAAACACTTTATCCTCTGCAGTAGGCATGAACACAACAGAGTGAGCACAAGTATAGCATTGCATTCTACAGCTGGAACAAGCAAACAAAAAGCCTCTCTGTAATTGGATGCATACATTGATGCAATGGAGAGAGACCCTCTTGGCAGTGTCTCTGTGGCAGTGAAACAATATTGCAGCCAGGAGCAGCTCTCTTCTTTTCTGTTCCACTCCATCTTACTGATACAAGCCTGTATAATCAAGTTGTCTATGAAGTGGATGCATCAGTTTAAGTTGCAAGCATCATTTAAAATACTCAGTTAGTTGCATATTTCACATATTGGTGTACTGTAATTATGCAGCTGTATTATGCTTCTCGTCCAGAAATTCCTGGAAACCTGAAATTGCTTGTTCCTTATTGTGGCCACAGGCTGTTGAAATTCAAATGAGCCTTTTTGCTCAGCTGCAATTGTATTAAGTCTGCAGGACAGACTGTGATGGCTGGATTGGAGACAGGAGACAGATCTTGTTAGGAAATGTGTGTTTGAGTGTATTGGTAGCACTGAATCATCTGAAAGGCAGGCTCTTTAAGGAAGCGATGCCTCGCCAAGAGAGTAGGAACAATTCTGGGCCACATCCTTAGAAGTAATGAATTCTCATTTCTTTTCAATCTAGCAAATACCCTCTTTAAAGGTTAATTCTTAAATAGTCACTTGGGAACAGACATCTCCTTCAGTCTGATCTCTGTGAGTCAAGCAGACTGCTAAGAAACTTCAGTCTGTCTCTTTCATTGCCTGATGCCCCTTTGCTTCAGATTAAAACTGCTGATAAAGATAATTTCAGCTGCCTCCTCTCTGCATATTCTGTAACAGCTGAATAAAGGAATGAGCTGAAGTAAATAAACAATAACAAACTGATATCTAGGCAAGTTACAACTGCTTTTCCCAAATTCCTCACTGTGTTGGGAGGTAGTGACGCTTTGTTTTCTATATCATTCTAGGGGCACAATTGCCTTGGCTGAGCAAAGAACCATAAAGGCTGTTGGGGTGATACAGTAAATTATCATTTTCTCTTATTCAGTGATCTGACTGAAGGCTGAGTATCAACTAAAGTATGTCTGTGACAATCAGAAAGGATGCTGTCCTTGTTCCATGGCCCTCACAGACCTAGATAATTACCCCTCTCTCCCATCTACAGCTCTGAAATTCTTGCAAAGATAAAACAGAATGAAATTATTTTGACACTGTTCATTCATCTGTATGAACATAGAACAGGAAGGTTTGACAGGAAAATACATCAGAGACATATTATAAACTAATACTATCCAGATGAATGCAAGTGCTGCCTGGAATATAGAGATGGTGGGTAAATTGCCTGAAATGAGCCTTATTGATTCCACTCCGTGTTGATGGGACATATCTGGAGGATGAAGTTTCATTTAAACACTTGGTCACTGCAGCAATTAATTGAGCCCTGGGACAGTTGATGTAAAGGACTGGCTCTGATTCTTTAGGGGCTGGTGACTATCTCTCTTAAATATGAAGCACGTTAATAGCAGAACAGCTAATTTATTATAATGGAATGGAAAAATACCATTGCACCCTCGTGGCCCAGATCTGTAGCAGCAGGTTACTGCTCTGATGCATAGGGACGTTGATCAGTAGATGTAGCACTTTCTAGTCTTAGAAGAGATCAATTTCTTCTTCTTCATGAAGAATGATTCCTTTGCACTGCTGCTGAGAGCTGTGGACATTTCCACCTGAGTTAATCACCCCCAGAACAGTTCAACCATTACAGGTGTTCTTAGCTGTTATTTTTCTTGCTATATAACTAAGCAATTAATTTGTAAAACAGGAAATGAAGAGAAATTTGAATTCTGTTTCTCTGTCTTGGTGGTATTTCTATAGGTTTCTACTGCTCACATTGCATTTAAGGAAGACCAGAGAGGGGAAGGGCTGTTTCTGGTGGAATGGGAAGGCTGCAGATGGGAACATGTGGGATTTCTAGGCTGAGTGAGCTGTATTTGGGTGGACAGCCCAGAGAAAGGCTGGGGTTCAGTAGATGGCACTCTTCCCTCAGAGTCTGCTTCATCCACGCCTGGGTTGAGCTGGTGTGGAGCTGGGAAAGGGACGTGAGCTCAGTGCCCTCCACATTATTGCAAACACAGTTTCCAAACTCTGCACACCTCTGGGAGCTGCTGGTTGTAGGCCTGGTGCTCTGCCAGCATTGTTTAGAGATGCCAGTTACAAACCCCTTTTTTCCTGGCATTCTGGCCTCACAGCTCCCTGTTTGCCTTTACTTGATTTTTAGAGGTGACTTGTGTCTGAGCACACAGAAGAGCACTGGAATGGAGCACACACAGCTGATCCAGCTCTGGTAGCAACTATCTCCCAGTTTTTCTCTCAACCAGTATCTGAGATTTCTTTCAGTCAGGTTTCATAATAGACAAAAAATGACATAGAGAAAGTGTTGATAAATGCCCTGAACAACTTTTTCTTGGCCATCACCAAAGAATAGAATTATAATAGTACTACTGAATGACTGACATTTAAGATGATACATTATGCTTTGCATAAAGACGACTCCTAACATAAAAATCAATGTCTGGATTTTATTATGTCGTTTAACTTAACTCTTGATTTTCATTAATTTGAGAAATGCTGCACTCCCAGCAGATACTCGAAAAGGAGAAGACATCTTTGTCCTATATTGCAAGCACATAAATAGCAAATCTCCCCCATGCCAAGATTCAGGTCTATTTGCAGAGGGTTCCCTGCTGTTCTCACTGCCCCTACTTTCACTATGGTAATAAGATCTTAATGAATTAAGAATACTTCAATAATTTTCTGTAACAGTCTTTTCTTGTGGTCCCTCCTGACCTTGCTTCCACATTCAGCCTTGGTCACACTTAAGAGCTTACCCAAGGCTTTCTTCAGCTGAAAAAAAGGCGAAGCAGCACCCTTTTGTCTCTCCTTACATTTGCAGATGTGCACTGAGGTAGTCCTGTACATTTAATCATGAAGAGAAAATACAGAGCTGAAAATGAGGGTGACTATTCTGCAGTAAATTCTGATTATCCCTTAATGTCTGACATCTGACTGTGATCCAGCTTGTGAAAACCATTCTGAAAATTTGTTGAGGGAATAGAAAAATGACCTTTTTAATAAATGTCTTGTTTCAATAAGACCAAATGCTTTGATGACATTTTCTCTAGAATAGTTTCAAAATTATGAGGAAAATTTATGTTAGATACTAGGAATAACTTCTTGACTGGTAAACTCTCAGCTGGAGTTTCATCGTCACAAAAGAATGAAACTCACAAAAATAAAAAACTTGTGAGGCTAGATAAGACAAAGCTCTGCCAGGGATGCTCTATTTAAGTTGATTGTACCTAAAAAGCAGAGGAATGGACAGCCAGTTGCTGTCTTCAGGCAACTCTCAGCCTGTCAGTTCTGAGATACTCTGCAATAAAACACATTATCACTAGCAGTGAAAGAAAGTGCTCTGAATTTCTCAAAATGAAATGTTTCAGCTATATCGAAAAGGAATGAGTAGCCTATTTTTGTAAAACCTACAGATAGAAACATTCCTGCAAAAGTGCTTTGATTTAAGTAGGACACAATCTTCCATCAGGATTTTTTTTAACCAGTTTTCCTCTTGGTCTCTTTGGAGAGTGCTTTGCTATACAACTGTAACTTTCACCAGAAGTTCTTCCCATGGTCTGTTCCTTGAGTGTTTGCTAGAGAACTGGTTTCCCAGTCTGTGTGTTTCCTGGTCCAGTGTGTTTGGACTGTAGCTGTGAGGGGAGAGGTCCTGGCAGCAGCACACCTATTGCCAGAGAGAGGGAGGCCGTGCTGCTGGGTTCCAGGTCTTTGGCAGGATCCAACCCAGCAAAGGCTGTGTCTGTATTTGCAAAACGTTTTTTGTGTCCTGAAAACTTCAGCCAAGAAACTGTCACTGTGGATCTAATTGCAGGTCAAATTGACAAACAACAGTATGTGCTTGACTCTCACCATTAATCTAATTTTATATTGTCTGTAACCAGAAGCCATGTCTCTTTATCAGGGAGTTTCACAGGAGCCATGTCTATAATAGTAAATAAAACAGGCAGGGGCAGGTCTCCAGTCCTGAGGCCAGTTGGTGCTGCGTGGTGTGAGTCCAGCTAGAAGGAACTCTGCTCCCCTTCTCCCATAAATCAGGGCTGCCACGTCCAGGCTACCACTGCAGAGGCCTCTGCCCTTGCTACCCCCAAGCCCTTCCTAGGCAATGTTTGAGACAGCAAAGCCAAAACCAGTGTTAGGGACTGTGGTAACAGCTGGGGAATGTTACTGTTGGATGGAGACTTGCAGACCAGCACTTGGCATTAGCCTGACCTTCTTTAGTTGATTTCTGTAGCTGTAACCGCATGTGAAGCCGTACCTGCTCTCCGTGTTTTCTCCTCTCAGCATTTTGGTAAGGTAAGGAAGGGCTATATTGACTTTCCATGCCTCCCTACCCTCACAGATAACACACGAAGAGGTGGTGTGGGTTGCCCAGGTCTATGCAAAAATCTTGTAGAAAAACTAGAATGCCTGTGCCAGGCTCCCTGTCATACCAGACCAGTATTGTTTAAAAATGTGCCCAAATAGAACTCTGTTTTATGCAAGGATTTATTTTGTCTGTTGTGGCAATGGGTAGGGACTTCAAAGTACGTGTACTTTAAAGTATTCTAAACCATATTTATAAAACCAAAAGAAACCTCAGAATAGATGGGAAACAATGAATTTTTAAAAACATTTCTCCCGTTAAAATTTTGATAAGATACAATGTTATTTTTGCCTCCTGTTTGTTTAGAGTGGAAAACTTATTTCAATAAGAGTGGAAGCTCCTCACCCCCAAAATGTTCCATAATTATCAGCTAAAAGTGCAGAATCAACAGAAAAAACTGTTTTATTAATTCATCGCAAACATAAATCGTTTAGACAGTACAACTCTACTTCCTTCTTGGGCACTTATCCAGGCAGAGCTCCAGCTGAGATTTATTTCCTTTTCTTTAATTTTAATTGAATGTACTGCCACAGATACTGTGCACAAACAAGAAGCACAGGGACTGACTTAATTGCATATTTTTTCCTTGGAAAGCATGACTTTACACATCCCCTTAATACCACGGCAGGTCCTGTGTAATCTCGCTGCCTTTCTCACTTCGGGCTCTGGCAGATGGGCTGTGTCAGACGGAGCAGCCGCGCTCCGAGGTGTTAGCGCTGCCGGCTGCCGGGGCGCGGGGCGCGGCGGCTCCGGGGCGGCTGCCGGAGCCCGCGGGTGCCGGAGCGGCTCCGCGCCGGGCGGCACCGCCAGCGAGAGCGGCGTCCGTGCCGAGAGCAGGTACGTTCGTCTCTCATGCCTCTGCTTCGGGAAGGCTGGCTTTGGAGAGAAAGGGGGGTGGACAGATGGGGTGATAATGCCCTCAGCCACACTTACTGGTCTGTCAGAGCCCCCGGCTTCCTCTAACAGCATCCAGCGCTGCCTCCACACTTACAAATTTTCTGTTGCAGTAATATCAGCACAAATTTCCCTGTGGCAAACTCCGAGCCACTTGTCTACCATGTGCACACCCAAATGTTCAAAAACCCTAGCTGGACTCCCCCAGCCGTGCTGTGATAAAGCAAATTGAACTCTGCAGTTTTGCCTTATGATATTCAAACTGCACAAGAATAAAAGGTAGCAGATTAATTTTTTTGGGTACATTTCATAGTTTTTTTTTTTTTTTTTTAATGATAAAGCTGAATTTTCATGAATCTGCATGAATTCTTAGGGACACAGTGAACTCGTTCTTCCCGGCTGTCTCTGAGATCCTGGAGCGGACCGAGGCACTGCTAGACCAGTGCATGTTCAAGCTGTGATCCCAAATCAGTGCCTCTGCCAGGCTCTGCATGGAGGACAAGGAGAGGGTTTTATCAGTAGATTGAGGGGCTGTGATTGCCCCCTGGAGCAGAGGTGATATCTCTTCTTTCCTGCAGGAAAGAGAGGGCAAAGAAGAACAGCATGGGGCTGAGGCAGAGGGAAGCTGGGAACTGTGTGGTGTCTGATGGTGAGGGAGCTCATCATGCTGCTCCATGTTAGCCCAGTCCTGTGGAAACAGAGTGATGGCCACTGTCATCTCAAGGGACTAGCCTGCCCAGAAATTCTGTTCTTTGGCACAGTCAGAGTCTACTCTTTATAAATCAGACCCTACATGACTCGCTGCCTCTTCAGACTTGCAGCTCAGTGTGTTGGTTTTGATCATTAGAGCCTCTGACTGTCTTTGTGCATTACTCCCTTCAGCTGGGAATTGTTTTCAGTGAGAGTCATCTGCTCTGGAGCTGATCCCAATCTCAGCCACAGATAGCATCAGTGAAATGGAAGGTCTAGACATAGAATCATGATCAAGAAATAATGATTTAGAGACCTCTTTGACAGATCAATATATGTAAAGATATGTAAGAACATCTTAATGCGACTTCAATAGACAGATTTTCTGAATGTTAATGGCAAATCATATTTTGTTCTTGGTAAAGATTTACTTTCTAATGTATGTTGTATTTACTTGAGCAGTAAGTGGTAACAAACTAGCAGATATATTTATTTCATTCTATAGCATGTATCAAAGAGCTATTTATTCACTGAACAGCCACCATAAATTTGGTTTCCTTAGTGATTTCCCCTGTGTGCATGAACTCTGGTTTACGTTCAAATTCTTTTCCCTGTTATATCAAATTATTTGTCTTCAGGGAAGATGGGTGGACAAGTAATATTTGTGATGGAAATCTGAAAAATGACTGCTTTTGTGATTATTTACAAGGCAGATATTGGAGAACTGTGTGTTCATTATGTTGTGCTAAAATTATAGGCTCAAAATTCTATCTTTTATCCATAGAGATGGAATGGAGCATGTATCAATTCCAACACTTACAGTTGCCTATCAGGAAGATAGACGGAAGAAGAAATTCACAAAAATAAGGGTTTTTTTCTAAAATTTCCCTTCTTCATATGGATTTTCTGCTCTTTACTATTGTGACTCTGAAGACATGCCTTAGATCACTTCATTGTAATATCTTGTGTTGAACTGAGCAGCATGCATGTGAGTAAATGAGAGAAGGACCAGCCCCTTGGGGTTTCAGTATCCAGTGTCAGGTTGTTTGAGGAGAAAAATCATCTCTTCTAACACAAAAGTGTTCCTACACATCCTTCATTTCTATCCTGAAGAAGGATTTTTGAAAGTATAGTAAGTGTCTGGGATTTTCAGACTAAGAAATATAGAAATGGGGGAAGAAAATTTTATGCTTTTAAGCATTAAAATCTTTCCTTGTCTTTTAAGAGTAAAGAAATTTGAATTATAAAGATGCAGGTTTATATGAGGTTGCAACCATATTTGAGGCTGTACAAGTAGGATCTGAATGATTTTGTTAAAGATGTTAGCAAATCCACAGACCCCATAATGTGTAATGCTCCTTGTTGCAACCTGTTGGGAGCCATGCTGTGCTGTCTTTGAGAAGGGATGGCTGACAGCGCTGTGTTTTCTCTTTTTCTGAAACTTTCTTGTTATTTTCTTTTAATACTGGAGCACAAATGTGAGATAAATTACAGTGTTGTCTTGTCTGTGTGTTCTTCCTGGGATGCAGTTCTTATTCCATGGATGTGTTATGTTTGCTGTTTTAGTGGCCTTTGGGGGCTGTGATCAGTACCTGCTCAGCTGTCCCAGATGCTGCCACACTTGCAGTGTTCATAATAGTTGTAGAAGTGAGTCTTGAAGAGGGACTTGCAGGTTTGAAGCTAAAACTTTGGTCATTACTGAGCAAAGAAAGGGTGAAAATCTTCTGGAGGGAAAGTGGAGCAGAAAGCAGCCTATGGCAAAAGCAGTGATAGTGCAGGACATGGGCAAGGGGACTTGAGGTTAGAAACAGAAGATACTCTTGTTCCTTTCCACACTTGTAGCAAAATGATGGTGCTCAGTTACCAAAAGTGTGACTGCCTTAGAAAATTCAGCAACTAAAAGAGCAAAGCAGCATTTTCTACACTTTCACCTTCATTTTGTTGCTGTTCTGTGCATTCATCCTTGATTGCTCATACACTGAGTGATTGCAAAAAACCAACCAAACAAGCCTTAGCAGATCCAGTAATTTCTTTTTTTTTTTGCTTGCTTGCTTTTTTTTATCCTGCTTTACCAAGATAAAAAGTGAAAGGCATACAACAGGGGAACATGACAGCTCAGGAGAGGAACAGAGAAGGTTTTCATGTAAAACAGCACATTTTGGATTGACACAGGAATTGATTGTTTTAACGACTGAAAAAGTAAAGGATGCTTGAAGGCACATTATGTGTTTTTTGATACATATATTTTCTGCAACTCTTATCTTGTAGTAGTGTTAGGATCTGATTCTATGGGAAAACTCGTGGTGGACAGTGAAGCTCATCTCGGATTTTCAAAACCCTATTGATTGTTTTGCTCTAGTACATTATGACAACACAGTGACAATCATTTTGGCAGCCACATAGCCCCTAGATTTTCTAAAGTGGTCTAAGTGGTCAGCAGTTTATTAGTGTTCCCATAATGGTGCCATTATGCAGCTTGTTTCTGTGCTGATTTCCTAAGTAGGACACAGCAACCTTTGTGGTGGCAATTCTTGTGGCAAGGGCTGAATGAAGTGTGTCACACCATGTGAGTTAATTTAACAACAGTTCATTCCCCAGACAAATAAGAAAAGGCACTGGTGTATGTGAAAAACAGTCTTGAGCTATGGTCCTTTAATGTTGTTATAACAGTGTGGTAATGTTTTAAAAAGGGGAAAGAAATTAAAATTCATGAACTTAGGACTTACATGGCAAACTTGACATAAGAATTAGAGCAGTTGCTTAATGCACTTGTTTTAAAGTTACTAAGGAAACTTAAAGGATATTACCAAATTTTTTATTCAAGGTTTCTCAAAATGCACGGTCATGTTAGCTTTTGCCTTAGCTGCTTCCTAATGACCAGAAAGATCTTTGTTTTCTTATTTAAAGTTTCTCTGTCTAGTTCACCATAATATCAAATAATTGTTGCTGAAGGGCAGTTAATGATCCAATATATAGCTATTGTAGCAAAACGATGTCTGTTAAGGAAGCAGTCTTTAAAAGAATAATTAACCAGTTTTCATGGAGCTCTGGCTGGTGGAAGTGCAGCTCCTTAGCATGATACTTATTTAAGCACATTTTAGGAGCAGTTTGAGTCAGACATTTGTTTTTCTCTAATGGACACTGGAAGTTTTCCACCACTGAACAAACAGATTTTCACAGTTCTAGCTGTTGTGTTCCTGAGCAGTGTTTCTCCTGAAAGGATTTCCTACCAGCTGTGGACTTACAATTTATTATGTGATGTTGAAGCTCTAATGTCTTAGTTAACAGGCTGTTAATTATGTTAATGGTGCTTAGGAAAAGATTATTATGAAATTTAGTTAATAGTCCTTTGCAGTGCAAAAACACTGTAATATAGAGATATAAAGATATCACCATGGTGTCTCTTAGTGAATGAGAAGACGAAGAGATGAAAAGGATACATTACTTACTCCTGAAACCTTACAAAAAGAAAAAGTGACATTTCAAAATGGATAATTTAATTGGAGTCATGATACAGGTCTTGCTAGAGCCCATCCAGCCTCTGATGCTTTCATGTTTTGTCCCATTGTCACTGACAGTCTTCAGAACATGGTGGCATTCAAGGTGTAAAACTGGGTAAGTACAGAAGTAATGAGAGTGAAAATCCCCGAGGTAAAGCCATGTCATGTCATATATCACTACAATTAATAACATGGGCAGATAATTCCATGATGAATAATGTGCTAATAAAGTAGTGTGTTTGTAAAACTAGATTAAATGGAAAAAATTAGAGAGGGTTTAACAAGACATATGATATTATTATGGAGCTTATTTGTGCTTATTTGCAAGTCCTTGATAAATTTGCACTTGGAATTTTGGTACATAATGGCAATTCTGGAGTCACTTGGAAGAAGTGAAAAAGCCACATGAAGATGCCCATAAGAAAACAGCAGTTAGTTCTACAAGGTAAAAACCCACAGTCTTTGTTGGAGTCTTATATATGCAATGCACATCTTTATGTAGGGTGGTAAACCAGATTATTTTAATCCAGATTTATTATCTTTTAAGTTATTCAAACTTGGCACATATACTCTCTGTCAATTAGAAAATTGTATTGTTATAAAAAACATACTTTAATAAAAATTTTCTTTAAACTAATAGTTTCAGGATTTTCAAGGAAAAAAAAGTCAAATTAGTTTCCCTGTTTTGCTTCCCTCAAATCCTCCGCCATGCCTTCAGGTTTCAAGCAACAAATCAGTATTTATTAGGACTCAGTAAGTTAGTGGGTATTATACTTAGCATGCTATAAACTAGACATTTATAGAATGGGCCTCTGGATATAGAATCACAGAATGGTTTGGGTTGGAAGGGACTTTAAGGATAATCTGACTCCAACCTCTCGTCATGGGCAGGGACACCTTCCCAGGGACCAGGTTTCTCAAAGTCCCATCCAACATGTCCTTGAATCCTTCCAGGAATGGGACATCCACAGCTTCTCTGGGCATCATGTTCCAGTGCCTCACCATCCTCACAGTGAAGAATTTCTTCCTAATAGACTAAATCTACCCTCTTTCAGCTTAAAAGCATTCCCCCTTGTCCTGCCCCTACATGCCCCATCTCTCTCAGCCTGTCCTCACAGGAGAGGTGCTCCAGCCCTCTGACCATCTCTGTGGCACTCCCCTGTGCTTACAGCAGGATTACCTACAGAGGGCTTCTCAGAGTCATGATCAGACATCTTTTGAAGATCTGCAAGTGGGGAAATTCCAAAGCATCTCTGAGCAGCCTGTTCTGATGTTTGACCAGCTTTGTATCAAAAAGTCTCTTACTTGTGTTTAGATGGAATTTTCTATATTTTTGTGGCCATTTTCTCTGGTCCACTGGATACAGCTAAGAACAATGTGGCTTTGTCTTCATTACACCCTCCTGTCGGGTGTATAATTGCTAAGATTCCTTTGATGCTTCTCTTCTCCAGGCTGAACAGTCCCCATTCTTTGAGCCTTGTCTTGTGTGAAAGACAGTCCAACCCCTTAATCACCTTTGTGTGCCTTTGCTGAATGTCCTTCAGTGCCTGCATGCCTGTCTTGCACTGGAGCCCAGCAGTGAGCATAGTACTTGGCTGTGTCTCACCAGGGCAGAGCAGAGGGGAAGGATCACCTCCCTTGACCTGATGACAAAATTCCTAGTGTTCACTGGCCTGGCTCACTGCAGGGCACATCGCTGGTCTCTGTTCAACCTGGTGTCCACAAGGACCTGATGACCCTTTTATGGCAAGCTGCTTTCCATCCAGTAAGCCCAATACTGGTGCTTTAAGTTATACTTAAAATGAAATTAATTTAAAAAAAAGCTAAAAGGAAATATTATAGGTTTTCTCTTCAAAACAACGTTTCTGCTTTTTTGGGTTTTTTTCCTCCATTAAAGGGTCAGAACAATAGCTAATCTTCAGCAATGTGGTAGGTGAATCACCACTGAGAGAACACCTAAGCAGCATTATTCATAACGTTACATATGCCATAAGGAGGTTTAGAATCAAAACATGTAGAAATATAGAAGCATTGTGATAAGCAGGTGAAATTTCTAATGAGAAAAAAAGACATGGATGATTTTATACAATCGCCAGTTTAAGTTATATCTTTTATTTTTATGTGGGTTTTTTGTTGTAGGTTTTGGTTTGTTTGAGAATTACGCAAATCACACAGCATAAGTTGCTCAGATTTCAGAATTAGACATTGTCTTTCAGGTTCAGAAGAAATGCAAAGGAATCAGTGATATACTCCTAAGAACAGATCTGGCAGATTTGGAAGCAGAGACGGAGCTGCTCCTAGGCCTTTTTGAGGGCCAAAAGGGTAGTTGACAACAGCTGGAAATGAATTCACTGCAGCCATTGTAATTGAGATGTGAACAAGAAGTGAGGGAGGCATAATTTTCTTGTTTGGATTTGCCACTAACTTTGTTATGAGAAAAATTGGGCAACTACAAGCACTGGAACAATGCACCAGACGTTTCACGTTTTGTTGACACACCGTTAGAAACCAAAAGACTGTCAGGAATCTCAAGCAAGATAACATTAATTATGAAAAACTATCTGATGAGAATCCATCATATCCCTGCTCAAGCATTCCACAGCAATGCAAAAAGATTGTAAGAGCTGAATTAATTAGTATACACTGCCAGTGGCATATGCCAAAGAGGATATCTAGTAGGAAATCGAAGTTAGGAACAGGTGAAAGAGCAGGTGCACTGATAGCTCATGCTAGAGAGAGATTTGGTTGGTCTACCTTTTAAATCTGCCATATAAAGACCGAACTTCAAATCTTCAACAGAAACATTATTTCAGTTTTCCTACATGATGTGAAAGCTGAAGTGTTGGCCATAAAGACAGAGCCATTTTCTGTCAAAGGTGTGCTTCTGGGCACCTGGAACAGTATGATAGAGAGCATAAAAAATAGTTACATTGAACAGAAACATCTTGGAATTAGCAAGACAAAAGCAAGCAAAGCAAGAATTATCATAGAGGATGGACTGGAGGCTCTTTTGTTTGATTAGGTTTTGCTCCTACAAGATTTGATGAAGGAAAGGATCTAAAATCAGGATTTTTTTATTTTTTTTTTTTTTTTTTTTTTACTGTGATTTGAATATGTGTAGTGTAGAGTGAATATGTGCATCCAGAGTGTAGACAGTTTGTTTTATGATGTATTTTCTCTTTTGGCCTCAAAAGCAATAAGAGTATTTCCACTGTGAATTTTCAGGACTTGATGAGTTTTAAAAGCCTTCTTCCCATGTGAGAGCATCATGTGAAGCATGGAATTACCAAGCTAAAACAAAAAAGATTTTGTTTGCCAGACGAAACAAAAGGAATATTAGCCTCTGCAACAACATACTTAAAAGTTTAATTTATATGCAACATAATTGATCTGAATCATAACAGAACAGAATAAATACCTTGGAGATTCCAAAGAAAATGTTAGTATTATTACTCAATTCAAATACCAAGTGATGGTAATATAAAAATATTTATTTTCACAACATGTTGCAAACATGACAGCTTGATAATATTCTTGATGATTATAGCTGACATTTTCTTTGAAAAATAATAAACAATATGATCTCCTGGAGCAATTACACAAATGATTATTGGTAATGTGCCCTGAGATATTCACAGAGAATAGCTCTCAGAATGGGGCCAGGGTTCCTCCAAGGCTGCTGTTGTGGGTTGACAAGTGCCTCCCATCTCTCACTGAGCAAGCAAGAACCCGAGCCTGAGAAGTGAGAAAAGAACTTTCAGAAAAGACATAATGATTATTGAAAAAGGCTGGGAATTACTGTGCTTCAAGTAAAACACAGAAAGCCACAATGCCATTTTATGGTCGAATAAAGCCGATCCATTATGTTACACAGAACTCACAGAAAAGTATTAAGCACTTAAGGATTCCACAGGATAAAGAGGTATACTGCATATCTCATCAGTTACATACTTATTTCTGAGGAAAGCTAAGGACATTGCTTTTCTGTGCAGAAGGGATAACGCTGTAAATGCAGACAAATGATGGTAAAATCCCTGTAGGATGGTAAAGCTTCAAGGACAACAGTGTTTCACAGGAAATCTTGAAAATCTTGAATGCCTCATGTCTTGAGCAATGAAGGGAAGTCAATATGGATACATTTTAACATACTGTACAGTGCTTTGCACATCACAAAATGTGGATGAATGAATGCCTGTGCACAACAACTGTAATACATGGCACAAATCCTAGAACTGTGAGCTGTACCAAAAAAAGGCTTGAGTAACTAAGCCACTATGCAGCATATCCTAAGTTCAGAATGCTTACTCTTATGGGAGTTAGGGACTTAACCAATTCACAAAACTTTGTAGAAATTATTTGAGTAATTTTTATTATTTTACATAATAATTTTAATAATGTATTTTATTTAATTAATAATTAATTAATCACATAATTTATTCATTCATATTCATTTCTATCTAAATGAATAGTTTCTTTATAAATAAGAAGTCTCTTTATGAGTAGTTTCATTTGCTAACAAAACCTGATTATTAACACCATGTACTGATGTTTGTGAATCTGCAGTTTGATGTTTAATAACTGAAAATATAATGTTGCAGTAGAGTAGTAGTAATGGCTAAAACTGTCTATTAAAAGTTTTGTTGGAAGTACAGTACTACATGGGCAATCCCTGTGCTGAAATGCATGTTAGGCACTCTATTATTGTGTTAGGCACTCTATTATTGAAGAGAAACTATGGAATGCATAAGCTGAAAACTCAGCTAATGCCAGAGCAATAACCTTACTATTATGATGTTATTCACTAACCATTTCACCACTTGGAGTAGGGTACTGATATTTTCTTTGCTAGAGGGTCACATGGGTTAAAGGGCTAATATTTTGTTCTTTAGATTAATCTCTTCATTTTGAAAACACACTTCCCCCCCCCCCCCCCCCCCCACCCCATGATTGTTTCTGGCACTAAAAGTGGCAAGGCCCAATTTTTGTGCATGGTTTATGGTCTAGTAGTAGTTCTGCATAGAAAGAAATTGCCTGCTTTACACAATGAAAATAACTGCATCCTGCTGATGCAGAAAGTCAAAAACTTGCATATGGAGGAGATCACGCCTTTTACCAGCAGTCAAAAGTGTCACAAGTGTCTCTTCCTCAGGCCTGCCACAGATCACAAGGCTGTAAAGTACATGCTTTTGGGCCAAGTTAATGTCAGGACAAGAAAAAATGGGCACAAACTGAAAGACAGGAAACACTTTTTAATGTGAAAGTGACTAAGGATGTTGTGGATTCTCCATCCTTAGAGATGTTAAAAAGCTGTCTGGATTTTGCCCTGGCCAACCTGCCTTTGGTGGCCCTGATTGAACAGGGGGTTGGACCGATGACTGTCAGAGGCTCTTTCTAGCCTGGACCGCACTGTGACTCTGCAATGACATCTTGGAGGTCATCTATGTTGATAAATGAACTTTGTTGTCTCAATATACATATGGTTCTACTCTCAGTACAAGGAGCAATATTACGGACAAGGGCTGTGATATGGTCAGACTTTCTTGGCAATGCATATTTCTGTTTTGACTCCAGACCAAACATTTGCCTTAAGGACATGACATTTGTAAGAAAATCCTAAACCTTTTTTGTCAATTCATACTCTTAGAAAATCCAGGTTTTCCAATCTCCTGAGTCAGAAGAACAGATCTTTTTACCAGACTGTTTTACTGGTGTTATTCATATACACTATTATAGGCAAACTTGATAATACATGTATATAAATAAACACAGGTCAAACACCTGATGTACAGTGATGCAAAATATTTCAGTGTAGGTTTAGCAGCGACAGGAAAGCATAAAGGAGAAGGCTAGTAGTTTGCTGCTGAGAATTTAGTCTGCTGAACATAATAGCATTGGCAGGTTGGGGTGGACTTATTAATTGCCCAGTCCAGATTTCAATTTCTCTTCTGACTGGGTGCAAAATGCATGTACTTTTAAGTAACTAATTTGTGCAGACAACTGTGATAATTATTACCTAAAAGAGTGATTGCAGAAATAGGTGGTCAGTTACATAAGCTGCTGAAATTTCTGAACATGTATTTTCTCATCTTTTATTTGCAGACACATATATGTAAATTATTCTCTAAAAATCTAGCCTTACTATTAAAATTTCTTCATTTGTGAAACTGGACTGTGTAGAAAGAAAAGACAAAAAGAATATAAATGAGTCCAGATAGATTTGCATAATGTGGGAATATCACTACATTTTAATATCTATTATAATGTTTCTGATACTTAATAAAATCAGGTTAGTGTCAGATTTTAGTAAAGGTCATCATAGTGCATTTTCATTTTATAGCTACAACATTTCCCCATTTATAAGGATTATTTTAAACTGAATGAATTAAATGAGTGAATGACATACTACAGAGGTAAATATTAAGGAAGGAGTATTATTATTTAAGTTAAAGGATGGTTTGGCAAAAGATCAAATGACTGTAAATTTGCCATGAATAAATTTAGAGGGGAAATTGGAAGAAGGCTCCTAATCCATCCAAGAAGTATGTTTCTGGAACTGTCTGACAAAGAGGGAATGAACTGAGTAATTTAAACTGGTTTTTAGGTAATGTGATATACTTTGGAAAGGGATCACATGACTAAATAGGAGATTTCATGAAGTGAGGTTTGTCATAGGATTCTGGAAAGTAATTTTGTCCCAGGGCACAAGTTTGCAGTGGCAGTTTTCACATACGTGGTGTGTTACTATTCCCAAAGAAATTCTATTGCCAGAAAATCATATAATCATGTCCATGTTGCTGAGTTTCTATTCAGCAGTGGTTAGAAAGAAGCCATCAGTTTCCTATCTAGATCTGTATTTGTCTTTCTTATGGTCTGCACTCACTGTCCTCTGAAGCCTTGGAGGTGAGCAAGTGGCCATAGATGGGGTGAAATTGTACCTTTAATGGCTTTACATCCTTAGGGGTCTGGTTGCTGTGCTCTGATCACACAGTCAGTGTAAAGCTGGCAGTTGCCAGGTATGAGCTTAAGAGAAAATTCTTTCCTGAATTTAAATTAGCAGCAGTCCTGAAGTCTGTGTCTATCTTAGGACTCTCTCTGAGTTTTATTTAGCAACTAAAGTGCAGGGACCTGTAGTATTAGCAAGATTCTCTCTTTTACCTAGGGCATAGTTCAGGCTTGGCTTTCTGAACGAGTGTTGGGAAGATTTTTTGTCCTTTGCTGCATGGTATACATGTTTTCAGACTTCTTTCAAACAGCTGTGGTGTGGCTGCCTGAAATTTGGAAAACTGGACTCTGTGAAATGGCTAATTTCTCCCATCCTTTGCTCTCTAATGAGGTCATCATCTACTTATTTTAAAAAGAAAGTTTAAATTCTATTTCGTAGCAAGTAATATGCATTCCTTAGTTTTGTAATTCTGTAACCATTTTCTTACAGAATCTTTTCTTCTTGATCATCTTTCTTCTCATTGGTACTCCCTACTTCACTATATCATTACATAGGTGAAAGGAGACACCTGATATGGAAGCTTTGCCTTTGAAAAGAGGGTACACTGGAATCAGTATTTATCAGAGGTTAAACCTTTACTCTTAAGAAAAAGGATTCCATGGAAGCCAGCTTGCGAAGTTTAATGACAAACCTGAAAAGGCAGAATTGCATAGTACTTGCTTACGACACCTGCCTTTAGCAGTGTTTTGAGCTTCAAACCTAAAAAAGCAACAAAATGCCCTCCTGAATAAAGTCAGTTCTCACCCTTTTGTGAAATACTGCAGGAAGTATATTAAATACCACCCACTGTCTGTTCGTCTGAGGCCCACAACTAGCCAGGAACACTGGCAATACCAATATCAATACCCCAGTTTACAGTTCTCATCTCTGTGTGTTATGCATGGAGTGTGGTTATATCATGATAAAATTATAATTTATAGTGTTTGTGTTGTTTTTTATAATGTTCACCCATTAAAATAATGAAATTGTGAATGCAATATGAAATAATTCTTATATTTTTTCTTCAGATTTGTCAAAGGACTCCAAATGGCAGGCAAAGATTATCAACCTATGTATATTCTTTATTAAGAGAATCTGCTATGATTACTTCTGCTTTTCCCCCTCTAGATTTTCTTAAATCTGATCTTCTCCATTGTTCTGGCTTAAGATTTTCTTCTTCAGGGTGAGGGAAAACAGCTCCTCCTATTCCCTGTTGCAGAAATGAACTTTACAGTGCAAAGGCTGTCTAAACCCACATTCCAGCTGTCACTGAAAATTTTAGCTTATTACAGCAAATAAACCAGTCTGCTGCTGAAAAATAAATTAGAATTAGAAGTGGTCAAAAATGCTTTGCCCTGCTCATTTTGCCTGTGATATATGTGATGAATTTCAGTAAAAGAGGTTTTGATCACAATTTCCATCAAAAACTTCACTTTCCAACAACAACATTTGAGTAGTTTGCCAGACCTATATAGCTTCTTGATTAGGAAAAAATCTAGTTTGGACAGAGGATTGAGATATGTAGTTCTTTTAATTTGTTTTCAAGGACATGAACTGTATTGTAAGGGATATAATGGAGAAAAGTAAAAAAAGGCCTGAGGGCTCCAAAACAGTAAAAAGAGTTTCTGATGACAGAAATGAGAATTAAAGCATGCAGGAGAAAATAAACAGGAAAACATATACTAAGTGGGATGGAAAGAGCAGTAAAGCTAAAAGAGACCTTAGGGAAGAGAGAGGACAGCAAATTAGACATGAATTTGTAATCTGATATGGAAGCAAACAAGGCAATGAAATCTGAGCTATTTATACAAAAGAAGTGCATCATAAAAATACTTCAAGTAAATGGAGTAAATATTTTTGCATCTATCTTTCTCTATAGAGGGTTTTAAATCCCATTTTGTAAATAGAATTGCAAATACAGAAGGCAAAAAGGGTGAAAGGCTGGATCTGGTAAACTACAGGCCGAGTGAGCAGTATCCATCTTGCCTGATTTTACATGTCTAGGAGTCAACTGACAACAAAAGAGCTGCCTGTCTTTACAGGAGAAACATCACCCTTTGGATATGTCTGTTTCTATGGATTGACTTAATGGTGACCAACTTGGACAGCTGAACTTTTCCATAGCTAAATTTTATAGAGGTGAGTCATGTATTTTTTTGTTGCTAAAAACCTGACGGAATTGAGATGAAAATGACACAAAAGATCTAGAGTATCTAGAGATGCTTGCAAGATTTGAAAAACTACTGAGAAAAGACTGAAGATCTCATAACCGTTAACAAGCACAGAAAAAAAAAAGAAAGCTTTGAGGAATGTGAAAAAATATTTGAGATATAAATGTACATAACGAATAAAAGGGGATTGAGGGGGATTTAGTAGTTAGCAGCTTGTACATGAAACACACAGCCCAGCTCAGGTGAAGGAAACGAAGAAGCTGCAGGGAGAAAATTTGATCCTTCAGTAAGGTACTTCTTTTTTTTTCTACCTTCTCACAGCTGTGACAGCGCTGCAGCACTGTCAGAGCATTTATATCAGTTTAAAGGATATCCAAGTTGTTCCACCTCCGAGAGCCATTTAACATGTGCCTTCCTTAAAGTGACTTGCTGTCTGAGGATGTGGCATCTGGGTGCTGTGGTCAAACTCAGATGAGCTGGAACACTTTGCACACAACACCAAGTTTCTCAGAAAAACACTGCTTCTGTGGGTAACCATTTTCTATGCCAAAATTGTTGGTTTCCTGATCTTTCTCCTTCTATTTATTGCAGATGCAAAGAAGATATGTTAACCCTCAGGGTTTCATGATAACTAACATTCCATAGAAAAATCTGTGTGTATTTTGTAAAAATTGTTAGTTAATTTGTAACAAAATTGGAAATCCATTATTTTCACAGTAGTTTTGAGAAGATGAGGTACTTTGTTTTGGTTGGTTTTTATGTTGAAGTGTACATTTCCTAGTGTAAATGATTTTATTGCTATCAATTTCATTTAGCCAGCATCTTTTAAAGCAATTCATTGCTTTTCGTTACTGAAAGATCAGCTTTGTCAACTTTAAACATGTTGACTTACACTTATGATGATGAAACTCAAATTAAGGCAGACATAATTAAGCTCTGAGGATGTCACCCCCTTACCCTTCCATAACCCTGTGAAGCTGAACCATCCTGTCTTGTAACATGCAGCCTTTTATACTGAATGAACAAAGCTGAGGTTGACAGAAAATATATCCTGGAGTCAGACTAACAAACCTCTTAAAATTACTCACCCAGACTCAAAATCTAATTATCTTTCAGGTTTCTTCCTTTTACCATGAGAATGGTCAATAAAATGGGTGCAAAGCCAGCTCACAAATGACATTTTAGATGCTGATGGCAGGAGAGGCAAAGGAGAGAGAATTTTCCAAACCTGAAAATAACCCTTGTCTGCAAAGTCACAGGTAAGGCACCATCAAGTCTGAGCACTGTGTGGTACAGTTCATGTTACACTGTTTAGTATGCACTGACTGCACAGAGGGAAGAGCATGAGAGAAAAATAAATGGACTCAGTACAAAATAAATGGGTAACATACGGCTTTTGAGACTAAGACAACATTTCACTGCCTCTTACTGTTTATTTTATTTTAGGTTGAAGTACTTTATCCTTTATATTTCCAAGTTTCTATATTTGTCTGTGGAGCAGCTGGTGCTATTTGTTCTGGGTGATTTAATTTATTTATTGCTATGTATTCTAAAGACATGTAGCTCTATCTTCTAATGGTTTTACTGTGTGCTCTTTAAATTGAAACAGTTGATCAGGATTTTTTTTTTTTTTTTGCTATACCATCTCTTGAATTCTTTAAAAGAACAGTTGTATTTCAATGGATTTTTATTAAAAAGGGAATTTAATCAAAGTGATATATTTGAATAATGCTGTTATATTCATTAAACATGAATATCAGGATGCTCAGGATTGCATCATTAGATTTTGTTCTTTGGTTAAGATGTTCCCAAAGTCTGCAAATATAGTTGCAAAGTGATGTATGATCCAGAAAGATCCCAAATAAAGCTACTTTTCAATTGAATGTATTTGCTTTCGACAGTTTTTTCTGTTTTAGTACTAGATAGCATTTCCTTTTTGCTCATGTTCTTTTGTGAGATCCAAACAAGAATGTAGGAGCCTGGTAAAAATAAATTTCTGCATTGCTAGTATAAATGTGCCTGTCCAGAAGTATTTTTATCTTTAAAATGAAAATATCAGAGGATATAACCTATCCTGACATCCATTCTGATCTGATTAGACTGAAAACACAGATCTGTTGATTGGGGAAAATTAGTTTGGTAACTATGGTAGAAGGGAGATTTTACACTATAAAGCAGTTCAAGAAAGAAGAGAATGGTGGATCTATAATACTTTTTCTTTCTTTTTCTGTTCTGCTTCAGGAATGCATGGAGAGCTGCAAGAAAGTTGTTATTGCTTGCAGACTCTAACTTTGATGACTCTGAGAAGTAAATCAGCAGTAGTTCCTTATGCAAGACTCCAAATAGCAGGAGCATTGCCACAGCTGACTCACACTTGCCCTGCTGATGCCATTGTTTAGCTCTTTGCCAGTGCCTAAACAATCAGCAGAACCATTTACATTTACTCCAGGGCAGATAAAAGAAACTGCCAGCTGAAAAGAAAATCATATTAAGGTCTGAAAAAATAAAGATGCATGAGCATTCAGTTGTAGATGGAATGTATTTTACACATTCACTTTGAATTTTTTTTTTGACATTCACTTTCAGTTCATGTGGGGGATTTTTCATGTGCAAACCAAGGCATTTTTTCATGTTGTTTTTTCTAGTTTTGGTGATTCTTTTTTCCTGCACAAAATTTTTAAAATGCATGAAAATTAGGGGGAGAAATATGCATTAAAAACCCTCAAGTTTAAGAATCTTTCTATCCTAGTATAATCAGGGAATAAATTTGAGGGAAAGTTTACAGGTGCTGTAATGCAACATCTCTTCAAAAGTGCAGAGATTTTGTTGTTGCTTTTTTTTTAAGGCAAAGCAATTTGCTGTTGACCTTTGACTTTTCCTTTTTATAAAAAAGAATAGGGGCTTAAAATCAATTCATCATGCATATCCAGGGCTGGACTTTCAAAGCAGATCAGTTTGCTAAATAAGTCATTGAAAATTTGACTGTAAGAAACACATCAGGAGCAGCTGTTCACTCTAATAACTTCTGAGAAATCTGGTCTTTGTGTGCACCCAAGAGAGCACCACATGTCTGGTGTATCTTAGACCAATGCTCTGAGAGCAAACCTTGTGTTGTGTAGTCATTATCTGAAACCAGAAGCTGTTTTTTACAATTTATTTTGAACAACTTTATGGCTTGTGCATGTCGATGCATTGACAGATATCACTCCAGCTGTGTTTCAGATACTTTATGTTTTTGAACAGAGGTTGTCAGTGAGTAGCAATTCTCTGTTGAACAAACACAGGAAAATCTGAAGAAGCACAAAGTGCTGTGCTTTGAACTGTCATATCTGTGGGCAGAACAATGCTGTAAATGATTCTCTCTACTGTGTCAGAGCATCAACCCCTCTGAGGCATCAAATAAAGACAGAGCAAATGTTTAATATTTGTTGGAGTGTAGGGAAGGATACCTGGCATTCAGTCCTGACTCAGGAGTTGATGATCTGAACTCCAAACTGGCCTGTAGAGAAGGGAAAATAGCTACACAAGCAGAAAAGTTTTGCTTCTCTTCCAGCTGCAGTATGAAGTTTTCTTTGGTGGTGTCTTTTAATCATTTCACAGTCCTTAGAAAAAAAGCACCCTATAGAAATTCAAAGTATAAACTGCTATATTAAAAAGAGTAACAGAGAAGCACAAGTGCTCATGTATTTGTAAAAGCCATTTTTTAATGAGTCTACAAAAAAGCATTTTTTATGAACCTACAAAAAAATTCCTGAAGATGCAGCCCCTGAATGACATGCTCATGCCTTTCTTACACACTGCCCTTGGAGAAGAAGCACAAAAGAGAGCAAGATGAATCCAACTGGCCAGCTTGGAAGAGGAACTGTTTCTGTCAGAAATGCATCAGGCTTCAGTGGTCTGGCTCCCACTGATGGGTGAAAACAGCCCAGTTGTTGGTCAGAGGTTGCTCTTACCAGCAGCAGCACTGTATCAAGCACAAATACTCTCAGCCTCTTGTTAATGTGCTGCTTTATGACTCAATGCCATTTGCTTTTTATTGCTGCACTGACAAGTCCCTGGAGGAAAGGGAGTTTGGAGACCCTCATGAGATTTGTATCTGATGGCCTCTTGTTAGCTCTGGGGCTCATATCACTTTGATCCCTCCAATTCAAATAGAGTAGGATGTGTTTTCCCCTGCTCTAGGCCTGCCTATATTCCAGCTGAATAAATATATCCTTGTTAATGTTCATTTGTGCATAGACTTGCATTTCTGCTTGTGACTGGATCTTGACTGCCAGCCCACCGATGTAAATTCCGCCCCACTCCAAGCTCCAACCAGGCAAGCTTTCTCCCTGCCAGTATCTAAAGGTATCATGTCTTTAGGGGGAGGATATAGTTCATAATCCATTACTGTTTAATTGTATCCTCTCTCTTGATACTGCTGTTGAGGGCACCAATTAGTTTCAATTGTGCAGGTGGTTTTAGCAGAGCAGACAGTCAGGCTAATGGGAAGCGGGCTGTGATCATCTACCTCATTTCACAGAGCTAAGGAGCAACACTCTAATTTGAACTGAGTTCAATTATTCTTGACTGGAACTTGCTTTAAACAAGCAACTTCGGTGCAAAAAGGCTGTCGGGGCCATTCAGCCTCTTGATTTCTGTTTTGCAGTCATAGGTCTCTTCATCAAAAGTACTTGACATTAACTGGCTTTGAAGCAGCCAATGAAACATTCCTGTTTGGCAACATCTAATGGATGGTTCCTTCCCTGTGCAACCATTTTGAAATTTAGCTCTTGAGATCTGTAGGGAAACCTCTTCCTGTAAAAAGCCATACAGACAAATCATTTAGTAAGAGCAATAGCACTAGAAAAATTGTCAAATGACCTCTTACAGGATTTTAGTCAGCTCATAGATTTATGTTTTCTTGTGTGCCCATGAGCCTGCATGGGCAATTAACAGTGTTTATCACTGTTTCCTGTCTTCTATTCTGGTTCTGAAAACTTGAAGGTGACAAAAGGCGGAGGGAATAAAACAGAATAGAAGGTAGACAAAATTAAGGTGTAAATGTAAAATGTAACTGCACAGATATGCTCGTGGACAGCTGGTCATTTCCCCAGGAAAAGCCAGGGAGCTTGTGAGGGCACTCGAGAAGTCAATGCCTTTTTGGTCTTAGGAGGCAGTTCTTTCCACACACAAGTACTTGGCTTAAAGGTCATGTAACTGCCAGTCTATCTGTTTTTCTCTTTCTGAAGCCTTTTGAAATAAGGTTGGCTCATCCTCACTGTCATCTTGTTTTTCTTTCTCTTTCTCTGCAGGGCTCTAGTCCTGGATGTCCACACTAGAGACTTAATAGTTTAATCTCTGTTTATTCTTGAACAGTTCAAGGAGATCTGATTGGAAAATTTAGGAAATTGTGGTTAGGGCACAGAGAATAACTGCTTCCAAAGGGTGCACCATGTCTCACTCTTCCTACCTGAGGAAGTCCACCAGCTATAGCACCTCAATGGGCCATGAAAATGAGCTCATGACACTTCCCTAGAGGATAGAGGTCATGCAAGGGAACAGCCTTTAATGAACAGGCAATAAGCAGTGCAAGAGCACAGCACTAAGAGATTGAGACAAGCTCTGGAGCCACTTTTTCTTAATTCCACTACACCTCACCACCCGTGCTCAAGGGACATAGAGCTGGGACAGTCACTCACCGCTCAGCCACAGCCCCTTGGTCCCAGGTTCCCTCCCTGGTGACTGGGTGTGGGATGCATCTTCAGTGCAGCCTCTGGATCCTGTGTGACACTCAGTGATACCGTACTGCCCTCCTGACAGTCCTGAGCCCAGTGAGACTCACATATGTGGTAACTGCTCCTCTGGACCCCAGGAAAAAGGAAAGGGGAACTTCTCAGGGCTGTGGTGATGAGGTGCTGGGAAGTATCCCCAGCAAAGATGTCCTTCATTTTCTGCTGGTGATACAGAGTTGATTCCTCCAAAGTGTAACACCTTCTGTATGAGTATGAACTAAATAAACATATATTCTTCTAGATGGGAAAAAGATGAGTGAAGAAGATTAGTTCGAAGGCTCTATGATGAAGAGTGTCATTGAGCAGGAGGTTACTCCCTGACCAATGTCTTTTTTGATACAAAGGCTTGGGGGAATGAAATTAAGTCAGAAAATAGTAGGCCCAAAGTAAATAAAAGTCAGGCATTCTTCAAATAGCAAGTAAGTAGTCTCTGAAATGCCTTGTTACAGCATCTTGTGAAAGTTAATGTCTTTCAAGAGCAACTGGACACATTGGCAAAAAAACCTGTCAAAAGTAATTAGATGCAATCACCTTTGCCTTATGATGTTCCTTTTGTTGGAGGTGAAAAAAGCATTTTTTGAGAAGTGCTACTAGCTTTTAATTTCTCACATTCTCTGGTCATATCTATCTGCTGTCACTGCTGGAACCAGCATCCTGGGGTTTTGCTATATGCTAGCAAAGCCTCTCCACTTTACTTGAACCCTTTTCCAAAGGGTGAGCCACATCATGCCAAGGCTCTCTGAACCTCGGATACTCCAAAAGGACAGCAGGCTGCAGTGATACCTGATAAACATTGTCCATAGACCTGCATGAGAGGGTGGTCATCACACAGGGTGTGTTAAGCAGATGAGAAGATACGATCCTTATCAGAGGGGCATCTTCTGATGAGGTGTTAAATATTCTGAACTAAAAATTTCAGTGCAATGTGTGTGCCCCTCGATGCACGTCATGGACATAGAGGGTCCATGCCACCAGAATAGTATCTAGTCTGTAAATGTGAATGTAAGCTGAACCCTAGCAATTGACCATGGAAAGATATTTGTTCCTCTAAATTGATTTTGAAACCTGCATGGTTAAAAATCAAGAAAGCAAGTGAGCAAAAGAGTTTTCTGATGGAGTAAATACCAAAATGGTATTGTTTGAAGATCATTTCTTCCTATAATAATAGAAATGTATTCCAAGTAGGAAAAAAATTATTTTAAATTAATTGTGTTTCTTTTTTGATTTCAAAAGTAAACAAGGCATTGAGAAAAACAAGGGGACTGTGTTGAAATTATTACTGTTTTTATTAAAAACAACTCTTTTGAGCCTGTAGCTATGTTGGAGGGAGTAATAAACATTTCAAAAATCAAGGGCTGATTTACGAGGGTTGAGCAACTGTGGTAAAAATTTCAAAGGATCTCATGTTCTATTCAAACTATGATTAATATATCTTTTGTTCTTAAATTTAAATGCTATCAATTTTACTTTTAGGCAATGTTACTGTAAAAAGAAATATAGCCAAGACAATAGTATTTTCCCTGTACAATATCTCTTCCTGTGGTAAGGTTTGACATAGGGAAAGGGTGATTATGCTTTGTTTATCTAATACAAAATTTTAGGAAAATGCCAACACAGAACTTTGAACTATTCAGTCGTTTCCACTCTGAATAGAAAAATGTAAATATTCTGTCTGATTCATTAAAGATGTCAACAAAACAATCATATTCTGACAATTTAAAGGATTTGTTCGTGGTTAGCATTCATTCCAGTTTTTCCTTAATTCCAGATCATAACTGAATCTAACTAACTTTTATCTGACATCATGAAGACTGAGGCTGTTCTAGGCATGTTCACTCTGTTGTTGGGAGAAAGGGGTATCCTGGACACCGAGGGCCACTGTGAAGAGAAGTAATCTTGAACCATGGCATTTGATAAACAGTATTTATATCATCCCCCAAAGTAAGTGGATTTAGAGATTAAGTGGTGATTGCTAGAACAAACTAGCTTAGAGGTTATTCCACAAATGTGGTTATTATCGCAAGCCATCTCTATTCAAGCTGTCTCAGAATACAGAGAATGTGGGGTAAAACTATCCTTACGCCAATGAAAAAATTTGTTTATGTATGGCATATTCCTTAATTGTGTGAAACAATCAGGGGAATATTAATTGTCTTCTTGATGAAGAGACCAGCAGTTCAGTTACTTCTGGAAAATAGTAACAAGTACCTTCCTGATTCAGCACAGTGGTCATTCAAGCCTGTGAAAATTTGTATTAATTCAATATATCATTGTTATAAAAGCTGCACTGTACATAGTTAGCTTATGCAATGAAGTGTAATTTAGGACTTTTGTTTTCAAAGTATGTGTGTGTGTGAATTCATTCTCACATTGTAGTGCCTTCCCTTTTTTATGGTCACAATTAATATGAAACAATGTTTTTCTCTCCAAGAAAAAAACTATTTAATATTATGGACATATCTGAAAGGAGATAATTGTGAAAAATAGTCTTGTTGTTGTTTGGAGAGCTCTTGAACCATGCAGGTCCCAAACTGAATGTTTTTGGTGAATCTTTTTTTTTCCCTGGAGAAGTTAATGGAGATAGACCTTAATCTCATGCACTGGAGGCCACTCATCCCAAAGCAGAAACACTTACAGACATCAGGAGAGACAGAGACCTTAGATAAGTGAGAAGAAATGAATATGGGCCATTGCCTGCACCTGTGCTTGTGCAGTGAGGGATCTGCAAACCTGCATGCTGCATTATTCATGCCACAATGCACAGGGGATCAAGACCCTAAATTCTCTCTAACTTGGCTTTTTCAGCTTGCTGGAAAGGCAATGTAGTCACACACTAATTAAACATGCAGAATCAGAAAGACAACAATTTTCCAGCAAGGGCATTGAACTGGCCAGCACCTTGAAGAATATCCACTTAGTTATTTCCTTCTAGTGACTTCCCAAACAAAAAGTTTAAGCCACCAAAGCTTGCTTGTACTAGAAATACAAACTTAAGTAGCTTTTTAAGTAACACGATCTCAAAGTGACTGGCAGTAAAAGTGTCTTATAAAAAAATTCCTTTTCTTGCTGCAAGCCTTTGCATTTACAGTTACATTCAGCCGACTCAGAAACTTTCTGTGTTACCTCAAACTCTGCTCTGTGCCTTCTGGTCCTAGTGAGGACTCTTGCCACTGCCTCTAAGGGCTGATGACTGGCTTCTCCATGTGTTCTCTATCTGAACACATGCACTGCACCTCAGAAAATAGCAATTTCCCATTCCTCTTAGAAATGTCATTTGACATCTGTTTATTGAAGAATAAAACATGCAGCTGAGGACAAGCAAATCAAACATAAGTAAATATTTATCTGGTAGGGGTTTGAAATTGTGCACAGGTCAATGCTCAATGTGAGCTGGCACTGCAGGGGGGGCTTCCCTCTGATATTGTAACACAGAGTGCTCTATGCATACCCAAAATATATTTCTCCCACCTTAAATCACTGGTGGGTTTTGTGGATGAGAATGATGTTTTCATGTATCAAAAATGATCAGGGGTATGAGCAATTCTTCTGCTTCCCAGTGGAGTCCACGCTGAAAATTTCAACTTTTTAATGTTTTCGCTATTCCAAAATCCATCCATGTCATTACAATTCCAAGTGAGAGAAACATTATTATGTATTTTATTTACATATTATTTTTATTTCTAGAGAGTCCAAAAGAGATTTCGCCTTCATTTTTATATTTTAATGGGATGGTTCTGCTTTTTCATAGGCCTAACTTGCAAAGAGATGTGGCTCCTCATGCACCAAAAATAAGACACCACATAATTGAGGATAGTTATAGATAGACATAGATATAGATTATATAGATAAAGAAGATAGATATAGATATAGATGATTTAGATATGGATATGACAGTGGAGAGAACATATTCTGTGCAGTGGAACATATTTTAACTTAGTTTGTGCACAGAAGGTCAAACTCATCTCTGAAAGATGCCTACAGATTTCCACTGAAGTTACTTGAAGTTACAGGTATTTCTCTGAGTTCAAAATATAGCCCTAAGATATCAACAGCCTTTCTCAAGAAGCTGAGCATGATAAAAGTCAGGGACAACTTAAAGTAGTAAGTCAAAAGTCAGTGTGAATTCTCTGTGGCAGAAGCAGCAAGGGGAAAATAGAAATATGTTCCGCAATAATTTATAGGTTTGGAAGATTAATGGAGAAAAAGGTGCAGACATACAACAGAGATAAAAAGCAGTATTATCCAGGCCAACCCACACACAGAGATCAAAGTTAATTTGAAAACATAAGTGTTTAAAGAAAAAGCAAAGAACAGCTAAAGTAAAGAGAGGGTAACACTGAAGATAAGAAACAACATGTTAAAAGAGATACTAGCAATTGCAGAAAAGAAGAACAGAAAAGTAAAAAGGAGAAAATGTCTCAGGAAGTTGCTGGTATCATTGAAAAGTCTCTTGATGTGAAGGATATTGCAGAAAAACAGACTATTTCTTTGGATGAAATTATGTACCAGTAGAAGGGAAAGAAAATTACTAGTGGAAGCGTTAAATGTGATGCTGTTGCATGAAAGTGCGGGAAAGGGAATGTTCCAAGTAATCTGGATGCAAAAAGTATATGACCATTGGGGAGGAGCACAAACCCCTCTTGATCATGACACTGAGTTACAGCCTTGCATTAGAAAAGCTCCTGCCATTTTCCAAATTGCATGCACTTAGGACACTTTTCCAAATGTTTTAGAGATTATAGGCTTTGAAAAGGATGGATATGAAAGGGAGAAACGGAGGATATGAGCACACAGTATCAGAAAAAGCAACACTTGCAGTTCTTCCTGCTCTTGATCTTGGGTCTTCTTATACAACCTTCTTTAAAAATGCTGCTTTCTCTTTTCATAATGAATTCTCAGCATGCCACAGCTGTTAAAAATGCTCACGGCCTTTCGATTACAAAGCAGGGAAAATCTTGTAGAGATATAAGAAGGTGTCATGCCCACCTTTCTGGCATAAATGAAACCCAAAAAACACTGAAACACTTCAAAGGGAAGTTGAGATCTTGGACAGAATTAGGAAAAATCTGTAAGAACAGTATCAGTCTGAGGAAGCCTGCTCTCAAGAAGAGCTTAGATGAATTTGATTTTATCTGTGCCAAGGTCAAGAAGTACTTGTACAAAGAGGAGAACTCAGATGCAATGGATCCATTGAAAAAAAGCATAGTAGGATGCCATACCTAAACAGAAACAGGAGAATAAGTATAAATAATACTAATTCTAAGGAATTTTGTTCCTGATGTTTTTAAATCTAGCTTGAAGTCTCTCAGGTAGCTACACTGCATGTTGGAAAGTTGTGGACTTGATGACTGGGTCAGGTTTGATGGTTTTTGGTATATGAGAAGTCAGATTAGATGATCATAACAATGCATCTGATTTTATAATGTACTTTTATAATTCTTTTCTTATAAAAAAGACATGTCTTTTCTTAAAGACTTACTATTATTGCAAAACTCTTTCTCTGTCACACTGTATTATATTTGACATACTTTCTTCTTTGATGAGGTAGATTATTAACTCTGAATACATACAGGTTCTAGTGTTATTTAATGGACTTTCTCTGGCACCTATTGCTGTATTTTTGATTGCTTGAAGAAGCATTGAGAACATCTAGATTAAAACAAGTTAGCAAGGGAAGTTACGCTTTCAGAGCTTCATAGTTTGGTCATGATGATACATTAAGAGACATTTACCTAACTGCCCAGAAGATTTTGTGCTACTTAGAATTTAATCTGTATCCAGTCCGGATCATATTTTCAGCGTGCTGAAAGGAAAGAGTCTCTCTTCCAGCTTGTGTTCCTGTGCATAGACACAGACACACATATAAACTTGCCATGTTAACATATTTACATGCATGAAGCACTTCTAAAAATCAGTAACTGTGTCCATGAATGCTGAACCTAGTCATGCATTCTTCTTCACTGAGTGGGTAGGAACAAATTCTGTAGAATCACAAAGTATTCTGAGTTGAAAAGGACTCAGAAGGGTCATCAAGTCCAGCTCCTGGCCCTGCACAGGACAGCATCAAGAATCCGATCCTTTTGCCTTTTTGAACTCAGTCAGGCTTGGTGCTGTGCCCACTTCCCTGGAAAAGTGCCGTAGGCTGCTTCACATGAATTCATTTGGCAAACTGTAAGAATCCAAGAGACTTTCTTGCACTTTGGAGATATTTCTCTGTGTTATTGATTTTTATGCTTCCTCTGAGGCTGTGACTCTTTGTGCTCAGTGTGATGAAGTCTACATCTTTTGTAACAAGTATTCAGCAGTCCAATGTTTACATTGAACAGCAAGCAGCAATCCCTAAAACACCTTATTCATTTTCCTTCTCTGCATTCAGAGTATTGTCAGGGTCTTCCTTTCGCCCACTGTTATTCTGAATGTTTATTCTTGTTTTTTCTGTCACCTACATATGTAGTCTGTTGAACATCATACCAGTTTGGACACTTAATGTTTGCAGATGACTTCTGCATTTTTAGTATTTCATGGAATTGCATTATATGTAGAGATTTAGGGGAAAAAGTTATGTCTTTAGTCCTTAATCAGATGACCTGTTAAATATGCAGTGGACTCTCAGGCATTTCTGGAAGCAGTTTACAATCTTTACATGTATTTTAACCCAGCCTGATTGACAACCTTGACTATAAATGCAGCCATATATAGCTTATCTTTCAGACTTCTAGTTATCTGCAGGAATACAACATCCCAGTTCCCACTTGAAATTTCAGGCCACCCAGGTGTCTTTTGTTACATTGTTCTGTGAAAACTTCAGAGATTCTTACTGTTTTTAGGAATATCCCTCATTCAGCTGTGTACTGCATTCTTTATTGAAAGCTAAAATCATCCCCTTTTTATACACTATCATTCACCTGGATGGCCCTGAAGTGATGTCAGAAAGACTTGTGCTTCTTTTTTTTTTTTTTTTTTTTTTTTTTTCCCCCAGGAGATGCTCATGTGTTGCCTATGAAATAATCTCAGAAAGTGTTGCACACTGAATGCCCTGGCCTCCGGGGTACAGTCTGCCAGTGCTTAGGGCACAGCACATATTCAGAAGCTGATAGCATACCTTTGTGTTTTTAAGTACCATTTCATGACATTTTGAGTTGACTGGGAATCCTGATGGTTAGTGAAAATGCTACTTTTTTCCTTCTGGGATTTATTGACTATCTCATGCAAAGCTTTTAATCTCCCACAAAATGTTTATTCCTTCATTTGAACCATCTCATGAGGACCTGAGAAGAGTACACAGATAGTGTCATGCAGACCTTGTTCTCTGGAGCAAACAGCCTGCTTTTCTCCAAGGCCAGATCAATAAGGATGCTGATTTTTAGCTCTGGAGTGACAGTGAAGTTATGCAGGAAGAAATTTTCCTAAGGCTAAATGATAGAGCAGCAATTGTTTGGGTTATAGGTGGCTGTGGGAACTCATGGTTCCACTTTGGCACCGCTATGTTTGATTTGGTATGAGAACTTTATTGCAGTCTCCCGAACCTTAACAGACTCAAATTCCTCCATCTCCTCTGTTTGTTGGTGTATCTTATTTTCTCCTGCTGAATCTGTTCAGTTTCATAGGAATAGTACTTGTCAGGGAAGAGTCATTAGAACTGGAACGAGGCACTTGTCCCTGAAGAGGCAAAGTTGAGAGTTAGGTTTTACTCCCTTTTGGGGTTCTGGGATGTTTGATGGCCTGTCTTGAGCCAATGGCTTCCTTACCAGGCTCTGGGATACTCTCTGCTGGTTCTGAAACAGGGGTTTCTGGAAGAAAACAAAGAGACTGACTCTAACTTAATAATGGCTAAGGCACTGAGCTGGGATAGGGCTTACTTTAGAGCACTCACCTTCAGACCTCTTGTTTTCAGTGAATTATTGACCATCTTTATTAGGTATTAGCATGAAGTGTCCTGGTAGGAACTGTGTTTCAGCTGAGTGCCAGCAAAGATAACAGTATGGTCAACACACAGCACAAGCTGGAGACTGCAACACCAACCAGATTCCATGATTTATAGAGGCTCAAGCTCCTCTATCATATGCTCTTTCAAAGGATTTTGGCCTTTGACACACACTGTTGAATCATCAGTTCTTACTACAGAATTTAAGACAGTGTTGAAGGGGTCTTCATTCTTGTATGGATTCTGCCTGGGTGTTTTGTGAATGTCTTAGACAAACTAAATATTTGTTGTTATTTCAACAAATAAATGCAACTCACAGACTGCTCTGCAGAAGTGATGACAGGGGCCAATGGTGTATTCTCTCTTGTGTATTTCTGAGTCTTTATCAGCTTTTATAAGTGTCAGGGCTTAACCCCAGTCAGCAGCTAAGCCTCATACAGCCATTCACTCAATCCCCCATAGTGGGATGGGGGAGGGAATTAAAAGCGTAAAAATGAGGAAACTCATGGGTTGAGATAAAGACAGTTTAATAGGGAAAGCAAAAGTCATGCACAAAGGCAAAGAAAAACAAGGAATTCATCCACTGCTTCCCTTGGGCAGGCAGGTGTTCAGCCATCCCTGGGAAAGCAGGGTTCCATCACATGTAATCGCGACTTGGGAAGACAAACAACATCACTCCTTCCTCCTTCTTTCCCCAGTTTTATATGCTGAGAGTGATATCACATGGTCTGGAATATCCCTTGAGTCAGTTGGGTTTGGCTGCATTGGCTGAGTCCCCTCCCAACTTCTTGTCCAAAGGACAGCCTCACACTAATTACTGTGAGGAAAATTAACTACCCCAGCCAAACCCAACACTTTTAGCCCTAGGACTTGAATGCACAAGGGATTTGTGCAGCAGCTGTGCTGGTGTTCAGAGAAGGAAAAGAGAAAAGACTGAATCTGTCTTTGAAGTTAGAATCTGCAAAGCAGCTGTGAGAGCATGCATAGAGTCCAGTAATAGATCATGGGCCATATTATCTCCTTTTTCCTCATGTTTCTACTGTGTGCTTCATATAGATATGTGTGTGATGAAAGTCTGCTGGTACAGAGATCTTGTTAAATTATATATTTGCAGTAATTTATCTAAAACTGTGATACATTCTGTACCACAAGACTTAAAAGCTGTTACTGAGAAAATAGCACAATATAAATAAGACTCCAGTGATTTTGTAGTATTCAGGCTTGGTGGTGTCTAATTCAGTCTCAAATTCAGAGTAAAAATCTTAGTAGTTGTATTTTAGAAGCCCTGATAACAAAAAATACGATGAAAAGAAGGAAAAGCAGTGAATAGGAAAAGTCAGCAACTTGTAAGGCAATTTGTAAATGTCAGGGTGAGTCAGAAAGATGCATGTCTATCCTACAAAATAGGTTTCCTTCTTCAGGCAGGAAAGCAGCATTACTCCCTTTCTCCCTTTTTTCCCTCCTTCATTTCTTCTTCCTATGATACTATACAGCTGGACTGCACTCACTATTATAATTTTTCTGTTTTCCTACCTTTTTTATTTGATTTCTTACAAAACGTGTGATAATGAGGATAGCTATGCTTGTCTTGGATGAAGCCTTAGCCCTCCTAAGCATCCAGTTGGACCTAAAATCTGAAATTCTTTCTGGACCATTTCCTGCTGCCATTCAAGCTTTTAAATTTTGTTTGTTTGTTTTGTTTTGTTTTTTTTTTTTTTCCAGATGAGTCAAAATACAGAAGGTGAAGTATAAGGTGAAATAAATTACTTTTGATGTCCTGAGCTAATAAGTCCTCTAGCGTTGTGGAAAGATATGAAATGCTATGCATAGACTGTGAAGCATGAATTTAATATGTCCTTTTAGTTATTTTCCTGATGGCAACCTGCAGTATTTGAAGCACTCTGACAATTCCCCCACCCCAAATGAAGCTGTCAGAATACATTACCACTGTTCCAGTTATTTCCACAACTCCTCAGCCCTGCAATGTATGTCCAATCCACTGTGTAGCATATGTATTATGCCTGTCATCAATTAGAACTGGATCACGTGAGCATATTTTCACAGATACTGTGGGATCATCATGACCTGCAGTTGTCTAGAGGACAAATCAATCCACAGCCTTAGGGATGCAGCTTCTAGCACCAGGGACCTGCATTCTGCATAGATCTTTTCTTTTCTAGCCCCATAAGACTTGTACTGGTGAAGACCACAGGGGCATTTGCTCCATCCTGATTTGCAGCAGTTTAACTGAGATGGGATTTGAGGGCCAGGAAATGAAGCAAGTGTTTGGTAACCAACTGGGAATGCAATATCTTTGAACAAATGTGCTTACACTTTAGGCAGTTTCTGTTACATATATTGGCATTTCTAATCTACTAACAGAGAACATTTTAATTGTACTTGTCTTATCAAACCTGCATAAAACAGAAAATCTGCTGAGTTCTTCAAGAAACTCCTTTGTTTTAAGCACAGAGACATTTATTGCAGTCTTCCTAGCTTTATTAATAATGCTATTAATATTCTTTTTGCACAGAGCAGTAGTGGAAAAGTGCCTGGTACTCATGGGTGTTTTATTATTTAAAATGTAAATAAGAAAGGCTGCAAGAAATTAAGCATCTCAGCAGGAAAAAAGGAACAAACCTTTAGTCTGACAGATATGGGCTTATCACTGTTTCCCTCATTACAGCATACGCAATACTTTATAGTCCTATATTTGTAACATCAACAAGAATATTTTTTCTTTGTTCATCCATGGAATTATCCACCTGCCAGTTTCTTTAGGAAAGGAATCTAGATGCAAATTTTCTGAAAAGCCTGTAAATTTTTTTTATTTTTTACAGTTATGGAAAAAACTTTCTTTGATTCACCCTTACTTTCCCCACAGTTGAGCTGACTGGATAGGGCATAGAAAAGGCAAAGGTAAATGTACTTCACCTGTCACCATTGAGGCCTTGGGGAGCATGCACGTGGAGCTCTCTGTGGCATATATAAAAATATAAAAAGAAGGGACATGAAGCTTTCTTTTGGGCCTGTACACCTCAGAGGCTCTTGGTGGATAGGTCCATGTCAAACTAAGCTGAAAAGCATTTGAACTGGCTGGGATTTGACAGCTTTCATATTCTGGTTGCAGCCCTGCACTCAGCGTGGATATCAAGCTGATAATTGGTATCCACATTATAAAAGATGTTTCTCTATGGATTCTTCAGCTGAGCAGTGCTATTCTCCCAGCTAGTTCATGTTTGTTTTCAGGTATTCAGAAATCACAATGAAAGTGGTCTGAGAGCAGGTGCAAGTGACATGGGTCACTCTTCCCTGCCAGATAGTTTTGGACATAGGATACTAGTGTATCACATACAGGATCCACAGCTGCTTTCCTGTGGTTCTGTGTCTCTTGTCACTGGTACCTACCCCAGGGTTGGCAAGGACTAGGCAGAAGGCAGATGTGCACCTCCCAAGTCTACAATTGGTGATTTTGTACAGCAGTCAGGAACTCAGTCTACATATGTCACAACTGCTTGAGGTTTGAAAATTGCATCACACCACTGCCTAGTCTTTCATACAATCATATAATTTTTTAGGTTAGAAAAGACTAGTAAGATGATTGAGTTCAACTATTAACATTGCCAAGTCCATCACTAAATGCCTCTTAGCCACATCTAAATGTTTTTTAAATAACTTCAGGAATGGTTAATCTACCATTTCCTGGAGCACCCTTTTCCAGAGCTTGAGTCTTTCAGTGAAAAAATGTATCCTAATATCCTTACTTGAGGCCATTTACTCTTGTCCTACTGTTTGTCACTTGGGAGAAAATATCACCCCCACCTGGCTACAAATTCCTTTCAGGCAGTTAAAGAGACCAATAAGGTCTCCCCTGAGCCTCCTTTTCTCCAGGCTGAACAACCCCAACTGCATCAGTCTCTCCTCATAAGACTTGAGCTCCAGACCCTACAGCAGCTCTGTTGCCCTTCTCTCCAGCCCCTCAACGTCCGTCTTGTCATGAGATCCCCAAAACTGAACACAGGATTTGAGGTGTGTCCTCACCAGTGCAGAGTACTGGGGGCTGTACCTCCCTGGTCCTGCCGCACACAATTTCTCTGATACAGGCCAGGAAGCCACTGGCCTTCTTGGACACCTGGGCACACTGGCTTTTGTTCATCTGCTGTTGACCAGTGCCCCCAGGTCCTTTTCTGCTGGGTCACTTTCCAACCACTGTGACCCAGCCTGTAGTGCTGCAGGGATTGTTATGACAGAAGTGCAGGACCAGGCACTTGGCCTCATTGAATCCCAGACTGTTGGCCTCCACCCATCCATCCAGTCTGTCCAGATCCCTCTGCAGAGTCTTCCTACCCTCCAGCAGATCAACATTCCCACCCAGCTTGTTGTCATCTGCAAACTGACTGAGGTACACTTGATGCCCTTGTCCAGATCATTGCTCCTTCACTGGATATTCATCATGACCAAAAAGTGAAAATTAAAAGAAGGCAGATTACATACAATTACTGCAGATTTCAAGTGTGAGCTACATTTCTTCATCCCTTAACAGAGGCTAAGGCAAGAAGCCTTTGGAAGCTGTATACCCAATCAGGGCTCCAGAACCTGCAGAGTGATTATAGTTGGGCAGGGTATGGATTTTACTGAGACTCTGCCTATTTCTTAAGTATTTAACTGCCATACGAGATGCATCTCAAGAGTAGTATAAAAAATCAGTGTAGCACAGAAGGCAGGGTAATTTTTGAGTCAAAAGTGTGAGACAAGAGAAGCATTAATTTAATATTCACTCTTGAATTTTAGTTTGAGTAATCCCAGTCTTGAGTAATACATATATATGGAATGGTGGTGGATTTTGAGGTCTGGTGCATAGGACTAGAACAAAATAAAAAAAATTATTACTGTGGCGGATTTCAATCCATGAAAAAGTGTTTGAACTGAAAGGTTATTTTGCAATAGGTAAGTACAGCAAGGATACTTGTCTGAGTTTAAGTTTCCTGCTCAAAGATTCAGCATCTTCTTAAAATAATGGAAAAGAAAATGGTTGCCCTCTGTTCACATCAACTGCATTCGTTTACTGGTTTTCTCCATATGTTATGGAACAACCTAACCTGTGCTCATGACAGACTTACATACTTTTTCAGCTATGGAAACTACAGAAAAAATAATTCTCATCCTTTTATACTTCTCTTTTATTCTCTTTTTATAACTATCTTCAAAGACACTTTGTCATATACAATTCTGACTAAAAAGGGGAATATTGGCTCATACTTTTCTGATTTTCTGGAACTTCTACTATTGTTGGAACTTTGAAGGAATGACTACTTTTGAATGTTTTCCTTCTCAGCCTCTTTTACTACCTGAATTGGGAGTGGTTGTGTTATTCTTTTTAACTTTTGTTGGTGCTGAGTACTCAGAATCACTGAGGGAGTAAGATGGGGAGAAGAGAAACAAAAAAAGTAAATGCTATTAAACTGGAATTATGGAGGAATTATTATATGATAATAAAATAGTAAGCATACCAGTTCTGAAGGTTGCAAAATACAAAGATAAAGCCACCTCTTCAGAAAATTCCCTAAAATATTTGATAGCTTCACATAATGAACTAGATATTGCTGACACATCACTTTCCATCTTAAAATTTATCTGCCATATTGTCTATAAGGTATGCTATCTCTCTTCCAATTTATTGTCCAGCACATGCAGTTAACTATTAATGAAAGGACAAAACTATATGGATTATTAAACAAATGATATATGGAGCTGTCTACTTAAGTGCATGATAGCTGAAAGGTAGATTAATTTAGTATATGTCAATATATGGTAATCACTTGAATTATGCCACCACAGCAAAAAGATGAAAATAATTCAGCTTGAGTATCTAAGGTTAGGGACCTAAATCTGTACTTGGGCAACTGCTTTTCAGGGCTGTCAGGTGTTAAACATGCAGCTCAGGATCTTCACTGAGCTCAGCAAGGGCTGTCATTGCTAAGCATTCCTGAAAATAAGATCATCTGAATTTTGTGCTACTCTGCCTAACTCTTGGCTTCAGTTTGAAAACTTTGTCCAGAGGTATCTGAGGAAGTGAGGGTTAAACATCCCTTCTGTCAGCTTGACTGAGATTTATTGTGTAATGCACTTCCTCCAAAGAAAGATGTTTAATGCTATTGATTGCAAGGTTGCCTACTTAAAATAGCATAATGTGACAAATGATGGATACCACATAGAGCAAAATTGTGAGGTAATTCAATATATGGGCATGTATGGTATGTATATCAGAGTAGCAGCTTCATTCTTCATGAGGGTGAGTTAGAAGGTCATCTATTTCACTTAAAGGCATTGAATGTTTTTGTTAGTTTGACAGTGATTATAGGCTTGATCCTGTTATCCAAGGCAGTCATTAAACTCCTATTGACCTAAAGTGGGTAGGAGTGGGGCCAAGCTTTAGAATATGCAAAGAAGACACTATGAGAAGAAAAAAACCTGATGGGTAATATTGCAGAGTGAAAAAAACATTATGCTGGCTGCTATATATAAGCAATGAAAATCCTAAGAACTATCTGATGATTTCAAATGTTTTGTACCACAGTATTACTTCTGTTAAAAATTTTTCTGCTAAACTTAGGATTTTCTCAATCTTTAAAGAAATTTATGCAGCTTGGTACTGTTGGGTTTTTTTGCATCATAGAGCATATTAACTGCTTACCCTTTTTAGCTCTGTGTTTATTCTTAGATAGGAGTAGTTTGGTGGTCTGTAAGCCTTACAAAATTCAGTAGTGTCAAGGGCTTTTAGACTAATTTTTAAATCTCTATTAGGAAAATCAGGTAGGAAGAAAACTTTTTCTGCAAACAGGTATGTTTATTAATGAAGAAGTCAGTAAAAGAGACAAATTTAGGAGAAAAAGAATATTTCTATCATTGCAATTAATTTCGTGCTCCAGCACAAAACCAAACCCAAGCCATTTCTAGTTTTTTCCATCTGTCCTGTGTCATCAATCTCTTTCCTTCTTATTTGCAGCTTCCTGTGAAACTTTGGGGTATTTGTTGTACATGCTTAGGAGTGCACAGAAAGAAGGTTGGGACTGATCTGATGTACAAATGGGCTTCTGCCCTCTTGCTGATGCATATTTCAGCTTGATTCATCCACCCAGAGAGTTCTCATCTTCCAAGACACACTTGGGGAAGACTCAAGTGCAGGACTAGACTGAGGGACCACTCCTTGTGGAGAGGCACTCTGTTATCCTGCTGATTATGGTCCCTGAGGTACAGCAGTTCCTCAGTTGTTAGCAATGTTTTCTTTGCTATCTTTTGAGAAGCAGGATGTGAGGAGGTAGAAGAATTGCTGCACTGAATGAATCTGCATTTAGGAAATGGCCTGAAATGCCATTTAGATAGCTCAGTGATATTTCTGACTGCACAAGAATAACCCAAGATTTTATGCAGGGTTTGGAGAGTCATCCCTGTGTTTTACACTGAGGCCATTTTGGTTAAGTGCTCCAGCGCCAACAACTCAATATTTTGTTTTCAGGAATCGATAGCATGTTAATTTTTAAAAATTGCGCTTAGATATAACTCATCTTTAGTATTTCACACTTATTCCAATAAAAAAATAATAACTTCATGATCTGAGGTAATGTGCTGAAATAGTAGGTCAGGTTTAAATCCAATATTATGTTCCTTGAAACACCCTGGAGCTTAAACTCAGAATAAGTTTATAGAAAACTTGTTATGGTTTAAGCTCTATTGCAATTTTAATTCAAATCCAGGTTAAATGAGTAAATTATCTTATTTTCATAAGACAGCAGATGAAATGCAGAAGCTCAGAGAATGTTTGCTTTGGTTTTTTGCTCATTCAAGCTCAGAAAGAGAGAAGACTGCAAACACACCTGTCATAAATCATAGATATATTCCAAAAATATCCTGCAGAGTTAACACTTTCAGTTGGACAAATTAGTATATGATGTTTTGCATCATTAATTTGAAAGGTTATTTTTTATGTGGCCTTATTTAAAAAATATTTTTAATGGAAGGAGATTTTGAAAATAAAAAGCAGTAAAATCTAAAAATGCAGTTTCAGGCGGATAAGTAAGATCAAACAATACAAATATAGTACTCTACAGACTTTCTTTGCTCCTTCTTTGTTTGCAATAATTTTAACCTTTTTACCTCTCCCAGAAGAGTCCAGGGAATTTAGCAAAGGGTATCAGATTTTCTGTAATCCTTCAATGAAGGCTTTGCTTGACTGTAGTTTGCTGTTAAACAAGGATCAATTAATTAATTAATTAATTAAATCTCATGCTGCTGCTTTGACATTTCCAAACATAGAAAAAAAGAAGGTCAGAGTTGTTGCCTGAAATGCTACAAACAGATGAGAGAATTGTTTCTCCCCAGTTCACTTATCAGAAGGCACTTGGTTTATATTTAGAAAGCTTATTTATCACATAAATTTGTCTTAAATTCTGAGTACTGTTTTCTCTGTCTTGAGCTCCTTGTTACAAACATTTTATTATAAGCCTAAGATTTTCTATAACTTAGATCACTGCAGTGGTTACTCAACTGTAGTTAATTCTGATCTATTTAGGCTTGCACTGTTAAACTAAGTAGAAAGATTAATCGTTTCTTAATTACACACTCCAATAAAGGTTGAATAAGTTTTGTCTACTAGAGAACAATTTTAGCAAGTGCTGTCTCCTTTTGTTCTTTAGGAGTTCAAGTCTATCATGTAAATTACCTGTCAACCAGCAGTTCTGGAGCTCTTTGTTATCATAATGCTTTTATTCTAATTCCAGAATTGTTTCAAAATGTGTGTCTAGACTACTTCATTATGAGGAAGACAAAAAGTAGTTAAGAGGTTTTCTTACTGTCCCAGGTACCTTCAGGAGGTTTTGACTTTGAGATCAGAATCTCTCTGGAATCTTGAAGAGGAATTCTAGAAAGGAATCTATGTTTTTAGCTGTTTCCAGTGCAATATAATTTTCTATTTGAAAAGATTTAGATACATTTGATTATTTAAGAACATTTGTCACTGATAATTCAATTTTTTATTTAACTAGGTGTCTATTTTCAGTCTTTCTGTCATCCTTACTGTCCCATCTTTACTATTTCTTCAGTTGAGAAGAAGACAGACAGCTTGCTACTTTTCTTCCAGCCCTAATGGTCTCTGAGCCACTGCCTGTAAACGGACACGGGGAAAAAATTGCTCAAAGGACTTATGACACTTTAGAAGCTGTGATGGATGACTTTCAAGGTGGCTGCTGCCTTTTCCCTTTTTTCTTCATTCTTATTTGAACTGTGACTTATTTCTTTCCATTAATTCTTTCTGAGTTGTGAAGAAAAAATAAGGGAATATTCAGAAAGACACACAGTAGTCTTTAAGGATTTAATTAATAAATTTTCTGAGACATGTTGGTTAGCAATAGGTTTAAACCAGACCAGATGTGCTTTTCTTATGGCCCCAAACAAAAAACATAGTCTGGGTTTTGATCACTGATTTACAGTCACCAAAATACCTAAATACAAGGTTATAGCATATTGGATACCCAGCTGGAAAATATGATCTTTAGAAACAGAGCTAATAGCAATGGGAAAGTAAATCAGCTGAAATGGTCAATGTTTTGTAGAACTGGTGGTTGTTTCAGAACTTGCACAACATGTGAGTAGACCTGCACACTCCTGGGTCTTATGTGACAGAAAGAAGAGATTGGGAAAGACAGGGGTGAATCTGAAGCCTTCCTTACAACCAGTGGCCAGAAAAGGAAGTTGCCCCATTAGCAAGATTGTTGTTGCTCAGAACCAAATATCTGATGGACTGCTTTCTGAGATTTATTCATTCTGCACTGGCACTGCATGTAAGTTGACATTTAAAATGCATTAACAGAGTTCTACTTGATGTACTGTCATGCATCCTATCAGTTTTGAAATGTAGTTTAGCCTGTCAGCAAAATCCTCCTTGCTGTACTCAAATAAACTTAGTCAGTCTTGGATCAAGGTGGCTTAAGGGACCTACATAATTTTAATGCCTCTGTCATGTTTTTTCTTTATTTTTTATTGAGTTTGTCATACTTGGGTTCTATAGGATTTTTCTCCATATGTGAACATACAGACATTCTCATTTGTGTCCACAAGGCTAAAGTATTGATACAAAATAGAAAATTTTAATTCCTATGCTTACTTGAAGTCTTTACTTATATGATCTTCCATTATGTCTTCTTCGCTTCATCTGTGCTTAATGACTAATTTTTGAGCACTCTGCAGCACACAGTGTTAAGTAATTTTTACCACATAGAATCAGATATTTAATTTTGAAAAAAAACCCCACAGATTTCAATATCACACCTCAATAAGCGTTAGAAAAAAACCCAAGTTTTTCTTAATTGTTTTGTACAGCTAGACTTCCTCAGACCTGGATAACTTTTGATGTGATCTTTGGTGAGATCTGGTGATCAACCCAGTGATTACAATAGCAACCTCAAGTAACATAATGTACAGGAAACTTCCCATCAACCGTCCATACTTTATTATTATAACGACTAACATGGAATTTTAGAGAGCAACTTGCTTTTTTGCTGTGTAAAAACAAAATTCTTCACTGCTCGGGAATGAAGTACACCAAAGCTCACCTCTGAAGCATTTGCATTATATCCTGCCCTTAAATTCAGATCCTCTTCCTGTTTTTTGGTTAGCTCTTCTTGCTTCAGAGAACATATTTTATATTTAGTAATTGAGAGTTTTTCTGGCTAGTGATTTGGATAATTGAGATGACTCTGTATATATTAATATTTACCAGGTTTTCATAGCAATCTTTCTTCCATGACTACTTCTGTATTTTTCCCCATTACTTATAAGGCACACATCACTAGTTTTTCATTCAGCAACATGACAGCTTCAAATCCTTCTGAGGCTCCATTGAATGAAAGGTTGTTATTCTTGTCAGTCTGTAGAGGCTTCCATTCTCTTCTCAAATGTGAAAACAGTGCATGCCCCTGTCATATTTCTTACCTCTGCAGTGAAATTTATTTCTTCCTATACTCTAGGGGTTAATTTTCTTAAGTGGACACTGGAAACATAAGGTTTCATTTGCATTCAGTTCCGGATATTTCTTTTGAATTCACAATCTTTTAGACTTTCATGATTCACATATGTCAAGTTAATTCCTCTCTTTGTTCATCTAGATTGTTTGTCTAGTCTTTGTAGCTCCTCCTTTAATTTTTATCTCTGTGGTTGAATTAATGTCCCTGATTTCTGAACCACAATGATATTTTACTGATAGTTCATGTCTGCCTTTGGTAGGAGAAATCATTTAAGAAAAACGTGTCTGCAGCTCATAGATTTTTACAAATGTCAGAGTTTTTTGGGGATAATATGCACACAGTAAATGCAGTCACTTTGTATGTGTACCTTATTCTATGACATATAAATTTAATAAGAAAAAAAACTAGCTTTACTTTACTCATGAACATTGTTATATCTTTGCATGGCTGAGAGATCAGAGGAGTTCTGTAAAGACTTCGATAATTCCGATGGAGGTTTTTTTAAACTTGCTGTTCTTTTAAAGTGTTCATCAAGATTGTTTGATATAATTTTGGATTATTTCTTGCATTACAGCTGAAGAGGCATTTTCAATAACATAGATAATGCTGTAAATTCTTGCTTGCAACCTTAGAAATTATTAACTTAATTTAGTTTGAATCTAATGTCTCCTGCACTAGAGTCACACAGCTTTAGCCTTGCTGCATGAACTTTGCTTCCTACTTTAGGATATTCAATTTTCACAAAAGTCCAGTGATTTTAATATTTCCTAATAAAAGATGACAGTTTGTATTACAAATGAAAGGATCATCCTCAAAAAAATGAGTGCAACTGAATAGGCAAAGCTTTGGTTCTCCTTTAAAAGATATCACTAGCCTGATAATTATTATTGACATAACTCATGGACAGAACCAAGTACTATCCTCAAAAGTATAGGTGTTACATTTATGCATATATAAAATATTGCTAGTATAGGACTAGAAGTATGAGAAGGGAAGGAGTCATAGCACCCAATTTTAGACACTAGGAGTGATCTATCAAGTGAAAACTGGTCATTCTAGAATTCCTCTATAGGGCAATTAATTTTATTTATCCTTAAGTCTTATTATGAGATGACCTTTAAGTGTTACTTCTTTCCAGTAAGTATAGAAGAAGCCTAGTTTAACTGAACACCATTTAATTAGGGCAGATGAATCTCATTATCTTGGCACTAGATGATACCAGTGACTTCCAGTATTCAAAAGTAGTCCGTACTTTAACAAAAATATATGAGCAAAGAAAGAAAAATACTTTTAATCCTGAAAACATCAGTTCTTCAAAATAAGATAGAATAAAGTTCTCTGTAGAAGAGAAGAGTTCTCCATAGCTCCTGTGTTCTACCAAGGTTTGTTTCCTCCAGTACTGATAAATCATCAGCTTAAGTTCTTCCAAACACATTTATGTCTCCCTGGGAGAGACCCTTTCCAGCTGTGCTGGGGTGAGGACATGTTCCCCACAGAGCTGGGCTCTCTGCTCTTCACAGGAATCTCCCATTGCCCACACGAGCTGTAGGCACCCTGCTACATCCCTGCATGCCTCATCCTCCACTGCAGAGGGGTCTGCAAGCTGAGCATACACAGGTGTTTGTCGGGAAAGCACAATCCCCTCTCCCACCACTTTTTCTGAAGAGGTTTAAACTGACCCAGATGAAATAGCTGGAGTAATGAGCCAGCCTTCCCCTCCACTGCCCAGCTGCAGTCTTATAGCCCAGGTTACAGACTACAGGCTCAGACACAGTAAACTGTAGAACCTCAAACCCTTTAAAATCTCATCAGAAAATGGACTCCAAGAAGTTCACCTGTAAGTTTCACAGGGAATTTCCAATCTCCATTTCATCATTTCCAGCTTACCACTGACAAAATTCTGATCAATATGGCTAATGGAAATAACTGTGAATAAGGTTTTATAATCATGTTAAAAGTGAATGATAGAGCTGCACAAGCTGGAACTCCTGCTATTTGTCACCTTTACATTGTTGGGATGTGTGTGGAAAGAAACAGGGTACACTTCAGAGTCTTGGGGATTTTCAGAATTAAAACACTTAATGTGAACAGTGCTTATAATTTGATATGCCCTATTCACATTACTTATTATATTTTTCCTCCATCTGCTTATAACTGCTCTGACATGAGTCCTGAGGTGCCTGCCTCCTGCCTCTATTCTTCGGGATCAGACCATGTTATTTCAGAAATTTCCTGCTCTGAAGTACCTAACTGATCACACTCTTCAATAGCAAGCACAATGGTCAGAAAATACTGGAGCTTTTCTCCCCCTTTTGCCTTGGTGCCTTGCTTATTTAAGCAGGTATATTAGATGCAAACCACTGCCTTCCTTTTTTCTGCTCTGCTTATAAAGGACAGCAGTGAGCTTTCTCAGCTCTTTGACAAAACAACTCCAGGTGCTAGTCATGAAAATCACCTTCCTTGGTGGATCAATTTTCTCTCCCTATTCTCTCTCATTCTACAACCCTCCTAAGCACTTGACAGTACGCTGAGTGTTCATCTGTGGGCTGAGATTCTTAAAATTCTTGTCGAGTCCAATATCTCTCACCAGATCTAATGTGAATATTTGTCTGCCCTGCACCTTGCATTACCCCTCTCAGGCCTCAGCCCACTTTGGTGCTTTCTTTGGGTATTTGAGGTGGAACAGATGCAACAGATGATTCAGCCACTCTCTTGACTGTGTACTCAATGTATCAGTTTTGCTTTACGTGAATGCACAAAGTTTCTCTTTGGGGAGACTATTTAAAAGCCAGATGTATTCCACAGTTAGGAAGACAGAATAGGTAAAGTTTACTTTTTCATATTGCACGGGATCTAATTGTATATTACTTATAATTTTACTGCTAATTTAATTTCATATAAGAATATAGATGTCCCCTGACAATTTTGCTTGAGCTTTTTTATTCCTTGAAAGTGCAGATATTATGAGGAAGCAAATTGAATTCTCAAAATTTTACATTCACATAGTTACTAGAGGCATTGGCTTCTATTTCCAAGAACAAGTGAATGGGTCTGTTGTTTATCATACAGAACTGTTTGATAGTTGAATGACCTTTGCATCAAATCCTGTATTTCATTTTTGTGCAAGTATAGGAGCCTAATGCTAGCAAGGGAAATAGTAATTGAGGAATATCTTATGTGGAGACATTTATCATCTCTTAATATTCTTTTTTCCTTGTGAAAGTCTGGCTTCTTCTTTTAATTTTATGCCTAAAAAGAATATTAAAATATTTAAACACAAGACAGTAGACTGCCAGTACAGACTGATAACAAAATTTATCTAGGAAGAGTTAAATTCATGACTAATTGTCAAAATAGCGATTATGTAGAAAGCAGCATTGCAACCAGCATTGGAAACTCACAGAAATCAGTACTGCACACACAAAAAATCAGTCTAACAACACCAGATAAAATGGTTCTTTGATGCTTTCCAGGTGGCTTGGTGTCTTCTTCAAACACAGAAGCTGATTTTTGTTGACAGAAATAGGTACTTTGCTGTGAAATGTGTTCAGATTTTAATGTGGCAATGGTACATTTAACCTGGAGCAAATATGTGAAAATGTCATCCAGGACAAAATTTGACAATTACTTTCCAAGCAGAACAAAATGCACTTTTTTGCATGTAATTTTTTTTCTATAAACTATGATTCTTACAGTCTTAAAATGGGAGTTAATTAAGCATTTATCAAAACCACAGGAAAATTATCACATCCAAAGTGGAAAATAATTTTAAAATTTTTTGTTTGCTAATAATTTTCCAATGACAAATATAGGGATTGGTAAATAAATGTTGCAGTAACTTATGTAAATGAAGAAAATTATTAGCTGACTAGTTTACTGTTTATACAGCTCAAAATTTGTCACTTGCCCAGAAATATGCCTGCAGTTCTGATAAGTAGCGTTGAATCTAGAATTTCCACAAATTCTGCATGTGTATTTCTTCTCCATTTTTTTCATTGAAGAAACTGGAACAGCACAAAATTATCTTAACACTAATGTCCACATTAAGTTATTTAAAAATATATTAACATCCACTTGAATTTATTATATGTGATGCATTGTTAATTTATGAAATATTTTCCTCCAAAGTGATAATTAGAGTTAGATCCTCCATGGTTTGTTCACCTTGTAGAGATGCACGTGTCTTTCTACTTACTTCAGGGAGACATTAGAGTGACTGAGGCCTCAGTTGTGCTTTTTTTATTTTAGACTGCAACAAGATTTATTTAATTTCCATACAATACTATTGCAATAATATCCTCTGCAATGTCAGAATATGCTGTCCAGAGTTTGAGATCCCAGACACATAAAATTAGTCAGAAAGTAGCTGAACTGGCCACCAGAGATGATTTCCAGAGTATCTATTAAGCACCTGAAATCAACCATTTAGATGGGAAATCAGCCTCAGATTTTCCAGAACCTGCTCCTTTGCTGATGAGTAAAGTAGCCACTGCTCATTCATACAATTCATACCACCATACTTAGTTTTATTCCTTACTTGTGCTTTATTAAAATTCAATGTCTTTTTGATGCTTTTTTCCACATAATGAATTTTGTCTCTGACGCTATATGTCATACATAGTACATAGGGAAATGGAAGGGCTTAAATTCTGTTGTGCAATGGAAAGTCCAAGAACTTTTTCCCCAGCAGTTCAACATCATTTAACAACAGATCAGTTGTAAAATAAAAAAGCTGTCTTGCCTAAGATGCCCACATTTCCATAATTCAACATTTACAGTAGTGTAAGCTGTTGTGCAAACTTGAAGAGAGGGGTCCAGTTGCTCATTAAGGTGCAATATTGGTGCTGTATGGATCCCTTTGCCATGTGATAGTTCTGTATGCATTGCATAGGTGCTGACATTGTAAAGCATGCTGTCATTTATTCTCAGTCATTTTCCACTTTATTTTTCCACAGCTGAAACATATAACACATCTGGAACATGTCCTAAAATCAGTGCATGAAATTGTCTGCTGGTTATACATACAGAGTGTTCAGAATGTGTAAATTGGTAAACTATTCTATTATTTGGTACCTTTGATTGAAGGCACTAATTCAATACTGGTGGAAAATCTATCCATAATTCAGCATTATTCCATCTACTTAAAACTACTGCATATATTTGTAGTATCTCAAATTCTATTACTGCCTCTGTTCCATGGAAGAACAGATTTTCTTTTAATCCCTGGAGACTGTGTGGTATTAAGAAGATGTTAGTGGTGAGAATAACTTTATTAAGCCTATGAAGTTATGAACAGAATTTTATATATCCATAATGGAGCTCTTTATTTTAATAATCTACCTTCACACTAATTTCTATATATCAATCCTACAATTCTAAAGAATCCAAAAAGTATTGCAAGGACCAGGAAAAAGCCCACAAAATGCCCACACAGGGTCATAAAGCGTAACTTTTTAGGAAGTCATGTACAAGTTGTGAAGCTGTACAGCAGCAGCAGAATTATGCATGGGTATACTGGGAGGAAGTTGGACTCTGTGGTGTAGTGTAGCTCCATCCCACTGTTCTCTCCCAGCTTTGCTGACAAGCTGCTGCTGTCCTGAAGTGACCAAGTCCCAGTTCTGATGTTTGACTAAGGGCCCTGAGTACATCTTCCTCACCTACCAATGCAATCCCCTTCCATGGAATGTGGTGGGAGGTGTCCCCATGATCCTGCCTGGATGGGGTTAATGAGCCCTGACTTGTTGGCCATCTTCCTAAGATTACTAAGAGATGTTGTCTCCTCAAAAAACAACAGCAACATGTTATTGAGGTTATGAGATGATGAGATTAGTCCCAAACTAAAGGAAAAATTTCAGAGCATGGCACATTGAGACAAGTTTTTCAATTATCAGCATCAGCCTTCTAGGTGATTGGGTACTCCTTCTGGGAAAGTAAGTCAGTATAAATTATTTCTGTATTTTCAATGTGAATCCTTTTTCATTCATAAAATTATCTTTTTCTATATTTCAAGTAGTCCCATCAGGTCTGGAAGCAAATGCACTAAGATCTGAGTTAGCTGTCTGATCTTGCTAAGAGGGTAACACACAGGAACATGACACCAATTGATTTTAGATACCTCATTTTTTTAATGCAACCTATGACACCTCACATCCAAAGTTTCCCATTTTAAATTCTGAAGTCTAATCTCAGAGAAAGCTTTATTCAATCACTGTGCTTTTAGAGGAACAATGTGCACTCTTTTCCCTTAAGTTTAATGCAATACCATTTTGTTTTCATGTATTTCTGCTTCACCATTGTATTCCATTAAGGCATTTTCAGAATACCTCTACTACACTGTGCATGTATTCCTTAATAAACTCTAGGAATATCTATGTGGGGACTTTCTTGTTGTTGGTTTTTTTTTTTTTTTAATCAGTATGTTCTGACTTTTTTTTCTTAGTGAGCCTGTTGCAAAATTCCTTGAAGACTGATACATATAACACTGAAATCTTGGCAGTTATTTCATACTGCTGCATATTTTTTAGCAATTAGGGTGCTGGTTCAACAATGTCTATCCCATGAAAGACATAAATGAACTACAGTGATGCCAGAAGGCTTTGATACTCTGTACTTTCCAGCATGACAGGCTGTCTTCATACTGTTACTTGGAACTCAGCATTCATCATTTTATATTTTCACTGTCAGAACATGAAATGTGACTCTGGTGGAAATCTGGGATCTGATTTTTCAAATTATTAGTTGCCTTTGGTGAAATTTAACCTTATTGCCACTCTTAGAGATGATGATCCTTGAGTATATTTAAAAAAATCTTTAGAGTAGAAACAAATGTGAATCATGGCAATTAAAATGCTCTTCCAGTTACAACAACTCTTTCATATATTCTTCTCTAAAGTAATGTTTTAAATTCATAATATGTTAAAAATTAAGTGCTGAAAGCATATTCAAAAACATTTTAAAAATGCTTTCACTTTTCACCTGTAATTGAGTCATCAATATTAGCAACCAGCTATGAAACTAATTTGGCTTATTGCATTACTCATCCTCATATTTTAATTATTGATTAACACTCGTACTGACAGCGAAAGGTTCCCTTTGAAATGTAATTACTGCATTGTAACACTATGCTATGACTGTCTCCAAAATTATCTGTGCCACAAATTTTCTTTATAATTGAAATAATATGTTTAAATTTGCATTTGGGCAGTCAGGCAAGTATCTTCATACTATATTCATATGTATTAAAGGATCATTTGTGACAGACAAGGGAATTAAACATCATGATATGGCTTATTTCTCCAGAAAATTAACTCAGTGGACAAATGAGCATCTCATGGCTTTTGCCACCTGCTTACCTTCCTTCATTGTCTGTATATGTCTTAAAAAGATCATGTTTATTTGATTAAAATACAGTCCCTGGGAAATAAAAATAAAAGTAAAATTCTTCATCCTAGCAACACTCTGTTAGCACCTTATGCTAAGTCAATCATAACATGATGGAAATATATTAATGTCTGCATTATTATATGTGATATATTATTAATCTTATATTTGATTTTAATAGACTGTAGAATGTGTGATTTTGGCTAAATCTCTACTTCTAGTCTTGAGGAAGATTGTTTTCTATGTGTTGAGTTTGAAGAGACATGATGCAAAATGTTCATGTTTTTAACAAGCTTGAGTGATTACTGCTTAGGAGCCAAAATTCCCTGCACACTCATGAAAACTATTTTTGAGCTACTGCAATGGACTCTAAGGAACATCAGCTTGTGGGTCACAGCACAGCAGCAGTTTCTTTTTTATCAGCTGGGTGTTGGGTAAAGCTGAACATTTGGGTAAATATTCCCAAAATTGCTCATATTGTTTCTGGTCATCTGTACTATTGAAATGAATCAGTTTACCTTGTCCATATCCCTTTATTTAAGATATCAGCCTTACACAAAAGATATCAACCTGCTACACAAAATTCACTTTGTGTTGTATTATCCATACCATAATGGATTTAGGGCAGGTACTGTGAAAATACAGAGTCAAGTCCCCTCCCCAAAAAGCAATCCAAGTGTAACAAGAGAAAGTCAGAGACCTTGGCTAGAACTGAGTCAGTTATGAAGCCCAGGATATAGTTTGGAATGTAACTAAATTTGACTAGAACAAGAGGATATCTGTGGTTGTGAAATGCATATTTAGCAAGTAGTGACAAGCAAGTTAGATAAGAATGGCTACTGGGGGGCAGGAGACAGCTTGTATTACCAAGGGCTCTGTGTAGTGTTGAAGACTTAAGAAATGAGTAAGCTGGAGTGTAAGCATGGGAGGGATGCAGTCACTGGGGCAGGCGGAGATGTCAGGGAATGGATGGCAGTCATAGTTGGAAGTGCAGTCACAAGGGGCTGTTGTAAGTCAGACAAGGTAATTTTTTTGTTTGTTTTGTTTGTTTTCTCCCTATAAAACATGTTTTCACTGCTTTCTTATTTATGTTGTTTTTCTTGACCTTCTTTACAGAAGTAGTCAATAATCAGTGCTAGAAGTAGTTTGAGGCTAATCAATGTGCAGAAAGTATTTTTCTTAATCAGAAAATTTTGCAGCAATTTTTCTTTTTCCTTCTGTGTGTCTTCTGTTTTGTGTCACCCTTAAAATCTGGAAATTTCTAAATACAAAAAATTACATTTTTCTGTAGTTTTTCTGTTAGTAGACTAACATATCCACTTTTAAGGATCAATTAATCACGTTTTATTGTAGTGATGTTTCCAATTTTGAAAATCAGAGAGGCAGATGTCAGAAAAGTAGTTTTAGGTCCAGTTTGTTTTGAGAAATAGGGAATTATGAGACCAAATCAAAGATATTAAATTGAGATTTATCATCCCATCTTGTAGTCACTCACAAAAAACTTGTCCTTTTGCTTCTCTTAGTGTACTCCCCCAAAATTACTGACCTTCTTTTTAAATGAAAATAAAGTTAGCTATGTGAAACAGTTTCATTAAAGGACTCTGCTTTGAGTAACCATATTCCCAACTCAGACAGTGTTACAGATCCAAACTTCCAAAAAATGCATATTCTTACCTGGCAAAATAGGTGAATAAAGAGATCTTTGAATTTCTGCAGCTGCTCCAGGTCTCAGGCTTCACGTTGTCTGTCCTCCATCCTGAAAAGTAATCACTTTTATGCAACTCCCCTGTGTGATTTAAAAGCTGTGCAATTTTTATAGAATGGCATATGAAGCCCAAATACTGATAATCAGCCCAGGGTGCCAGCTGACAAACTGTGTTTGTGGTGCTCTGCTGAGCAGTGATTTTTCTGTCCAGCTATAAGAGGAAAGAAAACCACAGAATCGTAGAATCACAGAATGGCCTGGGATGGAAAGGACCTTAAAGATCGTCCAGATCCAACCCCCTGCCACAGGCAAAGACAACCTCTACTACACCACATTGTTCAGAGCTCCATCCTTGCACACTTCCTGGCCTGGGGCATTCACAGCTTCTCTGGACAATCTGTTCCAATGTCTCACCACCCTCACAGCCAAGGATTTTTTTGTAACATACATCCTAAACCTACCCTTTTTCAGTTGGAAGCCATTCCCCCTTGTTTTATCAGTATATGTCCTTGTCAAAAGTCCCTCTCCAGCTTTGTTTTAGGGCCCCTTTAAGTCAAAAAAACTACAGGGATCACCTCTAACACTTCCTTAACCTGTCCCCTTGCGTTACAGAAGAAAGCTGTGTAGATTCCATGGAGCTGACAGAATAGATTTTAAAACTAACAAGTACCTTCCCTTTCCGATTTTTTGAGGTTTCATAGATTTCTTAAGAATAAAGTGGTCTTCGATATTTGAATAAATACTAATTTTATTTATCAGAACTTAAATTTATTACAATGTTTTCATGAGTGTGGGCCTACATTGAAATGAAGTGCAAAAAATTGATAGGAGCAAATAGAAGCCTTTTTTGAATACCACTTTCAGGTCCTACAAACTTAAAATCCCTATTCTATGAACATATTTTTTTCCTTTAGAGGGGTCTCTGAGTCTGGTTTCTGTAAAATTTATCATTTCAATTCTGTTATTAAAATAGTTGAAATGATAAACATTCAACAATCAATAGTTGGAAAGTTATTTCATTCATACTATTCGATGCTTTAAAGCACTATAGCTGCAAATTATAATATTCAAAGTACATATGCAATTGATCATTTACTTGTTGCATAACTCATTCTCACTTATTTTCCATTGCTGTTGCTGATAGGAATCTTTAGAAGGATGATTAATGTGTTCTAGATAGCATGCTAAAGCCACAAGATTTGCAGCTGCACACTTGCCAAAAGAGAGAAAATACTTCTGCTCTGTAGTGCATGTAATTAAGCATCCAGCTGTTGAAAATGTTATAAAATAATGAAGCATAATTGGAGAACTTTTAAGCAGGATTTCTGCTCTGTCTCATAGCAGCTGGTATAAATGGAAAAGCCTAGTAAACAAAAAGTGGCATTGCTTCTTCCAGTCATGATTAACAAGAAATTGATATATGCATGCCCCGAAATAAAGAAAATGCAACAGAGTAACTGAAGTAAAAAAAAGTGGGGAAGGGATCATCAGGACTATTGACTGTGAATAAATCACTAGAAGCACATACAGATAATGAAAGAAGTAATTTCCTATGACATTATCTGCTAAGCAATGGCTCACCAACAGCAAACCTTCCAGAGAATAATGTGGCATTTTCTTGAATGCACAGAGATTAATGGCAAACAAAGTACAGCTCCTTTTGAAAGTTTTCCTAGTCTCCTTTGTAGTTTTGCAAGAGGCAGCAATACCATAGTTTTACTCCTCTGTTGGTGTAAATCAGTGTGTCTCCAAGGAAGTCACCAACATGATGCTCGTATTTGGTGAGACTTTAAGTCAAAGGAAGGAAGGAAAGTGAAATCAAAGAGCAATCCTTATTCATATGCACAGTTCCATAAATACCAAATACACATTGACATAGCTGTGCTATTACCCTTGTGAATCTAAGAAAGGCCCAGTATATGGAAAACAGGAAACTAGAAACCTTTCTCTTGAGCAGCCTACAAAATGATACCTGCTCTGAGCAGGCCAAAAGATGGAATGGATCATCTGTGTCACTGAATCTGTTTCTGCATCATATGAAGTCCTTAATAACACATATATAATGATTTGTTTCCTAAAGGAGGTGCACTCCATGTTCCAAGTATTTATAAATTTTCTATACTACTTCAGTTAGAAAGCTGTCCCAGCACTGTACTTTTGCAAAGCTTGGATGAAAACCTCTCATTTAACTGTATACTTATTTGTGACTACTATACTTACATGCATTGTACCAATGAGAATGGTTTCATGGGACCTCAAATTGCACAGAAAAAGCTACTCTAGTCTGTGCAATTTGGATTGAAAATTTTTGTTTATTGGAGTAATATTAGAAGGAATTGTGATCTAACTGGTCACAAATAGAAAGGACTAGGGCACTGGAGATCATCTTCACAGGGAAAAGCTTTGGAGAATGGTGTATATGATAGTTTTTGAATATATTTCACTATATCTTGATTTGACATGATTGCAGTACCTGCTTTTATCCATATATTTCATTCATCCACCCATGTTGTAGTAGGATGATACTACCTTTCTTCCTAAAGCAAGATTTCTAGAATGATGCAATCCTATTCCTTTTGTTAAAGGCAAAATCCAGGGCTGGTGGGTGTGTAATCTGCCTGAACACCCAGAAGCACTGTTTTAGCTTTGTAGTCTGATGGATTGCTGGCAGTTTTCACAATTCTTTAACCATTTCTGTCTAAGTCCTGACATTCCATGTAGGTAAGAACGGGATTTATTTAACTATTAGCATTTTTGCCTGCTAGCTTTCTTCAGACTTTTCCCAATCTCTCAAAAGCTGTTTAGCAGCTTTATAAATTGTGCTTGGCATGGCAAATTTTTAGCAGTCTATTATATTTGCTTTTTTGAATTTTCCTGACTTTCTTAACCTCCATTTTCTGTGAAAGCCAGACAGATTAAGTACATTGAACATTACTAGACAATTCAGTTTCAATTTTTATTTAATATTCCTATGTTTTTCAATAGGAACTTTTATTTTTCATGCTGCTTTACTTTTTTCCTATCATAGCGAGAATAAATGAATGTAGCATATTTGTGGACCTGAAGTTTCTGTACCAGTAATACTCAAATGATCATACTTTAGGCAGTGCTTCATAGAGCCTAATCGTTTTAAAGTAAATGCTGTACATTCTAAGTGAGAGAGGCCTTGAAAAGGGATATAAAAGATATAATTTCTGCCATATTTGAAAGAATAGCATTAATCTTACCTTTGAAGCATATGTTTTTCTTAACAGAAAACCTTTCTCAGTGAGGATTTGCATGTGTGAGTAGTCCATGGGTAGCTAACATAGCAAATATACTCTGACAGGAGATAAAACTAGTCTGAAAACTGGTAGTGAAAACCCAATTTTTAGGGAATAAATTCTCAAATTTATTTATCCCCACTATTTTAAAGCCTTTTTCTTTAATTTTGTATGACATTATCCTGAACCTCCCATCTTTGTATTTAAAGGTGCAGTTTATATGTGCAGTAGATCAGCAGAAAATAGTTGATGTATGATAGGTATTTCTCCTTTGACAGCTGCTTTATTCCTTCTTGCACAATAGTGTACTACTCAGTGCAATTTGCAACACCTTGTGTAGTGAGGGGCAAGATATTTGTAATAGCTTTCCTTCAAATGTGAGGGAATCTATAATCATTTGATTATAGAAACACTTGTGCCGTTGATTCAATTATCTAGTCTAAAGAGTTAGCTGGCTATGATGACTCAATCTCTAGGACTAGACAACTTTTCCTATGAAGTGTAGAAAGACCAAGACAAGTTTTTTAGGCTAGACACTTGTTTTCAGATGAGTGGATTTAGAGATGTGAATCCTACCACCATAGCCTAGTGGAATCTAAAAATCAAGACCCCCAGTCACCTTCTTTCAGACAAGCTGTAGACTGAGACAGACATATCTGAAGTAACTTTACCCAGTTCCTCAGTTTAAATGTTTCAGTATAATCAGAAGAGTGAGGGATAACTCATGTGATCCATCTTCTGTAAAGACAGATGTGCAATGGAGTGAGTATATGATAAATTTTACTTTCTTGCAAATTTCCCTTCTTTTCTATAATTTAGAAATTTGAAATAAAACAGAAAATTCAGTCACTTGTTTATAATTATCTTGCTTAAATAAAAACATATGAATAAATTAGTGGAATTAACCCCAGGATTATAGCATGAAAAACCCAAGCTCAATACAATCATAGCTTGCTCAAAATATATATTTATGTTCTTACTTTCATGTATATCTATGAAAGGTACATTCAGTGATATTGAAAGTCATTAATGCACTTGAACTTGCTAATATACCTTGTTATAGAAGTCTTACTGTACTTCTCCTGCTTCTGCACATGTATAAGACATACTTCTTGAGCCACAGAATGCACTAACATAATTTAACTCAATATATCTTGAGGAAAAAAAATGCTTGTGATAAGCTGCTGCATGAAAAAAACTAAGGAGTGGTAGTTTTAAAGAACACAGTCCTAAACAATCCTAGTTTAGTTGGTCTGTGGTCCATATGGCATCTTAGGGAAATATCACAAAGAAGGCATTCATAGTGTTAGACACCTAAGTATTTGCTTTAGTGTTTTAATTCGACTGGACTATAAGACATCTCCAAACTGGAGGCCAGGTAATCACAGCTGTCTCTCTGCAGCCTCCTGGATCCACGTGACTGTTTTTCTTTTGCATTCAAACAGATACATTTTTGTTGGGTCTACAGAGTGGAGGATGTGAATTTTTGACTATCAGAAAAGTGTTGCTGGGAAGCCATTATCGCCACCTTAAAATGAGCACTTTATTGCAGTTACAGTCAATTAGCCTATCACAGTCTGTGACTATAACCTAATGTAGGAATCTACTCAAGCTAGGAACACAGGAGTCCCAAATCATCAATAGTAAGAGTTGTCATACCATTCAAAAATCTTAGGGTGACTTGTGCAGGTGAACATGTCTGTACAGCAGACACCCTGCATTAGGTCAGATTAATTCCACCCAAAACATTAAATATGGCCCAATTAATATTATTGCATAACAAATATTACTTAATTATGTTGTATCTTACAAATATTCCCAGAATAATCTTAGCTGTTACTCATCTGCAAGAATATTTGCCACTGATATAAGTTATAATTAAATACTTAACCAGTCACATTAGATTATCCCTCTGTTCAGTTCTTTTCCTTTATCCTCCTTATTCACAACAGGCATATAGTCAAGGTCAAGTTCCCTATTGGTATGCTAAAACACACTGCTCTTGCTCAGGAGTTAGTCTGATAACTTATGTGTGTGAGAGTTGTAAATCACTGCTACATTTAAAATTTGGCTTCTTGGTGTTAAGCAAAGCAGTGCACAGCCTCAATTTTGCTTTGCTTTGCTTGTACGATAACAAGGGATCTTTTTATCTCCCTTCTAGGTTGGAGAGTTGATGTTGTCATATCTAAAATTCATATTTCTGAAGTAGAAAGTCTTTCTGATTTCAGAATCTTCTGGGGAAAATTTCCAGATCCTCTCTGTAGGCAGCACGGCCTTACTGACTATTTGCCCTAGATATATGACGTACTCATGCAACAGTAATTCATGATGAGAAGCTGATGCTTAACATATAGTTTTGGTTTTAGACCTACATGGGATGTCAAAAGCAGAGGTGTTCATCCAGTGTAGTCAATAAATTCCTGACACCAGTTCTGGTCATTTGTCTCATCCTCCATTCCAATTCATGCATCTGGCATTATCAGAAGGCCATGAAGAAGGAATCCTTACAGCACTTTGCACCATTTCTTCTATAGCTTTCACTCAGAAGCCTGCAAAACCCTCAACAAATGAGACCACAGCATTCCTCCCTATCACTTCTGAAGACTTTCACATTAAACTTTAGGACTAAAATGTTGTGAATAGCCAAGAAAAGCTTTCAGTATCTTCATACCAGTCTTTCCAATTTAAACATCTTTCTTTCTTCTGTGATTTAACTTCCATTACAATCAAGCTTATCCTGCTCTTAGAGTCACAAGAAGTCTTGGAAAGGATAAGCTCAGTACAACTTAGTACAGGTTAGACATGCCTGCCAGTTTCTGCAGAAAGCCCGAGGCAATGGTATATACCAGGAAGTGTGTCTCTTTGTCAGATATTATGGAATTATGAGCATGATACCTTCACTTGTTAATTGTTGTTTTGTCTTGTAGAGCATGTTAAAAGCCATACCTAACATACAGATGTGGGCAAATTAGTTTGTGTGGCCTTTCAGTTTTTCCCACAGTTGAGTAGACTGAGGGCCTTTTTATGTCTATATAGAACTATTATCTATCTCAGCATGAATTTCATGTCTGGGGCATTCACTTAGTGGGTGAGTCTTTGTCTGAACAGAACTTAATACACTCTTACACTCTTGAGGACATTTGCATTCAACAACACATTCGCTTTCTTTTCATTTTTGTTATTTACATTATATTGGTAAATACCAGGAAAAAGAAAAGGCTATGTCAGAAAGCGATTGATAAATTTTCTACTTGTTCTTCAAGTTTTGTTTGTATTTAATTTATTTCTTCGCTTAGTCTGCTAGATTTCTTGAAGCATTCAAAAATTTCTCATTGTATTGTTCCTTGACTAAATGTACTCTGAAGCTGAAATTTTTTTCTCTTTTTACTTAAACAGGTGGTGAGTTTTCCCCTGGAGGCCATTTTCTTTTTAAAAAGAAAAATTAAAGGAATTCTATTAGTTAGAGTAACACAAATTTGATTTAATATTAAGTTGTGAAAGGTGGACGTTCTGCACATTGTTTGCTATATTTCTTTTATCATGCTATGCTTCTTCTCAAATTATTCATACAGCATAAAGGTGTCTATTTGGTTAACATTCAAACTCGAATTTTATTTTTTTAATCTTATACTTTCTTGTTAAGTAACTTGAGAGGGAATGTGATTTTAAGTGGAAGAGATTCACTTCCCTTTCTGCAGAAATAAAGATCCTAAAATTCTTGACACAGAGATACAAAAACCCAACAAGACAACTAAACCAGCACTGTAATACACAAGGTAAGTTGCATTATTGAAATGGTGGCTGTAAAGAAAAGTGCAATGTATTCTGTATTACTCAAGTGCACAGCCTTATTTAAAAAAAAACCAAAATTGCAGACCAAGAGACATAATTCCATTTGCTCTATTTTGTAGGAAATTTGTCATGAAGTATCTAATATCTGCTGGAAAGCCAACAGTGAATCCACAAAAAATACAGGTATGTGCATTGGTGGGATAAATTCATGACATGGATGACAGTGTTGTTGATGAAGGGACACGCTCTGTTGGATCTGATCCTTAAAAGCAAGGGAGAACTGGTTGAAGATTTTTGTTTGTTGGCTGCAGTGGAGATCAGGATACTGAGAGAAGAGATAAAGGAAAACAGCAGGATTCCAGCCTTGGAGATCAGGAGAGTGAACTTTGACCTGTTAGAGCTGTGCTTGCAAGAATCCCATGGGAAACCACTTTGGAGAAAGGGGAGTTCCAGGGGAGATGGTTGGTTTGAAACATTATCTCCTCCAGCCTCAAGAATGGTCCATTCCAATGAGCAGGAAATCAAGCCACTGTGACAGAACACATACATGGGTGAATGAGTTGCTCCTGGTTCAACTTATGCATGAAAAAAAAACACATGTAAGAGGTGGAAGCCCAGTCAGATGATCTGGGAGGAATGCAAAATCCCAGAATCACAGTGGTCACAGCCTTTTTGCTGATCCTAAAATCATAGTTAGGTGATAAAAAGGGGTTACCTCTGTATGGATCTTCAGATGCACAACTTGCTAGATGTAAAGTGCCTGAGGATGTGCATGTAACATGGAGCTAACACAATTTTTATGTGTTTAGTAAATTAGCAGAAGTGACAAGAGTCCCCAATTAGAGACACAAGTAAGGAGGCGATTTCTTTCCTGGTCCAACCCTTTCTGCATCCCCCTCCACTTCCCTAGGATAGTAACTAAATTTTGTTTCTGAAATTGTCTTGGAGAGCTAGTTTCAACCTTGGCTTCCCAGAGAATCTTACCATGGATCCCCAGCTTGGAGCTACTGGGAAATTTATTTTCTCTTTCTGTCTAGTAGAGTAGGTAAAATGCTAACTACAAATACTATAATAGGATACAGAGCTGCAAATGTAAATATAAAGACTATAGAGAATATATAAAAGCAAAAAAGGCAAAATAATTCAGCATCAACAGAACAGTTGAAATCAACTGGCACCTCTGGACATCATTTAGTCGAACTCTCCCACACAACGCATGTTCATTTGTAGAAAATTACACAGGTCCATGTCCTGATGAGTTTTGAATATGTCCAAGGATGGACACTCCACAACCTCTCTGTGGAGGCCATTTCTGTGTTCAGTCACCCTAAGTCAAGCCCATAGTCAGATATCTATGCTATATGGTGAAATATTTTAAAATGCTGTATTTAATTTAAAAAAACCCAAAACAAAATAACAACAACAACAAAACAGACCAAAAAAAACCCAAAAAAACAAAACAAATGAGAAAAGAAAATGTGTGCTTTTCCTGATAGCCAAGAGAGGGATCTAATCTCTGCAGTACAGATACCTTTTTTCACACCTACTTTACTAGGAGCAAAATAGCAGTGCCTAACTTCTGTTAATAGAAGATGGTGAACAATAGATATCTTTGAAGGCCTCTAGAGAGAGTTCCTCACTGCCTTGTTTTAGGTACTTAAATTAGGCAGACTGATGTCATCTCAGTGTGTGCCAATTATTAGAAAGGGACCAATGTAGTAGAATGCAGAGAGGAAATGAATCTGGAAAGCCACAGCTTATTTCCCTTCCAAAAGGGATTTCTTTAAAGGAATGTGAATATTATGTACGTTCAATAAGAAGTTTCATTGAATAAATCAGTTTGTTCATTGTATTCCCCACAAATATCTATAAACCAAAAAGGCTATAATTTTCTACTACATGCAGTCCCATTCATCTACTTAGATGCATGGGTGAGCTACTGCTCTGCTGTAAAAATCTCGACATATGATGATCTAATCTTTTGCTTTAAAGGTGAATAGTTGTATGAGCCACTTCTGCCATTATTATTCTGTTAAAAGCTGAACTCCATTGATTCCAATTTGTTGTTACCTCACAAAAGTCATCAGCATGCACTCGTGGAACTACTGCAGAACTAATTTCTCTCCAGTCTACACTCTGAGTATGAATGCCCAGGCATAATATCTCATGCCTTAAAGGCAAAGTGAGAAAGGTAAGAAAGCCCCCTGTCCTTTCACAGGGCTGCTAGTGTCTATGGCCTGTGCTTTGGTGATGCTTATCCAGTATATCTGACTAAGAAATATTTACCCTCTGGAAGCCAGGCCTACAACCAGCTATGAATATAGTAACTGGACAATCTTTTTAAATGAAAATGTAATTTACTGGTAGCAATAAAACTGAGTGTAAATAAACCATAATAATCTGATCTCATCCCAACAGTGGGCAAATCAAGGTAGTTGCTTACATCTTATATTTTTACTCCATTTACCTGCCTATGATTCAGTAGCTTTCAAGTAAATTTGGCAACTGTTAGTCTATCTTTCCAGTACAGGAATAAGAACCCAAGGAGGACTGGAAGCTTCAGGGATGACTACAAAAGGCAAAAGTTTTTTGCTACAATGGGAGGTAGTAAGTAGGAGCCCATCAGAACCTAATTTTCATCTGAGCTGTGTTATTAAGAAACTCCTCATACTCACTTTACAAATTAATTTTTTTACTAGCTTTTTTTTTGCATTTTATTAAATTTTCCTTATCCAATGAATCAGGAAGAATGGCTTACACTGTTATTGCATTCATCTCCATTCTGTAAAGAAAATTATATTCTTGGTATGAGCAACAAGTAAGGATGACATAATTTGCCCTATAGTACTCACTATGGTACAGTAAATCCATCATACAAGGTAACATCCATGGAATAGAAGTCCACAGCCTAGAGGGAAGTGCCTTTTTTTACTAATTATTTATTAGAGAGTCACTTTTTTCTACATTCAAAATGGGATTTTAAATGGCAAAAAGCCTATAATTTTGATGGTTTCTACCTGCTTGAACACATGGTTTTGGTGTGTGACTTAGCAGTGTTGGGTAAATGGTTGGACTTGATCTTAAACTTCTTTTCTAACTGAAATGATTCTTTAATTGCATTGTTCTATTATTCTCACCTCTGTTTCCTTCCATCAGTCTCTACTACTTTTCAACAGCAGCCTTTTACCCCTTGGGAACTGCATCTATCTTACTGTTAAATGCTGATGTGCTGTTTCCCTAAAAGAGTAAAATGAGATTAGAAACTTGGCTCTGTGAGATGATAGGAACTTGTCTGAAAAGAACACTGCCATCCCATTTTAATCACCCTGAAATGTTTATCAAAAAATTTATTCTTGTGCTTTATCTTTCTCTTTGTTATTTTTTTGAGCCTTCTGCTGTTGTACTTTCATAATACATTCATACAATGAATATCCAAATAATTTTGTCACATATGATACAAAAATGGTTTCACAGAGCAGAGCCACATTAATCTCAGTTTGTGAATTTAAGCGTGCATCTCAGACTGAAAAAAATACTGTTGTAAGGAGACATATGGTGTAGGGATAAGATTTTCATATCCACTGCGTTTGCTATCTATGGAGAGAGTGACTATTTAATCCTTCCTATTTTAGAGACTTATTAAAAAAAAAAGAATTGGATAAGTTGCTTTCAGGAAGTTCCTAATACTTTGACTACATAGTGATCTTATAATGCCCCTTAAGTTAGATACCCAACTTTTTAAGCATCTAATGAATAATAATGAATTACATCCAAGTGAAACCAATAAATCTTGAATGAAGTGTATATTTGAACCTTGCTGAATGTTTTGATTTTGCTCATGCTGCTTCTTTTTCCCTTGACTTGGTATGAAAAGAATGAATATTCCAGTTGCCATTTGCATATAAAGCATGTACCACAAATAAAGTAGCTTCTTCACTAAGGCACCATGTAAAATTTTAAATGCTAAATGTAAAAAACTAATGCAAAAAATGAATTAGATATGGTCCTGTTTTATTAGTTTTGACAAGTGATTCTTATCAGTTGAACTTTCTGTCTGCTGTACTTAGAAAATTAAGTCATTTTTCCTTTAAAGGTTATCCTACCTTAAATTCAAGCAGTTTAGGGTTATCTTTTCTAATCAGTATGCTAGCTACATTAAAGTGGCCTTTGACTAAAGTATTAAACCCTTCTGGTTGCAAGTTGAAAAATTTGTACTTTTTTAGATATGCTATTATTCCCCATTTTTGCCACCAGACTCAAATTTATTCATTACATATTAAAAGCCAGTAACCACACAGATTGTTAGAATCTATGAGGTGAAAATTATGTTCCTCTTCTTTTGCCTACAGGGGGAAATTGCCACAGCTTTGGTCTCCAGTAGCAAACCATCTTGAAAAAACTGATTCAGTCACAAACGAGGAGCAGGAAAAGGATTAGGGGTTTATTTTTATTTGAAAATTCAACATTTACTTGGTGAACTCAAGTGGTGTGTTCACTAATTTATTCCTATGCTTTTTTTCTTTTTTTCTTCTCTCTGTAGATACACACCCACAAACCCATGGATTCATATATTTACAAATTAGACAGTGAGAGCTTGCCATATTGCAAGTATGCTGATTAAGGTTAAAACCACAAAATTGATTTTCTTTTCTCCTTGTCATTGCATACAAAATACCATTCATTCTTAAAATGGGAACAGTATTAAATGGAAGTTCATTGCATTGACTCTTTAAAAAATGTGACTGAGATTAATGATAGAACTTGCTATTATCTAGTGTCCCCAGGGTAGTTTAACCACATCAGAAAAATAATCTTTAAAACAATATTTTTTACTCTCTGTTTTTTAAAAAAATCCTCAAACTTCTCATTTCATTCAGATATGCAGAAATCTCCATGTCTCCCAGAGCCAACTTTTCATGTCCAGCAGTTAAAGCCATATGCACATGTATGCACAAAAAATATCATATGACTAATTTACTTTTTTGTTGTTTTTATATTTCTCTCAACCACACATTTAAGTTTGACAAGTATTTTATGTGATTGCATTTACAGATTCTTATCAATAGGTATAAAATCTTTGCTTGACAGGTTACTTATGTCAGCTTATTGCCTCTGTTTTAGTAACAAAGAACAAGATGTAATTAAAATTTCACAGTAAATTTTGCTTATGAATTTACTGATGAGAAACAATGTTGATATGCTGCACTGAAGTGTGGGTTCAAGTGAAGAGGTACATTACAGCAGATAATTTATTCTCTGTAGTGGATGCACTTTTGCTCTGGACTGCCTGAATGCAAAGAGTGTGCACTTGGCACTCAGCATGTGTTCATAAGGTACTTGTAAAGAGAGATCTGGGGGTGAAAGGAGAGGAAGGAAAAAAAAAGATAATTTTCTTCAGGGGAATTTTTGGTTTATTTAGAGAAGTTTTATTATGGATTTGTAGTTGGACTCATCAGTCAGACTGCATAACAAATAAAATTGTGTTCCCTAAATGCAATGTCTTCCTAAAACCGAATCTTATAAAAGTGTTAGGAATAGCAAAGCAAAAGTAATCTGACTAACATTTTTAAAAGTATTTATGTATATTAACATTACATTTTTTCTTTAGGAAGATATTCTTAAGCATGCAAAGTCTATTAGAAGGGAGAGATCTTTTTCACCCTATTTATCAGTTCAGGTGAAGTATATCAATAAAGCAGCAGGAAAAGTTCAGTGACTAAAGAAATGATTTATTGATACTTCAGGCTTGTTAAAGCAGGTTAATGTCAATGCAATTAACTTCTGGATCAAGTCAGTCCACTGCAAAGTGCAAGCTGACAGAATGGCTTTAAAACCACATCCCGAACAAAATGAGAGCATCAATGAGCATCCGGCCTCAGAGGAAGAGCCTGCTGGTGACAAGGCTGACCCTCTTTCAGTAAAAAAAATGGGTTCATTTGTAGGAAACTGTTCCAGTAATGGGCCAGTGAGCTGTTCAAATAGTTTCAGACCTGCATAAAGAAAGAAAGATGAGATAACAAGACAGTGTATAGAAATTAGAAATTAGACAAACTTGAAAGTAACAGTACTGCGTGATCAGCAAGTGGCCAGGTTACAGGATGTCAACTTCATTTGCAAAATATTAGATGCTAATTACATTGATTGGATGAAATTCTGCCGGGAAAGTGAATAAATTCTTTATAATTTACTCAATTATGTAATAAATTAGCAAAGAAGTATTTTTAAGATGTTCAGACTGCTTCTTAAGGTGAAAATTAAATTGTATGTAAACCATGGGAAGTTAAAATTAGAACCAAGAAAATTTAGAAAATTGTGAAAATGAGCTATAAAGGAAAAGCAGATAATAAAAAAAATACCCTGTCATATTTCAGACAGTCATTTAAATAAATTTCCATGTGTAAAAGAGTATATCACATTTTCAAAAGCAACTTTTCTGTTTCAGTGTTTCATCATGATATTATAACAGCAAATGAATTCAGTCACATATATTTTATACTTGATAAATTACTGCTCCTCCTGTAAGTGGTGGCCTACAAATTTTGATTATTTCCATTTATTTACTGCCCATGGATAGTGGCAGTTGCCCTGCAGGACTCCAGCCTGTGCTATTGGTGATGTAGAAGAGCTTTATGAAACTCTGAAGTAGAGCTTCCACATAAAATGAGAGCATGGGAACAAGAGAAAGGTTCCTGAATTAATTTCTCTAATCCCTACAGTAGGAGGCAAAGAAGGGTCAGGAGGTACAGGCTACAGGGCTGTCCTTCCTTTGATAACAGTAGCACTAAAATATATTTGCTTGTGCTAATGGAGTGTTTCCACAAAGAGATCCCAGACACCATCCTTCTTGTGTCAGCTTCCAAATAAGTTAAACAACCATTGGTCTTGAAGAATTAATATCTGGTTATGTCGTTTTATTCCGTATGTTTTACCAAGTTTGTCAAATACTGAGAACAGTTAGGCTGGCAAAAGCCACCAAAGGCTTGTTACAAGACTGCTCCTTGAGTAAGAACCTTTCAGAGTCAGAAGTTCCTGTATTTAGTGCTATCACGCAGCACAGATAACAGAGAGTTGTAGTATGTACTTGGTTATTAGTCTTACACGAAGTATTGAAAACTACCAAACTTGTGACTTAACTGTCTTTTAATTTAGAATTTCCAGAAGTTCTGTATTTCAGTAATTAATTAAAAGCTGTAACTTCTTAGATGTTTAGTGACATGGGAAGAGCTTAACTCAAGCTGAGGCATTGCAGTGCTATGGCTTTCCCCTTCCAGTAAAACCTATCAGGTTACACACCAAAGAAGAAAATTAAATCTTTGAACCATAGAATAACATAGCTTGCAAAGGACCTCCAGAGGTCATCTAATCCAGCCTCCTGTTCCAAAAGGATAAGGTTGCTCATGATGATTTGCAGTCAAATTCTGCATATCCCTAAGGATGAAGATTCTACAGCCTTTTAGAGTCGCTTTTTGACTATTCTCATGGTAGAATACTTTTTTCTTATAGCTTTTTTTTCCCCCATGTTCCCATGTTGTATCTTAAGTTCATTCCTTTGTGTCCTAGTGCATCTTGGCAAATAATCATTGATTTTGTACTGATATAATTCCCTCAAGGTCTTCACAGACAAATTGTTTAATAATTTGGTTTTGTATCTTTCTGAGGACTAAATTTATGAAGTTCATTTCTTGATAAGTGAAATGAGTTCTGCATAATTTTAATTAAAGAGAACTTCTTGTCTGTGTCCAATAATATGTCTATTATTGGTCAAGTTCTGACAAATTACACCTCTGCCATAATTTTTATACCAGTTCCTATGAACTTTCAACACATTAACTAGGTTATTTTAAATTATATGTTTTAAATTGTATTTTCTTTAAAATCACAGAATCATTAGGGTCAGAGAATACATCTAAGATCATTGAGTCCAGCCATTAACACAGCACCACCAGGCTCACCACTACACTACATGTGCCATATCCACACATCCTTTGAACACTTCCAGGAATGTCATATCCCCACTTACCTAGACAGCCTATTCCAGTCAATGTCTGACCACCCTTTCAGTGAAGAATTCTTTCCTAACATCCAATATAAGCCTCCCCTGGCACAACTTGAGGTCAATTTCTCTGATGCTGTTACTTGTTACCTGGGAGAAGAGAATAACATTCACCTTGCTACAACTGCCTTTCAGAGAGTTAGAGAAAGTTGTTAGGTCCTCCCCTTTAAAGCTTTAGGGGTTCTTAAAATAAAATTTCAGTAAGCTAAAATTATGACAAAACCAGAAAAAATGTGTTGATCAGATATAATTAGAAATTGTTTCACCTGAATTAGCTTGTTGTACTGTCTTCAACAGTGTAAGTTTTTAAATATATGCTCCCTTTCAGAGATTCTGAGGGAATTTATACTAGGTCGACCTTATATGGCCATTGGATGTAACCATTATTCTTCCAAAGCCAGGCTTTCAATGTGTATTTTCCAGCAATATATCAGCTAGTTATAAGAAGGCAACTGTACACATTTGAGTTGTCTCTAGTAATTGCCACTTGTTTTTATATTTCATATGGCATGTTATCAATACCTCCAATGGTAATAGCTACCCACTTTTATGTGTGCATGCCTCTTCTGTTTGTGTTATATTTGCTTACTTCAACAACTTCTGTCTCCATGCATCTTGCTTTTCTTTCTCCAGGAAATTGCCTGACTTTTGGAGCTGCTAAGAACTTACTGTGACCTATTGCTCTCACAGTTATCAAATCTCTGTTCTACTCAGCGTGTATCCCAAATATAGAATTTATAGCAAGAGAGGTAAATTGCTTGTCATGATAAGTATTTGTTAGCTTAATTCATATCGTATCAATTCTCACATAATTTTGTCAAAAATTTTCAATTTTTAATTTATTGTGCTTCCATAAGCAAGGAAGGTCAGCCACATAAATACATCAATGTGAGAGAAGTTTAGGTTAGAATACTAGAAGTATGTTTTATATATTTTGTATTTGCCACCCCTGCATTGTTGAAAAGTACTTGTTTCCTAAAAATTTATGGATTAATACCATAAGTAGAAGATGCCACTTCTAGCTCATACTTCTGCTTGTTTAAATGTCCTTTGATACAAGTAATCTGACTTTAGAATAATTGTTAGGTAAAATATGACTTTCAACAGATTCTTTTTGTTGAAGGTACTGACATGTTTTGGCTTGGTCTAAAAGTTCTCATTGTCCTGTTGGTTTAGACATTACTGATAAATCCTTATGTTTTTAGGAAGCAGATACCACCAAGAAAAATTTCTGGACTGATAAATTAATTCACACAATTTTGGTAGTAACTGTTTGCCCGTTTGAACAGAAGTTAATCCATCAAATTTAAGTGATTGACTAGTTTAGTCTCTTCAATGTGACAAGAAAATAAAAAACCCCTACAACTCCAAAACCAACAAGTAAACTTTATTGGCCTGCTGAATACTATTTTATTCTGTGTCCATAAGTCCTTTGCACCTGTACTGTCTTTAAATAATGAGTAAATGTTAAATAGTATATACATGCTGTCTGAAATCTTATAGAAATTTGCATTTCAGGAAGTTTAAAGATTGTAGCATAAAACCTGGTTGTGTAAAGGAATTAAATTACAAAAGCTTAACTGAAGGAGAAACTGTTTTTTATGTGCCAAGAAAATGCAAACAAAGCATACAAAGAATTTGTTGTTCATTTCTTATTTTATCTCTGTATTTGACTGCATTTAGAAATCCTCATCTTTTTTTATCCTGTTGCAATAAATTCTCCATCCATCTTTTCTGCAGTTTTCTTATGATAAATATTAATGTAATTTATATTTAATCTTTACGAGAAATAGATTTTAAATGAAATAGATAATTCATACAGACTTCCTACTGATTGCTTTCTTCACTTCCTTTCTTCCTGTTAGAGAAAAGTTGTAAGAAATATTCTTCAAATAATTATAAATTAGAACCAGGTCAGCCTAAGTGAAAGAAGAATACATAATAAATCTTATGCTGCAAAGGAAAATCCTCAGGAAGCCAAGTTCTTGACCACTGCATAACTGCAAAAAGATCAGGGTCATCACATGGTCACTACCAGAAAACTGATACTGCCCATGGAAAAAATGTACAACCTCTCAATGCACACTTTTAGAAAAAATTACTAAATTGCAAAGTATGCTACCCTGTCTTTTGACTTTTTGAATTAACTTTTCTGCTTTGTTAGTAGGTCACGTACTATTCTCCCACACATGTTAAAATATTCACAGTTAGAAGGGACCTGCAATGCTCACGTGAATGGCTACCTAGAGTACATATAACCTGTGATGGTTAGTAATCTAAGATCTCTCCTAATAATTGTGCTGCATAAGAGAAGATTAACAAATTCAATAAATAAAAAAGTAAATGTGTGAGTTTTAAACAACATTATGTTTGCTGGGCCTTCTTATTAGGTGATTTTCATTATCACATGTATCATTTGGCATATTGATTTGAACATGCCTTGTCAACTGACATTCCTATTCTAATGTCCTCCTTTGATTAATGAATGGAGAGCTATTAAGCCAATAATTTTGACTCTGAGGTATTAAAAGAAAAGTACCTCAATATACAATTATTAATGGATTTTAAGTGTTTGCATGATTCAACCTATAATTGTAAGTTGTCTTGCGGCTGAACCTGAATTATTTTGTGCAATTGCATTGCACCAAAATAAGTGCATTACACCAAAATCAGGGACCAGTTCCTGATTTTAATACCTAATTTTAGTGCATAATAATAGATGAACAATTCTATAATGCTTATGCTAAACTGCCATCACTTAATAACTTTTCAGGGTGTGAGTCCATTGGTTATTTAATTTAGAAGATGTCTGTGTCTGTTCTTTAATTTACAGCTTGCTGGTGTATTACCATTAAAGCTATGGGAATGACACCATGGCTCTGTGAGGAATGGCCTGTAACCTTCTCTTTTATAACCTGGAATCACATTCACTTTTTCATGCTTGCATGGCATTGGCGGCTCATAGATATTCCGTGACTGATTAGCAGATCCAGCTTCTTTCCCTTCTTTATTGTTTCCAACTGAGAAGCTCCTGGATTACAGAAGAAATTCTCATTATTGGTCCCTGCATGAATGACCTTTACTTTCTGCAGTTGAATTTCATCCATATCTGTACTCCAGTCCTTAGAGTCAGGGTGTCTTTCCATTACAAGAATCTGATTTTTCCCATGCTCACAAGGTTGCCAATTTTGTGTCAGGAGGTGAAATACCTTTACACTTTTCTTTCCAAGGGTAATAATGAAGATATTAAATGAGTGTTGATCGGTGCTTCATTGTCTACTCAGAACTCAGAATTCTCTTACATATTTTTGAAATTTTCTGAGTCTGTCTTCACATATTTTACTGTTCCCATTCTAGTTCTCTTCTTTCCCATTGAGTCTGTCTTCACATATTTTACTGTTCCCATTCTAGTTTCCCATTCTCTTCTTTCCCATTAGCATTAATAATGATTAATATAATACTGAGTGGCACCAATATCTTATCTTACAAGAGTGTATGTTTATGTTATATATGATACACTATAGTGTATTTTTTAATATTACAAAACATATTCTTGCACTTAGTGCAAGAAATTATTTTAAATATCTGATGAGTTTGTTGTAGCTTACCTCTGAGAAGCAGTCCTAGAGGAGAAAGACCGTGCCTAGATTCCTTCCCCAGTAGATGGAACAATTGGTGGATATCACCTGGGGCAGCTGTGTGTCTCAGTATCTACCCTAGTTTGGAGTAATCCTCTTGGTCTGTTCCATTTGAAATCTAAGGTGTGTCCCAGCATGGAAAGTGATCAATGTCTATATTTCTCCCTGTTTCTTTGAAGATTCCTTTCATCCCTGACCTCAGTGTGCATGCTTATTCCTGGCAGATTTTATGCTGACTTTCCTCAGGATCTGGTGTAGTGGCAGATTTGTTAGTCTGCACCAAGAACTCTCCAGTCACAAAACCCTGCCTCTCATCTTAAAGCTCTGTTCTAAGTTGTTTCTCCTGTCTGTTAACTATTCTGCCTTCTCTTCTGTGTAATGTCTTTGTTTATACTTGGGCAATTTCTCAAAGCAATCTCCATTACCTCTTCTCTTATGGGACTAGCAGCTTCTTTCTTCTGTCATCCTATCTTCTCCTTCAGCATGTTTCTCCTCATTGCTGCCCACTGCAGCATAGCTGTCCCTAAACTGACTCTTAATCCTCCTGCCATTTTCTTGCAGTCATTCTTTTTTTTGGTTTGTTGATCTGCCATTCAGCTTCTGTTATTCAGTAAATGCAGGCCCTCAGCTTTTCATGCTGCCTTCTCTCTTCCATTTATCTTGATATTCCTGTCTGGACTTCTGTTTTCCAAGTCTATGTCCAGTCTTCATTTCTTCTCCATGAGTCCCACGGAGAAAACTCACAAACCCAGGTCCTATTTGTCACTTGCACAGGAAGAATGCACTTCTTACAGGTTTGTTAGTTTTTTGGTTGTTTGAGTTTTTTAAAAATATTTTTCTTCCCTTTTTGGTGAGCAGTTCAATATTACTTGTTGCCTGAGTATCTGTTAGCACTCCTTACCTTGCCTTTAAAGCTAATCACAGGTCGGTTAAAGTTGCTTTACACAAACTCAGTCTTTTCTGTCATTTTCTGGGCTCATTAGTCAGAAATCTCCATGTTACAATCTGACTTTTATGTCTAGGAGTTTAGAATCATCATGACACCTCAAAATATAGGAACAAAAATCGAATTAATCAGGAATTTTTTTGTTTTTCCGAGTAATTCCACTACTTTTTAGCTAAAGACCATGGTAACATAAATGTAACCAGTAAAGCATTTTTTAAAAAAATATTTGCTGTTCCTCTTCTGCTCTGAATCAAAAACATCCATATATATGCAGGTTTGTCTCCTATTTATCAACAGAGGTGTCCTAGCAAGTGCTTGCTGTTCAATGTTTCTCCATATCTGTAAGATGCAATTCTCTACAGAACACCTGGAGAAGAATGCTGTAAAAGTAAATCATTGGAGACAAGGTGAAGTACTCTGTGTGTACTCTGTTTTTATAATGCATTTCAATGCCCTGTTCTTTCTCAAAGCGTGAAGCTGTAATCCAACAGATCTAACTGATGAAAAGGCAAAATGCTCTGCTTCTTTTAACAGAATTTCAATTCCTTTTTTCTATGAAAACCCCTCTTGGAGACTGAATCTAACAACTGTATTTCTTTAGTAAAGAATTTAAAATTAGGAGTCAAGTAGGATTGAAGAATACGGTTTCTACTTTTGTGGGTTCATTATAAATTATTTAATAAAAAATTTCTAAATTCTAATGCACTCTTCAAAAGTACATGTGTATTTATAATAATTTGATGCAAACTTACTGAAATTAGAATTGTGTCAAAATCTAAACAGTTGAGAATTCTGAAGAAACCTCAATCCTCGATATCATATCAACTTTAATCTTCCTTTACAAATAACTGAGAAGAACCCTATTCCCAGAAAATTTCTTCCAACTCTGCTTGCTGGAGAAAGAAGAGACCTATTTTCTTGGCATGAGATAAAAAATTTATCATTGTTTCACCTGAGGTCTGTTGACATCTATGTTTTCTATCAAAATGAATATAGGAGATAAACTGTAAAGAGATAAAGCAAAATTACTTTCACAGGTCATTAATTGCAATCTACAGAACTACTATACTTTTAGATCCTGTAGTTTAAATTGGTACAGCTATTAACAGTCCTGAAATTTTTCTGTTCTGAGGAGCATATGGATGACATATAGGACCTGATCTTTACAGTCATTCAAACAAAGTAAAATTTGAAAAGAAAATGTACTTTAAAGTACACACTACGCATATTATTCACATTGAAGACCTGGTTTTCACGTACAATTGGAAGGATGGTAATTAGACAAACTAGACTACAATTCTTTGCTATCATACCCTGAAAAGCAAAAGGCTTTTCTTTCTTATTTTGTCACCAGGAATCTGTTTCAAATAGATTAGCTACTTTTTTTTTTCCTACTAAATGCGTTAAATTCTTCAGAAGTTCTTTTGTCTAGTGGCTGAATAGTCCTTTCTGGAAAAATTTGAGTGCAACTACATTGTTGGATGAAGATTATGAAGATAAGTTACAAACTCTTTGATTATTTCCTAAGTTTTCTGCTGTATAATATGTAACCCAGGAGGGTTTTTTTACATTTTTATTACAAAAGCCTAAGTTTCAAATAGCTTTGTAAGTTCAATTCTGTTTCCATGCACTTTGAAGATTCAATACAATCAAGACACTTTGGGATGAATTTTAAGAGTTATGCATGAAAAATAATCACATAGAGTTTGATCATAAATAAAGGGGGGTTTGTGTGTAGTTCCTACAGATTGCTTTGGAAGTTTACCCTCTTAGAAGTTCATAAGCTGCAGCAAAGAAAGGCCTTAAGGGCCAGACAGGAGTTCCAAAACTTTAAAACGGTTTCTATAACTCACTCATTTTAAATTTCTATAGGTGTGACCCAAAGTCTGTCAAAGTAAATGCAGTTGTTTCACTTCTTTCCTGTAAATTTTAGACCAAAAAGATCACTTAATTTTCTAAGAGAATGAAAGCATATATTTGACTGATTTTGGACTCAAAAGATTATTTCTTTTGAGAAATAATTAAGATAATTTTAATGAAATGTCTTATCATCACATGAGTAGTATGTTTAAATAATTTATTAATAGAAAGACTGTAATTGGAATATAAAGTGAGCCTATTATGTATCAAGACTTTCTTTCATTGTCCTTATGATGTAAACATAAAATTTTGCCTTCTGCTGCTTGATATGACATTTCTGAAAATTAAAGCAAATTTTAAAAACCCCAAAACCCAAGCAAAATATCAGGAGTTTTTGAGCCAGTCCTGATGCTGCTGTATTATTTTAAGATGCAAGTTGTAGGAAGTACTAGGAAGAGTTACTTCCAAGGCTTGCTGAACTCTTTATTTTTCTCAAGGATTTTGCCATAGATGGCATAAGACAGCCCTGCAGGTAACTGAACTTTTGCTAAAATTTTGCGTGATTGTGTAATATTTATGGCATTTACACCATATTGTATTAAGATTAAGGATGACTGTTTCAGGAACACTCAGACTTCCATGGAAGGGAGACATAATGAAATGTAATGCTTCCTTGTTTTTTTCCAAGATGTTCTGGTTCTATGCACTTTTATTTACAGTACAGTATTTATTTTATTCTAAACCTGTAGAAGATACTACATTCGGAGTGTTTAAGTCACAGTGGAGAACTGGAGCTGGCATGCAATAATACAGAAATAGCAGCACTTTCACTTTTAACTTCTTTTTTTTCAACTTTTGAACAAAGAATTCCGTTGCTAGAGATGATTCAACTGTTCAAACTACGAGGATTTAAGAGTTTAGCAGAAACTGTGAACTGTTGTTCAGCTAACTAAAAGTATTGATGCCTACAAATGACTTCAGAGCTTAAAGGAATTAAACTAGTTGAAAAGCAAGTTGAAAAATTCATTGTGTAGAATTTATTCCACAAATTTAGTTAGAGCAGTCTAGTTTACTGATTGCAGACACCTTCCCCTGAGAATTGATCTCTTCCTACTGTGAATTGCTCATGAGCTGCTTTTCAGTTGATTAATTATAAATGTTGTGGGAATAGGGAAAGAACAGCCTCCACACAACTTAAATTTAGGCAACCAACTTAAGTGCCTGAGACAGCAGGCTAATCTACTAGGCTTCTGATATACTCAGAGGAAAAAAAGGTAGACTCTTCCTCAGGGAGAATTTAGATAACATCTTTAAGCCCCTGCTCTGACTTGCAGTACTTTCATTTTTCTTTACAAATTCAAAGAATATTCTCAGCTGTTTCTGTCACCTGAAATGTATAATTTCACTTAATACTCTGAATCTATAATTTGCTCTTAAAGAAATTGAAAGCACACACATTTAAACACACTAAGGTAAAAATTTTGCTTAAACATAGCAAAAAGAGCACACAGATATGTTCAACAAAACTGGCTCTTCCCTGGAAGTGTTTAAATAGAAAGCGTAGAATGGTCCAGCTGGGGCAGAAGAAATCCTCCCAAAACCCTGAAATTAGTATAGAATCATGTCCCTGCCCATGGTAAGGGTTTGGAACTAGCTGATCTTCAAGGTTTCTTTCAACCCAAACCATTCCCTGATGGAAACCTTGAAGATCAGCTAGTTCCAAACCCGTACCATGGGCAGGGACACCTTCCCCTGGATCATGTTTTTCAGGGCCCCATCCAGCCTGGCCGTGAGCTCTTCCAGGGATGGGGTATCCATTACCTCTCTGGGCAACCTGTACACTGTCTCACACCCTCATAGTGAAAGCATTCTTCCTAATTTCTATCCTAATCCTCTTCTCTTTCAGTATAAAGTATTTCACCCTTGTCCTATACCAAGAGGCCACAATTTGGGTCCATCCTTTTTTGTACGCCCTCTTTAAGTACTGGAAGTACTGATGGAGAGATTAAACAGTACCTGTCCCAGTACAAACCTCTAAGAGACACTACTTGCCACTCTTCTTTCTCTGGACAATGAGCTGTTGACCTTTACTCTCTGGATAGGAACATCCAAATGATTCCTCATCCACTGAATAGCCCATGCATAAAAATCCATAGATGTGTGACTTAGAGAGAAGGATGCAGTGGAGAATCATGTCAAAGAATTTACAGAATTCCAGATAAATGAGATTGAGAGCTCTTCCCTTGTCCACTGATGTAGTCACTCCATCATGGAAGGCCTCTGTGTTGGTCAGGCAGGACTTGCCCTTGGTGAAGGCATACTGGCTGTCCCAAATCACCTCCCTGTATTCCATGCGCCTTAGTCCAGCTTCTAGCTAAATCTGTTCCATGATCTTCTCAGGTGCAGAGATGAAGCTGACAGGTCAGTAGTTCTCAGGGTCCTTCTTCTTACCCTTTATAAAAAATGGGTGCAATATTTAACATTTTCCAGTCACCTGGGACTTCATGTGATGAGTTTTCAAATATCATGGAGAGTGTCTTGGCAGCTACATCGACCAATTCCCTCGGATGTTTGGGATGTATCCCATCAGGTTCCATAGGATTATTTTGTTCATGTTCCTCAGGTGGTCATGAACCTGATTGTCACTTGGAGTGGGAGGCTTCGCTACCCCATCCCCTATCTCACCGTCCATCTACTCAAGAGCTGTGGGAAGAGAGGTTACCTGTGAAGACTGAGGCAAAAAAAAAGGTGAAATATCTCAGCCTACTCCTTTTTTATTGTATTTATTTCTCATCAGATGGGGTATGCTTTCTTTGGTTTTTGTATTTTGGTTAATATCCTTGTAGAAACCCTTATTATTATTTGCATCCCTTGCAGAGTTGTGCCTCAGCTGCACCATGGTCTTTTTAACCCCAATCCTACACAGCTGAAGAGTGCCCATAAACTCTTCCCGAGACACCTGTCCCTGCTTCCATTGCCTGTGTAGTTGTCATATGTTAGAATAACAATAATGGAATTTCAACAAAGCTAATGGTATGGATAATTAATCAGCTTTTATAACAACATTTTGTAAGACATGTCATGACCAAAAAGAAATCTACTAGGTTGCTGGACACACCATGTGTAAATGTGTATCTCCACAGACACCATGTGCTAAAATGACCTAGCTATACAGGCAGTTGTCTAGATATGGGTAGCTGTGCTGCAATTACTCTTTATTTTGCTGTACACAACCAAGACTTTAGGCAGATTTCCTTTCTTAGTTTGAATAACTGAAAAACTGGGTTAAAAAATGGGTAGTTTGAAGCTGCCTCTTGCTTGGTCTGATGTTGTCCCAAAAGAAGTTGACCAAAGATATGGTTTATTGTTTTTCCTCTCTACCCACGTCAACTGATCTCTTAGACTTAATGCTTGCAATATCAGTGCTAGAAGTTGTGATTTCAAAATTCAATTGAAGTTTCCAGTATTGACTTACTAGCTACACAAGTAGCAAACATCCAGATAAATATTCTTTATTTGAGCAAAATTTTACAAATCCCTGTTTCAGATTTTTGTTCCGATCTATAAAGACTTGAAAAATTTATTTTCTAAAAGAGTTTGTAACTATTTCAGGAATGCAACTAGTAAGGTGAGTTTAAGGCCTAAGAATTTAATTATGTCCTCTCAGATAAGAAGAATACAAAGAATCTCAGTTCACAAAAATTAAATACTTATTTGAGGTAGTCCAAGGCACACTGGTTGGAAAATCTGTGCAGAGGATTACATGCAGGAAAACCAGAAACAACAAAAGCATGAGAATTGTTTGCACTTTTATCCAATCTGAAATATTCGCGGCAGTTTGTGTCAGCTTCTTTCTCTTTTCTCTGTGGGCTCTAATGAAAGTCCAGGTAAAGACCATTGATTTCATTGTCCTACTTCCCTCCATTTCTTTTTCTGTCTTCTCTTCCTGTCTTCCATTTACCAGTTCCTTTATTATTTAGATGGGTTTCCATGCTCCCAGACAATGAAAAACTCCTGAGATTTTGGCTAGTCATCCTGGAAATCTGTTATCTTTCTCACTCATGAGCTTCCAGCCTCTTGAATTGAAGAAGCAAAGTCCTCAAGGGACAGGTTTTTTGCTCACAAATTACTCTAGATTCCTTTTAAGAAAGTGTGCCTCCAACTCTTGATTAGTTGATACATGAGTTCTCAGGAGCTATGGTTTTGATTTTGCCATAGTTTGCCTTTATTAGGAATGGGAAGAAAAACAACATTTTTAGAGATAAGTCTCTTAAGCCTAAGTACTATGTTCCATTTGGGATGTGGATTTAGTTCCGAACAACTCATCTGAAACACATATTTCTGTCTGTGCCCCGAGGGATTTATTGGCAAAACTAGCCATCTATTAACATTATCTTGGGTCTTCACACAGGGAGAATAGATACTGTAAATCCTGATTGTATAAAAACCCAGAAGCTATAAGGTTTTACTGGACAACAAATAGAACATCCCCAAAAATTCGAACCTGTTTATTTTACTTAGAATGAAAGAGCATTCTGAGTGGAGTTTGGCTGGGAACTTTGGAGACTGCCATTTTGCCCACCTCACGCTAATCAATTACACATCACACCTTGCCCTTGTGCACTTTTTCTTAAAAACATAAAATCATTTTTCATGGGCCATGCAAAAGAACAAGAACTTGTATTTCTAATTGCTATGTCAATGGCCTTGGGAGATTTGATTCAACAATAAAAGAAATTAACAAATGTATCCATAACATCACACTGCATTAGTGTTAATAGTCTGCAATTTAAATTTACACTACTCCTCAGGATTCATGTTTCTCAGCTGTCAGATAAAATTAAGAGTGTACAAAGCCCAGTTAGGTCTGATCACTTCTGTTAGTTTTTCCTTACTGGTCTCACAACAATTATTGGAGAACATCATATATTAAGCATAGTTTAAAATTTTCTTGTTCAAATTAGAAGATGGTACCTACTCAGAACTTGTCAGGAAGAGGGTACATGGTGTTCACACTTGGAGGATTTGAGATCCCAAAAATACTCTTTGATTTGTGTTTCCTAAATTCTATTTTTGCTGAACATACTGTTTTCCTTGCACTCCCTTCATGCATACTTCATTCTGTCTAAACTCATTTGTAATAGGTACTTTTTCAGCAGTTACTGCCATACCATCATATTTATTCTATTATTATAGTTTATTATACTGCATTTCCAATCAAATCATGCTCTAGCAAAGAAACAAGACATTACCACTTATCACAACTACTGGCTTTATTTTAAATTTTAACTAATAAAAATCTGATTAAAATTCTTCCAGCTATAAGGCTGGTTTTTATACAGTATTATACCTGTAGTACCATTTACTTATCTAGTAAGATTTTTTAATCTGTGTTGGCAGTTTGCATTTCTCCAGTATCATAACAGGGCTAAAAAGCCGCCATTGTGCTCAATGGAAAAAAGAAGTTTTATTACATTACGTTTTAAAAAAAAATCTTACAAGTTTTGTGAAGTTTAAAAATTCAATTATTAAATATAAACCTGGAAGATGACAAAACTGTTCTGTACTTATTCTTATAGGTACAGAATTCATACTTTTTCTTAGATGTGTATTAAACTCTTAGTCATTTGTAATTTATGTAAATCAGAAAATACCTAGAAGAATAATTTTGTTATTGAACTATGACAGTTAAATAAATTTTAAAAATCTTCACAGGATTCAAGTTTCCTACCTCATTTAAAAGACTTAAAATGAATTTAGTAAAACCCACAAACATTTGTATTTATTTACCAAAAAATCAAACTACTTGTTGCTCATGTAGGATATATCTCTAACATGCAGCTGTGCTGCTCCACATTAACCTTTCATTTTGTTTGATCCTTATTCAGAGGCAAGGAAGGCGACTGGAGATGTCTAATCACTGTTCAAGGCAAGAAAAAAAATACTATGGAAACTTATCCTGAAAGTCTATAGGGGCAATACCTCTTATTTGGATCCCATGGAAACTTAATGTAATCTAAAGGTCATCAAGTTAATATTCATGATCATGAAGGTACATAAAACAGCTGAGTACTCACAGCTTGGGCCACTTTTCATTTGGGAAATGCTATTTCTTTCTAAATAAAATTAAAGCATCAGAATTCTTCAGTAATTAACTGCCCTAAAATGAACACATTTTTATTTTCTTGTTTATATTAGAATTATAGAATTATAGAACAAAAGATGACCTGGTCCAACCTTTGATGGGAAAGGGAACCTAGATGACATTATCTAGCACCCTATCCAATCGCATCTTGCAAACCTTCAGTGATGTTACTGGGAAGGGTATTCCAGTGAATGACTGTTCTTGCTGTAAAAAAAATCTTTTCTATCAAGAGGGAAGTTCTTGATTCTTCACCTTGAAATGGGAAGAAATTATTAAAATTTTTCACTTTATGAAAGTCTCTAATCATTTATATGGAGAGTTATTGAAATCTGAGTCCTTTGGAAGCTTTGCAAGACTTTACAAGAAAGAAATTAGGGTAATGCTTCTGCAATGCAGCATGCTGCTTTTGATCTCAGCTCCACATTGTTTTGCCTTGCTAACAAGGGGACTGGTATCACTGGATGAAAAATAATAGTCTGAAGACTTGATTCTTAGGCAGTCACCTGTTTATGACAATAGGCTTTATTACCTCTACTCTTGAAGAGCAAGAGTGAGCCAGGATAAGCTGCCCATTAAGATGTCGTGAAAAGCCCATGGACAAGGCCCTGACCAAGATGAGACTGCCAAGCATGTTACTGGAGAAAAATCAATACATTAAATTCTACCAAATATTTAAGCACTCCTTCTAGGAAATTGAATAAGAACAAATCATTTAGTGTGATAAATTTAGCAGCAGTAAGATGGCTGGTTCAGATACTTGGAGGAAAAAGAGAACCACAGGAAAACTGCTCACGATAGGGAGCAGTACCAATCATACAAAAGTTAAAATCATACAGATGCATGGACAACAGGATATAGAAAGAAGGAAGGAAAAAATTTTGCCATCAACTAAACAATGTGGAAGTGTATTTATATTTTATGACAAAAATGTGTGCCTTCTAAAAACGAAGCTGAAGCAGTTTCAGGCAGGCTGTGGGACTGGCGCAAGAGTTTGTGTAACTATGAAGTAAATGTTGACTTAACATCAATAGGAACTGAACAAGACTCAGAGTGGATTTGTTCCAGCCCTAGACTTATCAAATGAGGGCCAGGAATTTGCTTGGGAAAATCCCTGTCAGGAAAAGTCACACATTTACAAAAAAATCAAGGGAGATGCTGCCATTATTGCAATTCACAAGCTTCACACGTATCATAATGCTGTCAGGGCGTTACTTGCTGAAAAGAGACCTTGAGAATATGTTCTATGTCAACCTGATCTGCCAAAGACATTACCTGAGGAGGAAGAAGGAAGTTTTAGAATGATGCCAAGTACAAGAGATCAGACATTCACCTTAAGAAGTTGAACAGAAAATACTGAGAATATGAAATAGAACTACCCTGTGACTTCACAGGCTTCAATAGATCATTTGATCATTCACAGCAAAGAATACTATAGACTGTGACGAAGACACTCAACATTAGCAAAAGAACAGTGATAACCATTGAAATCCTTTATTAGAGTGCAGGAAATAAAGTCCTTAAAGGCAACACACTGAGTAAGTAGTTCCATATAACAGTTGGTATAAGAAAGTGATGTCTCCTATTGCCACATCTCTTCAATAGTTTCCTTGTCAAAGGACTCTGAAAACTTTGAAGGAGTGCTATCAGTTAGAGGTAGTAATAATACAGGTAGTCTATCCTTTGAAGATGATGTAGATTCGATAGGAATGGAAAAGCAATGACATGGAAAAGCAGTGACAAAGCTGGGCAGCACAGCAATGATATATGGTATGGAGATCAGGACAAAAAAATAGCAGTGTAATGACAATGAAGATTACTCACTCTGAAAAAGAAATAAATATCAAAAGCAAGAAAGTTGAATGGAGGGGCTTATTCAAGTACCTTGGTACTACTACCATGAAAGACAGGAAACTTGAAACAGAAATCCAAAGAATTGCCCTCATGCTAGCAGTGCTCACAGTCCAAAATACAACCTGGAAAGACAAGAACAACTTTAGTAGATCCAAGAGAAGAAAAAAAAAGGAACTTAGAAATATTGTGTTCTCAAGAGCATGAACAGTGTGAAACAGGTGAAACTCAAACAGCAGTAACAGAATGAAGAATTCAAGCCTTTGAATTCAGATGTCTCTGCAGAATTCAATAGATACCATGTACAGTGCACAGAACTAACAGCTCTATTACAGGAAAGCAGGATCTGCAGTAATTGGATCCCATGAGCCTCTGCTAGCAGCAGTGTTAAGAGAGAAGCTGGAAAGGTTTGCAGTGTGACTAAAACAAAAGTCCTAGCAAACATAAATTTGTTGAGAAAAAGAATGAAAAGAGGAAGAGCTGTTTGTGGACAACCTGGTAAAAAACATCACCAGAAGGTGGGCAGGAAAATCTCTAGCAGAACGTCTTCAAGCAGTTAAAACCACCTGAAATGAAAGATTATGATCATCACCTTACTCTGACCAAGCCAGCCAGATGAGGGGAAAGGGATTATTGCAGTACAAAAATCTGTTATAAACTCAATCAATACAGAATTTCTAGGAAGCCACATCACTGTCACTACATTTTATAAATAGACAAGATGTAATTTTTTGTTCTTTACTGACTTACTTCCTTCCTATATTTGTTCAAGTGATATTTAATCATTTGCAGACCTGCTCTTCCTTCCCAAAGTAAAAGGGAAAATATTTGCTCAATACATTTCTGTTAGTGGATTAAGGACAAATCTGGCAGCTCAAGAGAGACAAAACTGTCACAACTTCATGTCCCCAGGTTCATCAGTAGTGAGACTGAGCATATAATCCCTATGCACACCAGGAACAGGCACAAACATGTCTACACCACATTTAAATCTACAGTGGTCTGCACAGATCAATACAGAGACACAGAGCACTTACACACAGACAACACAGAAAGCAATGGCCTCATTCTGCTTCCCTCTCTGCTGAGCAGGAAGAAGATCTGTTCCTGAGAGTATTTATGTGTGCATAAGCCCCCTCCACTGCTGGGTTTACACTCCCAGTCTGCCCAGTAGCTGGCACCTGGACACACAAACTCCTCAGGCCACAGACATGCTCTAGCTGCTGGTACAAATGCCCTCACAGATGCACACACACAAAAAGAACCATTTGAAACTCCCCTGATCCACAATAACCACCCCACAACCCATCCCTATCTTTCTCATAGAGACACCCAAGTGCCTAGATCACCACACTGACTTGGTGGCTTGCCTGGTTTGATCTTTGCTGGCACTCACAAACTCAATTTTCACTGGCTGGCACTCACACACACACTAGCTCTACTGGTTGGCACCATGGACATCTGTGTCCCTGAGACCTGAGGTCCCACTCCAGTTTCTGGCACTGCCATTCACCCACTGGGCTCTTGGCAGCAGCTTCCACCTCCAACCTGCGGTCTGCCTGCAATCACAGTCCCAGATGCACAGAGGCACATGAGGGTTCCTCACCTAGGAAAGAGTGGAAAGGAACTTAGTAACAAAACAGGACAGTCTGTGCAGATCAGGTGCAAGGCATGGACAAACAGGTTTACCAAACAGCAAATTATTTACATGCAACAACCCCTACTTCCTTCTTTATTTTCCCACTGTTTTTCCTCCTCAAGTGACCTTGATTCCTCTCTTTTTCCACCTTTAATTCTGCCCTTAAACTTTCTGTAATAAATCTTGTGCACTCCCCAACTGTTCTTCCCCTGCCCCGCATAACATGTCCCTTGCCTATGGCCAATACCCTTTCAGTCCAAAAGTTGCTCTGATGTTTACCTCTGGTGATAGGTTTCATATCTGGCCAATGAGACTGCAACTGTCCTGTAACAGCCTTGGGAAGGGCCTTGACAGTGTGTTATTTCCTCTGAGACCTCAATTTGGGTTCCCTCCTCCCCTTGTTCTCCTGTCTGGGTCTTTGGAGATAGTCCCTTGATGGCTTGATGGATTTTGAGATGTTTCTGGGAGAAGCCAGGCCAAGGCATTATTTGGGCTCCCCCACTCCTCTCTGTGCTCCTTTTTGGGCATACAGACCAGATTTATTGCACAGTTATAGTTGGCTACAGTCATATGACATTACCTTTTCTTCTGCTGAGTGAGGTAAGAGGCTGTACTTGTTGCTTCCACCCTTTATTTCAATTTAATTTTAACTTTTGCTCTACCACCATCTTCTGTGTAAGCACCCCAGAGCAGGTTGTTTCTCAGCCTGTTGGAGGCTGACATGGATTGAGTTTGTGTTTTTTCATGCCCTTTCTACTGTAGGTGTATATCTAGCTGTAGTCTGTCACTGCTGTATCCCTTTGCTATGTGCTCCTTTTGTACCAGGAGAGGTAATATGAACATCTTTTGTCAGTGCAAAACCTGTGATGTTAACAGAATCCAGAAGACACTGGAACTGTGAAAGCATGTCATTCAGATCATTAGACAGAAATGCACCCCCTCTGATGCTCCTGAGCTCCTCAAACTCAGCAACACCCTCCTCACTGTACTTCTGTGGCTGAATTTTAGCTGGATTCAATGTGCTGTCATGAAAACTCTTGGATAGCAGGAGCCATTGCTTATGCAATCTCTGTTCCTAACTCACCATATCGATATTCATATTCAGCTGGGTCCTGCAATAAACCCAATGCACTTAAAAAATATTTAATTAGCACACCAACACAAGGAATATGTATTTGAAATTCGTGCAGAGTCTCTCTACCTGTGGTGCTTCATTTGAAATTTGAATGCTTTCATCTTTCTACTATGCTGCACCATCCACACAGAAGTCTTGGGGGAGTCCTCCCAAACCCCCTCCTAATTTACTTTAAATTCATTAGTCCTTTAAAAGACTATCTGGAATGTTAATCTCACAAAATATTTTTTTTTCTTGATTCTTTGGTGATTCCTACTGGGCAAAGAAAATACAAAGGTTAACTAATTCTCAACAAAAGGTTATTGTGAGTAACCTAAACGTGGAATATTATCAAATAAGAAAAAGAAAATAAAGAAATCTGAATATTTTGTTTGATTTGGTCTTTATTTCTTGCTTTGAATCTGCAAAAATAAAATGAAAATAAAGTATGGCATGGACATTCTGTGTTATTTATGTGCAATAATAAAGAACAGATTTGCATTATTTTTCCTCACAAAAGTGGAGTATTTGATGCATGAGGCAGTCTTGTAAACACTGGAGATTCTCACCCAAGTCAGATTCTGACCTTGCAGTCTTCATTTATGTTAATGGTCCCTCAGCTTCCCCAGACAGTCAATGGGACAATTCTTATCAGTAAATATTATTGCTGCACATAAATATGGTACAGCTTGGGGTATTTCTGCTTGGGTTGGATGAAGAGATAAAATTCTAATTACTGAAAAATCCACCTGCTGGCTTTTTCCTCTCCTGGTTGAAAAAAAAAGCAAAAAAAAAAAGCAAAGTGGGTCGAAAGTCAAGAAGAGTTGGATATTGTAAAGATAAAGTAAAAATAATCAATGACAAGCTGTACTAGAGATGTAAGCCATTAGGAAAGGTTAGGAGGAAGATGAGAGTTCAACAGTGCCACGGAAGACAAGAGCAATAATAGTTGGCAGCAAAATGTGAAAATTGGTTCAGAGATAAAGCACAACTCTTCCAAATATAGCCAACATGTATGACTGAAAAAAAATTCTAGATTCTTTTGGAAACATTTTAATTTTATGTATTCACCAACAGAAAACTCCCTAGTGGAACAAATACGTTGGATCCATTTCCAAAACAACAGAATGGGTGCACAATCAGCCAAGTGTATAATGAGTATTGCTGTTTCCACAGCTTTATTTTCATCTGCCTGTGTGTGGTACTCCTGTAATCGTTTCTTGGGTTTTTTTTGTGTGACTTTCCTGAACTTTATAAAAATCTCTACAGGCTTTACCTGTATCCTCTTTATTTCACTTTCTTTTTATTTTCTCTAATGTAGATACAGAAGAACCAAATGAGCATTCATAAATGAAAATTCTAAGAAAATGCAGGAGTTGCATTAAAAAAATTATCTTTTCAGATGTCCTGAATAAAGCATCCAGTATTTTGTTTTGCTTTGATGTGCTGCCAGTTGTTTATTAAACCACCACGATTAAGATAAATATTTTCAGTATCAACTAGCACTGGGAATTCTAGCTGTGCTTCAGTACAAAGGATTTTAGCACTTTGTGCTGAAATGGCAATGGAGAAATTTGAAATGTTCAATGACCTGCAAGCTCCAATTCTATTTGCATTCTTTGCTGTTGTAGCATTATTTAGATAGTGTATGAAGTAAGGCATGTAAAAGTCTAGTTGTTTAACTGTCTATGCAAGCTTTTCATTTCCTCTGTGAAATTTCTTTGTCTTGCCCAGAGTTGCCTTTATTCTTCTATTTAAATATGCTTCTCATTACTTTAAGCAAATCTAAGGTTAATAAGGATCAATCATGACATGGACTTGATGGTAATTTGCAATTTCTAGAAGCCTAGTGTCCCTCAGCTTCTTCTAATTTTGAACTATTTTTAAAAATAACATTCCTAAATTCTCTTTTTATAAGCATCCCTTTGGTTTAATGGGTTTCTGATGTCTGGCATCAGCTGAAGAGCTGACTAAGGTTTCTGACTGTGAATAAATTTAGTTTTGCTTTTTGAGTAGAGCCAATTCTGTATTCTCTTCCCTGAAGTTTGACAGACAGGCAGACACACACACAGAAGTGGTAGCTCCTAAAGCAAGCTCACATAATTGCAAATGAAATGAATGGGGATTAGTTGGTTACTGATCTGAAAAAAGATGCTCACCTGAAAAAGAGACCATTCAATCTTCTAATTCTGTCCCCTTGAATTATAGAAGCAAAGATTAGCCCACCCTGCTGACTGCACTAGTATATTTTACCAGTCATTAGCCATGGAAAGACTTGTAGCCAGTTGCTGGCAGTTGAATTAATTGACTGCAAAAATATGGCAATTTTTAAATCTCTCACTGTATTCAAAGACAAGAGAAGCAGGGTCCTTTCCATATTGGTGATACATCCATGCTGAATGTAATATTGAAAGCTTAAACTTTATTCTCCTTTAATAATTTAGAAATTGTTACTCTGGCAGGAACACATAAGTAATATTTGCCCATTGAATACATAATATGTAGGTAAAGTGGCAAAGGATCAATTTAGTTTGCAGAATACAACATGTGGGCTGTGAATTTCTTTCCTCTCTAATCAATATTTCATAGATACTGAAAGTTGCCATCATAAAAATTTTCCAAATTCTAAGTGAGATGATTCTTCGTATATGTTCAAAAATAATTTGTAGAAAACTGACTCGAAGTATTTAAAGCTGAAAAAAATATTTTATAAGCATGATCTGGGACAGAAAGAGAGAGAGAAAGAGAGAGAGAGAGAGAAAGAGCTTTCTATTCATATCTTTCATGGTATCCAAAGTTCCAATGATTCTCCCTGTGTTTTGGAAAATATACATCAGAAAATTGTGCTCTGAGAACGTGCAGAATGTAACCTTTCCTTCACTTCACGTAAAAGCCTTCACAGATCCAAAACTTCAGCCTGCTTGCTCCAGTGAGTGTTTTTGTTCACAACACTGCAATGACTTTGGGTAAGTGTTAGAGGCAGAGAAGCTGCAAACTTGTGTTTTATATGACTTGCATTTGCTCACAGCAGATGGAATTGCACAGAAACTTTTACAAGTTCCTGAATATGTTGTCTCCCACTGGAGCTCAGCCTATGGTATTCCATCCTCAGAGCTTAACTGCACCATGTAGTCCCAATGGCACTCTGTAAGTGAAAATGCATTTTCAGAGTGTTTCAGTGACCTCGATTGCACTAGGCAGGTGGGCCCATTTTAGATGTGCCAAAGCAGCAGATCTCTTAAAGAGCTGCAGTGCCCATTCCAAGTCTGTGATTTAAGTAATTTTAATTAATCTCTACTCCAGAGCATTGGTGCTTACTTCTCTGCCTTGCTTACATTTTTTTTTTACCTGCAGCTGCCAACATTTTAGCTCTGCAAAGGCTAGACATTTATAACAAAATAAAAATTATTTGCAACATTTTATGTCAAAATAACCACTAATGTAAACATGATTTATGTCCATCACCATCCCCCTCACACATACAGCACACCCTCCAGCCCCTCAGATATTTAACTGGTGAAAGTGTTGGAGAAGATCTGAGTGATAGTCTGCTAGGCGTTTTACTCCCAGACCATCCCTGCATTTATTGCATATAAACAATGCTCCTGTTGCTCATGCCTGTTCCATAGTGTTTAAAATGGATCTCATAATTTCCTCATCTTTCTATTCCCTCCAGTGTGCCTGGAGTTCTGATTAGTAATTTACCACAGAGTTCTGTAACAGTGAATACTCTACTGCTGCTGTTAATTAAATCTGTGTGGGTAACTATTCACTCGCTGGAGACAATCATTGCAGCAAGATATTGTCAGGCCTGAGGCTTTGCTCTAATAGAATCTGTACATATCCCAGAGGTGATATGTTCTGTATCTGGAGAGGAAGCGGTGAGCCAGATCTTCTAACATATCCAGCCAGTGATTCACTGAATGACTGCAAAGGGGACAAGCTTCAAAAGACAATGTTCCTAAGACTGAAAGATGGGCAGAATCAGAGCAAAACAGTATGGATATTTTATCATTCTTGATATAAAGTAATCTCATAACCTGAGATTTAGCCCGTGTTCCTTTTAACTTTAATTTGGGACATATGACTGACATGGAGTGCTTTAAGTTGTTAAAATTAATCATTTAGAGAGATGTCATACACTGTGAATGGTATTGTTATATTAGGAGCATAGATGAGTTGAGGACACACATGGTAAAAGTGGTTTATAGCACAATACTGAAGAATTGCATAAAGGAGCTTTAAAGAAACTACTGACAATTTCCCATCAGTTAGTTTCAGTGGTGACCCATAAAACATTTCCCTGTCAGATAATGATAGCTTTTGCCATATTCAAGGGATTTTCAAACGTGTGTCAGGAGGTTATACACATTGCAGGGAAACTGAACATTTTTAAAGGTCACCATTGTCTTCATTAGCTCCATCACATTAACAACGGGACTGTTGCCTCCAGCAGGCAATTGCAGCCTCACGAACTCTGCGTGTGAATTGCTGCAGTATAGGCATCTGCAACAAGATCCATGCTATTGTTAGGAGGCAATGCCTTAACTGGGTTACACAAATTGTTTAAGAATTATACAAAGCATAGAATTTCTCTATATTAAAAGCTATAAAAACTGTATATTATCATCCAGTCTACAAAGTGAGTGATTAAAAATTATCTTTCTTCATGCAGATGTAATTATCTTTTTATATGCTCATGGGGTTGTATAATAAATAATGAAACAAGAATTAGTATAATAGGTAAAAAAATACCTGGTTAGTAGGCAGAGGAAATACTTCCCTCCAAATTTGGAAGATGTGGTAAGGCAAAACTATGTTTTTGTATGTATACACAATGCTAGTACACAGAATACAATGCATGTTCAGAGAACCAGTTTAATAAACATCAAGGTACTTATAGTTAATAGTATATTTTCCTGGTTCAGTAGATGAAGGTGAACAGAAAGAGAACTGATTCGTTGCATATAAATGAATAGGTATAAATACATATAGGTAATAAAACATTTATATAACTAATAATACATATCTTATATAAAATAAATCTGATAAATAGTTGTATATATCTGAAGAAGAGGACAGATAGATTATTAGGTATTATTACGAGGTCTGGAGACAAGAAGCTTCCTGGAAGCAGGTCATTGCCTAGAGTTGATATATCAAATGTCAACCATTTAAACCTTGGGTATCTAATCCAAATGGGTCATCTGAGCCCCAGCTGTAGCCACTGCAGCAATAACCTCTGGAAGATTTGTCATATCTATTGTGGGTATTTTATGGTTGTGCTTATGTCTCTTTATACACCTGTCTATCACTGCAGTGCTCAGCAGAGCCCCTTGAAGACCACACAGTTCATAATGAAAAAGCATGAACAATTGGCATGATTTCTCTTCTGAGCTCTTGACAACTTCATAATTTTCTTATGTTCAGGGACTGGAAGAGATTCTTCAGGTTACAGTTTTGATCCCTGGAGGGAACCAGAGGGGATTCGCTGAGGAGCTTTGATGTCAGCACAGCATGTGGAGCTCAAAGTGCCTCTGGGGCAAATAAAAATTGCCAAGGGGAAGGTGCTGTTGATGATGCAAATAAAACAAAGAATGAAGGGGTAACTTTGATGATTTAATAATTTGGATTTAGCAGAAGGATCTTGTAAGATCCTTGCAGGTGCTGGAATGGAGACAGTTAGCTTCTGCTGAGTGACAACGACAGGAGCTCAGCACTTTCCACCATGACTATTTTTGATGCATGCATATTTCAGAAGCACATTGTGAAGAAAAGACACAGATCCTGGAGGAGACTTGGTCACATTGTTCCTCTTTCACGTGACTTGTGTGGATTCTGCTTATCTGTCACACAGAAATCAACAAGTACATTAAGAATGGTATTAAACAAACTTGAAAAGGCCTGTGAATTTATAATTGAGGATCAATTAATGAAGCACATGCCTAAGAGAATATTTCCTGATTTATCTTATATGTTTGCTTTTCTATGACATATATATTAAATATTGCATGCACACTTATTGTGTCCAGCTATACAAAATGAGACAGTAGTGAATTTAGAAACATCCAGAAACAAGTAGAAAATTAACTGGAGGGCCTTTTTGTTGCTAAGTGGTAATTAATAACTAAAACCAGCCATGGTTACTTACTTTCCAGCGTTGTTCTACAAAGTGGTCCTGGCTTTAACACATTGAAAAAATTAGCAGACGGTTTAAATGAAAATTTTTTCGGAAAAAAGTATTTGCTTTGAAGTTCTCCTTTTAATAAGGGCTCTCAGTAAATTTTTATTTGGTAGGACAAGCACCCAGAATCCTTTCTCGTGGAACATACTGGCGGTGTGGGAAACTCAAACCCTGAAGCCTTTTTGAATGCCAATGAAAATGGCGTAAAGAGAGATTTCTAACAAAAAAATTTAATAGCTTTTTAAGGCAAATTTAAGATAAAAAGATTAATAGCTGTGTGCTTTACCTCCTTCTTTTTGCCATCTCAGTCCAGCACATTAGGGAACTTCACAGTTTTCCTTTCTAGATCAAATTAATTTCTTTACTGTGATTAGCACTCAATTGGACTGTTTACAGTGAGCACAAGGGGGGAAAGAAAAGCATGATTCAGTGAAATTGCTAAGAAATACTTTGTGAAATAGTTGTGCCTTGCAGAAGATGGGCAGAGCAAAAGAAGTGATGACACCAATTTAAAATAAAACACTGACAAAAATAAAAGTATATTATAAAATTCTGCATTAAAGTTTATGAAGAGAAATCAATAGTTTCTTAGATCCTGTCGTTTACTTCCAATATAATGATCTCTACATGCTTTGTATGTATATTATGATGAAAAAACATGAAAATATGAGATTTTTTTTCAGTCTGTAATGGGCAAGAAAGATTTGTTAATGTTTATTTTTCTAGAACTCTAATTTACAAAGCAAGGTGACGAACTGAGCAATGAGAGAAGGATGAAAAAGACTAACAGTATCACTTTGCAATTTAGGTAAGATGTTGAGCCAGAAAATTACATATATCTGCAGTACAACAGGTTACTTTTGCTACCCTGCACTCTCACAGTTCCACCTTAGAAAATTATGACTCATATGTTTTAAAAGAAATTTAAGGATTAACAATCAAACCTATTTAATAATGAGAGAATCAGAATTTCAGTAAGTTCATGAAAAGTAAATAAATATGCCAAGTTTTCTGTTTCATCAACAATAACAGTTGCCATACCAGGAGTTCAGTTTCATAGTTCATAATAGAAATCTGAACTTTTTATTTACCTTTAACAGAAGAGATTCTTACAGATATTGAGGCTTAACCTCCTTGATTTTTCTATAAACACTTTTGAGTGCTGACTTTCATTCTGATTATTGCTCAGAATCTGTGTATAGCATTTCATTTTGGTTTAGAAAAATTACTTACTTGTGTCCCATTCTTGAAGCCTGCATTCAACTGAACTTTTTATGAGTACTTGAGCATCAGTAGTGCATTAATGAGTTTATGAATTTCTGAGTCATAGGAATTATCAAGCTGGATCACAAGTCATTTCCTTTGGGACCATCAGCCACTTATCTACAAGACCTGAATCAAATGTTCCAGTGAAAGGTACAAAGAAATGAGAAGCAAATGGACATGAAATAATATACCCTCTAGACAGTTTTCTACAGGCTTTGTTGTACTCAGAAACCCCAAAACCTTTTTTTTCCAAAACACACTCACACACACACATATATATTATGTATATATGAAAGTTGCTATGGATAATCTCATCCTTTTTTAAAGAAGACACTATTAAATGCTTTACAAGCTTAATTTGCTTGGACATCAGCACTAGCAGCAAGAAACAGTTTTCACAGTGCTTTCAAGAATGGTTTTCTTTCCTGTGTCATATCTGATTTTCTGAGGAAAGTGGTTAAAAAGATCCATAGAATTAAATCTTATGCAATAACATCAATGTCTTTCCTATATAATTCCAGGCATTTTCTCTGTGATCTATCAAGCAGTGAGATAAAAGCCCCACTATTATCCTTTCTGATGATTTGGATTTGAGAACAGAAAAGTGCAAGGGATTTCAATGCAGTAACAGTAGACTCTGGTTTTTGGTGCATTGTTACTGAACTTTGGGTAGGTGACTGTGGTGCCCAGTTTAGGACACTGTCTACCCACAGCTTTTGTAACCGTTGCTGAAGAGAAAGGAAGAGGAACATCTCCAAAGAGTGGTCCAGGTCTTGGATGGTCTGAGCTGCTCTCCAGAAGGGTCTAATTTTTCTTTCCTGATTACCAAGGCAGAAAGCCAAGGCAATTATCATCTTGATCACTTGCAATAATGAGGGATGGTCCAAACAGGAGCAGCCCAATAACACATTCTGTGGTAGTTAATAGAGTCTTATACATTCCCTAGTTCAACATATACTAATAGTCCACAAGAAATGTGGACTATTAATAAAGTTATCAAAAGTTTAATTTTATTTCTATCAATCTATCAACTGAATGCTGTTTTCCAGGTAATAAAAAACTAAAAAGGGAGGAGGGATGGGACATGAACATCCCTTCTTACATTGTAAGGGATCCATTTTTAGGAACTCTTTTAAGACATGTTTATTACACTGAATCAAATTGGCATAGCACTGAAAAGAGGCAGGAAAAAAGGAATCCAAAGGCATTCAAATAAAAATGAAAATCAAACCATTTTTGGTTTGTGATACCTGGTATTGCAAAAAAAATTCTCTATAAGTTTGAAAGCAAATTATGTACATTAACAAAATAAAGGGAGACAGTTATATGAGGAAAAGGGAGCATGTGGGACATAGAACCAAGATGCTGTGCACAAAAAATGTTAACAGGCATGAAAGCCTGCTGGACTCGATGACCAGGCTGGAAGGAATGTACTATAGAATTACAGAATGGTTTGAGTTGGAAGGAACCTGAAAGGTCATCTAGTTGCAGCCCTCCAGACATGAGCAGGTATGCCTTCCACTGGGCCAGGTTGTTCAACATCCATCCAACCTGTCCTTGTACTCCTCTGGAGATGGGGCCTCCACAGTTTCGCTGGGCAATATCTTTCAGTGCCTCATCACTCAGAGTAAATAATTTTTTCCTAATACTTAATCTAAACCTACCTTCCTTCAGATTGAGGCCACTACCTCATCCCATCACTACATGCACTTGTCCAAAGTCCCTCTCCAGCTTTCTTGTAAGCTCTCTTTAGATACTGGAAGGCTGCAGGAGGATCTCCCTGGAGCCTTTTTGTCTTCAGTCTGAACAACCAAACTCTTTTACCCTGTCATCATAGAATGGATGCTCGTCACCTCTCTCATCTTGTGGACCATGTCCACCTCTCTTCAGCAGATTGTTCTTGTGTTTTGAGCCCCAGAACTGGACACAGCATTCCAGATGGGGTCTCATGAGAACAGAGAAGAGGAGGAGAATTACCCTCCTTGACTTGCTGGTCAAATTTATCTTGAGTTTTTGCTGATTGTTCTGCTAAGGGAGCAGCAAAACAAAAGATTAGCCTTAAAATATTGTCAAAGATCTGCAGTATTACAGTAACATTTTCTGTGAGACACAGTAATGAACTTAAAATTAAGAAATGCCTGAATTGAGATTTGCAGTATAATCGAAACTGAATTTCAAAGTACCTTTGTCTTATAGTTATGAATTGCACAGTAGCATATGCACTGATGTAGTCTACCTAAATTAGGCGCTAACTGAAGTACCTAAAACTCAAGAGTAGTTATTCAACATTCTGCTGATAGCCTGTCAGCAGGCAGGGAAGTTTTACATTGATTCTGCCAGTACAGGAGCTGAATGGTCCCTGGGGTGGTCTGTTTCATCCCTCTGACCTCAGAAAGTGGAAAGTGGAGTCACCTCAATTAGGTGCCTACAGCATGATGGGATGAGTAATGGCAGGAGCAGGACTGATTCAGTTCAGAGAGGCATCTGTCAGAATGAATGGTGCAGGTTTAATGAGCAGCTAATCAATATTTGGTATTCTCACTGCTGGTAAGTGAGGGAGCACATGTCATCTTTGCTGAACACATCTAATTTTGCAATCCATGTAGAATAATTAATTTCCTCATTAGTATTTCTGTGGTGCTCCTCACTGAAGTATCTGAATTACTCATAAAATGAATTGGTGCATCCTCTTAATACCTTGTAAAAGACAACACACAGAGGCAAAGACTGTCAGGATACACAATGCTCAGCACTGTAGCATCCAAGAGTTATCTACCATGGCCACAGTGAAGCTCATACAGTTGAATTATACTCCTAGGTCAGTTTGCATTCAATGGAAGACAGTGTTTTTGACTGGAACTTGCCTGTGTCAGGATGCTGAGGATATTAGGAGGTCCATGCTGAACAGATAGATAGTACAAAGGCATGGATGGAGATGTCTGAAATTGAAGGTGGCTGCCTTGGAAGTTCAGCAAGACTTCTCTGTTAAACCTCTTTTGAGTTTACTCATGTAGTCCATTCTCTCAATCAGGTATTTAGCATGCTCACCTCAAGAACTTGCCCACCCTACACCTAGACACAGGAAGCAAGGACTTCAGTGTTTCATTCACCATATAGGTTTAGTTTTAGCAGAATATGTATGGGGATGCCTGGCAGTAGTCTAAAGAATTCTTAATGCAGGACTCATATATCAAGAAGTAGGGAATTAGAAGAAATATTTGCCACAAAATTAACATAACTAATCCCAGGGAAATGTCATTTTTGGATCTCAAAGGGCTCTAATTAGGCCTATTGAATCCTGTATTTGAAGACTTGAATCCTTTGCAGAACATCTCCTTAAAGCCTTTTTGTGCTTGCGATCATCTCAGATATCGAAGCAAGGTCAGCAGAATTGTCCTGCATTCCACCTAAATCATGCCAAGAAGGCATTTCAGACACCTTCTGCTGCCTGAGAGGGACGTAGCAGTGTCACTGCCTGCTATTACCTGAAGATGAAGAGCATTCATGTGTGAAGCTATTCTGGGTCACCTGGCATGGTGTAACTGACCGTCCCCTGGTCAGTTATTCTTGTGTCCCTTCCCTTCTGCTCCAGGAAAGAATAAAGCAGCAACCCTCTGTGCAAATTTTGATTAATTATAAAGTGCATTTTCATCCCTTGGGAGCCCTATTTTCTTAGACAGAAGCCCTCTGTTCACACAGTCCTGACTCGTTCCCATGCAAAATGTCACTGTTGCAGTGTTCTCACTTATCTCCAACTATTTTTCCACTGCTTTCCAGGCTCTAACAGGAAACATCTCCCAAAAATGCTTCTCATACTGCTTGCTAGTTTCAGTTTTTGACCTGCTCCCCATTCAGTAACACATTTGAGTTTTATATTTCCTGCCTGACCAGATCTGATGTTTCCTCCTGGATTTGCTGGTTCTGAAGCTCTCCTATACATCACAGACTACTTACATCACTTCTGCCTATTAGTACCTTCCATTTCCAACCTTTGATTGCAAAAAAGAGAAAAAAAAGAAAAAACTAGGTCCAGCTCTGAAAATGATGGCTTATACCATAACCGAGAGCAATGGCTTATACCATAACTGAAGGCAAAGGCCTAATTATGAGAACTATTACAATGAAAAGTTTTATCCTATGCATATCCAAATCAAGTAATATTCATACTTCAATGAATAAAAAATGGGAGCAATCAGGTGCAATAAAACATGGGAGAAACAGGGCTAAAAATTCTCAGAATTCACCATAACGTTTATCTGATATGATCATGGTTGCAGAAAGAGGACATAGAATTTGTGGCATAGAGAGCTATTGGGAAATTGTCTTCAAGGTTCAGTAGATGGGATTATCTCCTCATTCCTTTTGAGGAAGATATACTGAGTTCAATGTCATTAGCTACATTGTGTAAGTCTTTGAGTAAAAAAGAAAACCTGTAAGACTGAGGGCCATAAATTGCAAAGTACTTCATAAAGCACTTCACCTCAGCTCTTACAGCTGGAGAATTCTTAGCTGCAGTTAGTAAACATCATCTTGAAAGAACATTATTTGAAACATTGAGACCAGGTAGAAAGAATTGTAGCAGAAACAGTAGCGTGTTTTGGGAAGAACAGAGAAAAGCATGTGAAACATTACAAGCCTGTGTACTCTGATGGTTGTACCAGCTCAATCCAACTATTTAGTCTTGCATGGGAGTCTGGCCAAATAGTGAACCATTTGACCATAACCAATGGAAGATGTGGTCATTTACTTTCCCCTGAGACTTTCCCAAGGGGCAATGTTGCTCCTAAAAATTAATGCCTCACAAATTTTGAAGGTATACATAACACAAAATTAATCTTCCTCTGGCCACTAATATAACTGAATTTTTGATTTTTTTTTTAATTATTATTCTGAAGAGTGTAATGTATTTTTCTTGTTATAAAAGTTTGCCAAATGCAGCTGGACAAAAAAATCCCAACAATTTTTTCCATATTAAAAATGAAGTGGGGTTGTTTCTCCAACAACTCCAAAACAAATTCACTTAGTTGTGATTCGTGTTAAAAAAAAAAGTTCTAAAAATGCTACTGTGAGTTACTTAAAATGTTTAAATTTAATGACTGTAGATAATAAAAAGTAAACTGGCATTTCTATATACAGGAAAAGTTATTTCTTTTCCTACATTAAAATTTCAAAGCAGTTTCAGTAGGCTCTTAGCATACCTAGGAATAATTTATCAAAATATATATGTCTGTATTAAGCAGAGTTTCTTTATATTAATATTTTAATTACTGGAGTCTAGATCAATATTCTGCATATGGTGAGAGAGCTCTGTTGTCTTTGTTCTTCCCTTGCACACCACACTTTTTTAAAGGCCCGAGAGAGTCAATTTGATAGAGCTAATAAGTTCACATGTGTAAACTGTTAATACTTGCCTATAGTGTTTCATTAGAGAAAACATTGTTATGCTGAATTTTTACAGGAAATTGCTTAATACTATTTGACTAATTTTGCTGTTATCCAGGTAATTTATTATTTTCAATATTCAGGAGTTCTATAATTAATGAAGTTCTATTACACAAATGATGTGTTTAATGAACAATGTTAGAATTCAGTGGATATATTCTTGATGATTTATATGGTGTACCTAACATTCTTTAATACCAAAACAATATAGGAGATGAAAATGCCCAGTAAATATTATTTTTTTGGGGGGCATTCTGGTTTTGAACCTTTTTGAACAGAAATTGAGGTTGCACGTAAAAGGGCTTTCACAGCAATACAGAGCTCTAGTTTTTACCTGAGAAGTCTCTAAACCCCTCTTGCATTTTGAGTGATTTAAAGACTTTTGACTCTAAAGATTCAATCAATAGTTCTTTCAAGAGCTTAAGATTCTGACACTTAGATAGGTTCATCCTGAAGCCAAAGATAAGACAATCAGCCAATTTGGAGTTAACAGCTCCTGACTGGCTTAAAAAAGGACAGCGAATTCTTTCCTTTATGCCCAGATGCCTGGCAGGTCTGTTCACAGGCAGAGAAAGAATTGGACCACAGTGCTCCTAAGGCAGAAATGCATAACTGTCACCTTTTCAAAGAGGAAATGAAGGTGATATGTGCTATCCTAAAGGGATGTCAAGTCAGGCTTGGACTGGGGTGCCACTCCTTTCTTATCTAATATGGGGAAACATTCACACTTTGTGTGTGTGCTACATAAAGTCAGAGCAGCATGGACTAATATTTTCCAATAGTTTACAAAGCATGCTTACTGCAATTTCAAAAACACCAACCAAAACCACTGCTCTTAATAAAGCTCCTGCAACCACTTTTTTTACCATATTCCTGTTCACTAATCACATTTTCTGTAGGACTAATTTATAAATATTAATTTCTTAATAACTATTTCTGTAGCAAAATTTTCAGGACTGTTCAAGAAATTCTCAGTTTCATTTATGTTTTTCTAAATTTCTTGTCTCATTACAGCATTCCTTTCTCTTCCCCTCCCTCTTTCCTGTATGATTCTTACCCATCCAGGCGCTTCTCACTTTCTTCAGTGCTTTATCTTCTTCAGTGCAATCACTGTAGCTGGAAGAAACTTCCATGATAATCAAGCCCAACCTTTGCCAGTGCCACCACCCCGTTGACAAAACCATAGCACTAAGTGCTATGTTCAGTTGTTTCTTGAACATTTCCAGGGAAGGTGACTCCACCAAATCCCTGGTCAGCCTCTTCCAAAGCTTTCACCCTTTCTTTCAGTGAAGAAATTCTCCCCGACGTTCAACCTGAACCTCCTGGGTGGCAGCTTGAGGCCATTTCCTCTTGTTCTGTCACCAGGTACCTGAGGGAAGATATTGACCCCAAACTGGCTACAACATCCTTCCAGGCAGATGTAGAGAGAAATAAGGTCTCCCCTATGCTTCCTTTTCTCCAGGATGAACATCCCCAGCTCCCTCAGCCACTCTTCATCCAACTTCACACTATATGGAATCTAATCTAATCTAATCTAATCTAATCTAATCTAATCTAATCTAATCTAGTACAGATATAAATCTAGTGTCTATCTAGTATAGGTGTAGTATATATCTAATCTAGATACTTCTTGGCTCCCAAGGTATTTTTTTGGGCTAGTACTATCTACTGTCACCTCTTTTTGATCTCCTTGGATGGGATCAGAGAATGAATTCTGTCACTCTTTAAATACAGCTGCTGACATTCTCAGACAGTGAAAATATGTGGATGCTGCTCTCCAAAGAGAGTTAGATGACAGCTTTGTGTATGCAATGCCTAAAATACTTTTTGAAAGTATTTTCTGGCATCTTGTTAAGAAAATAGCTGAAAGGAAGATATATATAAATGTAAATTTCCCAGATATATTTTTAAAAGCAAAATGTGTCTTTTCTGATTTAAATATTATGTAAGAGAACTAGAAAGAAATAAACATACTAAAGCAGTCTATGTCTTGCAGGAATATCTTGAAATTGATTTCAGTTTAAAAGAAGTGTGTCTATGTGTTTGTATACATACAAATATAAAAGTATTACAGAAGCATCATTGTTTAACAAAAAGCTTCAGGAAATACTTAATGAGATACAATTGAAAAAAACCCCTCAAATTATGGCCTAACTACTTTGAGCATTAGCTTGCTAAGGAATTCTGTCTGAGAACATAAAATAAAAATTAATATTTCTAGTTCAGTTAAAGCAATAGGACAAAAATTCTTTTTTCAAGATAGAAAATGTGCAGAAGCAGCAGTACTCCAAAGTGTGCCCAAGTAGAAGAACATTAAGAAGACATTAGCAGTATGGAGTCCAGAGCAGCATGCCAAACATGGCAGGCTCAGGGTTTGTGCTCAGGTGAGCTCAGCTCTGCTCAGACAGCAAAGGGCACATGATGAATTCTGAGAGTTTAAAGGAAACTGTTATAAGCTTGACATTAAATCCAAAAAGGGTGACAGAAAATAACAGATATAATGATAACACTCCAAAACAGCTTCTCACAGATTCCAACAAACAAGGTTTATTTACATGAGGATACTTAAACATACATATTTACCAAATTTCTGTGGAATACATTTTTGTTCTTCCAGACTTAATGATATTTTTTTCAGTGCAAGAGTCACAGACGTCAAGCAGTTAGTAGCCTGAAGATTGGTTGCTGTCTTATATGTTTGTTATAAAGTTTAATGGAAATTTATGCTACAAAATGCATATTTATTTAGTAACTCCAAAGGCATTCAAAAACATCTTTACAGAAAAAATAAGCTGATTACTTGCAAACAGTGCATAATGGAACCAGTGTGAGCAAACATAATTCTCAACACATGAGGAGTTATATTCCTCTGAAAATAATAGTGTTGCTTGAGAATGGAGATGGTAACAAAAACAAAAAGCAAGAAAGTTAAAGACCTGCAAACTATCCTATCCTATCCTATCCTATCCTATCCTATCCTATCCTATCCTATCCTATCCTATCCTATCCTATCCTATCCTATCCTATCCTATCCTATCCTATCCTATCCTATCCTATCCTATCCTATCCTATCCTATCCTATCTTATCCTACTTTATGAATTTACTTCTTACTCTATGAGTACCTGAACACTGGTCAGAGAAGTGTTCACTGCTGTGACTATGTATTTGCTACATACACTTATGTTGTATTCTCCTCTTCCAGGAGAACAGCACAGTAATAGTAGAAAGTAAAGACCCTTACTTTTCTAGAGTTTTAACCTTTCTTCCGTCATTGTTTTTTAATATGCACATCTTGTGACATGTTTGTTAGAGAGGGCAAGGTAAAAGAAATATGGTCTGCACTGGGGGCAGTAGCAGAAGAAATCTGTGATGGCATATTTTTCTGGAGGGTGTGAGTAGAGGGTAGGGAGAACAGGGAGGGCATTTTTGGATCAACCTCTCAGAAATTCATGTCACCTTCATATCTGAGTTTTCTACTCCTGCAGTAGAGAGCTCTGTTATACTGGAAGACTAGAGCTGTCACTGATGCTTTTCATTTCTGAGCTGTAGATTTTTGTTCTGCTATCTTGGGCACAGGACACACAAAAAACCCCTAAAAACCAATGTAGGCCCAAGACCTTGAACTTGAGTATGGATTTTATTGATTGAGCACCAAAATTATTCTCTTGAGGGACCAGATCTGGCGATATGACATCTGGTACATACCCCATTTGGCAAAAATTATTAAAGCAAATGCATCTACTGTGAAGGTATTGGTATTTCTTGTGACATATTACATAGCACTTAGACAGTCTGCTGCTCCTTCTGCGCAGAAAGCACTAGATCAATGGGGGACACCTGGTGTGGAAGGTAAGGCTCTTTCATCCAGATGCTCTGCCACATGAATGTGATTGCCCTGCCATGGTGCAAGAACAATCTGGGTGTCTGCAGAGCGATGTGTTCTAACACATGGATTAATCATCATCTGGGTATATTTTCTTGCCCATAAGCTCGGCTGTGAAGATTTACAGAAAATCTATGTACCACAGCCTTCTTCCAAAGGACACTACTGGAAAGTAAGCTTGATGTGTTCATGATGGCCTCTGTTGCTAGGAGAGACATGGCTGGATTTGGTGACACTTGGAATTTCTTAGGCACTGAAGACATCACATCTGGGTATACCAGTAATCCCTGGCCAGCTGAGGATTTCAGAAAGCACAAACAGTTTATGCCAAGATTTGACTGCAATATGGGGTGAAGGCTAAGTCTCAGTAGCTGAGGAATGAGACTTCATAACTCTTCAGAGACTGCTTTCTGAGACCAGTGAATAAACCACTTCTGGAGAGTGGTCTGAGCTGATGACATCTACGTCTATCCCTAGTTAACTAACTCTCTTTCATGAGAGAGTTATTGGGTGGACTTGTTCAAGCACCAGATCATCTTACTGTTAGTCCTGGGTTTGCAGTGAAGGACTAATTCAAACTTGGTCTATTTTCAAATTAGTGCCACTTGGTTCCAAGCCATTTAATCAATTCACCTAACTTCATCTATGAGCGTTGGTGATGTGGCACGTTGAAAACACGATTAATTAATGTTGGAAATCTCAGTGGTATGGAAGAGAAGAGTGGAGTTCTTATCCTGTGCTTCTCTAGAGGAGGGATTCAAAGCCCTTGGCATTTTCATGTTGATGATTAGACACAATCCCAGTCTGAATGGAGAGGCTAATGTTCAATCATTAGCACCCAGTGACTGATTAGTGCCTTCAGATATCTGTGCTCAGAGCTACAGTGGCAACTGTACAGCATGAAGGTAATGCTAGGCTGTGAATCCTAGTTTTGCAGACACCTCTCAGGCTGTTTCTTCAGCAGTAATTTAAGTCTGGCAAAAGGACTGTGTTTTCCTTATACTCTTCTCTTCCCCATGCCTAGCTTCAGACAGCCACCCATTATGCAAGGCATTGTGACTGAGACCTCTCTGACTATTCAGCATACAGTACCACAGTTACAAAACCAAAAGCGTGAAGTACCAAGCAAGGGGACATGGGTGCACTGATGGGAATTAGTTTGAAGAAGCAGTTTAGGTAAGTAAAACTGATTTGATTGAGAGGTGGGCATAGCCATAATGCCAACATTTATGTCCTCCAAAAAACCTTGATGTGACTAAACTTGCATAGGTCGAGTCTGAATTAAATCTAGACATGTATGCTGTGTTGAAACACGGGCACCAGAAACAGACCTCTCTGTTCTTACATCCTGCAAGGACTCTGCCAGAGGTGCTCGAGATTTCAGGACTCTGCCTGCTTTAAGCTTTAACTAATAGAATGGTGAATTTTGCCAGAAGTGTCTGCTTAGTAAGTACAAGAATTGGTTTCCAGTGCTGTTCCAGGGGTAGAATGAATTTCTAGCAGTGCCCAGATGACTACATTACAGGCAGGGTCCTGGAACAGATGGATTTTTATCATGGAAAGGGTCTGCATGAAGCTAGAATTACAGGATTCATGAGGTCAAAGGTGGAAAATTAAGTGACTATGCTGACATCTTAAAATTCAAATAGAGGTGGGAATTTAATTGTTTTAAGTAATCCCTGGATTATTTATTTAATTTTTTTTTAATTCAACAGTTGTGAAATAAAAAATATAGAGAATATTGGTTGCTTTTATTGCAACCAGAAGTATATGTCTCTGAGTGTGCAAATATGTATGCACATAGTAGAGAAAAAGAGATTGATTTGCCATGTTCAAGCACATTTCTGAATTTTCCCCAAACTGGTGACATAAATAGTGATTAGATTCCATTGCTGAAATACCTGAGTTCTGTGGCACTTAGTTTTTCTGTAATCCTGAATTTTCTTTGTGCCACTCCTTATTTCAGACTGATGGACTCGGCACTGCAACATGTACTGTAACAAATGGAAGGAGATGGGCATCTCTAATGTGTGGTCTCATTTGCTCTTCACTTCACTCAGGATGCACCTAGAGAAGGTAATACATTTTACACACTGTTCTGGTGGTGAATGATGATGCTCTGGATACTTTCTGATAAGAATAAAAAAAACTCAAATGTTTTATTTGTGTCTTATAGTTTATTCTGGCAAAACTCAGCTTTAAAAGGCAAGAAATCCTACTTTCAGCAAAAATTACTTTTTGTTTGATTTTATTTTAATCACATGGATAGAAAGTTTTTTATTGACATGACATGAGTGAGATAGGATTTATCTGAGGTCTTCCTTGTTTGCTCTTGATATTATTGATTGTTTTATGTGATAAAATTAGCATTGGGCAATTTTCTAGGCAAAACCCAAAAGTTATTCTTTCCTGAAAACTTGCAGTTGTCTGTTCTTCATTTCAGCCCTAGCAACAGCAGAATATAGATGGCAAAGCACCAAGCTTATTGTCAACATGCAGCTAATAAGACATCATAATTATCAGTTCAGATGTATACAATGGGATTTACATATTTCTGTAAGTTTGCCATGCTTCCTTGGCAACTGCTTGTTTTAATTACTTCCTTATAGGCCACATGAAAAAAACTGGAATATTAAAGGGAAATTTTTACTGTGTTATGTTCCTTGAAATCACATCCTTGAAATAATTGTATATTGGTTGGTATACTGTATACTGGCTACTGCTAGGCAGCAGTTTCAGTATAAGAAAACTATCAGATGGAAAAACCTCAAACTAAATTATTAGGGTTTGATTTTATTGCTTATCATAAAACTACACTGCAGCTGTTGAAGAGAAGAATGGACTGAGCTTGTCTTTGTGAAAGCATCTGCAAAACTCTATCTTTTGTAACTCCTCTGTGTGTGAAGAGACTGATTAGTTCCGGCTCTTGTATCCAAAATCAGAGGCAAAGGTTTTGCGACTGTTGAGTTTCTTATTGCTTTGTGGATGAAAGTGCTTGTGTCTAGATTGATATCACAAGCATGGAAGATGCTTTTGAGGTGGTTGAATTCAGTTCCCTGCTCTCACAGCCTCCTTACACCCTAAGGAGAGCCTCTGAGTGCCCGGCTCTCAGTGCATGCTCTGGCTGAGTGCCGGCACCTTGCTGGGACAAGATGCACATAAACACCTCCTGTCAGCCTCTTGCTTTCTTTGCAAAGCCAAGCTGACTGAAAAGGATTTTTAATGTACTGGGTTTGACATACCCAGAATGAAGCACACATTCATTCACACTTAAAAAAAAAAAAAAAGAAAAGAAAAGAAAAGAAAATGCCTGTGCAGTTTAATCCTATATATTTTAATAGTCTTTAAGAAGAGAGTCAGCAAATAAATAGTACTGCTATCTGAACGTCTCAGTGAGTTGGCCCTGAGGCACATAAATTCTGCATCCAGAATTACAGGTTTATTTCTTGCTGCTTCTTTGCTGTTCACACCGCAGCGCCTGGTATTTTTCAAAGCACTAATAAGAGCTCATCTTCATAACCCAAAATGAAGGGGTCAGAATCAGCTTTGCCTCATTTGCAAGGAACTGAGAAACAGAGGAATGAAAAACAACATTCACTTAAGATTCTAGATTATTGTAGCTCAATTGTTCAGATGGTTCCAGATAATGTGAAGTACATTCACATGCAACAACTCTGTGTGTCCCTGAGGATGTTGGAAAAGAACTCAGAATTACAATTTGCACTCATTTAGATTAAGACACATGTTTAAAGCACTGTAGCTGTTCCTGGGAAATTCTACCACAGAAAAAAAGTCCTAATTACTGGTGAGTACTGAAAGAACTTGCCTTGTATTAAGAAGGAAATCTGGCAGGGATGGGCTTCAAATGATTTAGCCCTGAAAGAGACAGGCTGGTTACTGAAAGCAAGAGAATTGTCAGGAATGAGATCTCTGTAATTGGTGAGAGTGAGAGTGAGAAAAAATCTATATATCCAGCATTTGTGGCCTGCTGTAAGATATTCATGACTGACATAACATGACCTCACACACCTATCACTGCCAGCAACTGGAATAGGCCCAAAATATGCCAAACTTTGCTGTAGAGTTTGAGTGAGTTTCTGTGTGTTATAGATAAACTGAGACATCTTGAAAGATTCTTGACTTGGTTAACCAAGGTCTGTTTTTAATGTAAATGGTGAAAATCAGATGTTCATCACTTGTTTTATGTCCCCATTAGTTTCTCAAAGAATATAAACAAGCTTCAAGACCAGAAAGTCAATGTACAAAACTCATTTTTCCTCGTGTTACTCTCTGAGTAGACTGAAAAATTTTTTTCAAAGATTTGCAGTTGTTTTTAGTCTGAGCCAAGCACACATCATGAAAAATGTACTTCAAAAGATTAAGATATAGAGAAAAATACTATAAAATCACTAAAAAACAAACCACAAAATTTAGACAAATTTGTGAAGAGCACCAATATTTTTAATAGCTTTTGCTTTCTGGAGAAGAGTACTTAGGCACATTGTCTTTGATAGAATCTCCTGGGTTTATTGCCTTATTTGCGTGAATATTTTCTATGAACAGTGATGCAGAAACACTGACTTCATTAATGAGACATACAGTTAATTTCTTGGCAAAATATTTCTGAAGGAATCCTTTGCGAGGAATTAGCTTTATGCAAAACAAATCTTTATACCAAGGAGAAAAAATACATCATAGCCAGAAACAGCAGCCCTTGTGCTAACCTCTGATTCTACTGACTGTGGCTGACTGGCTCCTCCAGTCTTAAAAAAAACATTTTTAACTAAGAATTATTCTGAATACCATCCAGTTTAAAAACAGGAGCTAAAACTAAGGGAAATATTTAGATTGCATGGCAACAAAACAGCAGCACAAAACCTGACTTAGCTCCAGGTTTGATTTAACTAATAACCTTAACTATATTTATTCGATATTATTAGTGTTGAAAATGGTATGTGAATGTAAGCAAGCATCACAATGAATGTGCTACAGGTTCAGGGGTTTAGTGGCCAGATAACTTGAAAACTTACTTAGTAAGGAAAAGTCTTTCTAGGTTATATGCAGAACCCAAATCAATAGTTTTCTTGTGCTTTTGAGAATAACTGTGAAACAATAATTTTCTGTTTATAGTTTTCCATCCCCAGAATATTTACCACAACCTTATTTACTGGTTTCACATTAAATAGGGTATTGTTGTGCCTATATTTCTTCACTCAGATGGATTTACATCAGTGAATTCTCAAAATTTCTTGTGAAAAATGAGTGTGTCATACACATCACTGGAAAGCTGTGCTTAGGTCCTTGTCCTGGTTTAGGGCAAATTTGGGAGAGAATCCCCAAAAAGGGTCCCCTCCAGAAAGCAAACCCATCACAGCCCCTCCCCCCAACAGGTATGGGAAGGATTCCTCGGAGAGAAGTGGAAAGAACCCGTTTATTTAACAGGGACAGCACCCCCAGCACACAAAATGAACAATACCAGATGATACCACTCTGTCACTGCTCTGAAAAAGATGACAAATTCAGAAAGTCTCTCCTGGGGTGGTTTCTCTGTTATCAGTCCTTCCAGCACTGGGGCAGCTGCTGCAGCCACAAGAAGCAAACTCTCTCTCGGGTTTCCCAGGTCCCAGTCCAGAGCAGGTTACAGTAGGTCCAAACAGGAAAGGGGAAACAGTCCAGAAAGGAATTTGGACTGTTTAGCTAAATTAACTAATGAGCAGAGGAAAGAAGCAAGAGCAAGCCGAAGCAAAGCAGAAGCACAGCAGAAGCAAGAGCAAAAGCAAAAAGCAGGGCAAAAAGCAAAACCAGCACTATGTAGTGTACTATCTGTATGTCCCGCCGAGTGGCTGATAAGAGGCCCAAAACAAAACTTTCACTCTGCAGAGCCAGTCTTAAAGGCACAGAACATAATATCCAGCATAAATTACACACACGAATGGGGATACCAGCATCCTAACGTCACCCTAGGACAGTCCTTTACATATAGGGCTGTGTGCAGGGCTGTTCCTCAAGCATAAAGGTATAAGTGGAACTTCAGAATGGTGCTACTTCCCAACATATAAAGGGTCTTGCATGTATTTTTGTCCATGGATGTTAAAACTACCAGAAAATGGAATCCCTGTAAAAAGAATTGGCCAAGAATAGATTTTCTTTTTAATCTCTTACTGCTGCCTGAAATTCACCGAAAGCCTTTTTCTAAAACACAATTCTCTATGAAAAGTTGTACTTACAATGAGACAAAGAGGATTAAATAATATCTGAATTTCTGTGCTTGTCACCATGGAGTATAAATTTACAGGATTAGTCAAATAAATGAGACATCATAATGAAGGGGCCCTCCAACCTATATCAGGAACTTCAGATTACAATGTCTTTAATTACTCATCAGGTTCTAATTTCAAGTGCTTTATGCCTTTCCTTGAAAAGCTGTTCCTGGCTCAAATTTTTATCTTTATTGACTTTGAAGCTTACATAAGTGTTTTCCCAATGATTTGTGCTAAAGCTGCTCCTATGTAGAGTTTCAGTTTGTGGAAGATTTTGCCTGTTTGATATTCTGATTCTTTTCCCTTTGAAGTTCAGCAAAAGTCCTGCAATTAATGCCAGGGAGAATAGGATCTAAGGATAAATGAGGGTGTTGGGGGAGTCACTAAAAAATTACTTCTACAGCCTTTGTCAGAGAAATAGTTCTGCATTGGTTTTTGGCCTCCAGCCTTTTTAAGCTCATCACTGAGTCTCACATGCACATCAGAAAAACATTCTCTGCATCATTCCTAAAAGACATGTCCTTGAGCTTTACTCATAGATTATGAATAAAACTGGAGATTATAGGATTACTAAAAAAAAAAATGTGATAGGGGTAAATCAGTACCTAAAGGGGAGATTGTGGTTGACTGTGCTGAAGGAAACTACAGGTTGTCCATTGTGGTGAAATTCCTTAAGCACTTCAGTTAGGCCAAATTATATTTAATGCATTAATTTAAAGCTTTGAGAATGTACTAGTGGTAGTTGCACACATTTAGGAAAATAATTCAATGTACTAAGTGTAAGAATATAATGAATGAAATTTATTGTCTTGAGAACTGGTAGTGCAGACAGGTGAGAAAAAATAATAATTTTCAGTAGAAGCAAAAGCTGTGAAATTTCCTGTGCTTTCAATAGCTGATTAGATGGAAGCGGCAGGGGAAAAGAAAGAACTGGATGTTAGTGGACTACAAGATGTTTTGGAAAATAAGATTGTGAAAAAGTCCAGTGTTCAATGTTAATATCCCTTGAAATGCCAGATTTTCTCAGCTAGAAGAAAATTGAAGCCAGAATACATGCCTTCCTCCCTCTCCAGCTGTGTTGCTTGCAGAGGTAATGACCCCAGTCGTGCTCCCAGCTGCTAATCACTTTCTCCTTCACATCATGATGTGTCTTCTAACTCGTCTCAGCCAAATGAGCTAGGTTGTCTTAAAAAGTTTCAACGAAAGATGTAAATGAGCTCCCCCAGCTTATTTAATCAGAAATAAAAGATAATAATCACTTAACTGGCTTGCTGGCATAATCTAAGCAAGTGATAATCTATCAGGGTATTCTCCAACAAAAAGTAGAGCAGAAAATGGAAGGTTAGCCTCTGGTTATCAATTATAACTTTTTATAGTGGCCTTAAAAATGGGGAACTCTGCACTGGGTGTGATTAGACGTGGAAGATAAGATATAACAACAGCCAACAACTACAATGTGCCAAAATACAGCTGCCTTGCATTTGAGGGTTACTTTTGGAGAAACTGGAAAGCATAGATAAAATATTGGAAGACCTGAAGAAGAACACATTTTGTGACTGCTCATAAGAAGCACAGAAGTCACCAAATCATACAACTTCTAGTCTAATCTCAATTCCCAGAAAAAGATTTTACCAAGGAATCAGACCTATCTCTAAGCATGCAGAAGATAACAAGCAGATAAATAACAGACAGTGCTGAATTGTCAACAGTAAATCATGTCAAACCTGCCCAATTTCCTTCCATGACAGAACTGCAGGAACTGTGAAAAGGGGAAAAGCAATAGATGTCGTATAATGGCTTTTGTAAGGCATTTGAAATTATCTCTTGTGACAATCTCATAAGCAAACTTTGGAGTCATAGTCCAGATGAAAACTACCAGGTGGGTGTTAGACAGCTTTGCTAACAGTACCCATGGAGTCCTTGGCAATATTTCACTGTCAAAAAAGAAGAAAGGGTCAGGTGTGAATATACAGAGTTCTGTCATAGGTCTAGTTCTGTTCAATGTTTTTATTAACAAATTGAACTGAAATTGAATTGAAATGGAAAAGATGCTTATTAAATTTGCAGGTGTCATGAAACTGAGAGACATCACAAGGATGGAGGCAGGATTAAAGTTCTAAATTATCTTGACAAATGGGAGAAATGGCCTAAAAATTGGATGAAATACAAGGTACAGCACTTAGGCAGAAATAATCTGCAAGATGAAACTAGTATGGGAACAGCTGGCTCACAAATAAGTTTCAAAAGAAGCCTGGGAGATACAGGGCAAAAGCTAGGCAAAGATTTTATGCCAATATCTGTCTGTTGCATGAGCATTGAAATGTGTACCAGTTGGAGAGATTATAGTGGCAAAGAAAGAGAATGATGACTACTGAAAAAAATTATCCCAGATAAAAGATTGAGCAAAGGGGATTATCTATTTAAACTGCAGAAAAGATATATAAGGAAAATTATAACTGTCTTCAGGTAATTTAAGTAATGTTGAAAAGAGAAAATATCTGCACTCCTTGTGAACTGTGTCTTCAGATGTACGAAGAAAGGCTGAGCTAAACATAGAGGAGAAAAAGTCTAATGATCAGAAAGATTAAAGCACAGGAATCTCTGTGCAAGGAAGGCTGTGGAGTTCCACTCAAACATTCCACCTTCCAGGACTGACACATACAGATGACTTTGCTGTGTGGCAGGTCTTGATAGTGCCACAATTTTTAAGTGATGGAGTGACTATATAGCGCAATAAAGAAACATTCTTGGCATTTTATTTCCTAAGAATGTTTCTTTATGGAAAGTGAGGTCCTTCAATAAAACCGAATAAACAGTTTCATGTATGGAAGCATTTCATTACAGAAATAGGTGTAGGCACAAGGAACTCCTAACATCAATTTATTAACAGTAATGTAATCTGAAACAACATAATGTCAATATGGAGACTTAAGTTAGTGAAATGAAAATGATCTAATTGCAACCAAACATAGTAGACAAGGATATCTTCTGCAAACTTTGGAGGTTCTCATGGGTCAAACTTAATGCCACTGTCTACAATTTTGGAAGCAGAAAAAAACCAGTAATTTCATACTCAACAAACACTACTGAAAATGCTAAAATGTATCTTAGTGAACAAGAAATTCCATGTTTCCTTGAATGTGAAATTATCAGGTCTCCTTCAGAAATTTTGGTGAGCTTTCCATTATGTTTGTTTCTTTCAGTTCAATAGTTTTGATTTTTTCTTTCTTTTATAATACATTGGATAAAATTCAGATCCCTGTGTGAAATATGAGTAAATGTGTTACTAAATCATTAAAAAAAAAGCAAACAAGCAAACCTAAAAGACAATCCATGAAATCTTGACTCATCCTCAGACACTTTGTAGGAAACTGAGGTTTATGGAGTTTGTGGGAGGTTAATATGAGATTTATTAGATCAAATTTGAGACAACTCAGCAAAGAAAGATTCCATCAAACAGATTTACCCAGCAGCCTTGTTTCCCATGCCTACTGCAATTTTTCTATAATATATTTTCCAAATCAGTAGACACCTGTTTCATATGTAAGCTTTGCAAAGAATATATAAGTTTTTTCATTGTCAGTTAGGTTGTACACAGATGAATGGCACATACAAGGCAATAGTTGATATAATAAAATGCTTTAGTTAGAGGACATTTGACCCAATTTTCTGAGAGGAAAGACAGTTTCTTCAAGCATGATTTTTATTTCCAATTTTGCATTTATTAGGGATGAAAGCAATATTTTAAATACAGGACAAATTATAGATACACTTTTCTACAACTCATAATAATTGTTAGATTGCAAATGTTCTGTCTCGTGGCATAAATGAAACAATTTACAATACATTGGCTGATAAATAATTACCCTTCTTTGAACTGTGCTGCAAAACTTTGTTAAACATATTTTTCTATACCAAGAAAAAATGATAATGAGTATGGCAAATAGATCAGGGAGACTGCAAACAGAATACAGATAAGCTCTTTGAGAAAAAATCCCACATTTTAGTGTAAAGTGCAACTATAGCATTTCATAATCGGAGAAATAAAAACCTCCTATTTCTGCAGAAAAAAACTCAGCTTTTGAAACCTCTTCTATCATCTGAAATGAGCAGAAGATTCCCCTGGAATTCACATAGAATTCAGCTATCTCACTATACTGAAAAACCCTAGAATTATTGTCTAACAGCTTAAGACAGACATGCACACACTGAGCTGAAAATCTTCATAGTTGCTAGTGAGAAACCTACTTAACCTTCACTAATAAAAATTACTTCTTTAGTGTTTTTTTTTCCTGACTGACTGATTTTACTATATAATGACATTTTTACAGTAACACAAGTAATAAGAGTTTGTTTGAAAAATAGTTTTAATCTTATCAGTCATTGTGATCTCTGGGGGAAAAAGAGTGGTATGGTAAATTGTGCCTCAATCACAGGGCATGGTGATCCCCATTCTCAGTGTCATTGTGCTCAGACAGAAAAACAGGAGGTTTAGTCAGTTGCTTTGATTTTTGAAGCTTTTAGAATTTGTCCTCTCAAAAGACTGGCAATTGTCATTAAAATCCATCCAAATACTATCTGCAATGAAATGATGGCACTGTGCTCACACCTATGGCCTCAGCAGACCTGGCATATTGTCTTACAGACAATGGAAGGAAGAAGGAACCTGTGAAGACATCTGGAAGTCAGCATAGGAACTCAAGCTGTGCCTCACATCTCTGATGTCTGTGTGGGGGATTGAGAGCAGAAACAAAAGACACTTCATGCCAGGCTCAGGCTGCCTAGCCTCCCTTCTGCTGTGGTTACATACCTAACAGAGAAAAGGAATCACTTTTTCCAGCATACCATGATGCCAAAAGTACCCCAAAAGCCTTTGCTCAGGGTCCTCATCATCTTGAGGAGGCTGGATCCCTCCAGCCACACCTAAATTACATGGTGTTTTGAGTGGTGTAGTGAGGACTCTGAGTTGGAGCAAGGAGACAGCTGGAAGAACAGGTCTCATTTGGACAGACTGAAAAAGAACTCTGTGCATATTTATGGGAAAATGTATCTGGAAAATAAAGTGATAATCCTAGGCATGGAAATTGAAATATGAGGTCTCATTCCCTTTCACTAACCTGCTCTTCTTTCCTTTTTATTTCTGTGACATTGAAGTAAGTAAGTTTCAGATTTTATTTCCCTTTTAACATTTGCAACCCTGAGAAAGTCCCATAAACCAGCGTTAGTACTCTGATATGAAGATCAGCTCTAGAATTAATCTGGATTACTCAGTCAATATCCATATTATATAAAAATTAATGGATGAGTCAGAAATTGTGTTAGTTAATTTGTGACTCTGACAATAAGATGGACATTAGCATAGGGTTTTTATTGGCCTAAGGAACATGAAACGTTTATTTTTATTCAACCATGGAGAAATACTGTGTGTATTGTTTGATAGCATTTTTTATTGTACTGTGGTTGTTATTCTGCAGTTTCTAGTGATTTTGGTCTATGAATCATTTATTTCCTCTTTTATTTAAACTTTGATGTCCAGATTTGCTCTGATGGCAATTATGCTTTTTGAATAATCATGAATTCTCAATGAGATTGCCTTTGTTCAGAAAGCCAATACAAGATTTGCTGATCATGTCATCCAAATCACCACTTTAAATATCTATCATGCCACACCCAAACACTATATTAACAAATAACTTCTTACAAATCCATTGATTAAGGAATTCAATTAGCCAGATCTCAGTTTTGCTTTCAAAATAGAATGTTCTTTTCAATGCAGCTCAAGAAATGGAATGGAAAATATATATTTTTTTGGCATTTCTAAAATCTGTTTCCTTTTCTTTGTCATGCTGTTGTAGCTATGGGCCTATACTCATCAACTTACTGTTTTATTTTCTCAGTGAATATTAGGTTTAGTCTGTCAAAGCAAGAATATTTCCCCCTTTCTAAAACAGAGCTCTCCAAATTGAAATGAAGTTCATATATATGTGTAAAAAGTATTATATTGGTGAAAAATGTTGTACTGTAGTGCAAGTTTTTGCAGTAATGTTTTGATGGCAAAAAATAATCTCCAATAAAGTCATGGATATTGCAACACAACTTTCCAAAACAAACAGCTTTTAGATTGAGGTGTATATGGTGTTGTCAACATACAGATCACATTAGTGTCTCCATCATCTGCTTGTCACATCCTGATTTTGAACACATTTCTGCATTGGGCTTCTTTCTTTGTTTCTGTATGATAACAGTAGTGTTATTAATAACATCATGCTGTTTTAAAGGCTAAGACTCCACTCCACAGCTCCCTAATACCTTCTGTTCTGTTGTCATTCCAGGGTCATTCAGGGTGCTGAATTTTCTCTGAAAAACTGGGACCACACTATTTTTTCAAGATGTTGATAAAAGTAGGAGTAATTTTAAGCTTGTGCGTGAAATGTGAGTGCAAAGAATATCAGCAAAATCTAATATGGTCACACAATTGCTTTCATTACTAACATTTTTTTACTAGATTAAATGGACTTTTTGAGCCTTTACTGGATGTACTTTGTTAGAGAGATGTTAATATTTTCCAAGATAATAATAAAAGTTTAAAAAAATCCAAAGTTTTTTCAAAGGTAAGAAAGAGGCAGTAATGGAGAAAAGAATGAATTGTCATCAAATGGGTTATGTGTAAAGAATGCTAGTTGTAAGAAGATTAAGAAGAGACTGAATCCTTATAAATGAGTGAATTCCTATGAAAACATTTAAAAAAAAATCCCCTTTCCTCAGGGTCCTTAAGTAAATAAAACAACCCTATTATATTATGTTATATTAATGTCTCATAATATAACATATTATAAAATAACATAACAACACATCTGAAAAATAAAAACAAGCTGCCATTAGAAATGATTGGTGATAGGAGATAAAAATGAAGGCATTTTCCTGGGACTAAGGGTAGATACTTCCATACTTGAAATAATAATTGAATTGTTTTCCAGAAGATATTGTCTAGTTCACCCTGGAGTAATATGCTTCATTTGGAAATCATTTGGTAAAAATAATGTCCTCCCTTAAGCAGGGAGTGAGACAAAATTATCAGTGTGGTCCTTTCTAGGCTAAAGATCTATGAAACTTCCATTGGCAATTTCATTGTGATTTGAGGGCACTCAACACACAGCCATATGAAGGCACGTTAAAATAACATAAAAGTGTTAATGCAGCTCCCTGGAAGGTAAAGCAGAGGATCAAAATGCTCCTTTTTTGGCCCAAAGTGATACACAGGTGAGATGCAGACCATGGTTAATTCCTAAGGCAGCCATGAGCAGGAATAGATTTTGACTTTTCACAGAGATTGCATAGAATCCTCTTGCTACAGTAAAAACACTACTATTCATTGTCCTCCAGTGAAGCTGAGTTTTAAAAATTGCTTAATTTTCCTTGTCAAGTCTTACTGTCATCATGTAATGAGAGGGTAAACTCAATACTTATTTCTGTGCATTTCTGCTCATTTACCTTTTGGAAATAAGAAAAGTTTTGGTTCCTTTCAGCCAGATTCTTAAGAGTCAGCCGATAACTTTGGATATGCTCACTTTGAAGATGATGCAATCATTCTCTAATATTTTCACTCTTCAATTTGTGGTCTATACTTTTGATTTTTTCTTCTTCAAGTGGGTTACATAGCTATGAGAATTTTTAAAAATCCAGTTGCTCACAAACAGTACTGTGCAGGATTTCATTATTAGTTCTAGGTAAGATTGGGAGAGAGAGTTCTATTGCAATTATTTGTGGAAATAAAAAGTTTCTTAGGTAATAAATTTCACCAACAACCAAATTAACAACAATTCACTTCTAAAACCCCCCAGCTGTAAAATTTGACCCTTGGAAAATTCATCAGTTTCTCAAGAGAAGTTGAAAGTGTGACAAGAAAACATGATATGTTTTCCAACATCTTGAATCTATACTTAAAAATTAATTTTAATTTTACAGTTTAGTGAAGCCTCTATCAGAAAATGGTCTCAAAGTCACCATTTGCATTGTGCTTTAAACCATAAGATATTTAAGTTAGTGTATTTTTACTTTTTTAACTGTTTGTATTTGGATAGTGTTAATAAATTATATTTTCACAAATATCTTCTAATACCATGCATTTACTTCTGTTTTTGATTAGAAATTTATGTAGAATTAATAAGAAAATGTTTAAATGCAAAACCAAGCTGGTTTAAATATGAAGGAAAAAAAGCTTAACACTTTTGCATGATGCACATGTACCGTAGGTGTTTCCTAAAAATGGTTAAATATTCACAGCATGCACTTTAAATCTTGCCTAGATTCTAAAAAAAAATGTGTTAAGCCTTACTTACAGTTCACCTTCTTTTGCTGTTTCCTATTACAGTAAACAGCATTTTCACGCATCTCAGTAATTTTCAAAGGTCATTTTATTGGCTCAAAATACATGTATTACAGAAATAGATTATAAAATCCATTTGCGTTTCTTCTATAGTTAATAAGAGTCCCAGTTACTTACACTTCACTTAAAATGCATATGTGTGGCATTCCAAATGGCTAGGCCAAGATCTTCAATTAAGCCTGTATGAAATATGGTCTCACAGCCAAAGCCTGTTAGGACTTTGTGAGACAGCTTCTTGAACAGTGGCAGAGGAAAGAAAAATGTGGCAGCTACAACACTGAGAACAACAAAAAAAATTTTCCATTTCATTTTCTTTTATCTGACTTAGGTGCAATTTCATAAGATTCTTTGCATTTTCCAGCTACTGCTTCATGGTAGAATGAATCCCACTTTTAAAGCATTCCACATTATGTCTTTTGGCTTAATATCTATTAAAGTAGGCATTAGAAATATAATAATTTTTGAGCAAAAGTATGTATATATATATATATATATATATATATATATAAAAAATAGGAATCTAAGAATATTTTTCAAAAAAGTAACTCATTTGTTTAAACCTCTGATATAAAATGACAAGAGCAGTGACAATAAGAAAACAATAGTCAACATTTCTCTTCTTTGTTTTGCAAACTTTTCCCTGGTAGAGGGCTTGACTTTTTATCTTCCAACAGGTTTTTATATTGTCTATTATTATAAAATTTCACTAGAAAAACATTATGTACTTGTCAGTTGTCATTTATTAATGCAGTAAAATAACAGGGGATAAAATCCCCATTGGCTATAGTAGAATAAAGAAGATCCATGAGGAACATTGTTTTCTTCTTTCTGTATGACAGTGAAGATTGTATTTTGTAAAAATATTCTTTAGGAACTGGGTTTTACTTAAACTCTTCATCATTGGCTTAATCAAAGCTCTTAGGAAGAGATTAAATTTCAATTTTTCATTAGTCTGTTGTTGTCCAGAGGTAAATATAAGCATATGCTCAAGTGTTGTAATGTGCTGGAATTCTCCTTGCTGGATTTCGTGTTGCTAAGTGGAAGAAATCACCTGAGATTTGTGGATATAGCTGACATGTTCAGATTGCAATAGACATTTTTTTAATGGGAACTTGAGCTGGAACATTGTTTCTTTTGCTGCAAGACACTTTTCAAACTGTTGGAGGATTTCTTGTTGTTGGCATTCTTTATTTGTGGTGTAGTTCTGCTGGCTACAAAAGGCACTTTGACTCCTTTTGTGTCTTTTCCTTGAACAGGATTTTTAAACCACTGGAATAGAAAATGCAAAATGAGACAGACATTTCAGTAAATTCTATTTGGGCTCTGTGCTTTGGGTTTTTTCATTCTATACTTAAAAAAAAAAAAAAAAAGGAAACGGGGGAAAATTAAAATAAAAAGAATGAAACGGATTTGCACAAAGAAAGACACTTCTTAATGCATTATACTTGAATATTTTTTAGAGTGCTCACTGGGGAAGTTCACAAACTAGCAACATAACAAGTCCAGCTTGGACTTATTCATATTTAATGGGACTAACTTCAGAAGAGTTGATGAAGCGTTTATGTAAACCCCTCAGGCAGCTCATAATTGGCTATGTTAAATGAATCTGAATATATTTTGAAGAGACAATAAATACTCAATGCCTTGAAAGTATCTGGCTGAACTTGTGAAAAATCACAAGAGTATTTTTAGAAGTTTGTGTTGTTGCAGTATGATTACTCTAAAACCTTAGCATAATTATAATGAAAATCACAGCTATGAACAGGGGAACTCATTTAGTTGAGCTCCAAGCTGTGGGGAAGTGAGCTGACACCTAGAATGAAACTTACAGGCATTGGCTATATGTTGCTTCCTGAACTTTTAAAATATTTTTTACTTAGAAAATATAATTAAAATAACAATTAGCAAGGGAGGAGGGACCAGAATCTAAGATTTCTCCCTGGGATAACTTTAATATTAAAAATGTTTATTCAGCTAGGAGATTTAAACTTCACAGTACTGTGAAGCACCGAGAACAGAGATAGAATGATCTGGTAATTTGAGAATAGGTAATAAAATATTTTATTTTAATTATCTGATCTAACCTAACAAATGCAATTGGTCAAGCATCTTGTGTTTGTTTCCTTTTCCATGTCATTTAAAATTTTTGCTCTTAATTATGACCATTGCCTCTATTTAAGAGTTAGGTTGTGATTTAGCAAATCAGCACAATCATTCTAAAATATACTAGAGTTTTCCACACAGCAGGCAAAATTAAGGAAAAGCTGATTGGAAGCGTTTATCAAAGAATTTTAGGTTTTGTTACCTGCTGTATAGCCCTGTTCATGTACTAAACCATAATTGTTATCCAGCACTTTGGAGAGAAAAGAAAAAGTGGACTGCTTGTACAATTTAGTAAGTCATTTGAGCTGCTCACAACTGTTAGTCTCTGATTAATGTAACTGCTGAAACAGGGTACATGTAGATGATTATGAGCTTCATGCATTACATAATTATCACGCTTTTCAGCATGAATAAAATCTTAAAATGATTTATGAATAAAACTATTTCAACAGGAATAGCACATGCTTAGCTCATGACTTGAGCCTGCTACTCCTTAAGGGTTCTACCACTGATTTAGAGAGGTGTTACTGGAAGGTGCAAACTCACCAGCCATTTCTGGGAGACTCCTCTTGATCTCACTGGGCTGCCAGGCCTGAGCTCAATGACAGGGGTTTCATGTGAAATAACTAACTGCCCTTTCAGTTCAGTTCAATGAGAGACCCCTTAAGATAATTTATATTTTTTGCTCTATGTATTATCCATAACTTCTGACTGGGCTCAGTAAAGGGATTTGGGTGATAAAGTAGCTCTTAAACAGAAATAAGAAAAATAAACTGCTATATTAAAAACTAATTCAATCTCAGCTGCTTTCCAAATGCACCCTTGCCTGAAGTGCAGTGGTGGTTTGCTTTTTGTATTTGGTAGATTTGGGGTTTTTTTTTGCCTTAGTTCCACAGGCTTCTAAAAATCTGCCCTCAGTCTTAATTGTGGTGAATAGATCAGTGCCAATCACTGCAGTTATTCAGGATTTGTGAGTTCATCTGCCTTTACTGTGGTAAAGGTTCAATTTAGTCAGTTTTCTTGGATTAGATTGCCCCCACTATCTTCCTACTCAAAGATGACTGAAGAGCTGCCAGCTCAATTTTAAAAGTAACTTACCAATTAAAGCACAAATCAGTAAACAAAGGCCCTGAATTTAAGTTCTGCCTCACCCTGGAGTGATCAAAACACATAATATTGACCTCCATGCATGTGTCATTCTCTCACTACTTCAAGATAGTTTGTTATTCAGCTCTTCTGCGAAATCAGTTCACATTTAAAGGGGAATCAAAGTCCTGCTGGGTCCAGGAAGATTCTGCAGGAGTGAGAGTGGGAGTAGGGTACAGGCTGGATCACAGAGGATCAAAGTTGGATTGTGTTCATTTATTTCAGACTGCCCTTGAACAGAACACATTGGTACCCCAATGAGTCCTGAGGTGCTCTGAGCATCTTGAACAAGTCATAGCAGAAGGAATGGAGACTGCAGACTAAGAGCATTAGAGCAGTAATGTGGGAAAAGGGCATCAAATACATGGATGCCAAATTAACTGGCCTGACAGAGGGAGCACTGAATGTGATACAGCCTGACTTTTAGCAAAGTTTGCAACACACCTCCGAGTGACATTTTCATAAACAAAGTGGACAAGTGTGTTTTGTGTATAAACATTGCTGGGTGAACACACACTGGGCTGGAAAACTGCTTCTGGAGGAAATGTCACTTGTTTACTCCTCACCACAAAGATATTTCAGGAGAAATCTTGCAGAAATCTGTTCTGGATCTGAATTTACTTAATGTTTTCATTAAAGGATCAGGTGACAGAGTAAAGAATATAATGCATTATGATGATAAGTCAGCTGTTTTTTGGAGAGAGATGAGAATTTAAAACCATCTTAATTAACTGAAGGTATGATTTGATGGAAAGAAGATAAGATTCAAGACAAAGAGATGAGATATTATGAATTAAGAGAAGCTAAATTAGAAAATGGAGACAGACCAAGCAACAATAATGCAAAAATGGATCTGGATGTTGCAGTCTGCCACAAAAATGTGAATTTTTTTCAAAATTGAAAGGAAACATTTTAGTATGTCTCACCAAGGGTAGGCATTCAAGATATATATGGTTCTAGACTGATAAAGATTTTTAAAGTCTTTTTTTTGGCGGGGGGGGAGGAAACACTTTTGGAGAAAGATATAAATTGGAAAGAACACAAAAGGTAACAAATATAATAAATATCAAGATGAATTGAAATAATTGAATTTGTTTGTCCTTAAAAAAGAGGACTAAAGAGAAATGTTAACCCACCATGTGAAAAAGATGCTTGAAGAGAAATACATTCACTTTTGAGAGAATTAGTTAGGCTAAATACTGATAGAAATTTTAAAGTATGGAAGTGAATATTAAAAAAATGTGGAATGTCATTCACTGGAAGTGAACTAAACCAAAGCAGATAAGAGGTTTACTGTGGCTAGTGGGCATGCAGACACCTGTCCCAGAGCAGAAGTCAAGACTGCATCTACATGTATGTCATTGTACTGTTGGATGCTAAATAGATTATTGTTTGTAAGGTGACTTGAAATTGTAATTTAGATAGCTTAATGTAGTCTTATAAACTGAAAGTCTACAATTTTTTACAGAAAAAAGATTGCTTTGGTGAAGGGCCAATCATATCCTTACCACTAGAATGCAAGGACAGGGAAAAGGATGAGTTCTGTTAGCTGTATTGAGTATTTAGCTTTGCAGAAATGCAAGCAGAAAAAAATTAAGGCCTCAGTAGTTTGTTCAGCATAAACACATTCCTGACATATAGTTTATGGTGCTCTTTTTTAAGGAAAAGAGAGTCTGGTTAATTGGGGAATACACATAAAATATAGTAATAGCTTTGGTTGGAACTTTTGGACTGCATAGTAGCATTATTTTGGAATCAGCTCTTTTGGTTAACAGCCTGTAACATTAAATTGCAATAAGAAAACCACCATGGCAGAGATGCTGTAAAGCTGGTGTATATTTAAGTGAATCTTTTGTCTAGACAGTAAGGAAAGAGATACAACAAAACATTAAAAAATTTTACTTGAAAATGAATGCAAAATTGAAGTATAAATCAAAAACCCCAGAGGTTTAACAAGCAAATTAGAAGCACAATACTTCAGAGCATGGTATTTTTTGAGGTCAGGATGTCTTCTTAATTGGGCTAAATAAAGAAAGTTTGAACATGGAACCAGAGAGTAAGCTTCTGACAGATTTTGCTTTGTGAAAGTGTTTTGCTTCAATATTATGTAGAGATTAACATAGTGCATTTTCCAGATTCTGCTGAAGTGACCCTCCAGCTTCCTGCAAACATTTCAGAGTGACAGGACAGAGTCAAACTCAGCACATGCCAGGCCTGTTGAACAGACAGACCTCACTTTATCTAACCTAATAATCAACTCAGACATTTCAGAGAAACATCACATGTTTCTGTTTATGGCCCTTGCTGTAGAGAAAGATTACATACATTTATGTTGTTTAAAACAAATCAACATCAAAATGCTTTACTGATTTATAAATGACACACAAATAACTGACAATCAGTGAACTACAGGTTGAGGAGTGGTATCAGCAATACAACAGATAGACCCATATTATGAATCAGAAATGTTAATTAACACGCCAAATTATTTGAATATGCTTTTTTGACTGATGCTGAATGGTTCTAGTACCTATGCACATACATCCACCCATCCATACACATCACAGGGGTCCTCACAGACACACTGCTCTTCCTATCCCCTCCTGGCATGCCATGTTGGTAATCTCTTGCAGCCCCTGGGAAGATGCAGGAGCCATTTTTTCAGCCCACAGCCCTTCTCTGTGCTCATCACAGGTAGAAAGCCTCACCAAGAATTGACCTGGTAGCAATATAGTATATGCACTGCCAGGACCAGTTCCTTAGCCAGGCAGTAAGCATTAAAGAGCAATAAGCCTTTCTGAGTCAGTCCAGCTAGGGCTGGATAAAATCTAATAAATTTTCTAGACTGTTTCTCTGCTAGTACTGAAAAACTCCCCAAGGTACACTTCTATATTTTCCAGACTTAGTCCAGTATACTTTTATGTGCATCAGGAAATGTACCTTTTTGCCCGTATTTTGTTTATTTTTTTACGTCTGGCTTGTATTCAGGTACCAGCATGAAACGAAGACAATATCTCTTTTCTGAAAGTTCCTGGTAAATCCTACTATTCTCGGGTGTCCCTTTGATATGAATATGAAACACAATCCAGTAGTGAAATGGATGCCATGAATAACATTTTACTTAATGTGCAACCTTGGCATAAGATGAAGCAAGTGCCTGCTGGCAATAGGCTGTGGGTACGGGGGCAGCATCTGAACAAACCTGGAGAGAGCACCTCTAACAGTTATCCATTTCCCAGGATAATACATGCAAAACCAATTCTAGTAACAGCATTAAGAATGATCCACCTGAAAGGAAAAACTGAGGGACAAATACAGAAATAAAATAGTTGTTGATAAGTAGAAATAAGAACGTTGACAAAATTATGCCCCTGATTACATGTATGGCTCTTCTAACTGGATGTAAAGTGCAGATAGCTGCCCAGACAGAACCTTTCTGCGTACTCAGAGCTTCCTCCAGGCACTGCTTTACATGCAGTAAAACACACAGACTTTGGCTTTTTTTTTCCTCATTGGCAGCTGCTGCATGATGAAATGCTCCAAACTTGCACTAGGATAGCTTCAAATCAGAACCTGCTCCAGCTGAAGTTACTAGAAAATCAGCTTTGGATTTCAAAGGCAGCAGGGTAAGTATGGAAAAAGTTGAAAGACTTAAGTGTACTCAACTTTGGCAAAGTATATGCTATTCTCTGAAAAGACTTGATGCTGCTTGAGCTTTATGATCTACTACAGAAGACAAACCATTACAAATGAAGAGTCCTACAAACCACCTACTTATTTTTCTGAAAATTGAATGCTTATCCTATTATGTTTTTTTAATTCATGAGTAGTGATTTCAGTTTACTTCTCTATTAAAAAATCAGCAGGGAGTCACTGCAAGTTCTGAGCTGATTCAGACATAAATGCTGGGTTTTTTCTGTGAAATTAATATTCTCTGAGTATTTGCCTCGGGATTATATTACTAAACAGTGAAATTAAATGAAAAGCCAATGTAATTCTTTGTTTCTCTTTTACTTTTTTTTTTCTTTTTCTTTTAGGAAAAAGGCTTAAAGAAATCAAGCTGTTTTTTTTCAAAATAAACATAATCCATTTCTTTAAAAAAACAAAACAAAACAAAATCCAAATTAATTTGATTCTCAAATCCTTCCCTCTTCCCCCAGCTCCAAAATCCCTCATCAAACCCCAGAGGAAGGCATAAAGGGTATAGGCAGTATTGCAATAAATTTTTCTTGGTCTTTATCAATTGACAAAACCAAAGTCTAATAGAACTGGGAGTGGAGCTGTTCCTTTAGACACAGAATCAGAGAATCAGAGAGTCAGAGAATCACAGAATCACAGAATCACAGAATCACAGAATGGGTAAGATTGCAACAGTGGGTTGTCATCTGTTCCAACCTCCCTGCTCAAACAGGATCAGCACATTGCACCGGATTGCATCCAGATAGTTTGGTTCTTGAATATCTCTGGTTACACACCCTCACTGGTCAACCTATTCTAGAAAAGAAATTCTTCCTCATATTCAGATGGAACTTCCTGTGTGTCAGGAAGTTTCTGCCTGTTGTCTTATTTCTGCCTCTTTCCTCATTGCTTAGCATCACTAAAAACTTGGCTCCATCCTTTTGGATGTGATTTTACAGAATCACAGAATCATTTAGGTTGGAAAAAATCTCTGAGATCATTGAGTCACACCTTTGAACTTTCACCACCTTGTCATTGGGACCATAGCACGAAGTGCCATGTCTGGCTGTTCCTTGAACACTTCCAGGGATGGTGACTCCCTCACCACCTGGGCAGCCCATTCCAATGCTTAACCATCCTTCAGTGAAAATATTCTTCCTGCTGTCCAATCTGAACCTCTCCTGCTGCAGCTTGAGGCCACTTTGTTTTCTCCTTTCACCAGATGCCTGAGAGAAGAGACTGACCCCCACCTGGCTACATCCTCTTTTCAGGCAGTTGCAGGGAGTAATAAGGTCTCCCCTGAGCATCCTCTTCTCCCGGCTAAACACACCCAGCTCCCTCAGCTGCTCCTCATAGACTCACCCTCTGGACTTTTCACCAGCTCCATGCCCACTCAGGACACACTCCAGCACCTCAATGTCTTTTTTTTCATGAGTGGCCCAGAACTGGACACAGTCCTCCAGGTCTAGCCTGACCAATGTCAAGTACAGTGGGACAATCACTTCCATTGTTCTGCTGGCCACATTATTTCTGATCCAAGCCAGGATGTCATTGGCCTTCTTGGCCACCTGGACACATGCTGACTCGTGTTCAGCTGCTGTAAACCAGCACTCCAGGTCCTGTTCCACTGGGCAGCTTTCCAGCTACTCTGTTCTCAGCCTTTAGTGCTGCAGGGGTTTGTCGTGACCCATGTTCAGGACCTGGAATTTACTTTTGTTGAACCTCATACAGCTGGCCTCAGCCCATGAATCCAGCCTGTCTAGATCCCTCTGTAGACCCTTCTTACCCTCAGCAGATCAACCCTCTCATGCAACTTGTAGTTCTTTGCAAACTGACTGAGTATGCACTAGAACCCCTCATCCAGATAATCGTATTAAACAGGACTGGTCCCTTGGTGAACCCCACTAATGACAGTCTCTCTTCAGACACTTAGATTGATAAGGCTCCTTCTCAAGGCTGGACAGGCCCATCTCTCTCAACCTTTCCTTGTAAAAATAGATGCTCCAATCTCTTAATTATCTTTGGCACCCTCTGCTGGACCCACTCCAGGAGCTCCTTGTCTCTATTGAACTGAGGACCCCAGAACTGGACACAGAACTCCAGATGTGGCCTCATTAGGGCTGAGTAGAGGGGCAGGATCATCTCTCTCCACCTGCGGCAGTGTTTTTCCTAATGCACCCCAGGACACCTTCTTGGTCTGGCCTTCTTGGCCACAAGGACACACTGCTGGCACCTGGACAGCTTGTTGTCCACCAGAACCCTCATCTCCTTCTCTGCAGAGCCATTTTGTGGGCCAGCCCCCAGCCTGTACTGGGGTGTGGGGTTGTTCCTCCCCAGGGGCAGGAGCCTGCATTTGCTATTGTTGAATTTCAGACAGTTCTCCTCTGTCCACCTCTCCAATGCGGCAAGGTCCCTCTGAAGGGCTGCACAGCCCTCTGGGGTGTCAGCCACTCCTCCCAGGTTTGCATCCTCAGCAAAGGCATCTGCCCCATCTGCTGCAGAGGCATCTGCCCCTTTGTCCAAGCCATTGAATAAGTTAAACAATATTGGGCCCAGTACTGAACCTCGGGGGACACCAATAGTGTCTCAGACTAGACTCTGTGTGACTGATTAGGACCCTTTGGGATCTTATTTCTTGAATATTTTATACTTGTTCAGCATGTGTAATTTAAGGCAATATGGGTGGAATATATAAAGTCTCTAAATCAGGGATTCAAAAAAGGGATTGAAAAGAACAATTATCTGCCTTATGTAAAATCCCCAGCAGCTTAGAAACTCAGTAGTAAGACTGCTTTTCAACACCAAACTTTCTACACTGATTTGTATTGTATTTGGAAGAAGAAAATGGAAGTAAAGTTAAGTTCAATAAATGTGAACTAAACTAAGCATGAAATGTTCTGCAACAGGAATACTGATACTGAAAATAATTTTAAATATCCAAAATTGGAAACCAGAAGTACAGGATAAATATTAATAATACTGTAGTATGAAAACAAAAGAAAATCTATTACTTATTATATAAGGATTGTATGATTGATACCAGTAGATTTTTTTTCTCTTTTTCTCTGTTCTGAAAACCAGTGCAGTTCTGCAGCTGCACAGGGTCAGACCACAGGTTTGTCTAGTCCAATACCTAGTCTGCAGCAGTAGCAAGCTGACAAATCTTATAGAAAGATTAAGGGAAAATAGAAAATATTATAAAGCAATTTTCCTTTTATATCCTATCAGTTTCTGACAATCATGAGGATTAAGAACTTCTGAGCTGCAGGTTAGGCACAAGACTCATTTTTAATAGCTGCTGACGGACTTTTCCCCATATACCAAACTAATCCCTTTTTCAATTCAACAAAGAATTTTGTGACATTCTTTTGTCTGAATTGAGCCTGTTATCAAATAATTTCACTGGTTATGACCAGTTTTCTGTAGCAAAGGAAGTTGTGAATAATCATACCCTATACCTCTCTCTTATCCACACATGAGAGAGTGATGTCCTGTCTCAATTGTCTCTTATCCAATAAGGACACCTAATTTATTCAGTCATTCCTATATGGAAATATGTTTTGAGTCACCCTTCTTGGTCACTGTTTAGTTTCCCTGTATACCTTCTAAGATGGGAGGGTAATAGTTTTCAAGGGGTAGAATTCCTAGGGAAGATGGTGTATGTATTTACAAATTAGGTGTTTAGTAACATCTTGTCATCTGAGCTCCTCTTTAATTCATAGACACATATTAGCATCTTTAGAATTGTATCACTTGGACATTTTTAAATAAGGTGACTTATTGCATTTATTTTGTCTTTTTTTTCCCCGAATGTGGCAAAAGTTGAGCAAATTTTTAATTTACATCCTAGAGCATTTATGCAATTGACATGATAAATAAATTCTAGTCTGGTTTCGGTGGTTTTATTAATACTATCTACATTTACTTTGTCTTTTGACAGCTACCAAGTGTTGAGTGGTTTCCAGCAGAATGAGTAGCAAAAGTGTGCTAATTCTATAATTTATTCTTGTTGAGATTTTGTTTGGTTCACCTAAAAACAAGACAACAAATGAGTGCAGTGTCAGATACAATTACATATCTGTAACTGGAAACTGAAAGCAAGATTTCTTTGTAGTATCCACCAGAAAAACCTTATCAAAATCAATAAATGCATTCTATATTATTTTATGAAAACAATCCTGGCAATATTTTTGTGACAAATTTGGAAGTATTTATAAGAATATTTTATTTCTGTACTGAATTTAATATCAAAACAATAGCAGCTACAAGCAAGGAATTCTAGAAGCAAGACAAACAGGAATACAAGATGTATTCTCTCTTATATTGTCACATGAATATTCATCTAAAATCCTTATCAGAAAAATGTTATTTCTTTCCTTTCAAAGACAGTTTAAAGGAATTTCCATGGCTTGCTGACTAGCTTGTCTGCAGCCTTAATAGTTTTTTTTTTTTTTTTTTTTTTTTACAGAGCAAGGGAGCAGCATCTAAGGGACAATTTCTGGAAGTGTGAGGGCTTGGTGGTCTGTACCTTTCAAATTAAGACTGTGCTTATGTGGACACATTTATTTTTCCTCTGCATTTATTTAAGAAGCAGCAGCTGAAAAGGAAGGCTTTTGAATCATGTTCTATCTGAGTGGTCTTTGGATACTAAAGGACTCCATAACCTCCTTCCATTCCATGATCATCTAATCTATCCTCTGAACCGAAGTCAGTGTGTTTGCTGATTGATTTTATAAAGAAGGGATGTTTTGGAGAAGAGAAACATTACTGAGTTTGCATGAAATTTGGTTTAGGGAATAGAATCCTGCACAAAAATAGTATGTGGAATTTTGAAATACTTTGATATTAATTTGAACTATAATCAAACTTCTAATGTATTAATTTTTTGGTCTTTGCAGAAATGATCTTTACAAATATATGTAATTTTATATGCAGAAAGGATTAGGGATAAAGCAGGCTAGACCAGGAGTGCACAACTAACAGAATTTTGTTGTCATTATTGTTGTTTTAAAGGGAAAGTATTAGAATGACATTGAATGTTTCTGAAACAAATGAAGGACAAAAAAGAAGTACAAATTAATTATGATGTATTAGTGGAAGTAAAGTTTCTGTGTGTATAGAAGCATTAATATGACATTTCAGGTTTAGGGTCAATGTAAGCATGGTGGGTTGAAAGGAGATTTTTATTTTTATAGTTTTCTTTCTAACAAAGCATTTTCCGATGAGGCTTCCAAGTTAAAGTAAAACAATCAAGAACAAAAATGAAAGAAATTCTAAGGGACTATTATATCTTTTATGAAATGAGACAAGAGTCATTAGTTTGAGAATTTACAATTATTCAGATACAGTTTTCTTTTTCTGTAAGAGACTGGACATGAGCATAGTTGGTTCATAAAGAACATTCAGAGGTTCCATGAGTGAAGGAACTTAGAGCATGCTGTACCTTTAAAGGCAGATGAAAAGTGTTTTTGATCTTTGAGTATGAACTGGAGAAGGACACCTTATTCATTTCCAATCTTCAAGATATTTTATGAAGTGAAAATTTTGAAATATACCCAAAGAAGAAAGTGTCAAGATCAAAAGTGAGTGAGATGTTTAAGAAGAAACTTTCCAAAATACAAGACCAATTGTTATTTAAGACAAATTTAGAATACATGTAGTTTCAAAGGACTGTGAAAGGTTCTATATAGGTTTAAGCTATATTATCAAATTCTGGTCATTTATGAAAATAATGCAAAATAACAATTCCCTCCTTTATTGCAGGAATCCTTGATTTTACACTCTGAAGTTTTTCCCATTACAACATAAATCAGACATCCACCTGTAAGCATGTATCAGCTTCCCCTGCCTGCTTCGGTCACTCTTTTGTAATTGTGGATACAGAATGCTCATCTAATTTGGAATTGAGGTACAGTGCCCATTTTGGCAGCAGTAGCTGGACAAAATCCTCACTCATTGTCAACATGACTTTTCAAGGTTTCTGAAGATATTTTCAATGTATTTTTTTGTGATTTTGATAATGAACAGAAGTCAATTAGATTTGATTGTCTTGGCAGAACTCCAAACTGCTTAGAATATATCACTAGCCATGAGCAGTTGCTTATGCATTGCAGAGAACAGAAATCTCTTAGTCTGTTTTCTATGATTTACTCACTTCTCTGACTAGAAATATGCTTTTACCACTCCTATCTTATGCTAAATATGACAGCACTGCTTGTCTTAAGCATCTCTTAAGCATTTCTTAATACCAAGTTCCATAGAACTCTTTCACATAAAAATTCTGTTTTTCAGAAATTAGGTCTTTGCACTGAATTGGACAAATGCAAAGTGTTGTTTGTGTTATTGTGGATATTAAGAATAAAGACAGCTGCCTTTAGAAAATGAATGCAGCAGACAGCAGGAGATCATTTATATAGGTATGGAATAGTCTACAGGGAAAAACCCTACTATATAGTGACTACACAAGTTACAGATTAGTATTGAGTCATCTATGTATTTACTGGTGGTAAAGGTCTGGAGAATGAAAAATTCTATTTCTAAGTGTGAAACCCATAGTTTGATTTTTCTATTGTTTGTTTATTCATGCCTATTTTTCCCCTTTAGTTCGGTGTTGGATTGCTTTTTCTGTTTCACAGAACACTCATAAATGCGTTTATATGAAATACCTCAGCTATGCATTGGCCACCTCTCAGACTCTTTCACAACACATGGTCTGGCTTTATAAAAATGTGTTTAGTCTTGGACTCATAAAACTTCTGACAGAAAACCTACACTTGATTCTTTGGAAGTCAATATATATTGGTATGTACCTATGTCTCCTAGCTTTGTGCTATGATATGGAATAAGGTCACATCTAGATAATGGAGAAAATAAATACATACCATATCAGTGGTCTGAATTCAAGAAAAAAGAATTGTACCTTACAAGACTTAAGACAGTGCTATCAAATGCAGAATAAATCAATTAACAGATATATCAGACAAAACTTTTCAGACATCCTTGCATCTTGTATAATTATTGTGAGAAACTGGAATTTCTGTAGCAGTCTACTGGGACACAAGAAAAAAAAAATCATAACTGTAGCAAAGAGTCTGAAATGCAATGTAAAAAAAAAAAAAAAAGAAAACATTGATCAGTACTGAACTGCTTTCGTGTGTTTACAGTATGAAAAGTGATGCCAAAGAAATCTGCTGCACAGGTGTCCAGATTAGTTAGGTATCTGGAGTTCCTCGGTCATCAACACAGAGCAAGAAACACTGTAAGACTCCAGCCCATCATAGCTATATTAGAAATTTATTTTAAGAAGGGATGAAGTCAATTGTATACTTGATTTCACTGACCACAAGGAAATTTGCTTAGCTGAAGGCATCTACATGGCAGATGTCCAGGTTTAGTTACCTGAATGCCATTGGGCTTTTGGGTGGGGTTTTTTGTTTTTTAATTTTAAAAATTTGATATGTTATAAAATAAAATATTTTATTTGTTCAGGTTCTTTTTCATGATTTATTTCTCAGTCTTCCAGTCAGTTGAAACTATCTGTATTTTAATCAAATTTCTAGCTGACAGTTTCATATATTTCAAGCATATGGGAGACTGTACTAAGAAGAGAGAAATCCTATCCAGATTTTTGAACAGTTTAAGTTTATACTTTTTCCTTGACTAGAGCAAGCTGGGGATGTGGAGGGCTTGGATCCAAGGGAAGAGGTAGAAAAAGTGCAACCCATACTTCCTAGATCCCTCATAAATTGTTCAGGTGATTAACTACCAGTGGTATTACACTCAATTTCAGGTCTGAATTTACCTAGATTTGGGTTTTTTTCCATTGAAGAATTTTCTTTTCCTGTCTCACAGTTCAGTTCTACTGCAGAAGACTTGATCTGCAGTACTTGTAGTAATTATACATTATTTCTGAAGATTTCATTGAATCTTAGTCTTGAGGCAGTATGTTCTATTTACAGTCCTAGTCAAAATTAGTTTTACGCAATTTAAAATTCTCACGTTGAACATAATTGGGTTTTTTTATTTTTCTGCTTGTAATTGAAATAATATTTCTATTCCATTTGATCACCATAAATTATCTGTCATTTTAATAAAAATTGGAGATTATAGAGGATAAATAAAATACAGGTGATTTTTATCTTTTTGATCTGTCAGAAAAGCTAATGATAAAATTTTGATGCTTTGGGATTCAGAAATTGAATTCCTGTCTGGATAACTAAGGATTTTAATAAAGCTGCAGGAAACATGAAAGAATTTAAAGTATTTACTTGGATTTTTCTTTTTTAATTCCTGTATATTTAGTAGAACCTTAATTCTGTCTCTGTACCATTTATTGAAACAATATGGGGAAGGCAAGTTGGATAAACCTAGAAATTGATAAAATAATAGTTTGGTTAATCAAGAACACAATACACCATGAAAATATTGCTAAGTGAATTCTGTGTCAAGTATGAGTGCAGATAGATATCCAACTTTCATTGCTTTCTTGGGAAAAATCCCAACCCTTATGAACACTGCTGATTTGGAAAGGAAACAAATTCACATGCTTGTATGTGTGCACACCCACACACAGACACTCTTCATGCCCCTATGCAGTGGGGATTTGGATCTCACCTGTGCTGGCCTGATCACATCCTTCTGCTTCTCCTGATCGTTAGAGCTCATCCAAAGCAGCGAACTGTGCTTTTTCTCCTAAATGTCAGTAGACTTCCCTTAGGATCAGGTGTAAAGTAGGCTTGTTGTAAGTCTATTTAATTGAACTCCGTGAAAAATTATTTCACTGATATAGGAGTATATCTGTGTAGGAGAGAGAGAAAAATGAAAAAAAGAAAAAAGTACTGTTCCTACTAATTTACTTTGCCTAAACATTTACCTGTTTACTTTACCTGGCTAGCTTCAGGATGTACTTGATGGCTTTATCTCTCTTTTTTTCTTTTTTAAATCTTGGATCTAAGAAATTTCTCCTAATGATAGTTACATTAAAAGTAGCTTACTTGAATAAAAGATTTTTTTCCAGAAGTCTATATTTCCTGTTTAAACAACTATTTGGAAGTATTTTGCCCACCAGGGTACCTAACATCTAGTAAAATATTTTTGCCCATACAGACTTTATTGAATTACATTGAATTTACTGTGCATTCTCAACCTGAGTTTATTTGTCTACTTCAGTCACACCTAATCACGAGAGTATTGAATTATCACCAGATTGTCTCATTTAGTTGGCTGTTGAAGTGAACCAAAAATTAATCATTTAGGAACCAGGACTAATGTTTATTTTCTACTTTTGAGCACCGAAGAAAATGAATAATCTGGATTTACAGATTGTAATAGCAAGGTCAGCAAAGATAAAGATGATTTCAGTGTTTAAAGAATTATTAAAAGATTATGTGTTAATATGGGATTCAGCAGAAGGAATGGAAACAGAGAAAATTTGAAAAAAAGGAGGTGATATTAATTTAAAACATATCCTATGCAACTGACCAAATGTTGTAAGACTCCCCTACACAGAAATGCCATTTAATTTGCTTAGACTAAACGCCTAAAGTATTTAAGGTGAACATAAATCACCTGCTGGTAGAGGTAGGGCAACTGTTGATCAGCATAGAGAAAACTCATTAATTTTCACCTCACTGATTTTCCAACCTGTGTCACATTGCTTTCTTGCAGAGATTTAATGGCAGATCAAGGCAGTAGGGAGCTTCATATTACTAATTTTTCATTATTTAAATCATATATGTGAACATAATGAAAACTGTTATCTTTAACACTTAAAAGTAGACTACAGATGTAGGACTAAAACCAGTGTATATTTTTTGTGTAATTTCCCTGATTTGTTCTCTCCACATGTCTATATCTGGTTTCAAACTGGTTCTATGGATTTATTACACTCAAGCTTAAAGTTGTTCGCTTTGAATTAGACTCATCCTTTCATTTATAATTGGTCTCCTCTTCTATCCCATAATGCCCATGTGGAATTACACCAGTGTGAAATTTGAGCTAAACAGCAGTCATAGAGATGCTATAGCTCCTTTACAAGAATGCTGTGTATGGAAAGATTATACTGGGATTGTGTAGATGTGGTAATCTGTAGAAGAATTATATCTCACCAGAAGAAACCTGAACTCTTAATGGTATGTTGTACACCACAGCTAAATAGGTCTTTCATTCCCAGCTCTCCTTCTATCCCTGCAGTGTTTCATCATCCTTCCTGTTTAAAACTTTCCTGTGAGTTAAGCCTATTATCATGTTCTTCACTTAGATGAATCAAAAATTAATTCTTACTAGCTATTGGTTAAAATACTGAGGGAAACATACATGGTTTCAGCACTTCTTTTGTTGGATTTTAAACCTTCTAGTGCTAATTCTGATGATATTCAAGGGGAGTTGTTCCAAATATATATTTTTTTATTTGCTGACAGAGACAATTTATAATGGATAATTTACATAATTACATGATAAATCAGATCAGGGTATGCTTTTATTGCAATAAGCAAAACTATATCAGATACATCATAAGGGAAGAAGAGTGGTTGTGTTACCTAGCTAGCTTCAATTTAATAAGCATTTTAATAGAAGTCAGTTGTGTTTGCTATTTTCCGTGTGTGGAAGCCACATTAAAGGGAAAGCACTGATAATAAATTGCTGCCAGGAAATCTTTGTAGCAATTGAGACCAATTGCTCAGGTGATAGGTGATAACAAACCTGCTTCCTGTGTCATCTGCTAACACTGCAAAGTAAAAAAAAAAACTATAACCTACTTTTATATCCAACAAACAAATTAAAAAAAAATAAAAAATAAGTAAATCCCATTCAAATAGAATAAAATTTCAGAGAAATTTTATATATGACTTCAGAGAAAAAGGTTTTTGACATTTTCTGGCTGGTAACAGTTCTATTATAAGAGAGAAAAATCTTCCTTAAAGACAGGGAGAAAAGGAGGAGACTGACAAATTCACTGGGTATATTGTTGCAAAGGTACCACTTTTCTTTTGCTGTGGGAAAATATATATAATATTTGTTTTAACATTTTAAAATATAGATGGATTCAAGAAGTCTACTCTGGACCTGATGGCTAGGATGCATCATTGAGTTTGTTTGTTTATAGAATGAAACATGAAGCCTTAGAGAGCCTGATGCTGAAACTGTCAGTGTACCATGACTCACTGGTGCATAGGATAATGCATTATTTTTATATGCTTCTCCCTGAAAAATGACAACAAATAAGGAGAACAACTTAGCAAAATATGGAGGACAAAAGCCAAAGCTGAAATATTTCACTACAATTCCTGAGGTCAGCTGCTTTCCAAAATATTCAGATTTGAAAGACACTGACAAAAACACGGTCTTATGGTAATGGATTATTTGAATATTTTGGTCAGAATTCCTTTGGATTGACACAAGGTATGGCAGTCTGTTAATTATGTGCTCAATTATTCAATCATGATATATGAAGAATGCTGTTTCTCAGTCACAAAGCAGCTCAGTGATTTTTAATCCCTATAAACCAGGCTGCTGAAAAGGAGCAATGAGCTAGACTGCTAGCATGCACAACTGGGTAGCATATTTTTTCCACTGGAGAATTCTTCTATGAAATACTAATAATAGAGCTATTGCAGAAGGTAGAGGTATCATATTGCATTTTTCACTCTTCTGTGGGATTTAGACCATTGCTGTTGCTGCGATGATCTCTATTTCAACTGCGTAAGTGATTGTCTTGTGATATTTATACTTCCCCTTTTGCACCTTTGGTGTAACCTTGCAAGTGAGTAACTCAGTATATCAAGTCCATTTGAGGTAATCTCTGAGCTTTCTAATTGTACAGTGTTCTATTGTTGGTACTCAGTGCCTCATTTGGTAGTTTTTCTCCATGGATTGGAAATACACAATGCAGAAATTACATACATTATTTCTAAATATATCTTCTGTTTAGCTGTAATCTTCTGAGTTAATATGATTTTTATTATTCTTGTGAGTGAAAACAGAATGGTCCCCTAACCCTCATAAATTAAGATACAATGTTTGTCTCAC